>NW_004567134.1:3091796-3248206 GCF_000260355.1 Condylura cristata | reverse complement strand
TTGCATAAAAGATGGTGGCTATTATCTCTGTGTGTCTCAGAAAAAACTGACCTAGAGCCAGAGTCCCTGTTAAATAAGGGTGAACATGAAGCCTGAATGAGAAATAACCCTTTGTGTAAGTGACCAAAACTTGATGGTTGTTTGGTTTTTGCTTTAAAGCCTAGTCTTCTCTTTTGGCATATTCAGTTCCTGGTGAAAACCTGCTTCCTAGTTGGTGCTTAATAGTGGTTAATGTTTAATACTTACATTATCTAGATATTCATTCACTATTTAATAGACAGCTATGTGTGTAGTGCCTACTACATGAAAAGTACCTAGACTGTCCTAGTAAACAAAAAACCCTATCCCTATGAAAATAAAGGATTTTGATACTTAATATAAAGACCACATTAGACTTAAACTCCTACAAGCACAATGTGGAAGACAATACATTCTGGCAGGCTAAATGTGTCCAGATGTGTGCTTATCCATGAACACATTTGAGAGAATCAAGCCTGAGTGGAGAAGTGCCAGAGTTTAAGTGCTATTTTTGTCACTTGCCTACTATATGACTTTGGGTTCACCACTTTGGGCCTTTATTTCCCTTTTGGAAAAGGGCTACTATTTACCTTTTCCCCTTCCATTCATGATTAATTCTACTCTGCCATTTATGCCCATGGTTGTCTTGCCTGGGCTTACTGCTTTTAGAGGATGCTCACCACTTCTGAGGTGCTATTACATTTCTGAGCACCTGTGTCTGCTTGAACACTTGTCCAGTGAAACTCTCAACCCCCAGAAGCCTGGATATACAGGCCCCCCCCAAGATCAGAATCCTCATGAAAATCAATTTTTTAACTGAGTTGCAATTACTATGCCAAGCACTAGACACTTTGGAGTTTGTAAAATTATACACAATTGCCCTGAACTTAAAGTTCATCTAGACACTTCAAACTGGCACATCAGTACTGACACAGAACATGTGGTGCTCATAGTGGGCTAGAGTCAGAGGAAAGGGACCCTATGAAGATGAAGGTAATCAAGGAAGGCTTCAGGGAGGCATTGAACTTGTGCCCCACTGGATCACCTCAGATAGAAGCATATCAGACAGAGAGAACAATCAAAGGGAAAGAAAGTGAGGGAGAATATGATGTGTTATGAAACAGAACCTCATCTGGCAAGAACATAGGATAAGTTCTGATCAGCCCTGTGTGGAAAATTAAAAGTCCAATGATAGGAATTATGAAAGGTAGAATGCCAGCCATCCTTGTGCTCTAGGTCTGCAGTAAAAGATATCTCCATTTCCTTTAATCAAAAGAACAGCTGATGGGGTTAAGAAAGAAAAAATATGTTTACCAATCTAGGACTTTCCCCTTCATTCTAGATCTTCTCTTCAGTTGTTGTTTAATGATAGATAGCTTCACTATTAAATATACAGCTGGATTTCTCTGGACACTTCCTATGTAGATGGCAGATATTGCTGAGTCACTACCTGTGAATAAACTGGGGCTTCTACAGGTAAGCAGACTGGGGTTTATGAGAGGGAATATGGAAGGAAATACAATCATAGTTGGATCCCATGCTTCCTGAGAGAGATGGGTTTATTCTGCCTTCAGTGAGAATGGCTTTCCCCAGGTAGACAGTTCATGATCATGCTACAGCTTTTCAAAAAAGGCAAGGAATGCCAGTGGGCAAGATGGACACACACACTCCCACTGTCCCTGCTCTGCCTTTCTGTTGACTCCTGAGTCGTCCATCTTTGCATTCCTGTTAGTCCCAAACCTCCAACGAAAGCTTCAAGTGAAATCAAAATTCATTAATATGGTACCCCATTGGTTAAAAAAAATGGGGGGAGGGCAAAAAGATAAGTGTAAAATTAAATGCCAAATTCAAATGTGAATTAGTTGATGCCAATGAGCTATTTCCTTCAGTGTAAAGGGAAATGGCTAATGAACTTGTTGAATCCAAGGCAATCATTTTTGAAATGCCAGGGGAAACAGGGATAGAATCAGTGACGGAAGAAAAATTACCATGTTATTTTCTCTAAGTGGAAAGAGAGAATTTTGGCTACTTTTTGGAAAATTAAGGTTATCATTAAAAATGATGAACGGACTATTCTGTCGATTTTGATAGTTTTCAAAATAAGTTCATATCCTGTATTTGCTTCCAGCAACAACCCTAGGAAACAGGCAAAGTGGATATTTTGTTTCAGATATTCATTTTGCACTGCATAATTGGATGGTGAGACTTTAAAAGGACTTACTCAAAAATTACATAGCTAATCAGCTGTGAAGTCAGTACCAAAATTACATCCTCCTATCTTCTGTTTGGTCAAGTATAATGGAAAAGCAAAGCTTGGGAGTTAACAATGGGTTTATGAAATGTAACCCATTTTAGAACAAGCATGGCAAGATAATTTCATGAGCAAGGGCTAACTCTGGAGTGGGAATGACAAATAGAAACCTGAAGTCATCATCTTATGGCATATGATCTTGTATAATTATGATTCAAACAGTTACAAATTCTTTTCAGTTAATAACGTTTAAAAATCACAACAAAATCTAGACTTCTGGCCTTTTAAGATCAGCTTATCTGGTCCCACTTGCCATTGCTGCCATGTGAACATAGCCAGCAGGAACTGTGGAGCAGCTGTCTATCTCAGGCAGGTGTGAAGGCTCTCACTGGTCAGTTCTCCTCACACCTTGTTGCCCAGTGTTGGAGTGCAAGGGTCAAATTATATTTCTCATCACACCTAGGCTGTTATTTTTCTACTACCTATCTACATTGCTCATTGGGTCCTGCGGATGTTGAATTTGTGTGCCCAGATCTAGAGGCAACAACTTCCCAGCTCTCCATTTATGTGAACATGAGCAGATTAACTTCACTCTTAAAAAATTTACAGTTCTTTGTGTACTCTAAAAGTAGAGATGATAACGATGGCACTTCAGTGAATATTTGGGATTTGGAGGGGGATTTTTTTTTTCTTTTAGCATTTCTTTCAAGTTTTTTTGCTTGTTACGATATTTATTTCATTTTTTCTGTCTTTTTATGGATTTTTCTTGGTTGTGTTTATTTTAAGGTTTGCAGTATATTTTTATAATTCATCAAGGTATTTATGGAAATATTCTTTAACATGTGTCATATAAACATTACACTAGTAAATTACTAGTTTTTCACAAGTTCCTACTTTGTGGGGTAAGGAGACCCATGTGGTTTCCAAGCCATTTTTCTGTCTTGGGCAAAAGTTAGTGACCCTGGCTTCTCCAATAAGTGGTGATGAATCAGACCTAGAGTTGACAGCTGGCAACCAAAAAGAACATACATTGGCATGGTTCACCTTGCGACAGCTACACTGTTTTTCTGGAGACATACATGGTAGCAGTGTCATACCATTCAAAATCCATTATCAGTATGTGAGCAGTGTGAGCTCTGATGTGTGTGTCCAGTACAGGAAGTCTCTGGCCTTGGCCCATTTCCTGGTGGGTTGACAGTCATTATCTCTGGTTATATAACTTCTAAGCATGGTTCTCTGGAATTCCCAGAGAAATTGTGAGCTCCTTAATGTCCAGTAGTGTTTGTCTCTGCTCCTAGCTCTCAGATCGATTCCCTACCCTGTGTTGCACAAGGCAATAACTATAAAATACATTTCCCAACATCCTGTGTCAGCATGTTTATAGGACCTGTAGTTTATGCAATTTGGGGCCTTTTTTCATAACAAACATTCAAATATATGTGCAAAGTGGATATTTTTAATGAGAAAAAATCATAACAAATTACAAATCCTAAAAATTTACTTAGAATGAAGGGAAAAAATCTAGAACAAATAAAAACTGAAAAGATAACACTGTTTTTAACTGTTGAGAAAACTCTCATACTTCTTTCTTAAAATTTTTGACTTTATAACTGTCTCTTCCTATGACAATAATATTTTATAGAAAACAACAGAAATATAATTCAATCTTTCCCCAGTATACCTAATGGCTTTAAATTTTTGAGGTTGACAATCTAGTAAAGATTCCATTCTCAAGTCAATTTTTTAATGTAAATTTTTAAGGACCTATTATTTGTGCACATTTCTCGAGTTTGCTTTCAAAGAAAAGGTGCAAGATTTTAAGGAAGTTCACAGGTGAATTGATGGTGGGAAGTCCACAGGGATTACAGCCAAGATGAAAAAATGCACAAAATGAAGAATGATGTAAAATAAATAAAAATAAATAAAAAAAATATTTTAAGAAAGTTTATGTTGGAACCAACTGTCATTATTGTCCATCTGGGGTGAATGCCAAGTAGAATGGCACAGTTGACAGTTGATTTTTACTGTAGGTCATTCTGACACCAGCAAAAACTATCTGAATGTCTAATGAAACATTTAAAATTCATGCAAGATAGGGAGAAATTCTTAAGCTTATAGAACAGTCTGCAGGATATCTACTGTCTCTAGCCTCTATATGCCAGCTGACACTAGTGACCCTCTGTACCCATGACAACCTTAGTGCTCTACAGAAATCACTATGAACTATTTACATGTGTCCCACTGACACCAACTAAATCAGTTTCACATAATCAATCCCTAAATATGCCCCTGGCCATTTTAATCCCACCTAACACCTAAGGAGAATTGTGATGGAAGGGATGTCAGAGACAGCAGTCATAGCCATGAGTTAACATAGGGTAATTTTCAAATAACATCTGTATGACCATGTGCACAAATTGCTAAGACCCTCCTGGGACCTTGTAAGGTCCACATGTGAGTGGTCCTTAAATCTGAGCCTGTTATTTCATTCTCAAGCCTCTCTTCTCAGCCTCATTTGACCAAAAGAATGTACAGCAAGCCCAGGGTGAGAGGGCTCCGGTCATTGTAAGCACTGTGTATTCCTCTTATTCCTCCAGTCCTAAAGTAGGTAGGGGCTATGTTAATTCCTCTCACCACTCCATTCTGTTTAAAATTTTCCCAAAATATTTGTGACTAGTTGCTATCAATTTGTTCTATTAGGTCACTTAGAATGTGGTCCGTGTGCTAACAGGCCCCTGATCTCTACCCTTTTCTGCTTGGAAGAACATGCTTAGAAATTTAAGTAAAATGGTGATTGGAAATTAATCTGCTGGAAGTAAATTTCTGTGTGACAGTGTTCTTACGGAGGTAGTACATTTATGGCCCTCAAAAAAAAAAAAATCCAGAATATGCTCAGAAATGTATATTACTGAATTTGGCCTAAAGATTTTTATATAAGTAGATGCCTTTTACATTCAGTAAACTGTTCATAGAGCCATTATCTCCTTATACCATGTCTTATATCTACTTCATTTCTCTATTTGTTGAGAAATAGGGAATATCATTTTTCTCCATAATTAAGACACATAAACAGAGATTTATCAAGATATGTAGACATTTAGACACATAAAGAGGCAAAAAAAAATGTTAACTGTGTGTAAGTATTATATAGACTCCCCTAAAAGTACAAGATATGATACATGCAGTTGAGTCAATTTATTAAAAATAGTCCAGGGTGGTGTCTGTAAGTACTTTAAGGCAAGGTTCTAGTAAGATTAGAACTAGAAAAAGAAAATGAAATCTTGCTTCATTGGAAAAATATGCCCAGAGGAAATAATATGTAACTCAGATACATCAGTAAAAAGAAACCAGGATGGCAATGAAGCTGAGACAGGATTAAAAGAATCATGACAACAAAGTTGATATTGGCACTATAATCAAGTGCAAGATTTTGTTAAGAGCACAAACTAGACTAAAAATTGATGAGAGGACTACAAATCTGATATTAATAGACTATAAAAAGTAAAGAAAGTCTGAATGACAGTAATGTGCTTTTGTATTGCTCTAGTTTGTCGGGTTTTTTGTTGGAGACATTTTCAAAAATGGGACAGATTACTGTAAGGAAGGTAAAAGTTATCCAAATTCTAGAGTTTGAGAAGCTACTCTAAAGGGAACTGAGGAGAGATCCTAATAATTTTCTGGAAACCCCCTCACTGTACAGTTGATGACAACTAGGGAGAATAAATAGCCCACATTCGGTCACTTTATCCAAGCAAGGTCCTCTCTTACCCATAGAATTTTATTTATGTATGTACTTACAACTCTATAAATGTTGACTTAGGGAAAACTCTTAACTAACCCTAAGTATTTAATGGTTATAAGTGATATAAAATAGCACAATATGTTCATATAGATAAAAATCAATGCCATAATTAAAAGTCTCTTATTTCAGGTGTAGCTGCTCTGTCTTGTTATTCATTGTATCCTTAGTACCTTCCTTGTTTCTGGCACAGAGAAGGCATTAGATGGATGCTGGGTATTCACTAACTGGATCACTCATTGGTAAGCAGTTGATTAGATGGTTGAATGAATAGAAGGAAGAAAGGAAAGAAACAAGGGTGACTGGGTGAATGGATAGATGAGTGACCTTGGGAGGAAGTGAAATTTAATCTTTTCTCTAATTCCTTGAGGAAGAATTGATCTTAGCAAATTTGATCCATGCAGTCTTAGAACACAACATTTTTTAATAATTTTGGAGAGATCCTAATAATTTTCTGGAAACCCCCTCACTGTACAGTTGATGACAACTAGGGAGAATAAATAGCCCACATTCGGTCACTTCCTATTAAGTATTATAATAAAGCAAGTGTTGAAGAGTGCCAAGGAAAGTACCCAAGGATGTCAATACTAGAGATAATACTCATTTGCCTAAAATTAAACATTACCATCATGACTTAGTAGAGGAATACCAAATTAGTAAAGAACCTAAATTACAGAACATAACTGAATGGGCTAATAAATTATTGTCTCGAGCAGATCATTGGAGAAAAATTGCATTAAAGAAAGTATAATTAGGTCTCAATTGTAAGTAAAAGACTGCCTCTTTCTCCTGGCACTTCTTTTACACTATTAATTAGATATACAAAACTGTTCTTCACACCATCCAGTGTCTGATTTTTCACAAATTTGGAGTTAGCATGAATGGATAACCTCTTCTAGGACACCACTGTTATGAGAAATAGGCATCCTGTTGGATAATCTACTAGAAATCTGGTTAACTAGATGAATTACATAGAAAAAGTTTCCTTGCACATGCCTTCCTCCAGCAGTTTCTCACTGATTAATTCTGTAATAATTGATGTTTAATGTTTTTAACTAATGAACAGAAAATAAGAGGAAAGTGCCTTTTCTTCTTTTATCTTCCCTCTCTCTATGTTGCTGAGTTTAGTTGCCATCAGCTCTCCATTCCATTCAGAGTTCACAGCCGTCATGATAGCTAGTGCAGTTTTAGGTTAAGCATATTTTATCCATAAATTGCTATATTTGGTTCTCAAGTTATTATTGCAGTTCCTTGGGGTACATTTAAATCCACCTTATTGTAATAGATTATGGAATATAGTGGCTAATGTGTCTAATGTAAAATAAATGACTATAATGATTTATGATGCGACACTTCAATTTTATTGAACATAAGGATCATTGTACTAAAATGGATGGTGTATTGCTGGTTTAGCATAAAATACTGAATAACATATTCAAGAAAATGAATGGCTTGGCCAGTTCATAATATTCTGCCCCTTCAGCTGAGAGGTCTTTAATAAGCAATAGTGTCATTACACTTGAAAATGTATGTGTAGGTAATCCATTATCTAGAATAATGACAGGGATCTGCTCAGGACCCTATTAGAGAAGAGACTCTTTTGGAGAAAATACAGAGATCTTTGGCCTTCCTGAAAGGGTGATTCTACCCAACCATGTGGCAACTCTAACAGTGATTGGCAGAATTTAGCATTTAAAAGCTATCACCTTGGAACTCTCCCATGATCCACAAGACAAACAAGGAATTTCAGAAAGGTTTTAAGTTTTTCCAGCATTGTCCTCAGGCAGTATTCTTAATGTCCTTTTCCTCTTTGTATCTATTCACCAGCCTTTTAACTCTTACAGTGCCCTGCATGTATACTATCTCTTTCCCCTGAGCTCTGTTTGTGTTTGCTTTATTGAATAATAATATAGATTTAAGACCTGATTTAGCTGTTTATTCCTATTAATTATAGTAAAAAAGATAGCTTTCAGGGATCTGTCGGGCCAATTTATTTGTATTCTTGTGTTCTTTCATAAGAAATGAAAGAAAATTCTTTTATTACAAATGACAGGTGTAAATTACTAGCAAATTTCTATCATCTAAAAAGTGGAGGGACATGAGGAATTAGAAAACTGACATGAATGTTGCCTAGCCTTCCCATTCTGGTGATCCTATGTGCCTGCCATCCCAGCCCATGATCCTCACAGTATACAGTCTGGTGACACAAGTATTTCCACCTAATACTTAACTATTTCCTCATGGATGAACAGCTTCCATCCCATTCCTAAGAGGAGAATTAATCGTCTTCCAATGGAGTAGTCATGCTGACTTCAGGAGTGAGAAATCCTGAGTATTTTGATCCCAACTGTTACAGTATGAGTAAGACTTTTACGGATGGTGTTACCTTATTCCCTCTCAACATGTTCTGATCTTATGCCCACATTCCATCCCTCAGACCGGTTGTGTTCTATCCAAAACTGGGACAGATCAAGTAACATGCAAGTCTGTGACTTGGGGTCTTTTCCTTATAGGTCTAAGCCCTCAGTCAACAAAATGCCATGCAGACATAACAGCCTTCATTTTATTCTCCTCCACTACCTAAAAAGGCATAGGTCACAATGAGAAAGACATCTAACAAGGAAAAGAAAACTGTAAATCAAGGAGTTTTACATTCCAGAACAGAAAAATAATGTTTGCAGTGGATTCTGTATTATGTGGATTTCAGACATTTGTCTATTCAGGATACACATTATAGCCATTATTGCATAATTATTATTGTTTGAAAGTGTGACATAACTTGGACTGTTCACTGCAGAATGTAACTAGAGCTATCTTGACATCCTAACTCGATTAGGAAGGTAAAAGGCTTGCTGTATATCAGTCTATTTTTGGAGGAGAATAGATATTTTCTCTGTAATAAGCAACTAAAAATGAAAGTGATAAGGACCATCTTTTTGCTAACAGATATGTTACTTTTGGACCTTGTTGCTAATCCACCGAGGGGTGCACTGACTGCTACATTTGCCTGAACGTAGGTGACTCACAGACATGAGAGAATGAAACAGGAGCCTGGGGTCTGGAGTCTGAAGTCTGTTTATTAGGACTGCCTATGAGTATATATAAGTTCTGTTCATGCAGGGAAAAACAGGACATCTGCCTGACACAGGGAGTTGGGTGCATGTTTGTGCTAAATAGGACAGTTGCCCTATTAGAAGTTATATGTGACACATTTCAACTTTGAGAAATTTTCTAAAATGATTTTGTAATGTGTGTATGGTGGGGAGGAAATCCTATGTCTTTTTTTTTTTTTTTTTGGATAGAACCATAAAGTATTTGCTTCCTACAAGCCAGGGGTTGTAAACTTTCTTTCTTGTTGACCAACAGAGAAAACAATCTAAAGAGTAGACCTATCAGAGACCAAATAAAAAAAAGATTTCAAATTTCCATCCACCATTCTAGTTCTTGAATAAATGCAAACATACCTTGTTCTTGGGTAGGAGCATTAACTGGGTCTTGTAAAGTTGGAGCTTCTCTGAAGAATTGCAACTTGAATGGAATGATTTCCAAACTAAATATGGGAAATGTTGGAGGCAGATAGTTCCAGGACGAATGCAAACTTGATATAATTATTAAGTTTATTTTGAAAAATTAAAAGATGATAATCATTAGGAGGGAAAAAGTTTGTAAAGAGATAAAGAATGGAAGAATTTTCTGTGTAATAAGATGCAATGTAAGCCAATCACAATCAAACAATACTTTATAATTGGTATGGGAATGACTAGTTGAGTGTGACGGCCTTAATTCTATATGTAGTTCCAAATGCATTTGGAAAATCAGGATTCAAGTGGCCATCCAAGTGAATGGTGGAAAGACAGACTACCCTCCCTTCCCCTCTCTCCCCCCCCTGTTGGCAGGGGTCGGGGGGGGGGGAGAGAGGGAAAGGGAGGGTAGTCCGGAAATAAAAAAGCTTCCTACTTTATTCTTTCAAGCAAAATCAACTTCTAATAAACTTTAGAGGGATAAATGCTAAATGGGGCAAGGTGGGGAGGGGACATGGTTGGGTAAGTAAGTTGATACCACAATAAATTTCTAAATACAGTGAAGGGTATATTTTATTATAAATAACAAAAACCCTTTCTAGAAGTGACATAAAAATACAAGACATATAAAACACTGATAAATTTGAACACAAAACAATTTTCTCATCAAAAGTCAGAAGACATGTTCCATGAATATCAATGAAGTCAAGTTAGCAGTAGTATCTACTATTTTTTTTAAAGAAGACAAATAACTAGCTAGTATAGAATACTTACAATACATATATCAAAGGTCTAATTTTCTTATTGAGCAAGGAATACCCATATAAATATACATGTAATATAAATATACACAAACATGAATACATAAAAGTACTTTTAGTTTTATACTTTTATTTACTATAATTTTGTAATCGTTTGTTTAAAAGGGAAAAAGCTAAAACTGTTGTTAATTATTAATTTGGATCCACAAATCTGTCTTTTTGGTCCTTTTGGATATACTTTTTTTTAAATCAGGTAAAAGCCATGGACTATATCCTCTGACAAGTATGTACATAAGCCCAAACATGCAAAAAGGTGCCTACCTTAGGAATCCCCTCCCCTCCTTATGATTCCTCTTCTGTGAGTTAGTCACAACTATCCACTGTTGCATAACACACTGCTCCCAAAGTTAATGGCTTAAAATGGGAGCTATTCTCTTGCTCGTGCTTCTATGAGTCAGATTTAGGCAACAATATAAGACAACTTATCCTGTTCCAGGTAGGGCTGTTTCTACATCACTGGAATGAGAGGGTGCAAGTTGGCCTCTTGTATCTGGGGCCTTCGTCCTTTGTGGGCTGGGTTCCTCAGCGCCCCTCCGTGCACCCACTTTCAAGCAGAGTGTTCTGGCCTTTTCTACAAGGAGGCTTAGGGCAAAACTGGAAGTCATGTGAAGTCCAAAGATCTGGAGGCAGCAGTCACATCATATCACTTTCACCTCATTCTGTTGATTAAAGCAAGTCACTGGACAGCTTAGATTCAAAGTGAAATAGCATCTCAGAGTGAGGAATGATATGGTCACATTGCAAAATATTCCTAAAATGGGAGGGGTTGCTTTGATCTTTTTTTTTTTTTAAATCTACACATTATGCCTATAATATTATACCACTTTTAGCACATAAATTTGTCCCTTTTAATCCTAGCATTCTTATTTAATAAAACACAGTAACTGTGATAGTGTGATAGTCATCTTATTAAAATACCCCAGTGTTTGGTTTGGTTTTGGTTTTTGCAACTTATTCAAAATCCCCTTCAATAAAGAATTAGGACTGTATATATGAACTGAGAAAGTAGATGCTGTAACTTTGGCTGATATGTTTTATTTCACCCATTTTGATTTAAGGTATTTTGTTTATAACTTGGAAAGCTCTAGTTTGGAAAAGTCTTCAGAAAATCCATGCTGTGATAGATAACAAAGAGACTTGCAGTTTTAAACTAGAACTCCAGGCCCACACCAAGAGGAGTAACCTAGAAAAACAAAACAAAGCATATACTGTGGCCCTAAAATGGATTAATGTGATAAGATTCTAAAAAGTGAATTTATGTTCCCAAAAGCCAAGAGAACTTCCAGTTAAGTCTTATCATGTTAACCACAGGTTTATCTCTTTGCTGAAACACTACAGAAGCACTAGTACCTCAAGTCATAAATGACAAACAATAATCACCAAGCATATGAGGAAAGCTCCCAGCATAAAACAGCAAAAATAAGCAAGCAAAAGAGTAGCCTAAAGGGAACAAAGATAACAGAGGAAATGGAAGAAAATCATGGAAATTACTGATTTGTAGTCTCAGATATATTCAAAGATACTATACATCAATAAAGGCCAGGAAACTAGAAAGCAGAAAGAAAGAGCTCTTAGAAATAAAATACAAATGCTAAAGTGAAACAAGATGTTAAAATCAAATTTTCCTGTGGTCTCAATTTTATCTAAATCCAAAAACAGAAGATTCTAAATCACCAATTTAATCCACACAAGGGAGTGTGAGATGGTTTTACATTCCTTATTATTGACCTTAAACGTATATTCAAACAGGTAAGGAGATTTGCAGAGGGAAGTCAATACTGCGAATTTCTATAAAAGTTACCAATATGTCCTTCATTGCTCATTTCCCTTAAGGAAAACAAATTAGTTTCAGAGAAGCATTTAAAGTCTTGCTATATATCTACCCTAAATCTTGCTATATATCTACCCAAAAGTCTTGCTATAATATATCTATCCAAAATGATGTAGTGATTAGAAAATAATGCTCCAGTAGAACAAGGAGGTAGGTGGCAGTGAGAAAGAGCACACCATATCCCAATAATGGTTGAACAGTGCTTCAAGTCTCCATTGGTCACATGTGAAAACTCTGGAAAGGAGCAAAAATTGAGTCATCGTGAAGGCTGGACCTGTGAACAAGCAAAGTATCCCCAATTGTCTATTCAGACAATTGTCTAATTGAGACTATTTTTAAAACCTGGATGTAACCCAAGTTTCTCTCAAGGGCAGGAAGAAATTATTCAAAATAATATGGTTGACAGATTATGGTATTAAAATAATAAATAATTTCCTGATTTCAGCCTTAAAAGCCCAGCATTTTTCAACAGACTAGTTACAGTTATGGTTTCATCCTTTAGCATCTCCTTAGTGAATCCATAACTCCTGTTTTCTGCCCCTGGGGTCTTTCTTGAATCTCAGAAACAATCCAAAAAGTCACAATTAACAGCCTTTTATTAAAAAAAAAATCTAATATATAAGCTATGTATATTTACTATATATAACTCTCAAAAGATATCAAATAGAATTAATGTAGAATAAATATGGGTAGGGAAGGGATATTTAGACCAACAGAATATTTAACATTTGGCTGTTAATCATTTAAGAAAACAAGAGAAAATAGTACAGAGTGGGGGGAAAATTAGAGGACAGGGGAGTTCCAAGATCTAGACAAATTCTAGGCCAAAAAAGACAAAGAAAATATTCAGGAAAAAGAGTTTGAAAATAAGAGTCATAGCTAGAGCACACTACTGGCATATTTCAAAACAACAGAATGGTAAGAACCAGATAACATTTTTAAAAGGTAGGAAGGATCATGCATTAAGTAACTAGAATCAGAAAACATCAGACATTTTAATAGCTACATTAGAAGGGAGAAAAACTTCAAAGCAAAATTCTTCTAATTCTGACATGAAAACATTATCAGCCTAGAATTTTACACTTGCCTAAACTTTTAATCTATTCTGAACTTGTAATAAAAACATCTCAGATATGCATGGTCTCAGATTATTTTCCTGATTTGGTGCTCTAAATTTGGTGATAGTCACATAAGGATATTAGCTCTAAAATACAAAAAAAAAAAAAAAAAAGGAAATAGAGTGTTCATCATGGGAAATTAGAAATGTAACATAATATCCATATGATGGCAAAGTAAATTCCAGGGTGATAAGCTCTACTTGTGAATCTAGAGGGACAGGAGCTAAATTAAGAAAATGAAGGAGTTCTGTAAGTGGGAGAAAAGGGAGTTGCTATTTTATCTACTTGTATACTGGAAAATAATAGTAATAATGAGTATTTGAAAGAAAATTAAGGATAAATATATAGAAAATTTTAAAGGTGAAGGAATTATGTACAACTCAAGAAAAGAAAAAGCATAGTAAATACTACTTCAAAACTGAATTGTGTGTAATAAAAATGGGGGTGGGGGGGGTTGTGAAGGTTTAGACCAACAGAGAATATTTAACATTTGACTGTTAATCATTAAAAAAGAAGAAACAAAATGGAAAGAAAGTTTTAGAAGAGGAGATAGCATATAATATAGACACAGGTAATAATATAGACATGTAAATAATACTCAGCACATTAAAAACTGTTGATTTAACAGAGACTATTCAGCTATAAATACTCCTAATATATATACTCATAGCAGGAGTATAATGGACCAGGTGAGAAAATAACAAAAATAATGAACAACCATACACCAGAGACATTTTGTGGGGGTGGAGTGGGGAATGGGATCAAAAACAGGGGGTGGGGTGGGAATGGAGGGAAATGCAACGGACTATGGTGGTGGCACACGGGTGATTTGGTGATGGGAAACCCGCGGGGATTACAATCGAGATGGAAAAAACAAATGTGCAAAATGATGTAAAAATAAACTTTTGTAATAAATAAAAAAAATACTCCTAATATATCACTAGAAATACATATGTGTGTATATTTATATATTTTTAAGATTTATTTATTTATGCATACAGAACTGGAATACAAGCCAGAGATGCAGGGGAGGTGAGAGGATTCACCAGAGATAGAGTGGGGGGGGGCAGAACAGGCAAATAGATGAAGTACACTGCTGAGGAGAGCAGACAGTGGGTCAGGAGAGGTCTGTCATGCCATGTGGGTTACCTCTGGGGCCGGGGATTGAGCTTGCACTGAAGCAGCTGCGTTAGCTTGCAGCTCTGCATCCTAACCCATTGTGCCACCAGGGAGGGCCCATATTTGTGTATATTTTAATGCAGAAGGATAGTGGCATATGAGCTATATCCTCACACCTAATAAAAGGTATCAGTACATATAATGATATTAATATACTAAAAATCTTCAATATGACAATTGGCAGTCTAGCAACAAGATTACAGAAGGATTTTTAAGAGAAAGAGGTGAGAGAGAGTTGGGTCAGAGGGAGTTTAATTATTCAGTCACCATTTTTTTAAAATATGTGTGTATATTGCTTTGACAAAGAAAAGGAAAAAAAGGAGAATATCAACTACCTTGGCTTGATTAAATCCAAACCAACACTACTTCTTATTCACTTTTTTTTTTTTTCAAATCAATGTGAGCGGTGAAGGATGTGAACACACAACTGTGTCCCTTGTGGTTACTCAGTAGAGAGATTGGAAACATGCAGAATATGGCCTTTGAGTTCCAGCTCCTGCTCACCATGGCTGAGCAACCTTTCTGTGCCACTGTTTCCTCGTCTATAAAAGGGAGTGGTAATAACACAAACATGTAGGCTTGTTGGGGGATTAAATGAATGAATGCATATCCAGAGAATGCTGCAGTGTCTAGCATGTGCTAACTGCTCTATTCGTGCAGTTATTATGATGTAGTTAATACACATAGCATGAACTGGTAAGTGCAATGTTAAATAGATACCCAAAATGCTTAGAAAATGAAGAAGTAAAGCCCAAGGGTTTTTAAAAAAATAACTCCCTGATAAAAACTGTAAACCAATTGTAAAGATTTTCTGGGGACCATGCTCCTGGTCTAGCAGGCAAGAGAGCAAAACAGTCTTCACAGACACTATTCTACATGAAGGAATCTGCTGCCTTCAGTTAAAGTCAGTCTTTTCACAACCATTGATGACCAAGGAGTCAGATAAAATAAATTTAACAATGGGTACCTAGCCTTTGCATCTTTACGGCACATTCTTTAGAAAGAATACTAGATCCTGTGTTGCCTTCCTCTGGTACCAACGTATATTTAGGTTTGGACAACTTAGAACTAGAGGCCCCTTCTATCAAGAATAATATGTTCTTACAGTCAGTTATTGAGTATCTGCCTGTGTAAAATAAATTCAAGCTTGTATTTATTGAAACAGCTATCACAGGGTCAAACCCTTAGGTCTACTTCCCAGCTTAGAGGCCACACTTTATCTAATAGAATTCTCACTTTGATTATCTAATAAATGATTTTTTCATTATCATTGAGATTTTTATCTTCAGTTAATAAAACAATGGTTAGCTATAGGGCCCTGCTTTCAAGTGGAAAAACTTTGCAAAAGCATTCCTACTTTTGGTAGACTTTCCAAGGCCCATCTGTCCAGTGCGTTTTCTTGGCTTCTGTCTCCTGTACTTTGCACACCATACCAGGCTTGCCACTGCATTATCTTCTCAGGACTCCATTGATTCCACTGGTGCAATCACCTCTTAAGGTTTCTACCCCAGTGTAGCTGCTAACAACACTTACCCTTCCCCTCACTGTCACTGAAAGGCTACTGCCTGAGAAGAACCCTGCTGGAGACCAGATAATGCCATTGCCAGAATCCAGCGTTAACTTTTTGCAAAAGCAGACCTCTGAAGGCCTTATTTAATGTGTTGCTGTATTCTTTCAGTCAT
Source organism: Condylura cristata (assembly GCF_000260355.1). Classification (NCBI taxonomy): domain Eukaryota; kingdom Metazoa; phylum Chordata; class Mammalia; order Eulipotyphla; family Talpidae; genus Condylura; species Condylura cristata. Next base: position 3,231,986 of record NW_004567134.1, on the reverse strand, counting down.
CATGTCGCCTGCAATAGGTGAAAGGAAACAGAGAAGAAAATGTGATTTATCCAAATACAGCTATTTTATTGGTATATGTACTAATATAACCATAAATACATATTCAAAGTATAATTGATAAAGTATTTGGCTCTTTATCCATTAAACAAATATTTTAAAAATATGTGAAACCTGCTAGGATATTAAAAGGAAAATAGGAAATAAGATTCTGTATTTCACATGATCTTATCAATGTAAGAAGGAAAAAAAGACAACTGAAAGGAAATAAAGCAAAATGCTAAGGGAGGTCATCCTGGGTTCACAGATTATGAATAGTTTATTTCCTTCCTACTCCTTTTCTTTTTCTTTTCTTCTTTTTTTTTAACCTTATGTAGGAAGTCTATTTTGTTACCATGAGAAAAATATATAATTTAAAAATAAGCAGCAATAACCTCAAAATAAAAAATACAAATTTAATTCCACAAATACTTGGGTACTTATTATTTTCTAATATTGCCAATATTGTTTTTTAGTATTATTTATTACCAGATACATCAGATGGCTTTAAAATGAAGTGCACTTGGTAGTTAAATTTATTTTATTCATTAAATAGTTAGTTTAATGGTATCGTCTTGTTACCATTTTCCTTAGTTGATTTCAAAGTTCTGGTAGGCAAGACAATGTGTTAGATTTCTCTAGCATGTGTTAGATTTCTCTAAAACAAAAGTTTCTGGCCCAGTTCTTTTCTGATGGTAGGTGCTTACAAATATCATGAATTTGTTGAGAGAAGGTGAAGAGCTTTATGGAGGGAGATCAGCAGTGAGAATCCTGGCTTTAGGGTATGTGAGGGGTGTGGTATTCCCCTCTGCCTGCTAACTTCAGTACTTTAACCAATTCTCAGCAATGACAAACCATTTGGACAATATGAATACTTCTCTCATTATCCAGAACTCCACTGAACTGTTACTAAGTTTAGTGGCAATTTCCTAAAGGTTAATGTGGCCATGCAATACCTAGAGGATTAGGGTTTTTACAAGAAATGGGCTAAAGCACATTATGTTCAGGGTGAGAAAATATGATTGACACTGTGCAACTGCTCCCTTTGGAGACTCAGTGTCCTGTGGTGTTCATCATCCTCTGTGAGACTTAGGAGAGGAGGTAAAAAAATAAAAGTTGCTGAAGGTGGGAAGTATGTATGTATACATATGATAGCTATTTGCATATCACAGTGGATGCAGTGATAAACTCCTACCCTCATGGAAATGACACTCTTATAGAGAAAATCCAATGGATATCAGTTTGTTGGAATGTGATATCATTGAAGAGTAAGTGGGTGCAAAAAGAAAGGCTGTATACTCAATAAGAAAGGAACATTTTGTTCTGCTTTATATTTTAGTCTAGCTTTGTCAGCCACTATCTCCATCGTCCTGCCTCCTTACCTTTTGTACACACACACACACACACACACACACACAAATTAGAACACAAATCAAACCATTCCACATTACAACTATAGTAATTTTTTAAAGGAATTTGATTTTCTAATTCAAAATACTAATCACCAGAATTGTAGCTATTTTAGAGAGCATTTTATTCTTCAGAAGGAATTTATAGCAGTCATTTGAAAAATTCTCTCGGTCTAGTGGCAGTCCTAACTTGAACTTTGGAAAGTGTTACATTAGCCTCATCTCCTACCGTTCCTCCCTTGCTCAGATTACTCCAGACACTGGAGTTCTTTTTCTATTCTTTTTTTAATCAGGTACCACTAGTTTTCAACACAATGTAGGTTTCACACACACCGTTTGTTATATATGTGAACTTACATAACTATATAGACTTATATATGTAAACTTATATACAGTTTCTTATAGCAACTATTTATGTGACACCATACCCACCAAGCAGTCAGCCCCCTCTATTTCAACCCACTCTGGCAACCGCCATTCTCTTGTCAATCCAAGTTTCTTTTTCCTTTTTCATTTGATTTGTTTCTTGATATTCCAAAAAAAAAATTTAAATCACATGGTACTTATATTTCTCCTTTGACATATTCATTTTGCATCATCCATTTAAGGTCTAGCCATGTTGTCACAGAGGACAATATTTCATGTTTTTTTATTGCTGAGTAGTACTTCATTGTGTATATGCCACTTCTTTACCAAATCATATGTCAGTAGGAACTTGGGTTGTTTCCATATCTTGGCTACCGTGAACAGTGCTGCAGTGAACATAGGGGATCCATATATATTTTCAAATTAGTATTTTCATATTCTTCTGGTAAATTGTCAGAAATTATATTTCTGGTGGTTCTAGTTTTAAGTTTTCAATAGCCTCCATAACTGTTACAGTAGCTACACCAGTTTATATTCCCACCAACTGTGCACAAGTGTTTTTTTTTCTTCACAATCTCACCAACACTTTTTAATAATAACCATTGGAACAGGTATGAAGTAAAAACTCTTTGTGGTATACTGATACACATTTCCCTAATAATAGGCTCCAAAGAATATCTTTTCACAGGTCTGTTGGCCAACTGGATGTCTTGTTTGGTGAAATGCCCACTTATATTCCCCACCCATTTTTTAAGCCTGGTTGTATTTTTGATGTTGTGCTTTATTTTCATTACTAGCCCTTTGTTCTGTTTTATGGTGTGCAAATAACTTACAGTCAATAAACTGCCTTTTCTTTTTAACTATCATTTTATTATGCAGAAACTTTTTACTTGATGGACAGTGGATTTTTTGTTGTGACTACAACACCCCAGGATCATTCCCACCTCAAGGTTTTAGCTTTTATTGCCCTCTCTGATTAGAATCTTCTTCCGTAAAGTCTTTACAGGCCTCTTTTCATGATGCTTAGTTCCTTACTCAACAATCACTTCCTCACAAAGCCTTCCCTGACCACCCTGTCGAGGAAATCCCCAGCCAAACTTGATCCTGCTTAAGTTTGCTTTAGAGTACTTTCTATTACCTGAAATTATAAGGTAAATGTTTACTTTCTTTTTATTTACCTGGGACTTCCCTCAAAAATGGAAGTTCCATAAGTACAGGTTTCTTGTTTGCCCACTTTTCTTCTACACCCTTAAAATAGAGAGGTGTGGATGGTGTAAAGTAGGTATTCAATATTTTCTTGTTGAGTGAATAAAAGAGTAGATGAATTGAATTGAGTTTACCCAGGAAGCGTATTTAAAAGCACAAGAAATTAGATCTAAAAATTATGTTATCTCTACAGATAATTAACACTGTATCTTTGTTTGAACCATAGGTTTCAGAATGAAATCACCATTATTGAATACCACCCCCTGTCTTTCCCTCCTCACAACTACCTCCCATATACATACACACACACACACACACAGAGAGAGAGAGAGAGAGAGAGAGAGAGAGAATTAAGCAAAATACCATAGCATAAACATTTCCTTGGTCCCTAGATGTTATAACCTGTACTTAACCAAACCAGGCCAACTTTGAGTTCCTGCCTGTTTGGCAGCAGGCTTCCCATGGGAGCATTGGAGATAGTATCTGAAGCTGTGTTTACCAAGGGGCTGCTTTGTTCTGAAGGTTCCCTGCCTGTGGTCACACCATTGTTTTTTATGACTGGTATGTGTGGCACTATTGGAGGGTAGGCTTGTGTCTGAATTGAATGGGTGAGGAGAAACGGATTGTTTTTGTTACCTTTATGGAAAGGTGTCAAAGGGATATTTGCGCTGTCAATTATTGATAGCTTTGGCTGGATTCATTTGCCTTCTAGTTACTTCAATATATGTCCAAAAGGCAACTGCCCATCTGCTCAGTTTTTCACCAACATTTTACCTAGTAAAGTTTATAGGAAAAGGTTAAACAAGCTGAATTAAACTTTAGAAATTTCTGTGGGCTTCTGTTGACTAAGAATGACCTGATTATTCAGAACACAAGTAATTCATCTAGTCTATTAGTTAATTCATCCAGCAAAGTAAGGCTAGTAGCGCCTTGCACCAAAATAATTGTATTGGTTATAAAAATATTAAAATACTCAGATACTACTTGGTAAATAGCCACCAGCCTGAGTCTCCACCATGAAGATCACCTTTGTCTTTTCCCATAAGAACCTCTCACCAGACCTTCCCAAAATCACCACTAAAACTTGCTAGCACAGCAGGGAGCCTTCATGAGAAGGTCTATCAGTGACTATCTGAGATCCATTCTGAGCAGCAGGCCCACTTCCCATGTAAGATATATTGGAGTCACTCTATCTGAGGCTTCAGTGGCAGTGAAACTTCCATTTGGAAATTCTGTGCCCTTTACTTCATAACAAATCCAAGAGTAGTTTAACACAGATGGAGCTCACTTAAAGTGAAAATATTGAACTGTTTTTGAAACATCCTAATGGAGAATTCTCCCAGGACCCATTTTGGTTCTTTACACTACCAAAACAAACCTAACATCTTTGCCTAATGACTAAGAACACTTCCAAAGAAAGGACAATCTGACTTTTACATACCCACAAGTGTGCAGGGATCTCTCTCTAACTTTGCATTGCTACCACGCCTGGGATATATATATCAACTGTATTACATTCCCAGGCTCGCAGCATTACATTTCCAGAAAAGGTCTGAGGACTGGGTCCAACTAATAACATATATTGCAATGCACAGCAACCCGCTCATTTTTTCAATAAGAGTTTTATCCTCAGTACTTGCCATGTAACACTGCTTGATTCTCATATAACTCTGGCCACAGTTTCTGTACTCTGATTTAGACAACTTCTCAGAAATAAATTAAAAACCCCACTGTGAAGCTGACCATGAGTTTAAGGCAGGTAGGAGGTCCCGAACAGATTAAAGGCCCCTATGTGGGCATATGAGAGAGAAGACATTCCGCCTACAAACCACTGATCAGGACTATATACAGCAAGAGAAAACACAAGGCAGATGTCATAGACATTAAAGTTCAGGGACCTGCGGTTATTTTTCTTCCTTTGAAAAAGGAGTGTTGCTGTTGATCTCACTCCTTATGTTAGTCTGATGCCAATGGGTTCTGAAGGGTCAGTGGGGAGAGAGAGTTGTCTTTATGATAGTACTGTGTTTATCTCACTGTTTTTTCAGTACTTTTCATTCATTTAGGGAGCTCCCCTGGTGAGTTGGAATAAAAGTTCATTCTCCCAGTTGCTTGAATACTTGGTTTCACCATCACTCCATTCTGGTCGCTGTTTCCTTTAAAATTTCAAGTTTATTCTTCAACATAAAAGTGATGAGCCACCACCCTCAAACTCCCTTTGTAGGAAAAAGAAATAGAAATGTATGTTCTTCTCAGTCTTTATGCTTCTGGCTTTGTTTTATGAGCAATCTGACATGGGAACCAATGTGTGATTCTGACCAAATGAAACATTACTTAGAAAGTAAAAGGAGGACCTTTTATTGCCACTCAAAGTATCTGACTTCAAGCAGCAGCAAAGAAATGCTTTGGAAGTTGACTTGGGCTAAACAGGTGATTAACAGCAGAATTATTAGGTGGAAGCTCTAATTTGTGGAGAAGAAACAAAAAGGAAATAGATCAGAAAGCCTATGAAGGAATTTCAGGAAGGATCTCATTTTGAGGAAGTTATCAATATAATATATCAATATAATATAATGCAAATGAAAAAAAAGTCTCGGTTCATTCAGAAAATAATTACAAAGAATAAAGCCTAGTAGAACTGACACTTTGGTTACAGGTTGTCTAAGTGTAGAATAGCTCACTCATCTTGTCTTATCAAAATGATCAATCTCATCTACTGATATTCTCTTGATAACATCAGAGACACTGGTTTAAGTTAAATAGGCTTCACCCTCGTCCTCTCAGTCTTCGTTTGGGAGAATATGCAGCTCAAATAAATGAACTCTAAAGGTTTGTCTCTGTGGCCCAAGCAGTGTTGTATCTGAGTGTGCACACTGAGTTTTTGGAGACCACAGCTCTTTCCTTAATCACATATATACTTCAGCATCTAGGAAACACCTGGTACAAAGCAGGCGCTTGATGTCTGTCTGTGATCAAAAGAAAGGAATAAGTACACAGAGTGTCCAGATAGTCCTCAAAGATATCTTCAGTCTCTAAAAACATGAAATGACATTATGTCCTAGACTTCATGGAACCCTATGATTTGTGAAATAGTGAGCAGAACAAGATCATTAACTCAGCGTTAAAACCAAAGGGAATTCATCACCTAAATTTCCAGTAATTTCACAAACATTTCTTTTAAAAAGCAATTTTTTTAAGTTCTTTGAATAAAACAAGAGGGCTTTTAAAATTCACCAAATGGAAGAATTTGATGTGAAAGATGTACACAAACTGATGATTTCTCATTTTGGTGTGATTCACTCTTCTGTTCATTATTCAAATCTTTATTTAAGTAAGTGGTTCTGAACTGAAGGCAGTTTTGTGCCACTAGGAAATATTTGTCAATGTCTAAAGCTATTTTTGGTTGTCACGCCTAAGAGAAGAAAGCCATTGGCACCTAGTGGGTAAAGGCTAGCAATGCTGCTAAACAACCCACGATGCACAGAACAACCCCTCACAACAAAGAATTATCCAGCCCAAAACGTCAGTAGTGCTGAGGCTTAGAAACCATGGTTACAGTGTACCCTGGGGAAGCTTTCCCTGACATATCTCAAATTATGCTAATTTCCTGTAATAACCTCATCTCACTTTCTACTTTCTCCCTATAGTATGTATCACAATTATAATTAAATGCATTGTACTTGTCTTTTCCATGAAAAACCATGTTCATAGAAATAAAAATTATATCACATGCATTGTGTCTTAGAAACTATCATGCCTGCCACATTTTAGTACCTTGATAAATAGTAAATGAATCAACTAATAGCTAATATTAGAAAGTTGGCAAAATTGATCCTCAAGTTGTTGAGTAGTCTTATTTTCAGTCATCTGTTTTTCAGGTATTCTAGAAAGTAGTTCAAGTTAATAAGTTCATCATAATATGAAGTAAAGGTAAAATTAATAAACTCCTCTATGTGTATACAATTTTAAATTAGAGTTACTGTAGTATTATCAGTAAAAAGATCTTGGATATAAGCCATGACCAAAAAAAATCCCTGGAAGTGGAATCAGGGTAGATCTTGTAGCCAACTAATCAATTACCTCCCACAACACTCCACTGAGGCCCTACTCATTCTCTCTGGCAGTCATGCAAGTCTGTTTCTGGTTGATGAGATGAAAAGGAGACCTATTGAACAGAGGTTCTGGAAAAGCATTTGCTTTCCTGTTGAGAATGAAAAGCAAAACAGGTACCCTCTTTCTTTCTCCAACTTAGGGATCAATTTCAGCAAACTCCCTCTACAGACAATAATTATTCTACAAGGAAAGTCACCCAGATTTGTTTAAGCCTATAGAAAGGTTACTCTTATCTGAACCAGCCTACCTGAAGATACATTCTTCTGCCATGACAACTAATCTTTCTCCATAATGTTTTCTAATGATGCAAGGGCTGAAATGGAGATAACTAGTACAGTATGGTCTGAGCTTAAGTCTCATCTAAAACACAAAGTAAATAAGACACTCTTAGGTAGTAGTGGTTATGGCATTGAAAGACCAATGAGGGTGTCCATTCTCACTGTGGTGAGTATGATAGAGATGCCAAAGATCACAGATTAAGACAGAAAACATCAAACACTTATAGTACAAAGTGTACCTGGCTGACTTCCCACTTACTGGTTTTTGTTTTTTGTTTTTTGTTAGTTGTGAGGAGATGAGAATATCAGGTGCAGATTTAAAGGTCCTGTGTGGAGAGAAAGCAACTGTTCTATAAAAGTTTGTAGATACAGACACCCAAGGACTGCTGCTTCCCTCTTTTTCCCTCTCTAATTTCTCCACTTCACACTAAGACTCTTGGAACGAAGGCCCATATCTTTCTTCCTCTGTGTCTCTGGTCCCAGGAGAGTGCCATGCCTGTAGGAGATTCTCCATCTCTATTTTCTCAATTGAACACTTACATTTTGTCTTTAAAATGTGTAATTGCTAAAAGAAAGACATAATTAAAATCCAGAGAAAGGAATTTATTTCCTTTTCCCATATCTCTGTTTATTATCCAGCAGTGGTTCCTGTGTTTTGAATAGAAGAGAACTTGGAACTATAAATTTAGGGAAAGCCTTAAGAAACATACCAACAACAAACAAAACCTTTATTCAAGAAAATAATATATTGGGAAGGAAATTTCCTCAAACTATAGTCCTCAGAACCCAGTTCTTTAAGCCAATAAATAAATAATTATTTTAAGAAAATACTGGGTTAAACTCTTAGTGCCTTTAATTTGCAGTTTTGTGCTGTGTCTTTCCAAGAGGTATATGGTTTACTGCTCTTTAAAACTGTGTGTCTCAAAAAATCTAAGGGATCCTCAGAAAGGGATTCAGCCTAGAATAATGACAGCCTAATTATTTGATCACTTGTGACAAAGTTTATGAACTGCTATTTTACACAATAAGACTTGCAATGAAGAAAATAAAGGGACATAGAAGAAAAATATGTAAGAAAGATAGAAAAGAACAATTCAAAAAATGGAAAATTCAAACAAAGACACAGAAATTCTGGGAGAAAAAGATTATTTTATGTCTGACATGACTGTCTCCAAATATGCAGCTTATCTAGGAGACAAAAAAAAAATGTATTTTGGAAGAAGTTTTAAGCTAAGAATAAGAAGTCTCTCAGTATACTCCAGAACCTTCTTCTGACTTGGAATGGGTCACTTCTCTAAACTGCTTCAGGCAGTAATGGGATAATTAAACCCTTCATATCTTTTCACATACTCCTATTCAGAATGAGTTAACAGCTCAAGTTGGTAGAGAGCTTTTGAGTTATTTCAAAAACACATTCAGATTTTGTATGACAAGACTTGGTACTTTGTAAAACACAGTTATGTTCAATTATTTTTCTCTGAACATTGAGAATCTTGGGCAAGTTTTTACATTAACACATGAAGAACAATTCCTTTCTAGGTAATGTTTATACTAGGGAGACTTGTAAGGAGTTGAGTCAATTAACAAAGAAATAGAGTAACACATGCAAATGCATCTGCTACACCCTGGTGTGAGCTGTGTGATGATTACTGTATCAAAGGAGTAAAGGAGTCAGAACTGGACCTACTGTTCATGTTTGAGAAGTGTTGAGTTGGATATCTGGTGACAAATTTTAAACTTCAAATAAACACATGGTTTTTCCTTTCAACTGAATTTAAAAATTCTAGGATGGGAACCCTAAAGCCATAAACATTTACACAGCTTGGCAAGCTCCTCATTATATAAATACTTTGTGAAAACAACTTTGGCCCATAAAGCATTAATGCTATTTGATAAAAATCAGTTTTTGTTTGGTATGTCTTTTGAAGCTAGTGTAACTCCTGGATATTCTATATGACTATAAAAGCTTTTTGGAATCAAATCCTAATCCCAACATGTTTTTCTTGTTCATTTAAACCTTTTATATACATGTGGGAGCCAGAGAGGAGAAGGCTTTTAAAGGTTTAAGTTTGAATTGTTTGTCATTCTCATGTCTGTTCTCAGAAAAGTATTTGGCATGTTTGTATTTGTAAATGAAAATATACATTGTGTTCTTAGGCATTTTCTTTTCCCTTTATGCTTGTTTGTTTGCTATGCAAATATAGACAATATTACTATAGGAGAATAGACATGCTAGGGGTTGCACTGCAGGTTTTACCACCTTGTAAAAACTATATGAATATGTTGACTTGCTAGGTTAAACCCTCACTCAAGCTTCCAAAGACAGTATTCTCAACCCATGCTCAATATCTCAAGGAATATAAAAAACCTAAACAAACAAAACTTGCCAAAGTTTTGTCAGGAGATATATGAGTCAAATTTAACCTCCAGAATATTTTGTTGTTGTTTTGTCATGAAAAGGAAACAACTGAGGCTGCTGAGCTAAAAGTCATTGTACTTTGTTTTTCATTTCTGAATATTACGTCCAGTAGTTTTAAAATTTCCAGTTATTGCATGTTCCACTAAAGACTAAATCTAAATGGATTCAGAAAAAGCTTAGAAATATCTTTCCAAAAGACATAGATGACTTTTCTTTCTTTCAAAAAAAAAAAATTGAAGCAAATATTTGTTTCTCAAAATGTGATTATTGAAGCAAATATTTGTTTCTCAAAATGTAAAATGGAATATGTCAGTTAACTTTTACTATATAAGGAACATGTCCTAAACTGGTGACTTAAAACTACCACCACCTTTGCCTGAGTTTGTGATTAGACAAGGTTGCAGTGTGGAGTGGATCAGGATGAGTAGTTCTTCTGATCTGTGCTGGGGTTGACTGATGTCAGCTGGGTCCCCTCGTGCATCTGGTAGACTGTCCTTCTGTCCCTCATGCATTAGTTGTGGGTTGTCTAGTGTAGGGTCGCCAAGGCGAAAACAGATGAAGCCTCTTATCAGGTGGTTCTTAGCCTGGTCTTTGTTTATAGAACGTATATATGTTCTCCATTCATTTTTACTCTGTCCATGTCTTCAAATTCCTTTTGTAATTTTTAAAATCTGTGTCATTTTAGAACATCCCCAGGGTAACATCCCCTAGTCTGGTTGCATGGATTTTCTTGAGACAGTGAATAGAAAGAAAGTCAATATTTCTTCTGACTCATTTTTAGTTTTTAGTAACTTTTAAGATTATTGTATTTGAGTCCTTTATGATTATCAATTCCAAATGCCTTCAGGAAATAGGTAGAGTTCAAACAAAATGAATTAATTTGATGGCCAAATGATTAAATATTAATAGCTAAATGAATTAGCATTTTTGTTGAATTTGTTGCTTTTTATTTTTACTTCCTGTTTCCTTTGTATCTCAGAGGTTCACTAGTCTCTGGCAATTTTTCCCTTAAAAATTTCATCCATGACTTAGCATAAGACACCACTTATAAAATCTACAGTCACTGCAGAATGTGCCCTCGTTGTCCCTAGCCAATTAGTCAGGAAGCTTGAAGTGACTGATTGCAGCTTCCATCAACACAGGATGTTTTGACATGGCTGTTTGGACAGGCTATTTGAGGCCCCCTACAAGGCTTGCAGGCATTTGGGAGGGGGACATGGCCTAGGGGTCAAGGTTTGAAAGCATCTACTTGTGTCTTTCACCAAACTGCAAATTTTCAAATGCATAAGGAGCATCATCAGCTCTGTGCAAAGGGGACACTGTGTTGAGCAGATATGAAGCCAGCGCTGCATTTATAAGATTAGTAAGATTGGTGAGAGAATCGTTCATTAGTAAATTTCCAGTCAGATCAGTACAAGCTGTAAAGATGTTTTAAAGAAAAAAGCATTGGGAGTATAAGCTGGAGGACAGAGAAGAAGGTTTAAGTGTACAGTTGCTGAGAATGAAGGAGCAGGTTGACTAGGAAAACATACCAGAATACCAGGTGTTAAAACTGACATCATAAAGCCTCTATGGATTTTCCTGCAGCAGGCCTGAGCTGCCCAGAGGTAGCACTGAAGAAGTTGGATAAATGTATATATCCAAACCCAGGTTCATGTAAGTTGGAGCTGATTGAATTATCCAGCACAAGGAAATTTAAAGCATGGACAGAAATTGCTAAAATAATGAAATGTGGAGTGCAAGTCAAAAATCCACATAGATGCCACCCCTCAAGTTAGACTTGATCTGTAATCTGAGGCCTGTGAAGAGTTGCCATCCTTATCTTTGAGCATCCCATCTAAAGTCAGTCATTGTCACTCACCTGAAAATGATACTTGATGATAATGTTATAAGAAAGTTATAGAGTACTGTCTTCTCATAATCCTAGTTATTATTATTATTTTTCATAAAGCTCACAATGCTCATCAGGAAAACTATCTTCTTATCAACTACTCTAGATAACTTGAGGTCACTTTGGCCTGGTCCTCTCAGTGTCCACGTAAGTCTCTGATTTGGTTCTAGTCTTGGATGATCCACCTTTATCTTCTGTCATGATCTTCATGAGGTAAAAAATTTCACAATTTAGACATAGTCACCTCGTAGCAGCAGTCTGTGGGATCTGAAAGATGTTCCAAAAAGTAAATCTTTCCCTTAGATTTCTGATAAATTTATATGACCTTTCTGAGCCTCAGCCTCTGCATCAATCGAATGGGGTTGATCAAGTACTGATTTGAAAAATAAAGATTAAATCACATCCTATAAAATATCTTAACCCTCAAATATGACTGTTTCTACATGGCAATTTCTACTAAATTTATGATAGTGATTCTGCCCACTTAAACCATCTTTGGTATTTTTTATTTATATACCACATGTAGGTACCCACATATCATTATTTCCAAATTCTACTAGCTATCTGCATACCATGAATTTAAAAAAACTAACTTGACTATACATGGCTCATTTTAGACAGGTTAGTAAAATTAAAATTAGGTAATATAATTCATAAATCTGCCAGTGGGCATAAGTAAGAGTAACACTTTTTAAAAAGCTGAAGGTTTTCTCCTGCAATTATTGATATACTTGTGTACTATCTATATTATTAGCTGAGATGAATTACATTAAATGATCTTAAAGTGTTGAAAAACGCAAAAATAAAGCTATTACTTGTTCCTCTAAAAAAAAAAAAGCTGAAGATTAATGAAGAGTAGGGATAATAATCTCAAATCATCCTTGGGACTGTAGAAATTCCATATCATATGTGACATAAGACTTTAGGATCAAGTAAGGATAGGAAAATAAACATTCTATGGCATTTAAAAACTAGTGATTATTTAATAGTTTCCCTTTTTAAGTTACAAATGAATATAAACATTCTCCTTTTTCCTTCCTGAATTTTATATTAGCGGTTCACAAACTTGAGTGTACGTCAAAATCAGCTGAAAGGCTTGTTAAAATTCCTCCATTGTTGGGTCCACCTCCCAGAGATTCTCATTTAGCCCATATTGGCTGGAACTCCAGAATTTTCATTTCTAAGAAGTTTGCAGATGATGCAGATATTATGTTAGGTAAATACTTCGAGACCTACGCTAGTAGCTCATCTTGAAGACCCCCTAGGTTATACTCTCTCCCAGACCTTTGCTGGGATATATATATAACTCACACGTAATGAGGATCAGTGCCATTAAGAAGTGATGTCCCTAATATATTCTGGTTTCCATTACCCATTTATATCCTAAATTTTGCTACTTCCCTCTCCCATCACCCATTGTCCTTCCCTCATAAGGGCCCAGAAGAACAGGGGAAGGATGGTACATCCTCCCTATGAAGGCAGCTGACAGTTTGCACTACCTGGTAAATTCATGGCCTCAGCATGTTTCCCCAGGGTGAATTAATTGCTTTGCTTTTCCTCTTCCTTTGCATAAAGCTGGGTGGATTTGTTCCCTGTTTGGATAAAAGCTTACTGCCAGCACTTTCTGAGGATGGCCAGAAAGTGGCTGCTGTGTGAGGTTGATAGTGTTGTCAGGAATTCCAGGGTGGGATAGTGTCACTTGAGTTGGGAAATGCTAACTGAGGTCAATTTTAGTTCAGCTTCCTACCTACAGAATTATGGCAGGACGTAAGTTTGGCCTGTGTGAGATGAATAGGTCAGCAGAAAAGTATTCTTGTCTTCCTAATAGCAGGCATCTCTATTTTTAAGTCTTAAGTCAGAACACATATTTCCCCTATTTGAGACCCAGCAATTCATGTCTTCAAATGAGCTATTTTAAAATCAAGTCTTAGACAACAAAGAAAAATCTAAACAACAACAACTTTCCAAGGCAAAACTGTGCATTAAAAGTAATTATGTATGCTTAGTATCTGAAATTGAAAGCCATTGTTTTGGTTAACTATTACCAAGTAACACAACTACCCCATAATGCAGTGGTTTAAAACAAGTGCAAGTCTATTTCTTTGCTACGAATTCTGTCATTTGCAAAGTGCTTGGTTGAGCTCCACGTGGGGGTCAATTAGAGGGGCTCCAGTGGGAAGGACAGTCTCCTCCCAAACTGACTTCACTCACTCCTGGTAACAGGTTGGTGCTGGGATTATTGGACCAGACTGGGGTTTTCTCTCTATGAGCTCAACCTTATGACTGGCCTAGCTCCTCACAGAAGGTTGCACAAGAGGCACCAATACTTGTTGCAAGGTTCAGTGTTTAAAAGCAGGAATTACCAGACCTTTGTAAGGATTTAGTCTGGATCTGACATAGCATTGCTTCCATTGCATTATTTTGGTTAAAAGGAGCTATCTGTAGGGCAGGCCCAAATTCAAGAAGATAGTCTACATAGCACATGCAGCCACCAAAGCAAGTCCTACCACAATCACAATGACCAAGTTGTCTATGCTCTGCTGCTTGAGAGCTCTGTGCATTTCATACTGGAGTGGGGCGGATCAGCATAAACTGGGGAAGAGTCCATCTCAGGGTGCACACCAGTGCCTTCTCAGGTGGGGAAAGAAGGATATATACCTGCTGGAGTAGGCATCTCTGTTAAACTTCCTGCTGAAACATTCCCCTGCTTACCCTCTTCCCTTTTCCTGCTCATGTCACCTGTTCCACTACTTAGCTCTTCATTAAGTTGTTACTTGGTGTTGCCTGTCTCCCCTCCCTACCCCTAGGCCCTGCCCAGTGTAAATGTTAATCTGTTGTAAAACTTCCAAAAGAAGGACTGACTTTCCACCTTCTGCTGGATACTCAGCACTTACACAGGGTGTGGTATGTAGGAAGCTCTGCAAACATATTTATTGCATGAAAGAATATAGATATGTCATATTTAAAAATATTCCTATGAGGCAGACATGACAATTCCAAAATGAACTCCTCACAGGGCTGAGTGGAATTTTTCTCCCCTTCAAAGGGCTTAGGCTACAAGTCCTTGTTGCCTATGGAGTGTACCCTCAGCCAGTTCCCATGGTGTCATTGTTCTGAGGTGTCAGTGAACATCAATCATGGATTTAGAAGATTTTTCTGTGGAGCCTCTGGCTCCTTTATTTGGCCAATTAGGCTTTGTGCTCCTGTTTCCAAATACAGAGGTGGGAGAAACGTGATGCCGGCTTTATCTAATGCTGTAGTTTTAAGGAGCAGCCTCTGGTACAATGTTGTATTATTTCCAATTAAACCTTGGATATCCTCATCCTTGCTAAAACTGGGGAGTGAGCATTAGCTATTCATTCCTAAAAAGAGGCTTAACCAGATAATGTTTCATTATGTTCTGCCTTTCTCTGGGATGCAAGAAAGTTTTCTTCCTTTCTCTCTCTCCTTCGCTTTCTGCTAATCAATATTTTCCTGTCTTTGCTTTCTGTTTTGTGGCATCCCTCAAAAAGTTGGTATTACTGGTTAGAATCCTTATTTGTGCTCATCCTCCTGTCCATTCGCGCTTTTGATTGCTTATTGATCACAGAATAACAAATCCAATTTCCTTAATGAATTTTATTTGCTTGCATTTGATTTGGTTACAGGTCACCTACATCTGTCTTTTGTGGG
Source organism: Condylura cristata (assembly GCF_000260355.1). Taxonomy (NCBI): domain Eukaryota; kingdom Metazoa; phylum Chordata; class Mammalia; order Eulipotyphla; family Talpidae; genus Condylura; species Condylura cristata. Next base: position 3,216,599 of record NW_004567134.1, on the reverse strand, counting down.
GCACCTCATTTGAATGCTCATTCTATTTCTTATCCTTTAAACAGTTGTTATCTAAAACCCCTTCTTCCTAAGTCTGTGCCAGGTGGCACACTGTGCTGTCATTCAACCACTGCACTACTCTGCCAGGCATTTATGTGTTGTTGTTTTAAGTTTGAGAAGTTGGTTTGAAAAAGCATTTTCATTGTTTTTGTTGGGTTTTTGCCCCACTTATTTTCTTCCACGTCTCTTTGTTTCCCTTGTTCCCTTCCCACCTCACCCCCATTCACATCTCTGTTTATATAACGAGAGTGAGACAATTATACCCATGGGAGCCTCAGCCCAGTCTCATAGCGAAAGGAGAGCATCTGTCCAGAGTGTTTATCAAAAGAACTAATGTGTTGCTTCTGATGACATTAACCTTCACTAAGTTCTTCAAACATTCTCTAGCTGTGCATCAATTTTTAGTCCCTGGGTCTAAAGTTGTTTGAGCACATGTATTTTTAGTCCCAGAGACCAGAGTGTCCCATGCCGTTTGCATCCTATATGCAAATATAGCTCTACACCCACCAGCAGCTGTGAGTTCAGGAACAGATGTGCTCCTGAGGGCAACGATATAGGTGGGACCTTAATAAAAGAGAAACTTTTATTATACTCCATTTCTTTGACTTTTGGAATCATCCATCTTCCTTACTTTCTCTCCACTAGAGTCCCCATCTATTCTGATGTGTTTGCTGCCTTCCCAAAACTCGGAAAAGAAAACTCCCAACTCACTTGATTCACTTGGTTTTGGCAATAGTGTTGGAGCCTTTAATAATGGAAGTCTACCAGAAGCTATGTTAAAGCCATTTGTTATTTATCTTCTCACCTCACCTTTGGCAAGTCTTCAATATCACTAATGTCTGTTCTTGCAGTTCTAAATATCCTAATTTTTAAGCATCTTAGTGTTCTCTTTATTATCTTTTCTCTCTCTCCTTCAATCTGGTTCCATTTTTGGTAACAGCTTAGTTATCTCAAAATCGGCCCCTATAATGTCAGCAAGACAAAATTATAAGTTAGCTCTGAACAGGACTACATCCAATTTTACAAACCCAATTCATCTTCCTTGATTTACTGCATTCACTAAAGAAATGTATAAAAATCATTCCTTACTTTCCACTTCCATGTTTGGCTGTGCGTATTGTGAGAAGAACAATGGCCTAAGAGCCAAAAAGATTTCAAGACATGATCTGTGCTTTGGGCTTTCACTTACCTCCTTTAACACTCAGTTCTTGTCGTCTGTATAACAAGAACAATCATGACTACCCTATATATTGTGTCAGTGAACAACCTGTGAGGAGCAAAAACTTCTGTCTACTGAATAAACGTTAATTATGAATTCGTTATATACCAAGTAATATGAGGCATTTAGAATATAGGGATAAAGCTGCTTCTTGCTCCCTGGGGGTGTGATTACCACCATCATCAACACACAGCTGCCTTTACTTTAATGTTCAGATCCATGGTAGCATGGCATACAGAATTTGGTTTTGGTTGTCCATTCATTTCTTTCACTGATGAGTGATGATGCAATCAACATCAGTAGGAGGCAGTGTTACTCCAAATTTTCATTATTTATTATTACTCCTGGACCCAATCTCTTGAATCAGTTGAGTATCGCCATACTATAGAGTCTGACACATTGTAGGGCTCAAGGAAATTCACTTCAGTTAACTTATGAATAACTCAGAAGTAAGGGAATGAATGATGAGACTTTGCTATAGACAAAATGTTTTTTGACAACTTAAAATTTTTTTCTTGTCCTTGGCATTATCAAATGAGATTGCTGGTTACTTTTTTCCTTTTTTATCTGACTCTTATTGGATTTCACTAGAAACTGATTTCTAGTGAAACTGGAATTTTCTCTAGAAAATCTAGAAACTGATTTTCTCTTGTTAAACTTAACTGTAAGACTGGGGGAAACTGTTGCTGAGATTTTTCATCTTATCCCAAGTAGATTCATGTGTTTTTGTTTGTTTGATTTGTAAGTGAATGAAACCAAAATTCATATTATTCCTCACTTCTGATAATTAACTAATGATATTAATATTTATACATTAACTAATGATAATTGGCCAGCCACAGCTGAATACTTCCACACTTCTTACTCTTTTTTAAGTCAGATGATTACTGGTAAACCAAGAAAGCCACTAAAGTTAAGCACAATCCTCTTTGACTCACTTGCAAAATTAAGCCGAGCCTTCAAATGATTCTATGCTGTCATTTTAAACCAGCTAAGGAATTCCATTAGGACATGCATATATAACATAGTTTAAAGGAGAAGGAATTAAGGGGTTTATGAACCCTGTGAAATAACATGCAGTATGACTTCATGCCCATGCATTTTTCTGGGAGTATCTTTCTACTCCCTGCTTCCCTCATATTCTCAAAGGGATTCATGAGCCACCACACTCATACTACCTTAAAAATAAAGTTATGCAATGATTGAGTGAAAGATTTTAGTCCACTTGGAGAATGTGATTTCTTATGACTCACATATTTTCCTTTTCCCAGAACTGCTATGTAGCAGTAATAAAAATGTAGCCCTCCAAACTGTCTGGAAGTAGACTTCAAATTAGACAAGTCTATTGTGTGACTCATGAAACTTTCTCATGCTTTTACATTCAATAATCAGGAAAATCCCATGCAACTTTTTCATGCTTCTGAAGACAGTAATCAGGAAAATCCTCGAGGAGACTGTGGTTTTGAAGGATGCTAAATCAGGTTATGATCATGTGTACCCTGATGGTATGTTTTTCCTCTCTGGAATTTCCTCTTGGGGGTGGTCTGTTCTTCTCATTTCTAAAACTTATATCAACATCCTCTTGAACCCAGAAATGTAAGCTACTAATTTATTTTATGTTACTTTGTACAGAGGAGAAAAGGGAACTATCCAAAGCCATTGAAAATCTTCCCATGGAACCATCAAACCAGACTATTATTCCTTATCATGTAGAACTTAAAAATTTACTTGAGGGGGAGGGTCCTCTGACTTTTAGACACTCCATGTAAATTAATTCACTCTGATTGCCTAATCTGAGTTCATTTGTTTTACCCTTGCTAGGGTTGATTTATAGGTAACAAAGCTGTATACATTTGTTAATATTTTTTTTAAAGCCCATGATTTGCTGTTGCTCAGCTGTTAAAGGGCAAAAGAAGCTGACTGAAATTACTGAGTTTCATGAAATGGGAAAGTAGGAGTTTCAAGTTTCAGATCTCCAAAACTCACTTAAAATATCATTTTTCTGTTTCCTTCCAATAAAGCATAGTGCCCATAAACACATACCTTGGGTCCAGAACGTCTGGATTTGAATTGCAACTCTGCCACTTAAAGATTGGTACAAATTAAGCAAGTTAGAATATAACTCTATGCCTACTGCCCTTCTCCAGAGAACAGAGGCTCACCTCACAGGGTTTAGAGAAAAATGAAATATTTGTGGAGCTTTTAGAATATACAAGGTGCTAACAGTGCATTTTAAAAATAAATCTGTTTACAGAAGATGATAATGGAGTCTGCAAGGTTGTATCCAATCACGTTCAAATCTGAGAAAGCTCCTGGCCACCATCAGCCCAGTAAGTGGTGATGGGTTATTTTCTTTTTTTGTTTTCATCTTTTCCATCATCTTTTCTTAGGGCAAGGTTTTCCTTGGCTAGCTTCCCCATGCTCCAAGGACTTTCAGATGTGAGATAATCTGCTGGAATCCCTGTGTGCTCGCTCCTTTGTCAGACAGTGAGGCCCTTCCATCAAAGCCACTTAGCCTTTTCTTGCCGTTAGTTTCTCTGGCAGAAGGGCTTTTTGTTTGTTTGTTTGTTTTGCCCCACCCCCACCGTGCTTGACTTCCATGCTTAACTACCGAGCCCCAGTTGACCTTTTTATTTTAATTATCATTATTCTACCAGCAATGGGCCATGTCAGTTTTTAGAAGAGTCTTTTGTACATCACCCTGAAGTTCGTGATTAAATATAACCCTCTGTTATCAGACTTGAACAAAAAAGAAAACGAGACATTGTGAGCATAATCGTTTTCAAAACCTCATCACCAACTAAAATAGTTCTAATGTAAAAATCACAAGGATCAGTTTAGTCATGCAAATTGTTTTCTGTAGTTTCATGAAAGACACTAGATCAGAACACGAATAATTTTATATTCCTTGTGATTAGGTCTTTCTTTTTATGAGATGCAGCTATAATAAATTTAGCAATTATTAATTAGGAAAGATGGTACTTAGGACAGGTCAGAACAAGATCCTTAATTGTTACTAGAAAGTGTCTATAACATTCTTAGTGGTTTCATTTTATTTTTAAAGATGTTCTGTGTTCTCAAGTTAATAGAAAGGAATTGTAAAGATTACTGACTGCAAGTTCTATTTCTTGCTGCTATTTATTCTTATCACATTTATTTTTAAGCAGAATAAATGGTATCTCTCTAGCAATTTTGCATATTAAACAGTCATTTTGCATTTTCAGAAAGAAGTGTTTGAAAAATTTTAGAAACTTCTACCCAATCTCTTCATCTTTTGGGTGAGAAACTTGAGAGCCTCAGACTTTGCTAATTGCACCCTGCTATCGAGAGCAAAGTACAAAAACTAATTTTCAGGAACACCAAAAAATGAATTTTTTAAAGACTGTGTTTTGCCTTTTGACCTTTTTCCTTATGTTTTATTTACAACAAATACTCTTAGTGTTTTAAGAGTCTATTTTAAAGAGAGAGCTAGCATTAAGATTTACATAAAGAGGAATTGAAAACTGAGCTTGAATTTCATGGCAATATTTAATGAGTGGTAGAAATCAGAATTTTTACTTGCAGTCCATCTACAGATCTTGGTAACTGAAATGAGATCAGTTTACCTTCAGTGTATATCCAGAATCTCATGGCTGAAATATGTCATAAATTAGGAGAGAAACACAGTATGTTTGGGCTGTATTGTGCAAGGTCTGAAATGCCATGGTAATGAGATGTTTGTATTTAATGTGGAAGATGAGGTGATAGGAAGCCTTGAGGAAACATATGTGGTAATTTTGTTCTAACTTCACCTCTGATTTAATATGAAATTGCACAATTTACTTCTGTCTTCATTTGCCTTTTAAAGAAGTGAGATTAATAAAATTCCTGAAGGATTTTTACAAGCTTCCTCTTCTTATAAAATATATAGGTAAATACTTTGTTATTATAGCATTTAAAGTGCATCCATGCCCCCCCCACCACCACCACCATTAAGTATTTGTTACACTTTGGAGACTTTATCTCAGTTGTATCATTCTCCTGGCATCTGACTATCATTACTACCATGTGATTCAATGAGAGCCAAGTTTGTAATTTGATACTGTCCTTCTCATGTTTTGTTTTGACTATTATATAGAGAATATCTGGAAGAAGTTTCCCATCACAGACCCCTCTGAATGTGGGGATATATAAAATGAGGCCACTTGGGGGTCCCAGCTCCTTGACCTACATATAATATGTACCTTAAATTGGGTAAATAAACTATTTATCTTTTGTACCACATTAAAAATAAGTTCTTTGTTCCAGTTTCAATTACTGTGTAACAAACACCCTCAAAATTAGTGCCATTAAACAGCCATTTTACTGTTCCATGAATCTCAAGTTAAGAATTTGTACAGGGCACATCAGGGATGGTTTATCTCTACTCCACAATGTCTAGTATCTCAACTAAAAATTCTCAAAAGACCGCAAGTGGCTTGAAGACTGGAGACTGTACAAACTGACTTGTGTCTAGATGAAATATGATCAAATGAATGGTTTCGGGGTTATAGAAATTATGTAGCTAGCACTAAATTCCTAGAAAATGGATGGAACCACACCTTTGAAAATGGAGGTGGGGTGGAGAGGTGAACAAATAAAGAAAATCATTTACATATACGATCAAATAATTTATAATTCACAGTCCTAAGATTTTGTCAGCTCTTCTTTTCATAAGTTTACTTTTCTGAGGGGACTTGTTTTTTTCCTTAATCTTGTTTGTCTACACACATTGGGTCTCAGAGCAAATGAACTCTGTGAGACAGAGCATATGACCCTTTTCAACTCTTGAGTGAGGGCGTAGGCTAAGTCTTAGTCTCCCATTTGGGATAGTTCACAGATTTCATTTTACCTCATAAGGTAAGCAGCTTATAATTTAGCAATTTTTACCTTTTATGTTGCAAAATCCTCAGGATTGTAGCACAGAATATCACAAAGAAATTTGAATTGAGAGAGGAAGAAGGACAAGATGTCCCTTAAATAGCGCCCTCTCGCACACCCTCAGCCCATATCTTGTCCAGCCCAGTAGTTCATATGCAGCCCTTACTTTGTGCATCTAAAAATGTGAAACTAGAGTTGCAGAACAATTCCAGCATTTCCTTAGTTTGGAATCACCATCAGGAAAAACAAAAGATAAACATGATTATTAACATTTACCTATAAATTGGATTTTCAGTGCAAATGTGGAGCATCATTTTGACAGAGATTTCCAAGCTATGGCGGTATTTGAACAACATTACACTGTGAAGAATTTTCTTCCCATGTTTGGTTTTTGCTAGAAACTCCTCTCCCTGAAATGGCAAAAGGGAACACAGGAATGATTGCCTCTTAATTTAAAGGATAATATTTCTGCTTTTGTCTCCTTTCACAAAGCATCACATGATAGGATCTCAATAAATGCTGCCATCAACCTCCTAACCCAGCCAAACCATGGTTTCCTGAGAGTTTCAGAAGCCTCGAGGGAGGGTTAAGTCAGCCAGGCTGAGGGTGAGTTTACATTCAGATTCTGGATTAGGAATTCCAAGTGACCACACTCTGAGTGCTCCTCTATGAAATAAGAAAATACAAAGAAATCCTTTTGTAAGCCAAAGTCTCATAAACCTTAATTTTAACAAATGTAAAGACTTTCCTTTATTCTAAGAATATTCTTCTGACCATTTGGGAAGTAAGGTAGGGTACATAAAATTTTTTCTTTTTATGTAATAGTAATGGAAGTAAAACATAGTTGGTTCTTTTGACAGTCCTTCCTTAGCAAAATGAGAGGGAAAAAATGGAAGTTTTTAAGATTTCTTTAAACTCTACTTGGAATAAAATTGGGAATAAATAGCTACATTGCCCTACTTGAGAGAAAAAGATTATCATTCACACTTGACATAATTAGGATGTATGTTATGTATATGGCACTTATACACATCAGACAAGTTCAAGAATTTCATGGTAATATATTATTTAAATACATACATTTTCGTATTGTTGAAGACCAAAAATATATCTACACACCAGTGCAAGAAGTGACAATCTCTGGGTTTCAAGTTTGAGGAGAGGGATGATTAAAAGAACATTTCAGTTTTATTTCTCTTTGAATGGTAATCATGAAATCCTTTATGGTTAAACTTAATCATCAAAATACAGTCACATAAAAAAGAGTGGTCTAGTAAAGAATATATTTCAAGTCTGGAAATCCCAAAGGGTTAATTGGTATCATTATGATAGTAAGGTATGCACAGAAGTGCCCAAAGGGAGCGTGAGGAACCAGGGTCTCCATCTGGTTTAACTAGAGTGGAAAATAATGGGAGAAAGAGGGCAAGAAAACCCAACCATGGCTTGTGTGCCTGGGAAAGAGTAGAGCACGTGGAAAGCATTTATGGAAACTGGACATGAAACTAGACAAGTAGGCAAAGGCCAAAGCCAGGGAAGTCTTGAGTGACATGTTGAAGTACTAGTTGTGTATTGTGTGGGTGCTTAAGTTGGCTTCCTGTGGCTGCAATAACAAATTACACAAAACTTGGTGGTTTGAAATAACAGAAATTTAATCTCTCACAGTTTGGAAAGGCCAGACGTTTGAAATCCAACAGGGTTCCATTGTCTCCAGGTGTGGGCTCTGGGAGAGAATCTTTACTTGCTTTCTTCAACTTTTGATGATTCCAGATATTTCCTACCTTGAATCTGCAAAACTTCAGGTTTTGCCACCAACTTTGCTTGAGCCCCCTCTTCCTCGTGTGTCTTACAGGAACACTAGTCACTGGATACAGAGCCTTTGTGGATAAGCCAGGATGATTACATCAAGTTTCATAATTACATTTGTAAGGACCCCTTTTATAAGTCACAATCACAGAATCTCAGGGCTAAGGTTGGGGGGTGGCAGTTCGCCCAACGCACTTCTGTGCTGATGGTGCAAGTCATCAGCAAACACGTATTATTATCACATTAGATTCTTGGAAGGTGGTACTGCCAAGTCAAGTCTGAGGCTTTCTCAAGGACTGTAGCAGTTCTTCTTTCTCAGTCATTGTTAAGAGCAACCTTCCATGGTTTCTGACTTGCTGATTATTGCACAAATGAGTCAATGTGCAAACCAACCAGTAGAGAAAAGACAGCAAATATTTAGAGGAGAATGCTTGTTCTGTGGGAGGTGCTCATGAAGTGTTTTTGAATAGGTGGTGTTCTTGGAACAAAATTATTCTTGCATATAGGTGTTCCTTATTAGGACTCTCAAAAACACACTAAGTCAGGGTAGCTTTATTATACAAACACAAAGCTAATTCACTCAGAAAATATTTATAGAGCATTAACTGTGGCTTTGTAGACAAAGGGTAAAAATGTTGACAGCCCTCATGAGCTAACAATAAATACATAAACAATGTCTAAACTAGAAAATGTTAACAAATGCAAAAAGAAAATGAAGCATGATAGTGTGAAAGAAAGTATCTGAAGGGTATTTGAGATTGGGTGGTGAGGGCAAAGCCATACTAAGGAGGTAATGAAATCTAGGAAATCTAGGAGATGGACTCACAGCTTTGATTAGAACCTGAGGAACAAGCCTTGCTTATTTGAGGGACAGTGACAGGAGGTTAGAAGGGCTATGATAAGTAAGGCCCTTATTTAAAACTGTGTAGGCCATCACAAAAAAGTATGGATTTTAAATAAAAACCACTGGAAAATTAAACAGGAGCATGGCATGGTCTAATTTGCATTTAAATGATGACTTCTTAACCTTAGTGCTACAGACATGTTTGTCCAAACATTTCTTTGTTTGGTGGACTATCCTGTGATAGTAAGAGTTATAAAAACAGTCCTGGTTTCTACCCACTAGATGACGGTAGAATACACTTTCCCCAGTTGTGACAACTAAAAAGATCCTCAGACATTGTCAAATGTCTCCTAGAGGTAAACAACCCCATCAAAAAATGGGCAGAAGATCTAAAAAGACACTTCTCCAAAGAGGAAAGGCAGATGGCCAACAAGCATATGAAAAAATGTTCAACATTACTTGTAATAGGGGAGATGCAAATTAAAACCACAATGAGATACCACCTCACCCCAGTGAGAATGGCACATCTTCAAACAACTAGCAACAACAAATGTTGGCGAGGATGTGGAGAAAAAGGAATTCTCCTACACTGCTGGTGGGAATGCAAACTAGTACAACCACTATGGAAAACTGTTTGGAGGTTGAACTGCTAAACATGGAACTTCCCTACGATCCAGCAGTCCCACTCCTAGGTATCTACCCAAAAGCCACAAAAACACTGATTCAAAAAGATACCTGCACCCGCATGTTTACTGCTGCTTTATTCACAGTTGGAAAGACATGGAAACAGCCCAAATGCCCCAAAATGGATGACTGGATTAAAAAGATGTGGTACATATACACAATGGAATATTACTCAGCAACCAAAAAAAAAAAAAACACATACCTTTTGCAGCAACATGGGTGGAACTGGAAAAGATAATGCTTAGTGAAATAATCCAAAAAGAAAAGGAAAAATACCAGATTTCTCTCATAGCAGGAATATAACGGAACAGGCGAGAAAATAATGATGAGTAGCTATATACCAGAGACATTTTGTGGGGGTGGAGTGGAGAATGTGATCAAAAACAGCAGGAGGAGGGGATTGCCCTGGACTGTGGTGATGGCACATGGGTGATTTGGTGATGGGAAGCCCAAGGGGATTGCAAATGAGATGGAAAAATGCACAAAATGATGAAAAAATAAACTATTATATACACATAGATATAAAAGAAAATGTCCCCTGGAGGACAAAATCACCCCCAGTTGAGAACCATTGATTTCAATCCATCATTCTGACTATTATAAGGAGAAATTTTCTAGAGGCAGTAATAGTGAAAGCTGAAAGATCAATTAGGAGGCTTCAGGGGAAAGAGAAGGGTGATTAATAATAGGGGGCAGAGGGAAAAGGGAAAGAGGGAAGAGAGAAGACAGAAGTAAGAAAGAAATAGCTGTGTAATATGTATTGGAAGTAAAGTCACAATTTTCTGTGAATTAGAAATATGAGTATAAAAGAAAGAGAAGAATCAAGGTTTGTGACCTGAGCATTTTGGTCAACAGTGATGTCTCTTACTGACAAGAGTGAGAAAAGAGAAAGGAGGGGAAAGACACAGAGTGTGAATAATTATGTGTTCTGATTTGGACATGTTTGTTCAAAGTGTCAATTAGATGTTCAAGGAAGAAAAGAATGAAGCAGCATATCTGATCTAAAAATCTAGAGTGGAGAAGAATGTTGAGCCAGAGGTATAATTTGGGGAGTCTTTGGCACATGAATGGTAATTAAAGCTGTGACAAGATGAAATTTCCAAGCAGAAGACAAGGAAAGGGGAAAGATAGGTGCAGATTAAGGAAGAAGGGATCCCAGGGCAGCATTTAGAATCTGCTACATTTGAAATTCTGTCAGAGGAGAAGCCAAAATAAAAACACAAGAAAGAGGACCTAGTGAATAAGGAAGGTATATTAAAGAACATAAAAGACTACACTTTTGAAATGTTGGTTTTGTTGAGCTAAAAAGAAAAGGAATAAGAAGTTCCCAGGAGTTACTATAAACAGTCCATTAGTGTCGGAAGATCTTAGTTTCTTCTTCTCTAATAATTGTTAGCTACAAAGTTCAGGCTGCATACCAGTTGCCCAGTATTTGAATGAACGTACAAAATTAATTGCTTCGTAGTCTTCATAGTTTTATATTTGGGTATTTTTCTCTTCCAGGTATTGAGAAAACACAATAGACTTACTTCTGCCATAAGAGAAAATGACTCACGTAGCCTCTCAGTTTCTTCCTATTTTCATAGTCTCATTGGTCTCTACCCATCAGTAGCTTGAACTATGTTCTGATGGATATGCCATTTTTCTTTATCTAAGTTTGATATCCAACCCAGATAACGAGGGACTGATAGAAAGGAAAGGAATGAGCCAGAAATTAGTCGCTCACAGAAAAGAAACCACAGCAATGCCTGACTGGATAAGGAAGCCATTGGGAAACCACTATATATAAAGTTAACAACAAAAGTAAAGAAACATGATTATATTAAGTCTTTCAGGTATGTTTTGCTGTTTCAAGCCACTGGCAAGTAAAGTTTAAATTAAAATCCTTTTAAGTCTGCAGAGGCCCCAGCAGAGGCAAGGACAGGGTGAATGGGCAGGATGAATATAGTGAATGTAAAAGCCAGGGACGGTAGAGCACCTTCAGACAAAAGGTGCATTCACACACTAAGCTCAGATCATGTACAAATAAAAGATGGGAAACAAGAAATAGAGTCTGAAGATTAGAAAGATGGCCTAGTCTCATATTCAGTTGTCCCAAGACAGAACTTCCCATCAAGTAAGAGAATCTCTTAGTTTGAGAAAGTTAAGAGTGATCCACAAGAGATGAAGAGGTAGGCTGGCACTATAAGTAACAGAACTTAGTCAATCATACACAAACCTGAAGGATTAGGGGAGAAAAAATTTACCAGTTAGAAGACAAGGAAGGGAAGGCCCACCACATAGGATGCTTCTCCAGTTAGAAGCCAGGGGAGATATTACCCTCCTGAGACAACCAGAGTGAAGGGTAGACCTAAAGGACCAAAGGGGAGACATTCCCTACAGACTCTGTCTGGCATGAATGGAATCACCCTAACATCTTTGTTATACTTTTCCATTGAACAGGGTGTTTTTATCCAGGTGTTAGTGATTTAGAAATGTAGCTACACAGAGCAGTTTAACCTTGATTTTACCTAGGAAAATAGAGCCACCCAGAAAAATTCCACTAGAAGTCACTAAGATTATTTTATGGTTCTTTTCCTCTTGGGCATCTCTTCAGAAACCTACTAGCTTTTATGTTGTACAGGAAACAGTGATTATCTTCCAGGCTGAGAATATTACCTTTGCTGAAAACCTGAAGCAGAGTAAAATAAACCAAGTTGTCAACAAACACTGAAAAGTCATTACTCAAAGGTATGAGGCATCAAAACTGTTACAGGATCTCTTCCAGAAAGAAAATAAATCCAGGAAAAATTCTCCATCAGCATATGCCATCTCTGGAAATTATTAACTTCAAACAAGGCTAGAAGTATAGGATGCTACACATAGTGGGGGAGTTTAGTCTGTCTCTGTGATAATAGTGTTTTCTACCACCCTGTCTTTGGAGCCGAAATACTTCATAATGATGATCTATTTCATCTCAAAAACCACAGCTTCTGTAGGCAGCACCACAGCCATCAATCCTTAACTGTACAGTTTCCTATATGAGGTGCTAGTACTGTTACAACACCTGGGATCACCACCTTGCTAAGGAGCTCTTGGTAATTTGGTGGTGGTTGGTGTTGTGTTCAGTTTCTGTTGTGTCCTTTAGCTCCTGTGATTAATTGTTGGGACTGAAGAAGTACTCTTGCAAACTTTCAATGCATAAAGGGACTTTATGATGCTATTATATATCAGTTAAATATTAAATACACTTGTTCAAAGCAAACTGGGATCCTTTGGGGACATATATTTTGTTATCTATCAGTGAGTTAATAGGTGGTCATCAGTGTAATGGAGGACAAACTCTTTACCCCTTCTACTTCTCAATCATCCAGCTAGTCATAAACATATAGGTGTATTTTGGGATACAGGTACTGGGATTAGAACTCGAGTTCTATTTGTGATCACCTACAATCACTTTGCCGTACATTTTTTTAAGGGAGAATAAAGTATGGGCTCTAAAACTAGACTCCCAAGATTCAACCAGTTACTAATTCTTCAACCTTGAAGGATATTACTGAGCTTCCCTAAACTTTAATTTCTTCATCTGTGAAATCAAAATAGTGACCTAGCTATTGCTCGAGGATTACTGAGGAGTAAATGAGTTAATCCATGTAAAGCTGACACATATGGAGTACTCTGTAAATGTTAGCTCATACAGTATTATTTCATTATGGGCCTCAGGTATTGCATCACCTATTAAGAAAACTTCGAAGTCAACTTATAATTATACTTGTGTAGCATGAACCACGCAAATGGTATTTTTGTTGCTCCATTAGGATATCTTATCATGCCCTTTAAAAGTATAACAGTAATTGCTACCTGCCCTGTGCCCCTATCAGAGAAGTGTCTGATGCCTAGACTTAGTAGAGACTGCATTAATGTTTGTCAGATACATGTAGTCCAATAAGATACCATTCCAGTTAATGTCAAAGTGTTACCTTACTGCAAGAATACTGAAATTTTTTTGTTCTCTGTGAGTAATTAGTAATTCTGATGACCACATATCTTTATATCGCCTTGTAATCCATGCTTTCTAAACTGGTGTCCTCCTGGGAGGGTCAACAGTACATATGCTGTTCGTGAGTAGAAGAGATTTTAATTTAGAAAGTGGCTTTGCTGACAGATGTGTAAAAGTGCAACTACCCATACAATTTCCTATCATCTTGACAGCTTTGAATGGCCAGGAAACCACACTATTTCATTTGGCACTAGTGGACCCTTGAATTTTTCTTCCAGGTCTACCTGTTTCTGATGGTATTAGGCTGTCCCAAGGATTTGTTTGGCTCATTGCATCTATTTGGTTTCCCACACCCCTAAGTGGAAGTCATTCCAACACAAATACTAAAGATGTGCAAATTTGAACTTCTATTTCCTTCTGGAGGAAATAACACTACCAGGGTGTACTTAGACTTCAGGCCTGTTTCCACCCAGCATGGCCCCCAGAGCCTACTGAGTATATGATGTGTATAACATGGATTTGGTGGGACATAGGTAGGTCCATTTAACAATAATGGAAAATGTCGTGTTTTTCTTCAGCATAATCTTCTAATCTACTATGTTAGCTCATTATTTTTTTTCCAGTGTTGCTTGAGAAATACTGAGTAAGTGATTAATAACCTGTCTTAGTTTTGCTTCTTCTCTTACTGGCTTGTAGAGAAATGTGACTATAAAAGTTTGGACAAGTAGAACATTGTGTTAATGACTGATTCTGCTCAGACATGGCCCAGACAATTGAGCTTATCAGCACTCGGAGAACAGGTATTCCTGAACCCTGTCTAATCTTTCTTTCTTTGCTTTTCCTGTTAGACTAAATACCTGTTAGACTAAATACCAACCATATTGAAAGGGCACTGTGTAAAATAGTGTTCATAGCTGTATATTGCTTTTGTTCTTTATGAGGTAGGCAGTAAGACCAGAAGACAGGCACACATGGAGATCATATAAATAGATACAGCATAATCAGGGTATTCTTATATGTGAGGCATGGCACTGTGTAAATTAGATATTTCTTCATATGAATTTTTTTTTAATTTTTGCTTAAAGTATGGTAATAGGAAATAGGGTGTCTTATTCAGATAAAAATTACCAGCCAGAGTTCATTAAGTCATCTTTTATAGTGTGTACTTTCATTTAAAATAGGTGATTGATGACAACTGAAAATCTCTTGGTTGGTTTATATAAAGATTTGGTTGGAGTTTTCAAGGAAAACAAAAAAGTGGAATTAATTTCCAAATTGAGTCATATTTGCTAGATAAGAAAATCCAAACAACGTTAGAGTTACCCATGAGGGGAATATGATTAAAATTTAGAACCCACAAGGTGGAGCTGGCAGGAAACTCAGTCACCTTGTCCAACATACCCATTTTACTACAGCAGGAAATAAATCCCAGAGTGTGTGTGATGCTTCAGCACTTGAAAAATAACTGAAAACCACTTTTTAAAAGTTCCCACTTTGCTTCCTACCACCTTTTCCTAGACAAAACTTTTTTAATTAAAAAATATTTATTAAAGTCATACTAGAAATAAGCACTGAAGTGTAACAATTTAGATGAGAAAATAAAATATGAGGATTCATCACATTAGCTATCAAAGTTATGTCTTTCATCTGCAGAAGAGAGACAGCTGCAAAGCATTTGATCTTAACAATGACAATTAAAGTGAACCTTATTTGAAGTTGCAGAATCACCATATTGCCTTAGCACACGACTCCAGCATGCATGCACGAAGGCACTTTGCAGATGGCTTGCAGAGACTTAGTTTATGTAGGCACTTTAGGGAACAGATGGAAACCCATGGCGTCCCATGGTAAATATGGATTTATAGCACTGCCGTCAAAAGCCAGAGTGACTCCCTTCTACCTGAGGGAGCAGATGAGGTGATGCTATACCTCTGGCTTGTGAATCAGTGGCTTAGAAGTCCCTAAAGGAAATTTTGTCCCTCCTGATACCACTGGCTTCATCCTATTCCCCTGCAATGCATCATTAATGAGTGTTTGATGTCAGTGAAAAATCCATTTTGTTTAAACTTTAAAAAGGAAATAATAAGTATCTCCCAGAAGGATAGAAGGTTAAGAGAAAAACCCACATTAGTCATCTGTTCTCTGCTATTGTCATAAACACAACACATACAGTTTTTATTTCATCTCCAACTGTGTCTAGCATGTGGGATACTACCCCTCTCCTGATTTATCTCCCCCCCCCAATACTTTAAGGACTTGAGATTAGAGAATTACAGGGAAGTACTTATAAAGCTTGAGTTTCATGAAGATTCTTCTTATAATAAATTCAGGATCTTTTGCCTATAAAATACTGATAAAAATGTGTCTTAGTTCCTCAGAAGGTGGCATTTCAGCATCTCACAGAGAAGTTATCAGAGAAGAGAGCCACTTGTGGCTCATATTATCCACACATAATGTGAAGTAAAAGGGATCAATGAGATGAATGCCAGAGTTCATACTGTGAATGGAAAATAGCCTCTATATGATGGCATCTTCCCTAATTATTTAGGATTGCTTGGAAAATCGATTTTATGTAAACACAACAATACTCAGCAACAGCTAGCTCCTTGCAGACCCCATGAGTTGTTGGGGATTTATTGACCTGTCTTCCATGTATGTCAATGGTCTGTTTAGATAGTCTTTGTGGGATGTACTACTACCAGCAGTTCCACGGACCACCATTGACAGGTACTTGCTGCCATGCCAGGTTGCGGAAGCACTCCTTTTTTCCAAACAAATGCTATCTTTTCCTGGGAGTAGGAGGTGAAGGTCTCTACCTTTCTACTCTGTCTTATATAATACAAAAGGCTGTCCAATAGTTTGGATTATTTCTAGTGACAAGAGTTTATCAGATCACAGCACTCAGCTTCAGGCTGATCAGTTGTACAATTCAAAAATTCAATAGACCTACCTTGTTGCTGAGTTTCTAGGGGAAATTTAAGGATAATATGTATCTGCAGATTACAAAGCATAGGCTACAAATGATATACAAATGTAGAATTGAATAGATACACACTCTACTAGCAAATTTCAAGTTGTTACTAAACTAGCTTGAGAAATGTAAAAAGCTGTCTGTCTTGGGGGTGACTTAAGAGACAAGGGCTAAGGCAACAGTCACTATTACAAAGAGCTTACAGTCTAATCAAGGAGGTGCCACATTTTATGGGTTCTAAGAGTGTATTTAATATTGTAACATCTCTGAACTTGCAATATATCTAATAACTGATGGGGTATCATGGTTGAATTAACAGACCTTTTCTCTCTTTGTGACATGAAATAATGATACCTCTTTCTTATATTAAGTAGTGTCTTAGATTCAATGAAATGTAGCAATATGACCTCACAAATAACTCTAGGATTAAGGGGAACTGGGGGCAAAGAGGAAAATTCTGAAAGACTTTACTGGAAAAGTGACATTGCACAGATACCTAACTGGAAAATTAACATTGGCCTGCATGAGAACTTGGAGAGGAAGATAATAAGTTTTGTAAACATTCCCTTATAAAATGCAAGAATTAAACATATCAAATTTTTTATATCAAAAAAGAAATGTAAAGAAAATAACCTGACAAATAATGAGGAAGAAGAACAGGTAAAATTTGCCCTCCTCCCCACCTACCATCATTTACTCCATTTAATGGAACAATGAATGTCTAAAGAAGTACGGGGTGAGTGGTGCTCTATGTAGGACACAGTCCTGGAATTAGAGCTGACATCATCTGTATTCTTCCTGATGCTGTACCCCTAGGGTGAACCTAACTTTTAATCTAAAACAGAACGTTCAGAATCTCAGGCTCTGTGACTGGTCTTTGAAGTGACCCCAACTCAAGCCCAGGGCAGAGCAAACAGCCTTAAAGCAGGTTAGTTTTTTGCAGGCCTCTGCTTTCAGGAATGCAGCTATGGAGCCATTTTCTTGACCTGGCCCTTGTCATAATGAATCGTTCCTTCCCGTTGAGTTATTTTCCCTTCTTTCTTCTGAAAGATTTATCCCACATGCCAACCTTTAGTGAAACTTTTTTTGCTCAAGAAAAAATAAACAAGCAACCAGGACTTGAGTGGCCAAAGTTAGGACAAAAATCAAATGGCATTTCCTGCATTTGAAAAGATTGCAAAATATTCTAAAGATGAAGAGGAGTGTTGACATAGCTTCAATGCCCAATTATAATAACCAGAGTTCAAAATCCAATTAATGGCATCTTTTGTCTCCCTCCCCCTGCCAATTTTCCCTCCTGCTTATTTCTTGTATTCTCTCCTCTTAACTGGTTTTGCTCTAAAATTTTATATTTCTGTTTTCTCAGTGTGATACCTACCCAGAGTTTAAATTTTCTATCATGCTTGTTCAGATTTTTGGATTTTGTTCTCTTGTAGAGTTCTTATTTCCCATATTTTAACTTCCTTGAAAATTTCATCTGATTATTTTTACCCTCTTCCTGTTGCTTTAGTATTTTCTTTTTTGCTGTTTAGTATATCTCCTCCTTTATCCAGGTTTCCATCTTTCTATTTGTCAATCATTCTTCAATCCTTGTAGGATAATTATTGTGTCCGGGTATAAGTACATGAGAAACTGTGCTGTTATAATTATTAAGTATTAAAAGTGAATTAAACAAGGTCCCAACCAGCCATCACAAGGCTGTTCACATAGCCTTAATGGGAAAGCTATCAAGGAGTCCTCTCTTAAAGGAATGTTGTCATTTACACATGGATGAGGATAAAGTTGGGAATGAAAGGAGGGTGGATGAGAGAGGTGTTGTTGTATAGTAGTATTAGCCTCTGGTGCCAGATTCCTATAGTATTAAATCTCCAACTACTCTAGCTGTGTAATCTTAGCAAGATTTTCTGGGTTACATCTAGCAGAGATGATAATATATTATCTCCCTTATATAATTTTTGTAAAGAGTAAATAAGTTCATATATTTAAGGACTTCACACTATGTCTTTAACCTAGTCAAGCCATGCGAATTAACTATTACCATCATTATTCTAAGTTACTTGAGTCAATATCAGAAAACACAAGAAAAACACACATTCTGAAAAAGCACAACATAAGAAAAACACACATTCTGAGAAATATACTTTCTACTGCATGCCTCCATCTGTGAACAAGTTTGAAAAGGTTTGAAAGTAATGATTGTCGAAATTTAGTCCATGGATTATCATCATCAGTATCATCATAAAATTGTTAGAAAAGCAGATTCTTAACACCCATGCTTGACCCACCTTAATCAAGTTAATTAGAAACTTTAAAAGTAGGGCCAGCCAATAGTTTTAGCAAGCCCTTTAAGTTACTCTGATGATGCTAAAGTTTGAGGACCATGACATTGTGGTGGATTTCCTCTCTACAGATACATCCAGAATATAAACTGTAACTTTGTCTTTCTTGCACTACCACTTCCAACATGTTAGCCTGTGTCTCATCCATATACATATAGGCTCACTGGAGCAACTAGAGTAGGGATCAAGCTCTGGTGCAATAGAAACCCTCTATTGAGGAATAATAACACCATATCTCCTTTTTGACCCACAGTGGTGAATTTCTTATTTCTTTGGTTTTATATTCTAGGACTCTAAAACCATAAATGAGAGTAGATCAAAGCCCAAAAGGTATTCTTCATTCTCATGGAATAGGTAAGCAAGGCTAGATAGTTTCAAAATAGATCCAGGCATTAGCACCTTTATCTCTCAATTATCAAGTTACCCAGCAACAAATGTAAAATAACTTCTGTTGAATTTTTGTAATTTTCAACTTTAAGGTATGACTAGGACCTTCAAAGTTGATACAATTTAGGAAAAATCACTGTGTTCTTCAGGAGCAACTTGAAATTCTTGAAAGGAGAAATTCTCCTTTCCTGTGCTCAGACTAGGCAACCCATCCCTAGGTGTGGCATCACTTATGCCCTGCCAAGCACTAGTGCTCCACCAGGACTGGTGAAGCTCTCTGTTGTATATGGAGGAGTGTCTCATGTACATGTCCTGTTATTTGTATCCAAAAAGCACAACTGACACCCAGAGACATCTCCAAAGAGACAGAGTTCAGAAGCCACTAGTTTCACCCACAGGCAAACTTTCCAGAAGTCCTCATAGAAGAACTAAAGTAAGATGACACAGTCTGGAAGGCTCATTGTCCATACTATAATCTTAGAGTGTAATTCCTGAAGTTGTACTACTAATGTGGTCACTGTGCTATATAAATTCCTGTTTGGTTAGGATGGCACACCTTCCTACTCATTTAGCCAGCATGATTGCTTTAGTTATTTTCATTTTATAAATGGAAAAACTTAAGTTTGAAGAGGTCATAATACTGAAAAGCACAAGTAGTGATAGAGTCAAGCTGAGAGCCATCATCCTCTGAATCCCAGTCCAGGGGCTTTCCTCCTCTCCACAAGGCTTGTCTCTGCTAGCCCAAAGCGTATATATGGGTCTTTGACAGGAAATCTTCTTTCAGAAAATGAATAGTTACCTTGATTAGTAGATTTGGAAACCCCAGTATTGTTAGCCTCTGTCTCCCTGAAATAATTTTCCCAGACTTTAATTGGTAGAACTAAGGGGCTTGATAATGCTAAGAAGGATGGCCACTGAAAGTATATAGCAGTGCTGTCCAACAGGACTTCTGTGGACTTTTGAATTTGTGCTGCTCATTATGGTAGCCACTGAATGGGACAATATTTTTCATTTCAGTGAATTTAAATATAAACATAAACAGCCCCTATGGACGTGGCTACCATGTTTGACTACATAGGCCTGTAAGATAATGTTTTAGTTGAAAGTTAGGGTAAGTTTGACTTAAAAGAAGAAAATAACAAAACTATATTTTAATCTTTGCCCCTTCCACCTCTCAAAACAAATTAACTCCACTTTTCTCCAAAAGTCCAGAATGTCTAATAAGAATGATCTGGTATACTTGTATACCAAGTAGGGCCCCATTACTGCATAGCAGTTTTTAAATTGTCTGCTTGTCACTTACAAAGTCAGTACAGCCGGTTTCCCTGAGAGCAAGTTTTATTTATTGCTATTATTTCCTTTTAACCAACAGGGGAGGGTAGAACTCTTGATGTGTAGACTACCAGTGAAGGAGTTGTTGCCTTTGTTGGCTCTTTGTGAGAATTACAAACTGGACTCTGAGCTCCTCCTCCCTTTAAAAGTGGAAAGGCATCAATGGAGCTGGCCCTACCAAGGTGTTTAATGATAGGATGTTAGAAATTGGGGCCAGGATCTGCTCCTCAGCTCCTATTTTGCCTTTAAAGCATCAGAACCTAGTCCTATCATCACTGTCGTCACACCCCCACATGAATGGCTCCCGTTTCCCTGGAATGAAGCTGTCATTCCTTTTCACCTGAGTTTTCTTTCTCTGAGAGGAGCTCACAGTGGCACGAGGTGGGCTGATGTGTGATATATTCAGCACCAGTGAGTTGCAGTATATTTCAACTGCACTATCCAAGACAAGCCAGCTTGCTTTCTGCTCTTCAGGGTTGAAGACCAGCTCCAGCTAGCCAAATTCTGTTTATTCCCAAAACTTAACAGTGGATAAGAAATACATTGTTTTTCCAATTAAATGCATTTCATTCCTGCATCAAGCATGCTAATAATAAATAGTTGTCAGATGTACTGTTTCCAAATTACTACATACTGCATAGCCTCATCAGTCTGTTTTGCCTGAATGCATTATACACTGTTACCTACAAGATTATACATTAAGTAGGATCCATGGATTCCTAATCAATATGTAGAGGGAGAATAAACATACACCATTAACTCTATGCTTGTCCCTTATTTATCTTCTCAGCCTTGTGGTAATACCTACTGGGTATTTCTGAGCTATTCCTTCTCTCTCTGTAGAATAGGCTCAAGCTATTCCCTTTGTCAAGTGCCTTTTCCTGAGTTCCCCACTTACCCAAGTTTTGAAGAAAGAAAGCAGACTCCATACACGTACTTATTTCTCCGGTTCACATGGAAGGAGCTCTGGATTAAGTGTCAGTAACAGAGCAAGACTCAGATGATGAAAACATGTTGACTAGATTTCCATGTGCAGTTCTATGAGCATGTAGCTGGGTGACTTTGGTCCTTTGACTACATAACCTAAGGCCTGGAGCACACTGCCTCCCTTGCAGATGCAGGGAATGGGGTGTAAGGGGATGAAGTGGAGGAGACCACAGCCCTCCTCTTAGTCGAACAGCTGATAGAAGAAAGTGCTCACATTTCTTCCTTCCCCTTTAAAGCTATTTAAGTTCCACACACACCTTTCAAAGGATATTCCCTAGTTGGGATGAATGCCTCCTTTCAGACCCACCGGAACTCAAGAAGCACCAGTTATCTAAAGCACGTTGCCCCCCCTCAACTAAATCTCAGGTTCTTGTGTCTGACCTCTTTGTGATGTGTTGATCACTGATGTTAAATTCAGCATGTAATTGCTGACAGCCTTCTGTGTGCCGAGCCTTGGGGTAGGGGCCCACAGAAACAGATCAATAAACCGTATTTCCTGCCTGCACAAAAGTGATGGCATAAACAGGAAGAATGTAATTTAATGGACCTTGTTGTTTTTTGTCTGCTTAGCACCTATTCTTTTTTGTGGAAATTATATCACCCTTCCTTTGAAAAATCATTACTTTAGTAAGTGGAATCATTGGCCTCAATCTTCAACAGCTGCCCCACCCTGCTCATCCATGCTTTTTGCCTTGTGATTTGTCAGTTGACCTCATGGCAGTGGTACAATTTGCTTTACTCAATGCAGTGACTCAGGATTCAGTGTACCACTTCCAAGATTCTTTCTTAAGACCTATCATGTGCTTTCACTTCCTCTCTTAGCTCTCTGGTACTGCCAGAGAATGTCCCCTTCAGCCTGTTGCCAGAAGGCACCTGTTAGTGGAACCAGACCTGAGTTTAACAAGAAGCCAGGTTCAGCCTACCTCAGTTTAAAACCACTAAGTTTATATCCATGTACCTCCAGCCAAACCACAGTTACATTAAAAAAAAAAAAAAAGGTGTATGTATTTTTGCCACTGAGATATTGTGGTTGATGGTGTTGCAGCAATAGGTGATAAATATCCTAGTGGCCACCCTTATGCTCCCAACCTACCCAAGAACCTGAAATATCTGAATAGGTTACCATCTTCTATGCCAAAACCATGATTTTTGGTATAGGGCAAGCATGACTCAAAAAGTTACAATCAAACTTTGCCTGAGATATTTCATGTTAGAACCAATGAACAAGTTAGCCTAACATCCACCACCCTCCCACCCCCATCCCAGAAGATTTCATCCTTTCAGCAAAAGCCAGCACATGGTTGATAAAGGAAGGGGGAGGGATAGAGAAAGACAGAGGCAGGGTGCAGAAACAGACTATGTCCCAGGACTAATGTTCAAAGCCCAGCTACAGAATATGGGGATCCAGTAGTGACCCCTATTTCCACTATTCTTGGCATGATTTTTCAGCATCTTCTTTGTTTTTTAAGCTAATTTAGATTCCAATTAATTTTTTTTTACCTTAAGTTGATTCATGTTACCCTTTGCCACCTTGGAAAATCTATAGATTGGGCCCTCCCTGGTGGCACAACGGGTCAGGACACAGCACTGCAAGCTTTCTGTAGTTGCATCAATGCAAGTTTGATCCCAAGCCCCGAAGGTGATCCACATGGAGCAGCAGACCTGTCCTGTCTTGCCCGCCACTCCCCTCAGCAGTATACTTCACCAGTATGTCTGTTCTGCTCCTCACTCTGTCTCTGGTGAATCCTTTCACCGTCCCTGCACCTCTGGCCTGTATCCCAATTCTGTATGCATAAATAAATAAATCTTAAAAAAGAAAAATCTAGAGACAATAAAAATATGCAGACAAGACACTGTGGTAGAGCTCTCCCAGGGGCCTCAAGAGGGCTGTGTCCCAGAAGTGAGAGTTCCCAGTTTAGGGAGTCAGGAGAGGTGTCTAAGGGAATAAACCATTCTGCCAGCTCCTGAGGATAAAGAGGAGTTGTACAGAAGAGGGGTAGAGAGAGACAGCCTCCATAAGGCCTGGGGGGTGGAGGCTCGTAATGAGAAATAAATTTAGGAAGATTGATGAGGCCATTGGCAGGTCCCTGTAAGTCAACCTAAAAGAAGGGGAAGTTCTAATGGGGAAGAGGTAATGCTACAGGGTTTTAAGCAGAAGAGCAGTAAAGTTTTAAAAGACTCTCCCCTCCCGCTTTCTGCAGGTTGTAGTTCCAAGTGGGGATACCAATTAGGAAAGCTGTTAAAGGCATGACATGAAGGTCTCCTGAGTTCTGGAAGAGACTTTAAGCTTTCCATAGGGCTTTCTCAGAGTCAGTATGTGGTACTAGTCTGTTAAATTGAAAATTGGAGAATGAAAGCCATTTTCTTGATCGTCTCTTTGACGGAAGCTGTGTCTTATATTTAAGATCTTGATAAACCATACTTTGATAAGGGGATGTTATTTGGCCACTTGTTCTATGTTTCTCTTTCTGGGAGACTCTGATGAACATTACAACCTGTGTGTCCCCGCCCTCAGGCCTTTCATTGTTCAAGATGTGCTGTGTTGCATTTACCTAGAATAAAATGATTCTCATTTACTTACGTAGCAGCTGTCAAAGCCTGAAATTTCATTCTGTAGGCGTAAGCAATTTTACCCCATAAATGTGGCTTCATCTCAAGTTTGTTATCTGCCAGCAACAGTGAACAGGGTTGCTACTGTAGCTTTTCTTTTCTCCTGTGAGCAACAATTAGAGACCAATTCTGCTGGAGTACAAATGCATCCTTTAGCAATTGTCACTCCTGAGTCATGTGCTCAAGATCTTTAATAGTTTTGCCCAAAGAACTTCCAATGAAGAAATGACTTGGTGATAGGCAAGAGAAACCCAAAAGAAAAAAGCAGAGGCTTAGCTCCTTTTAGAGATGGGAAGAAAGGATAGTTCTGTTTCCTGGGCAGACCAGGGAATGCTGCTTTGGGAGAACTCAGGATCCAGCTCTTTATTGAGGAAGACATAAAAGAAACTGCTTAGAGGATCAAAAGTGATTTGTGCCCAGGTTGGCCTGTCCTTAGAGTGACCATAGGCACAAATACACTGGCTGGGGTGTGTTCAGAGTTGAAGAGGGGAGGAGGTGAAGCAAGGGGAAAAAACACCATGTCTGGAATGTACAGGCCATCATTCTGGTTTTTATAGCATTCCTCTCTCATTTGTGGCATCTTCTACGCACTTCCCTACAGGTCCTAGTGAAGGCAGGAAAAAGAGCACCTCCCAGCCAGTGCTGTGAACACAGGAGGGCCTTGGCTTTGAAATCCACTCGCAGCAGGCCACTGTGAGTGTAAAGTGGCTCACCATCAGGTCCTCTTCCCATCTCTTTGGGGCTTTTGACCACACACATAATGAGGTCGCACTTCAGCAATGCCTTTGTTCGACCCCAAATGATGTTCCCACCCTCCTGACAAAGCAGCTTTTGTGTCTGATGTCAAAATAATCACTTACCCAAAATGATGGCTAGGCTCAGAAATATCTCAGCTTTATCCTTAGGGAATAGGGGGGAAAGAGTGTGTTAAATGTTTAACCTGGATTGATGAGTTTTGCTGAAACTATTGGATAAAATGAAAACTTTCTTAGAGGCATAAATCACTGGGGAGATTTTTTTCCCCCTCTCATTGATTTTTGGATTCGGTTAATGATTCCAATACTGAGAACATAAGGCTAGGTGGAAGTTAAAGAAATGGAAAGGCCACATTAACCTCTAAATTTTAACCTATATGTTGATTTTTGACAGTGAAATACTATAATTAACCCAGACTATGTTCCCAAGATTTAATTTTTTGCTGATGTTCAGAAGTATTGCAGAAAAGCTGATTCCTAATTATTACATACAGCATTGCATAAATTTCTTCCTAATTAAAAAGCCTCTAAATTCTAAATAATCAATTTACTAAGACATATGGTTTTGAAAAATTAGGCATTTAATTTCTAAAGATTTATTAGTAATTTGTACCACAGCTAATTAATTATGGCTATAATACTATCACAGTCATAGTAAAGATTGATGTAATGATACAATTGCAAATTTATTTTGATATGTCTTCTTTAATATCAGAGCATTACAATAATACTTAGTTTTCCAGCCCCTTCTTAATTATGCTTGAAAGCATTAGTGTAATGAAAGATAAGAGAACTTGATAAGTGTACCATCAGAATTTATTTGAGAAACTATTTTCAACATGAAACAAGCAAATTGTTTTTGCCCTGGAAAAATGAAATTTGCAGTTGGTAATGAATTAGCAGACAGAAATGCCTTAAAATTAAATAGTATTTGATGCAGAATTCCCCATTAGCCATTGTGACAATTCAGAGAGTTTAGCATGAGAAAGTAGTTAAACTGTACAAAGGAAGCCTGCTGACAAAAATGAATAGAACTCCACATAAACAATGATGGCGTTGTAAATACTCACAAATGCTTGAGATAGGTGGAGACCTTCCCCCCCCCCCATTTCCTTTGTCATGTGAATCTCTAGGCAGTAAAAAAAAAAAAATCTAGAAACTGTTTTGGATATTACCAGGTTTTTCTTTGAAGATGTGAGAGGAAAGATTTTTGTTTACTATTAGAAAACTCCACAGATGGGTTTCATTGACAAGAAGCAGGTGACTTCTGAATAAACAGGTGGGGGTGGAAGCATGTTGCTGGGTGCCAGAGAAAGCAAAGGGGTGGGAGAGGGAGAGGAGCTTACAATGTGGGGAGCATGGCAAGCCGTGTTCAGAAGCAGCTTGCTACATCCAGGTTAGCTAAAGGACACATTTCCACACAAAGCTCCTGATGGAGTTCTTGGGGAAGGCAGCAGCAATTCCTAATCGGGACATCTTCTGGATTAAGTCCCAGCTACCAGAGTGGACTAGGTGACCTATGGAATCTCTGGCTACACCGCTTCCCTTGTTTTCCATAGTAGCAAGCTTGGTTCATTTTCTTTGGTGACTTCTTTCATGCTGTTGGATCAGTTTGGGTTATTTTTGTTCTAATCTGGCTTTTACCTGACAACATCCGTTTATTTCACCTTTCTTCCCCCGAGTTTTTCTACCACACAGCCACTCTGGCATAGCTGTGTGACTTTGAAAAAGTTACCAAATATCTTCTGTTTCAGTTTCCTCTTCAGTGAAAGGGTGCTGTCATGAAGCTATGCCAGGCTTGCTAACTGGTCTTCAAGTGCAAGGAAGCAAACTGTCACTGTGTGGGGGAGGAAGGCACTGTGGAAAACTAGGTGTCTGGTGTAAGAGAGGGCTGGGCATTTTTTATTCCTTTTTGTCCTGTTACAGGGCAGGGAGAGAGGGACACCACCGAATCCCCAAACCTGCCTATTCTAAATAGGTTCCTCTATTAGCCACATCAAGACAAAACATATAAGGCTTTAGTGAACAGGGACTTTAATACAGTGAATATACAATATAAAAGACAAAGAATATAATTTCTAAATGAAACACCTGAAGTTACCATCCCCTTGTGGGCAAAGTCAACCCAAAAGGGATTGGCCGAAAACAAGGCCTGAAAGCCCGCCACGAGCCTAAAGCACCTTCTGGCTGGGACCCATACAAAAGGGTCAGAAATGGCCAGATAAGTCTGGGAGGAAAAGAGCAAAATCAAACTCAGTATAAACACTGCCATACTCAACCTCCTCACAGGTCTGTCACCCACGTCTCTTTTAACCAGTCGAGGGCCAAGAAACAAGCACAGCTTCTTCATCACATGCTTGTTGATCCATGTGGCTTCCTCAGGTCTCCTTCTGGCTTTCCATCCTGCTTCATCCTCCTTCTTCTTCAATTCCTTCTCTCCTCTCCTCTTTCTCTGCTTAGCACCAGCCTTCTTCTGGGTGGGGCAGGGAACCTGGAACTTCCCCTTTTCCTAGGGACCACCCTTTTACAATTCTACAAATGTTTATTGTTCATCCACACTGTTTTCACTATGTTTGTTTGCTCTGGACACGGAATAAATGACATGAATGGATATCTGTTCTTTCAGAACTTGCAATCTAGTGGAAAAGAAACTTGTACCTGTGGAAATAATGGTCGCTGTGTTTGGGTATGTGAAGTTATAGAGCCTTAGTGAGCTTGGAGAGACCTAACAGAAAAGTTAAGAAATCCTTGAACCTTGAACAAAGGCAAGCTTGATAGAAAGAGTACTAAACAGAT
Source organism: Condylura cristata (assembly GCF_000260355.1). Classification (NCBI taxonomy): domain Eukaryota; kingdom Metazoa; phylum Chordata; class Mammalia; order Eulipotyphla; family Talpidae; genus Condylura; species Condylura cristata. The sequence goes on along the minus strand of NW_004567134.1, from coordinate 3,188,955 downwards.
AGCAAAGCTAGACTAAATGTTCTAAGACAGATGTTCAGGAAAGTTGAGTTAACTAACTGCAGTTGAAGTAGAGAGGTTGGTGAGATGAGTGTGAGGCCTTGGGCAGGGCCTGGGTTTATTGTTTGGAATCTGTAGGGTGGAATATAGACTGTATCCCTGTGTGGATATTAGGAGGTACACTGCTTTTCTCTTTGAAAAATAACGCAGGCTTGGGTCTGCCCTGGTGGCACAACAGGTTAAAATTCAGCACTACAAACTAGCCTAGACAAAGGCTCTTCAGCATGAGTTCGACCCCCTGGCCAGGTAGCTGACCTTCATGGCGCAGGAGACCTCTCCTCTCTCACCCTCTGCTCCCCTCAGCAGTGTACTTTGTCATTCTGCCTGTTCCGTTCCCCACTCTGTCTCTGATGAATCCTCTCACTGCCCCTGCACCTCTGGCCTATACCCAGTTCTATAAGCATAAATAAATAAATCTTAAAAAAAAAAAAAAAAAGCATAGGCTTAGCAATATGTAGTGACAATCCTCTCCAAACAGATAAGCAAATGTATATCCTATCACATTTATCAAGTTTGGGTGGTACAATAATGACAAATAATAATAGCTTTGAAAATTACTCTTTGGAGACTAGTTCATCACGTGTACACTAAACTTTTAACATACTTCAATCAACGAGCAGCTCTTTTTGTTAGTTTGTGAAAAAAACATTTTTATATTCTAGAAATCTACTAAGCCCTTTATGATTACAGGTTTGACTTTTCTTAGCATTCTTCAATAAAACATGAATAATTTTTATAAGTTTTACATCAACTTAGTTCTGTCCTTGGGTTTTAAAAACCCAACATTGAAAGACTTTTCAAAGTATCTATTGAATACCCATTCTGTCTCCACTATACATATACACTTGTTAAATTGTCAAGTTCTACATTGTCACAATATTTTCTCTATCCATATTCAGAAATTGGAATTAACTATATTGGAATTAACTATACGACTGGGTAATTCATCGAACCCAACTGAGCCTTTTTTTCCCCATCTATAAAATGAGTCCATTTCACAGCTCTTTTCTAGTTCAAAACGGATTTTTGAACTGGAAAACATGTAGGCTCTTGATTAGGGAAACAAACAGGTAGGCTCTTGATTAGAGAAAGTTATCAGGTAGGCTCTTGATTAGGGAAACAAAAATAATGTATTTTCTTAATAAATCTCAAGAGCTGATGTATATAATCTTTAACTAAAGGTTAATTATTTTTCATTATTATGAAGTTTAGGCTGATGTCAAAGTAAATCTTTTGGGTGAAAGTTCCCCTAATTTTGCATTTGGGTAAATTACTAATCTGTGAAAATTGTATATCGTTTCACTTCAATTATGTGTCCTTGTGCTAGTTGCTGCCCAAATCAAAAGACTGAAAAGTTTCAAGTTCGGAAACTAGCTAAAGAATATAGATAGTCACCTTCTTCACTCCTTTCTCAGAGTTTAAATAATTGAGAACTAGTTCCAGAATTCCAGGCATGGTTTCAGGTCCATCATCATTAACTACAGGATCCACATAACCACCCCCTACGCTCTGACATAACTCCTATTATTATCGATAAAAGTTACACTACGATACCAAGGGGAGAGAAAGGCCACAATAAGGCTTTTAAAAAGCTATTTAATATATCAGCTTTCACAAAGATAGACGGTATCACTAAGACAAAACAAGAAAAGATGTGCCCAACTTTACAAGGTATTGTCACTGTTAATCATATTTTGAAATATTGCTGGCATATATCTTGGAAAGCACAACATGCCTGCCATATTTCCAGTAGGAGAGATGACAGTGTTGAGATACATTGATAATTTCATGTTCTTTCTCCCTTCCTATATGGGAAAAATACAAGGAAACAGATTAGGCAATCAGGTGGCATCCAGAAATTTAAGTACTAAAATTAAACAGTAAATTCTACCACATTCCATTACAAAGGTATCACAAAATTTCACTAAACCAACCCACATACACATATGTGTGATATGTTAGTGAAAGTTTCTACTTTAATTTTTTATTTTCATATACAAAATGTTAAAACATTATATCTATATACTTACATATGTAATTTTAGGTGGACTTGCAAAAAGGTTGTTAAAATTATTCACTAGTTTTCACTTATACCACCATTTATACCATTAATATGATCCAATATAGACTTATAATGTTTAAATATTTCAAAAGAAATAAAATGCACAAGTCAGTAGATTGCTGTCTTTTCCACATTCATTATGTTGATATTCCCAGTTCTGTGAAATGGGTAGGGATGCCTACATTTATGCTTATTTTATTTACAAGGGCTATAGTTTAATATCTTGCCCAAAGTCATCCAGATTATGTATAGCAAAAAATTATATAAGCAGAAACATGATCCCTATTTCTTAGGTTCGAAATTCAGGGCTCCTCCCACCGTACCACCATAGCAGAGACTATTGTATATAATCAGCTAATCTCATGTCAACTATCTACTCTTCCTAACTAAGTTTCATTGTTCATAAAGCCTAGAGCTAGAATCCGGGTCCACAATCAGGAATGTCTTGAGTTAGGGTCTCAACTGCAGTTCCTACTTTACTATTTTGATCTGAAAAGAGATAAGTCAACTATCATTGCCTGCATAGACAAGAAGAACTTATTCCAGAGACACCATCCCAGTAGTTCTCCCCTTTGCATAGACAGGACCCCATATTGTCTGTCTTCTCTCCATTCACTGTTATGCAGAAGATCCTGGAGATCCCCAGTGATTTACCATTATGAGGAGAAAAAGCAAAAACCAATAATAATCATTTGGAGATGGCAGTGTAAGAATCAAAACTAGTTTTCTTCATGATAACACCCAGTCTGGTGGGGAGTGTGATTAAGGAACAATATTGAGCAGTATTAAACAATTCAGGCATTGTGACAGGTTGCTCTTGAGGTATTCATGATAAGTAGCATGAAATTTTAGAGGAAGAAGATCTCAGTATTTGCCTAAAACTTTAATCAAAAATTTATCTTGAAGTAAATACTAAAAATGAGCAGAAATAAAAATTTTAAAATAATAAATAAATAAACATAAGCAACTAAGAGAATCTGAATGGACTGGTATCAAGTGCAGCTTAGAAGAGTTCCAGTGGGATGTAAGTGCTCTCCTGGGGTAAGGGTAGTATCTGACTCATTTTTAAAACCCCGGTGTAAATGCAGTTTCTGGCATATAGAATGAATTTTCCCACTTGGCCTTTTGATAGTTTTCTGCCTGTGGGATTTTGCTTTTGCAAAAACAAGTTATTCAATATTTTTCCTTTGGGTTCTGATGAAGTAGCTTAGAGAAGACTAATGCTCCCAGGAAGAACAACTATAAAAATTAGAGAAAATTAAAATAAATATCTGTTTTCAGGCATCAAAGATTTGCCAAGGCATGCAAGACTTTAAGGGCCAGGCCCTCTGAGAAAAGAAGACCCCAAAGTCATTCCTCTCAGCAGCTGTCTACTCCTTAGTGGCACAAGGGAAGAGATCAAGAAGCCAAGCAAAAGAAAAGCTGCTGAAGAGCTGACTGGCCATCTCAGAACCTTATGGTACCAGAAAGAACAAGTGAGAATGCAGCACAACAGGCTCTAGTAAATATCCCCAGCTCCATTTTAGAACCCCAAGCCTTTAACACCCTTGCTGTAGATGGACCCAATGTCGACTGAAGAAACTTTATTTCTAGCTACTGGTCCTTTGAATAGACTGAGATAGGGATAAGCCCTCTGGAATGAAGTAACATCTCCAGAGTCCCTCAAATTTTTCATGTGTTATTTCCCTCCTTCTGTCAAAACTCACTAAGAAACAAGACCGAGAAGAAATAGTGAAACAGCCCCTTGGTTGGTACATATATTACACTTTAAAGTAAATGAGATTAGTAGATTCAAGAATTAATTTGTAAAGTGGAGAGCTTTGCCAGTAAACTAGACTTTATTTTTTTTTAATCAAATATAAATCCTGGAATAAAAAAACGTATCAACTGAAATGAAGATATCAGTGGGAACATATAGCAGATTTGATATTGTTGAAGGGAAGTAAGTGGCTTTTAAATAGGTCAGGAAAAAGTATTAAGACCAAAACACAGTGTCCAATGAAGTGAGTAGAAAGTACAGAAAGAGACATAGGGAGCACTGACAAGTTGTATATAGTTGGATCCCCAGGGGATAGAAGAGAGAGAAGGAGATGGAAACAACTTTAAGGAGAAAAAATAAATAAATTTTCTAAAATTGATTAAAAAAAAAATCACTAAAGGTTAAAGGGCATATTTTGAACACCAGCCTGATAAAGCCCAATTACTTAGTCATTTTCATCCCATACCACTGATTTGTTCAGTTTCAAAGTAAAAACCTTACTGAGTTCATGTGACTTCAGCTAACGAATGAGAGACTAATGTTAAATTTCACCTCAACTTTGCTTTTAACCCCCAGTAAACAAAGAAAGAACATACATAAAAGCACCTTAGCTTAACATTAGAAATAGAGGAAAAACAAAAATTTCAGCTCTGTTTTGTTTTGTTTTTAATTTTCTCTGAAGTTAGAAGAGAATGTGCCTCAAACTACAGTACCATCCTAGTAACTTTTCTGACATTTTCCTGAAAAATCCTAATTGTCTTTGACATCTGAGTGAGAGTATTTAGTTCATTTTCCATTTCTATTTTTTTAATGAAATCAGTCATCTTTTTTTTTTTAAGTGAAGATTGCAAGTTTTACAAGCTGTGAATTCCTTCGTCTTAAAAAAAAAAAAAATAGATCACCAACAGCCCTTCTACCCCCTTCCAGGTTATAGTTGAAGGGCAAAGCCTCCCTACTAACTTCTTGCTGAATATTTTAGGATTTCTTTTTTTTTTCCTGGATAGGATCCACCTGGAATATTTCAGAAGCTGATAAGACATGGGATAACCCAGTCTTATGCTGTGGAAACTCAATATATATTGAGATTGCTCAGGCTTTCACTGCTGAATTCTGATTTGTGGAAAGTAGGGAGGAGTGATATTTGTCAACATGTCATTGGATTATCAGGTTGCTTTACACTTACATCGACAATCTTTGTTACCTCATTCTCTCCAGAGGACTATTCTCACTGATGAGTAGTCTTGGCAGGAACCTAATGGTTTTCTTCCATATTCACAAGGTGTTGGCTGTACTCGTTAGCATTCCAGCAGGGTTAGCTTAGCTGGCCTACAGTGTTGCATAGCCAACAGCAACACACTCCCTAGTAAAAAGTAGACTTGCTAATGCTTATTCCTCTTCAACTCCCCGGAGCCTCTGTTTTTCCAAGAGTTATTGCTTATTAAGCTCAAGGAATACTGGACAGCTGACTTACAAGCCTCCATTTTTAAGAAGGATAATACAGATCTAGGAGATGGAAAAGCAACCAAATAATATAGAGATTGTAAGCATATATATTCTTGAACATTGAGCAGACGTTTTTTGAGTTCCCTACTACTGACAAGGTCCACAGATGGTGAGGTCAAGCTGACCACAATGAATTAGGCTTGACCTCTGTATTCAAGGGTTAACTGCAAAGAGAAAGACTCTTTGATGGTAGATCTATATTACAGTTACATAAAAAGTGTAGTTTTTCTAAGTTTCAGTCATCCTTCATCACTCTTACTTATACCAGTTACTGATTATTTCTCAAAGAATATAATAATTTGCTTATTAAATTTTTGTCAAAAGTCTTAACAGATTCGTGCCCATTCAACATGTATTCTATCTTCTCATAATCAGGTGGGGGTGGGAAGAAGCAGGGGATATGGGAGGGGTGGGGCGAGGGAATGATTCTATAGGAATGAAGAAGAAATACAAGGAGTATAGTCATAAATCCCCTAAGGCAGACAGCCTGGCTAAATGTCATTTGCAGGTCTGAGAGATAAATTCAACTTCTTTTCTCTGCCCACCCCATGCAACCTGAGCATGTAGAAGCCAAGGGTGTATTTTAACCATCCCTTACCAGAAACTGGAGTAGTTCCCCTAGAACTGTACTCATGAAAGTAATTTAGGCACAAGATTAACCCGTAATCTGTAGCAGTGTTTCATGACAAAATGCTAAATCTGAAATGCTACCAGATACATTGAAAGCATTGTTATACGTCAGGCAGCTAGTTTTAGAGTGGTGGGACTGCAGACTTGCTGCAGAGAGAACCCCTACTCTCATCTGCTTTACTAGATATGGTTGGGAAACTGAGACTTAGGCAGAAACATCCATTACCCAAAACCATTTGGGAGAAGTCAGAAGGGGCATAGTAAACCTTCTAGATCTGTATTGCCAAATATGTTAGCCACTAGCAACGTGTGCACACCACTTAAATGTAAATGAAGTTAAGTGAGATAAAATCGATAGTTCTGTTTCTCAGCTATACTAGCTGTCCTTCAAGCGTACACTAACTCTATATGGTTAATAACCATCATGTTAGAGAGCACTGATATCATTTGACCCTTGCAGGAAGTTCTACTGGGCCATGCTTCTCTGGAAGTTGAGAGAGATGGGCAAGCACCATCCCACTTGCCCGTGTCCCTGCCAGTGCTTCCTGGGAGCCCCTCTATAATCCACTTATACTCAAAACCTTACCTCAGTATCTGATTCAGGGAGACCCATCTAAAACTCAAACTAAGCCTGTATCTTTCATCAACTACACAAAACTGGCTCTAACTCTCATTCTTGACTCCAGTAATAACTATGGTGCTATTAAGTGTGTAGAGGGGCAGAAGGCTGTGTCAATACCATGGGACCCTCTGGCCATAGTGGTGTGAACCACTTCCCTGAGCTCTACATTCTTTATCCATTCATGTCAGAAGAAAATCTGTAGCTCATGAATATTTTTTACTGTCACAACAAAAATTTTTTCACCTTTGTTTTCTTGCTGTTTTCCCAAGAGACCACACAATTGACTATCCTTTTGTCACAGAGCATCTGCTGGTAAAGCTCTGCAAGGCTTCTTCCTTTTGTCAGATTGCACACCATATGCCGGGATCTGCTGGAGTTGCACATTTTCCTGGTTGACAGTCATCGTAAGCTTATACATGTCTGGAACACATTCATCATAAGCTCAAGACTTTGTTCAAACTTGTGTTAACTCTGTAGGTTATGGGGCAGAAAGATCTTCTCTGGCCAATTTGAATATTTGGAATTAATAGAGAATGTGAAATCCAAGAAACCTACCCTATTTAGCATTGGCCATTAGACTCTAAAATAAGTGTATCATTGAGATTAGAAAGCTCTTAACAGGTGTGTCCATGCGGAGTGTAAATGTACAAAATGTCACTTCTTTAGTAGAGGATTATGTCCTCTTTAATAACATGGAGAATTCAAAGTAATCAGTATAACCTGGGGTCTACCTTCTAACAGCTGAACAATTCCCTCATGTCTACTCTTCAGAAGTCCCAGGGTTCACACTCCGATGGGTAGAGAAAAAATACTTTGATGGCTTTTATACAATGGGGCCTTATTTTCACATTTTTCAATGAGATTCTTCAGTCTAGAAATTCTTCGGTGTTTCAGCTGGGAGCTGCAGAAACAATGGGTGTTGCTAATTTAGGTCCTAGACAAATTCTAAATGAGACCTGCCTTATTTACCTGTTTCCCATTGCTACAGGTTTCGATCAGTTTTTTCATGTTTGAGCAATATTATGCCCCATCCAGTTGTTGTTCTCATTCATTCTCTTGCCCATTAACCCATCTTTCTCTTTTGGTGATATTTTCTACTTTGACCAAAACATACCATGTTGATTTCCCTGTGAAGGAAATGGCTGACAACAAAACAACTGGGTGTAGGTTAATTGTCCTGTCTCTCTCAGTAAGTTGAACTTTCTTTGACTTAGCAAACATGTATAGGCTTAGCTACAGCCAGGTAGCCTAACAAGTCTGCCACCCATGAATTTCCGTGATCTGGTCAATTAAATAATACTTTTCCAGACAGCAGAATAAATGCTGGGATTATGTTGCCACATCTTCTTGTTCTCATCTGAATAAGGCCATTTTCCTTTATGATTTTTATTAACTAACTTTGTAAAGAATTATTTAATTCATGCCCACCCCCTTTGAATCATGGAGCTGGAACTATGTGAACCTAATGGTAACTGTATCAGTCATTAGAGGCTATTGCATGTTTGTTTCATTTTACTCTATGCCGAATTTGCTTTGGGTAATGTTTTAAAGATCCTAGAAAAACTAGGGGAGAGATCATAGCAAAAATGTGATAACTAGAGGGTCCTAAAATTCCCTTACAGGAGTTAACCTTTGATATCTCTACCCAACTCTCTGTTCAGTGGTAACATGTGAGATGATTCTTAAAATTGGCCATGATCAGAGAATGTACACCACTGGAAATCAGCAAACACTGCAAATCATGGCTTCTCCCCCACAGAGAAACAGTTGTTAAATATTTACTGGCACTCCACTAGGCAAAGGTCAGCCTAAATTTGGCATAAAAAAATCAAGATCTTACAAAAGCATTTGAAACATTTTCAGAGCACTTAGAACTGTTTCTCTAAAGTAGTGGCTCTCTGCACTATATATTATAATACACCCTAGTATACTCCTAAATGAAATGCAGGTATAGTCTGCTCACACACACAGATACACACACACAATAAAGTCAACATAGTATCCCAATGATAATATGAAAGGAAAAGGAAATTTGTTTACAACAGATTAATTTGTATTTTATTACATATATGTTTGGGCATGACTACATTGGAAGAAAAGGTGAGATAGCCAAATACTTGAGAACTATAGTAAAGCAGCTCACAAATGCAGGGTGAAAGAGGCAAAGTTATAGTGAATCAATGCGATTTCTGAAATAATGAACAAAGATAAAACTCTGTACAACAAAACATACACTCTTTCCTCAAAATGTAAGGTAATTGCCTCTGAGAAGATCAGTACATATTAAAGGTATACAAAAAAAAAGAAAGTGTATGTTAGAAGGAATTCATTTCTAGATGCAGGCTATTTATGTGAATTTCCTACATCCTAAAGTCATGTGGGATGTAGATATGTACAGAACAGCTGTTATCTCTAGCACCACCCAGTAAATGCTAGTAATATGCCCAGCAAGAGGCAACCAGAAATATCTCTTATGGGCTCACAAAGAGCCTAAGTATATAGTACTGCCTGATTGAGAACCAGATCTGTGAGTCAAAGATGGAGAACCTGCCTGAGAAGGTCTGTGCTCCCTTATCATGATGAATTTATAGTAAATTTTCTTTCACTTTTTTTTTTTAATAACTAAAGCCACAGAGACTCTTCACCATCCAAAAAGGAGGTTCCATATTACCCAAACACTCAGCAAATCCAAAGGATGTAGTAATCTCTGAGAAAGGGGGAGACTCCTGTCCAGCAAGGGCAGCTCTGTAGGAACTTAGGGGGGAGGCAGGCTGGGCAAGAGAATAGAAGCAACTAACACTGGGGAAATGGCAAACTTCCAGCAGAATCACCCATTGTGCTTAAAGAGTTGCCTACCCAGAAATTGCAGGTGGTATGAGGAACAGCCATTATGGGGCACTCATTTCTTCGATATTTGTTTTAAAGATAAAAACTATATCCTTGTAGACTGAGGCTTTGGAATTTCTTAATTTGACATTGCTATTAGTCAAGGGGCTGGTTATGTAGATGCTGACATGAGTTTTATCAGAATGCTGACATGGGAATTTGTGAAAATGCTCTTTGTACTTCAGAGTTAAATATTCAAAGCTAGTTCAGTAGTGACCCCTGACCTCCCATCTCCCCTCCCCACTGGTGTGTGATCTGTGTATAGAGAGAGCTCCTTTCCTTCTCAAGATTGTTGACCTGGGCGGCTCTCAAACTTTTTCAATTGAGAGGTGTTTTTAAAAAATCTGAGTCAGCTACCCCTCTCAAGTAGCCTCAACTCTACAGTAAAAATTGTAGGATTGTTAGTGGTTTGTTATTTTCTTTTTCTTATTTCTATATATTCCACGTGTGATTAAAACCATTCAGTTTTGGTTTTCTTCCTATTTCTGACTTATTTCTCTTAGCATAATTCTCTCCAGTTCCATCAGTGTTGCATGTAGCAACAGTTCATCTTTTTAATATCTGTGCAGTATTCCATTGTGTGTGTGTATATCTACACACACACACACACACACACATACACACACACACACCAAATGTTCTGAATCCACTTCTTGATCCTTGGGCACTTAGGTTGTTTCCATAATTTGGTTATTGTAAATAGTGCTGCAAAGAGAATAAGAGTACATACATCCCTTCAAATTAGTGTTTTTGTATTGTTTGGGTTGATATCTAAAAGTGAAATTAATTGGATCCTATGGCAAATCTAATTTTATTTTTAAGAAACTTCCATATTCTTTTCCACAGATCTGAACATTCCCCTCAACGGTGTATATAAGTTCCTTTTTCTCCACACCCTCATTATCCTTGTTATTTCTCATCGTTTTGATATTTCACAGGTGTGAAATGACATAGCATTGAGGTTTTGATATGCATTTCCCTGATGATAAGTGATGATGACCATTTATTCATATGTCTGCTCACCATCTGTATGTCTTACTTGGAAGACATATAGCAAAGCTATACCTGACTCTATTACTCAGTGTCTTCCAAGAAATACTATTTATTCATTCAGTAAACATTTACTGAGTTATTATTTGTCACATACTATTATTACTGGGACCATCACAGTGAACTGGATAGAGTTGTAATCTCCCTCAAGGAGATTATGTAATAAATAATAAATGTATGCCTGGTTTTAACAACAACTGTACCTTTTTAAATGTAGGACCATGGGACAGACAGTGATAGCCACTAGGAACCTAGAGTCCTAATGTAAATAGTATCCTTATTGTGTTAATTAAGGTACCACATTCATAAAGACCTAAGAAAGTGATGGAATAAGTCATAGGAGTCAGGAAATTTTGTCTATAAAGATCCATATCATAAGTACAAGTGTGTTATACTCTAATAAAACTTTGTATTACAAGATGGTGGGAGGCTGGGTGAGGGCTTGGGACTCTGCCAGCTCTTAGGCTAGTCTGTATTAGGCAGCTTCACTCAGCTTTTTCACAGAGATGGTCAGAATCCTGTCCTGGGCCCATAAGGGACACCTCAACCATCTATTTGTCTCTGGGAGTCACAGCAGGCTCTTTATGTTACTGGTCAGACCAGACAAAATTTCACAGGTTGTTAGTGGGAAACTAGATATCTGGCCACCCAATTTAGGTTGCTAACAGTAGCCTATCCTTGCCCCTCCAGATTTGGCACAGATGACCATACCTAGGTGATGGTAATAGAGCACTGAGGGCACCTGCCTCTCTAAGTGCACCTACATGGCGAGAGCCAGCCGAAGGCTAGCCTGGAGCTTTTCCTGTGAAGCTGATGGAGTGTTAAGAGTTAGAAACAATAGTTTATACAGAGCTTTGTCCCATTTTGTCCATGCCACATAGAAAACAAAGAAGACACTTATCCATCCAAGGAAACAGAACAGGTCTTTAATACCCGGGAGACTCGCAGACGTTGGGCAAGTACATGAGAAATACCAGTCTCATCTTTTTTTCTTATTTTAACTTTCAAGCACATCAAAGGATTTTTGGCTAAGTAGAATGTAAACTAAACCTGATTTTAAAAGAGAACCTGAAGTTAGCATTGAATCACTCACAAAGTTGGAATAAAAGAGAAAACTTCTGAGATGGATGGTGGTGATAGATAAATTAGTGTGAATGTGTTTAATGCCACTGACCTGTACACTTAAAAATGGCAGACTTTATGGTTTGAATATTTTACTGCATGGAAAAACAAAGAGGCAAAAATTACTCTGTCACAAGTTGACTCATCAAAAAACTGTTAAATATGTATTCCTATGTGAGAAAAGAACAGAGATCTAAGACTATGGTGGTGTGAAAAGATGGTAGTTTATCATCTAGAGATCAATGAGCCACTCTGGCAAGGTAGTTGTGCCCTACCTGGACAGTCCTGGATAGAGGCTCTGTCCATCTTATGGCTCCTATGCCTTCCTCTAGGCTTTTCTCCCTGTCTTTGACCTATGGAGGATTCCACAGCCTTCTGGCTAGCAGGGAAGAAGGGAGATAGCAAGGGGAAAATGGAACACTCTTTATTAAGAAGTGCACACAGCACTTCTCATTTCATTTCACTGATGAGAACATAGCAACACAGTCATACCTATGAGCAAAGGAGTATGGGAAGCATATTTTCATGTAATCAGCTAAAAATGTATTATTGTAGGTTGCTTAAGGGGTTCTTGAATTGGGGAGTTAACAATTGAGTTAACAATTTGCCACCACTTACACAAAGAAGTGAAAATGTTTACTATGTGTTTACCTATGTGTGAATAGTAATGTTTAACATTGCATAATACTTGAGTATTAATAAAAAAAAAATCTTTTTTTTTTTCATTCAATTCTTCAACATTATCTTCCTTTGAAGTAGGCACTGTTATTGTTAAGTATACATCATCTTTACTAGGAGGAGACTAAGTAAGGCTTAGAGTGATTGTATGTTTGCCTAATGCCATATGGCTGCTGAATTCAGAGCCAAAGCTTCCGTAGAGACTCAGAACTTGACTGTGCACTCCTAAGAAATAATCCTTCTTGATACCTAAGCCTCAAAAGGCATTCACCAAGTGGCATGTCCCATCAGACCAGAAAGTCGGACAGGTTAGTGTGCAAAATACCTGAAGACCGTGACTACAACTCAGATGACTGTTGCCCAACTCTGGCAATTTTGTTTAGGTTGCCTTGAGTATGAAGCCCTGACACTGCACTGCTTTAGGATTCTTCACTGTGATCTTCCACTTTATCATCACTACCTTTTCCTTAAACAGAAAGGAGAGTGATTTCATATTTCTGTCTGCCCTTTTCCTTTCTTGCCTACCCAGATTTATACATTACCTTAAGTTTTGGATGCTGGCCTTCTGAAAAATCCTTGCAAATTGCTTTTGTAGCATCTCTAATTCAAAACCAGCAAGCAAACAATGACAAATGTTAAAAACTAATTTGGAAGCCATCATGACATCCTCTCATACAGAAGTGTTCAAAGCCTGGGGTGAGATAGGTTGAGATGATGGCTTTATACTCTGCTGTTTGAAAGGAGAGAGGAAACTTTTTTGTCAAAAATATTTATATTGTGTTCTGTGTGTGAGATGTGCTTATATACACATCATTGTTTCCCCAACAGAAATCTCACAGAGATTTCTATCTGGCTTTATGTTACCTTCACAATTCCCACTCAGTCACAGTGGGCTTTTTATTTGCCTTTTGCTCTGTCAGACACAAGGATGAATTTAAACTCCTTTCCCTCTCCAGTGGCCTCTCTGATGTATTTGCTATCTTTTACATTCCCTTTCCCAGTAGAATCTGATAGAAATTCCTTTTGGGCCTTTAGCTTTTCCTGAGTTAGAAACTTTTGTGTTGCTAATGGTCTTAGCTTCATTAGCATTACAAATCCTGGGACGCCCTTACAGATCAGTGTTAGATGGGGGGGGGGGGGGGGCTCCCAGCACAACCTGATTTATCAAACCTGTTTAACTGAAATCTCCAGTGGCCAGTGCCTTTGACCTTATTTCTGCCTGCACATATCATCAGGGAATCCTTTTCAATGATGCTAGAGGGAGACAAGACCCGTGCTTAATCTCAGAAACTTTGCTTTTGCCCTTTTTATATCGCCTGCCAAACAGCCATCATCCCAGTACCTTTGGTGATTAAAACCTGGGTAGATGTTGAGCAGAGCCTGATAGACAAGTAGTTAAATAGACAGACAACTGAGTGGGTGATAAACAGAAGGGTAGATGGATTCGTAGATGGGTAAGTGGATGGATAGGTGGGTGGATGGATGGATATCAGGAGGATGCAGGTGAATGGAATGCTTAAGACAGATGGAAGGGAAAAAGAAAAGGAAAAATAGATAAATAACACATTTTCTATTTTGTACAATATCCATGTAATTGACCGTAGTTTTTTATGGTCATAAAGCCAGATATCATTTAAGCAGAAAATATCATAAATGTCCTGCCTTTCACATATATGTATGTTTATGTATATACATATATGTGAGTGTACACAATTATTCAGTGTACTGGTATTTAAATAGGTACATACAATAAAATTGTAGAACCTACCTTCGCCAGTTTCTGGCATCACCACCTGAAATACGCATCCTGGTTGAAAATAGCTCTGACGGAAAATTCTCTATGGATGTCAACAGTCATATTTGAGCTGTGTTCCTGAATTAATTTTCTCCCTCCACTAAACATGTTTTAAATATTTACTATATCTCAGGCAATGTTCTAAATGTCTTTTGCTTGTATAACCTCACTTAATAATTTACATCACTTAATCTTGACCAAAGCCCTTGAAAGAAGGTGGCATTAGTACCTCTGCTTTTTATAGGAAATAGGGTTAAGGCATGAGATTAGGCAATTTGGCCGGGCTCACACAGCTAGCCAGAGGTGGAACAGGGACTCAAGCATACTCCACTCAGTGGAGATCCATTCTACAGAGGCAGCCACTCTATCTTACCGCCTCTCTGATTGCCTAACTCAACTTTTGGAACATGGTGGTAGTCCAGTGAAACTTTCTGCAATGATGACCACGTTTTGTATCTTTGCTGGCTTAGTAACAGGGTAACCACTAGCTGCAAGGGGCTTCTATCACTTAAAATTCAGCTAGTGTGACTAAGGAACCAAGTTTTTAATTGTATTGAATTTTAATTAATTTAAACAGCACAGTTTAAGAGCCAACTAATAGCTTCTGTTCATACATAAGATCTCAAAAGATGAAGTGCTAAACTAGGCATTACGGTAGGCATTGCAGTTATAGACATTATCCCTTATTAATAATATTAACATGAAATAATTGCACAGCACTCTTAGAATCCTTTATGCTTCTTTCCATCCTTGAAAAGAGTTTCTCTCTTCTTTTAAGTACTGTGCCAACTAATGGCACATCTAATCTTAGCTCATTAGAGAGACCTGTTGAGATGAGACAGGAAAAAAGAATTTGAACAGAATATAATACAGGCATGTCATGGGCAAGTTGTAGCGTGGTGGTACACTTGGCTCTTTTTTAATCATATGTTATATTTTCCTTGTCTGTCGGGGACTTCTCCCCAATAATGCCAGCAAATAGGGGAAAGGGGGAGGTTTGATGTCAGTGAGTAACCAGATGGGAAGAGTTCGTGGAGGAAAGAGGATAAAGTAGGAAGTTAGAGAGAAAGGAGCCAAATGCAGAGGGAAACACCCAAGTTGGAGATATGTTTTGGAGAAAGAACATGTTTCTTGGGGTTCTAAGAAAACCCACTGTTACATAGAGCCACCTTAAGTCACCTTGGGAAGGTGTTTTGGTGTCTTTTGGTATAGGATCCACTGATTTCAACAGTCCTGAACCCTTGCAGGGGGTCTGATTGAGGGTTCAGAAGCAGCCTCTCTGCACTGAGTATTGTTGGAACTTCTCCTTGTTGCCAACACAGAGGTAGCTCTGCTGGGTGGGGAAGTACAGAAACTCTGGGAACAGCAACACCACATGTCCTTGTCAAAGGCAAACCTCACTAACTATTAGTCATTGATTCATCTAGTAGAATTGTAGCAGAAGTTCATACAGGATAAACAGCAAAATGATAAATAAGTAAAAATAATTTTTAAGAAATACAGATGTGACTTTGAGACCCTCATTGTCAACCTCCCTAACCCCAGCCTCCAGCTGCCTGCCTTCTGCAAGCCTGGTGCCTGGGTTGGATGTGTCTGCGCCTGGGAGAGTCTTTTATTTAGACATCACGTGGCATTTGATCAATTTTGAGCACTGCAGGCCGCGATTGCCGGTGCAGAGATGTCTGCTTGCTCTTCACAAAACCCTCCAGTTCAAACATGTTTGCAGACCATGATTCATGGGGCTTCTTTCTGGATTGTCCAGTGGGTAATTGCTGGACAAAAACCAGAGAAACAGATGTAGACCCTGAACTCTGGCTATAAATTTTTGTTTTATGATTATGGGTTTCAAATGTGCTGTGTCACACTGACAAATACACAGTTACTCTGAAACAAAATGGATGTTAGTCTCAAACTTTTGCTTTTTTGTTTGTTCATAGCTGGAAATGCTTTTATTAGTTTCTTTTATCACTGACTGAATAAAAGACTATAGCAAAAGCATATCAGAACGTTAGTTTGCAGCATACTAAGAGAGTATATGGGAAGTTTTTCTTTTTTTTTTTGGTTTGATTATTAGGTGAAGTTTGCTAATTTAACATTCATTATCAACAAATCAACAGTTTTTACCTTTTACCTAATTCTTACAGTTACATGGATGTATAGTTAAAGAACTGTGGCTCATTTGTGTGTCATTGCTTTCCTTAAGATAAGAACTTGGAAAAAGAATCAAGTTTATAAGGAATATAAGGACTAGATTTATTGAGGAGGAAGTAAGAAATGTGTGGCTACAAGGGACCATGGTGATGGTTCACAGGTGATGTGGTGGGATATTTACAGAGGCTACGTCTGAGGAAAGAAAGAAAACACTGTACAAAAATGAACAATTATATAAAAAATTTTAAATTTAGTAAAAGGAAAAAATGATTTTTCAGATCATAAAAAAAGAAAATGTGTGGCTAAATTGGACTGCATTATAAATCAATACTTGGATTTAAAAAATTATAGTTGCTTTCAGCATAATTAATTCATGATGAGAAATAATGAATTGATGAGTCAATACTGTTGCATTGTATGAAACCCATATTGTATTCATAAGAATTCAAATACTGATCATTCTTTTCTCCACCCAAGTTTATTTTTCTACAGTGAAGAGAACCCCAAGGTAACTATAAATTTTAAATGTTCTTTCTTATAAAGAAAGAAAACACCACACCTGCTTAACACTAACACACATATACACAGAGTCTGTAACAGAGTATTGAGGTGGAAAATTTGGGAGCTGTCATCTAGCTCTGAAGTGAAATTGATTCTCCAGTTGAAGACAGGAGAATTAGCAGAATTTGGGTGACACCATCCCTAGCTTCACTTCCGTATCACCAATACTAGCTGTATATCAAAATAGTGGCAAAGCAAGAAAGTTCTGTGGCCTCTGCTGCATAACAGATTCTTGGACACACACCTTGTTAGCTGCACCTTGATGGTCACTCCTGACTTAGTTCCTCCTGCTCTACTTTAAATATTGCGATGCTTTTCTTCTGATTCAAGCACCTTGTTATCCTTGTCTATCATCAGGGATTAAATAAGCCCAGTACCCAAGGAATTCTGAGGACCTTAAATAAGCATTTAAAGTTGTGAGTCTGATGGACCACATAGAAATGGCACATCATATGGTACTTTACAAGTCTTTACAGCTAACTTACCGTCCATGTGTTAAGTGTTTTGTCAATTCTTCTGTGCATTTTGCCTCAAAGGTAGTTAAGAGTTTTTTCTGTATACTCTTAAAAAAATGATAATCAGAGAGAGAGAGAAAATAACATAGTTTCATCACCATCGCATCTCTTCATTGTCCTGAACTTTTCAATAGCGAGAACTGAGCTAGCTGGGCTGAAAATTGTTTTGGTGTACCTTCATAAAAGGATCTTTGACTTTGGTAGGTAAATGTGTGTGATGCCTGCTTGTTACTTTACACCAGCAGTGCCACTTAGCAACTCTGCCAGACAGAGCAGCAGTTCAGCATGGGGTTGGGTGCCCCCTGACAGGCTTTTAAAAGGCCTGGATTCCAGCGCACATTCCAGTACTGTCCATAAAAAGGAGCAGGAGCAGAGGCAGTGCTTGTCCAGCAAAGGGTGAGGAAGCTGCTCCTTGTGCCACCTTGTTGCCAGCCCTGCTCTGTGAGAGCTCTGAAAGTAAATAATGGAGAGGCATTGGAGGAGGGTGTTTTAATTCCTCCCCAGAGTTTCCTGCCTTTGATGTACAGTTGCATCCTTTAAGCCAAGTTGTGCAAAATGGCCGCAGGGTGGTTTGGCACTCCCTTTTAAAGCTCCTGCCTGCCTGAGTTTATTTGTAAATATCACATCTGTCCTCAGTGTTTTAAGGCTGGCTAACCAACTTCTCCTTCCCCTCAGTAGAGGGGCTATTAACAATTATTTTTTTCTCTTTAAATTATTCTAGCAAATTGTCAGATTGGGCAGGGATTAGAATGACTGAAAACTGGACCTTAGAAATATAAAACCCTCACACATAACCAATTTTCAAAGTAGGTGTTTATGTTGATGGTGTTGGTGGTGGTGTGTGAGGCAAAAGAGCCCATCAGAATGCTGTTTGGGGTATAAGGCTGCATGGATGTCAAAGTAACTTTCACCGTGAACTGTGATTCTGGGGAGCTGGGTTCTAATCACACTTCAGGCAGGTCTCAGTCTTTCTGGACTTCTGCTTCTCAGTTGAAAAGGAAGAGAATGACTCACAGCTGTTGTGAGGGTTTGCTCCTGGGCAGGGTAAGTGCCTGACAAGCACCATTTCTCTTGTCCTCACAGCAAACCACAGAGGAGGGTAGTATTATATCCCATTTTACAGGTGCAGAAACTGAGGCCCAGAGAGGTTAAGTGTGTGTCCCAGATGACACAGCTGGCAAGTGGTAGGACTGGAGAGGGGATCTAGCTCAGGTTATCTGCACATCCGCACTCCTGAGCACTGTTTTGTTTTCTCAAATCAGGATCTGAAGTATGTGTGTTGTCTATGTGTGTGTGTCAGGAATAACTGACTCTCCATCACTCCACCGGCTTCATATAGACTTGAGAGTTTTTTGGTTTTTTTTTTTTTTTTTTTAAAGTAAATGAATCCAGAAAGCTGAACTTTTACTCCAGCACAAATGTAAATCCTTCAGCCAGGACTTAAAAGAGGGAGACGGGGGAAAGACTCTCAGATGGAAAGTTTCTCAACCCAAAGCTTCCCTGAGGGCTAACTGTTCTCT
The DNA here is from genome assembly GCF_000260355.1 of Condylura cristata. Taxonomy (NCBI): domain Eukaryota; kingdom Metazoa; phylum Chordata; class Mammalia; order Eulipotyphla; family Talpidae; genus Condylura; species Condylura cristata. The sequence goes on along the minus strand of NW_004567134.1, from coordinate 3,170,044 downwards.
GCTCTACAGTTTAGGGCTTGCATGTGCTTTTTCAGGAGTGGAAAAATACATAAGTTACAAGGAATTTAACAGACAGAGAGGCGCACAGAGGAATTTAAAGGGTGGGCTGGGGGTGAGGGGGTGGGCGGGAGAGGGAGCAGAACAGGGAAGGGGGGAACAACGTGGCTTCCAAGCTAAGCTGCTGTAAATAAAAAGGCTCAAAGGCAGAGAAGTTGGCGCTCAACACGGGCCAGGAGCGTTGAGCCTGGAGCTGGTCCTGACTCCTCCCCTGCTCGTTTTAAAAAGCACTTCTTGCATTGTTTTTAAGGTGAGAAATGGGGAAGAAAGAGCCGGCTCACGCTCGCTAGCTGCCTGCGTCTCTGGCTGTCTGCTTTTGCAGGGCTGCTGGGAGTTTTTAAGCTCTGTGAGAATCCTGGGAGTTGGTGATGTCAGACTCGTTGGGTCATTTGAAGGTTAGCAGCCCGGGAAGGGTTCACCGAAAGTTCACTCGCATATATTAGGCAATTCAATCTTTCATTCTGTGTGACAGAAGTAGTAGGAAGTGAGCTGTTCAGAGGCAGGAGGGTCTATTCTTTGCCAAAGGGGGGATCAGAATTCCCCCAAGCGAGCTGTTTGAGGATTGGGATGCCGAGGACGCGAGCGAGCCGGGCAGGGTTTGTCTGGGCACCGTCGGGGTAGGATCCGGACTGCATTCGGAAGGCTTTTTGCAAGCGTTTGTTTGGAAGGAGAACTTGGGATCTTTCTGGGAACCCCCCGCCCTGGCTGGATTGGCCGAGCAAGCCTGGAAAATGGTAAATGATCATTTGGATCAATTACAGGCTTTTAGCTGGCTTGTCTGTCATAATTCATGATTCGGGGCTGGGAAAAAGACCAACAGCCTACGTGCCAAAAAAGGGGCAGAGTTTGATGGAGTTGGGTGGACTTTTCTATGCCATTTGCCTCCACACCTAGAGGATAAGCACTTTTGCAGACATTTGGTGCAGGGGAGATCATGTTTGACTGTATGGATGTTCTGTCAGTGAGTCCTGGGCAAATCCTGGATTTCTACACTGCGAGTCCGTCTTCCTGCATGCTCCAGGAGAAAGCTCTCAAAGCATGCTTCAGTGGATTGACCCAAACCGAATGGCAGCATCGGCACACTGCTCAATGTAGGTTTATTTTTACCCTTCTTCTACCAAGAAAAAAAAATTGTCTCTCTTGCATGCAATAAAGACATTGGAAACAAACTGCATTGGTAGCAAGACAAAGGATTTAATGATTTAATACTGAAAGGGTGTGATATCCTGGCTTGCATATTGATACCCTCTGCTAAAAATTTCCTGTTCGATGTTTTCTTCCCAAACAACCCCTCCCCACCCTTTCTCCTCTTCTTACCAACCTTACAAGTCTCTTGAAAACAATTTTTTAAATATGCATGGGGGTGTGTGTGTGATAAGAGTGACCACAGGACTTTGAAACATTCTTCAAGTAAGGCAATTTGACACATTGTGCAGTTTTTACTAAAACGTATGCAGATGGTAATTTAACTTTGTTGTTCTTTAGATTAACTGCTAGTTGTTTATATCTCTCCCACCCCTTGTGTGTTTCAACAGTCCAAAGTAATTAAAATATGACATCTTCCTTGCAAGGAATTTAGCCTAATTAAGGTGGCTGCTGCTCCTCAAGTTCATAAACCACCAGTTAAAGCTGCTGCCTCCAATGTTTTCCTTACTAAGGAAAGGCAATATTTCTTAGCACTGACCCTGCTGCCACCTTTCCGAGCCACTTTGTTGCTCTAAGAAGTTGCTGTTTTGCTAGAAAACTACTGGCAATGAACACCCCTTGGGCTGAGCCATCCATTATTTCCATATCTTGCAATTCATCCAGGAATCTGGACATCAGTGAAAGGAAAAGAAATATAAGTGAGGTAGCCCTGTTGTTGTTTAATATTAACTGCTGGGTTATCGGATGCTGACATGGTGCCGAGGCAAGCATCTGGTCAACAGTAGCCTGGCACAGGTTTGAGAAATGACCAAGAGTCCCAGAAAATCCCACCTTCGAGTGGCTGTAGTGGGAGCTTGCAGGATGCATCACTGACCTGACAGTGATTTAGATAAATGGCCCAGCTATTTATCAAAATGTTTTTAGTACTTTATTTGACAATTCATTGGAGCATTAGCCTGAAAATGACATTTTAAATCTTTGTTTTCAAAGAGGTCAAAGTTTAACTGAAAGAAATTGAGTTTTCTTAATAACCTAGTGGCTTATCTAAGGAGGGAAGAAAAAGGAGAGCAGGGACACTGACAAGATTTAAATTGCCTTCTCTGAAACTTTTTCTTAAGGAGGACTTGCTTCTTGGGCCAGGAAATCAACAGGTCTACAACTGAAAAATCAATAACCATTTGATGCCAACAGTCTGGCTGCCTGACTTAATATTTCATAGAGCCATAACCAGGACACAATAAAGGATATAGTTTTCACAAGGCTTCTTAATCTTCAGATGCTCCCCCAAAATACCTTTTCTTTCTTTCTGCCTGTTTTGTTTTGAGAACTCTGTTACAAAATAATTTTCCAACCCTCTAACAAATCCTATCACCTGAACACTCAGTAGCAATTAAAATAGTGTGAATCCTGTCACTTGGAATCCCAGAACACTGGGGCTCTCTTAACTTTTTCTTTCAAAGGAAAAGTTCTAATGAAATGTATTTTTTAATGAAAGAAGAAAATGCTCAGGAAGTTGGCAGAAAGCTCTTAGACCTAATAGAGCTTTACCAGCAGACATTCTCCCTTTTGTAATTAACCCTCTAAACATGCCTATTAAGTTGTAGGAGTAGGGGAAAAAGCTTTGTTTGTTCTTGAACAAGTTAAACAAGGGATTTTCCTTATCTAGGGAGAGGAGTGGTGAATGTGTCATTCACCTAGAGCCAGTTGATAAGCAAGAAGTGTTGATAACGGCAAAGTTCAGCTAATCAAAGCAACTTGCATTAGAAAAAGTAAATAAAGGCATTTGACAAAGGGATTTTAGAAATTCCAATGTCTTATTTTTATAAGCAGGACAATTAGTGCTTTATGTGGTTAATTTAACAGGGTTTGATTGCTGCATCCCAATTTTAGATTACAGGAATAAAATGTAAATATCGCTATGCCCCTGCAGAGTGGCTGCATTCTCAGCTAGCTCATGACTGGTCAGTTTAATTGTTCAAATGATTATGTTCTTAGCCATAAATTAAAATTCTAGCAGTCTTCCAGACAGTGTTTGGTTCAGGGTAGATCAGCTAGTTTGAGCTTTTGAAATAAAAGCCTATCAGGGCTACATTGATAGAAATAAGAACATACAAAACCTTTTCCATTTCATTTAATGACTGTTTTGATGAGAAGCAGATCTGTTTGTGCTCTTAACACAGAGGAAACAGTAGGCAAGAAGGGGAAAATAGCACTAAATTCCATCCAAAACTGTTTTCTACTTGGAGATCCTACTTGTTTTTTATGGTATGTGTTTATGTTTATAGTAATTAGAATAAAACCTTTGAACAGGCAAACAACTCCAGAAGCTTTCTTTGAAAGGTGTTAGAATATGCTCTTTTTTTTTAATGTTAACAACAGAAAAATTATCTGCCAGCCAGCTGCATGTTTGAGCAGGGCCTGTGAATTGCTTGTTATAAAAATTCGAAGTTGGATTAGTGGGCCACTGAGGGAATGTGGTATAAATAATATGATTTAAGACTGCCCCTAGAATGTATCCCAGTCGCTAAGATGCATCCTGCATTATCTTGTTTTCAGACGGTTCCACATGTCTTCAGCATTAATTGCTCATTGGGCATAGGATGAATCCTAATATTTGTGGTCTAAATGTAGTTGCTTTCAGTGAAATCATGAGTGTGACAACTTCTTGGCTCTTTTCCCTGTCTTCTCCCTACTCAATACATCAAAAGAAAAAAATTTTTTTTGAAATAGTATTTTTCCCATTAATGAAGAAAAATAATCTGATTTAAAAATAAACAGTAGCCTTGTTATGTGATGTAGGAACTTGGGAGAGGGGATGGAAATGTGCCCTTCTCAAACCCTGGGACCTGAATTTTAAGTATTAAACAGTATCTAAATCCTCTCCTAGTGAGATATAAATTGGGGTCAAAGTAGCAAAATCAAAGATACCCTCTGAAAGAGAGACTAAATAAAGACTGACAGCCACCGTATGAATTGAATGGGGTTTTGAATAAATATTTCAGTGAAAAGGCTCAATTGTTTTTCTAAAGTAGGACATAATTTTCTGCTTCCCAGGCACATGACAGTGGTAACTAATACCATCAGAAAGTAGAGATGAAAAGAAACTTTTGCTTAAATCTCAGAGTACAGGACTGTCCTTTGAACAGAAGCAGAAGATTTCCGTAGAAAATGAGAAATCCTTAAATAGCGTTAGGTATCCAGATAACGTAATACTTTGGGTAGGGAAATAAACATGTGCAACATAGAGGGGAAAATGCATGAATTTAAATTTTATCACCAAAAAAAGGGTGGATTCCAAAAAGTGAGAAAGATCACATAAGAGGTGTAAACATCTGTCCGTTCATACAAGCTACAGAACTGACATGGAAGCTCTGGCTAGAATTTGATTCACCAGCCCAGATGTAAAGCTGCAATATGCCTTTTGTTTTTTTTCTTAATTTATAAGTGAGCAAAATGATAGTTTTTGATAGGCTAGCTGACCTGATCAGAAGTTTTCTTGTCATTTCTAGAAGCCTGGTCCTGACTGTATATAACCAACTGGTATTCTTGTCTCCTTCTCTTCACAAAAGTAAGGTTCTGAATATCATACCCTTAGAATTTACCTTCAGCATATACTAAGTCCCTGAGAACAGAAAAGGAGACAGTCTTAACTGCTTTCTCCTTTACACATTCCACAGATATCAATAAGCTATCTCAGGAGGAAATACATGATACATATTAATATACTTTCTGCTCCCAAAATTATTTTTAAAGGGCTAGAAATTTGTTAGTAGAAAGTTATTCTCTGGGAGGAAGGTGGAAACGTTAAACCAAAACGCAACATATTAAACTCTTACCAGCCGCTCCAGCCGCACAGGACTTATTAAACAATAAAGGCAGTGTTCATTTTAGAACATCTTAAAAAGGATCTTCTATAGAGTTTGCTACATGTAAGTGCTAATAAATTTATCCTTAAATGACATTTTTATGCTTTAAATGTTCTAATATAAATTCAGTTAACTATCAATTAAATAGATTATTTCGGAAATGGGAGTTTTTGATGAAGGTTAATCAGAAAAATCTTGGCTAAAATCCTTGCCAAAAGATATTAATGTAGGATCTTGCCTTTCAAATTACAGGGTAGTTATGGCAATCATACATTTCTGATTTTCTCGAATAACCCGGCTTTCAAATATAGTGCCACAGTTCTCACATAAATCATTGAAATATGCCAGATATTTCAATATTACGACATCTCCTAGGCTGCCCCTTGAACCCAGGAGTGGCACAGAAAGTCTTTGTTTGGATTCTATGGTCAATATAACGAGAACACTCACAGCTTAATTTTTCCATTATGACTGAAGATCCCCTTGTGCTTCTGGGTCATTCTTTTAAACATGAATTCCTTTTGTGGCAAATGTAAATCGCAGCTAGAAAGTATCTCTTGCAGAATGGCCTGAAGTGTTCTGACTGTAGCATATGTACAGGCCTCTTTGTGTAGGAGGGGTGTGGGGGTGAGGGGGGGGGGTTGGTAGAGGGTAGAATTATTATATTGAATGACTGTGAACAAATCAGTATCAGTTCTTGGAGAGCTTCTTAAAAAGTTTGAATTAAGGGTGATGGAGAGAAGAGTGCAGGGTGAACTCACATTTCAGATTCATCAGTATCCTGTCTGTGACTGACTTGGCCTAAGTACTTGTTAAATAGGAGATGAGATAACCTGCCCCATCTGTAAGATGTAATAAAAGCCTCTCATCAGTCAATATAGCGCCCTGAATTCTCCTCTTTTCCTTCCACTCTACTCTACTTCATCATTAAGAAGTATGATTCCTATCCCATTACCCCCAACCCCATTAAAGGAATAAAAAATAAACTTGCTAACGTTCTCTTTACTTAGGAGTTTATAGGTATTACATTATTTAAGTTTTCAGAGCTTCTTAGATGGAAATTCAAATAGGCAGTGTAACTGCTGACTTGTTTTTTCTCTGGCCTTGCATGGTAGGGAGCAGAAGAGGTGGGGCCGAGGAGGGGGTCATTCAGTAAGATAAGAGTCTTGGTCCCTTGTATGATAAGATGAGGATAACAGGAAGTGACATCAATCAGGCGGCCCAGCCCAGCCCAACATTTCCTCTTTGCAGGGCACATGGATTCCAGGAGTCTCCAGGTCTCCCACAGCAGCTGATGAATCCAGTCAGTTACTGGGGTGAGGGGTGGAGCTAATTTTAGCAGGAATGAGAGTGGGTAACATATTCTTCATTCCCAAAAGGAGATTTCTCAAAACAGAGCGAACAGTAACTTGGGGGAAGGGAGTAATGTCAATAAAAGCAAATTCTGAGATTATCATTGCAGTTTAGAGTTGTCACATAATAGGTGTTTGTTTCCCAGCTGTCAAGTGTCTCCCCCAACCGCCCAACCGCTCATAAGACCTCTAACCAGCAGTCACCAAATATTATCACACATGCATCCTACCAGCACTCCGCATAGAAAAGATGGGAGGGATTCATATTGTGAGAGTTAATCCCTGGTCCGCCTGTTTGCTTTGACGCCAGGTTCCCACCCCTGAACGCATCAGATAACTGGAGGACACAGTCACTACATCTGCCACCAGCCCTGAATCCACCTAGCAGGGTGTCTTCTTCCGCTTTCCCTTTTCTTTTAAATTCAGAATTTTTTTCATCTTTGTAAATATCTCTGATTTGAGGTTTAGAGAAGTAGGTATTAAAAAGAAAGGGTCCTATTTTTCGTCAGATCCAGAGGTTTTGCGTCTACTCCTTTTGTAAAGATTTCTCTTTAAGTTTTAGTGCTGAATAAGGAAGGAGTTACACTCCCACTTTGAAATGTTTTTCGTTGATATTGAGCAATTGCTATTTATCACAGATTAAAGTTTGACCAAATCAGGGGGGAGAAAAAGCTGAATTCAAAATACTGTGGTGAAAATAATGCAGATAAGACCAGATAAGAGGAGGGCTTCAAGATAGTGGGGAAAGAAGATTGGTATCACATTTATGTCATTTTTTTCTCCAATTTTCAAGAAGGCTTTATATAATAAATCCCTCTTCTCAAAAATATTAAAGCTTTTAAGGCTGCATCACCTTTGTCTTGTCATCAAAGTCCATAATTATAAAAAGGCTGAGGATCTGAAGGCCATTTCAGCTTCAAAAGATTTTTTCAGGGTCTGGTCTATTGGAAAGCTTGGGGGTATAATTAACTAAAATGGAAATGGAGGCAAGCGAAATTTAGTTCCTGATGTTTTAATTTAGCTCAGTACTGCCATGTGTTATTGAAGAGAATTCTTAAAGGCAAACATAATTATTTCATTATGGCCCTCAGAATGCTTTCATTGGCTTTAATGACAAGAAGCTGTATAAAAAGGCATACATTTTAATTAGTCCTTCTTATATTTACATCAGATAAATAACAAATAATTGATGAAAAACAAGTCTTTGGAATGGATGATTTCACATAGTGTGCTGGTTACAGTTTAATGATGAAACATTTCTCAGTTACTTTGCATTTTAATTATCCAGACATTACAGGAGAGGTGCTGTGGAACTAAAACACCATCATTGCCATTTTATGACACAAAAATCACGATCGATGCCTATGAATCGGAAGCCGAAAAAGGTAGCTAGAAGCACATCTCAAAGGAAGTCAATTGCCAGTACCATTAATTTTACTACATTTGTTAGCATTTTGATCACTTTTATCTTTTACGCTTCATCATCTTTTTGGATTAAGACTGTCAGGGCTTCATGTGTATTTTTATTGCCCCATCTTCTCTCTAGAATACTTTTCCTTCTCTCTTGCTACCTGTTTTGAAGGCAGGCCTGCAAGTGTTTTTCCAAAAGAACGCTGGAAATTCAGAGAGCCGGTATCCACATTATAAGTCTGCTTTACCTTTGATTTTATATGAAAACCCATTTCACATGATTCATCCGTTTTGGTGTACAGAACACTAATTGTTATTATTGATTTTAAATTCCGTGACCATTACAAGGAACCCAGATGACTGGCAGATAAAGGGTAATAATCCATGGAGTTCTGGAACTGTTTCATGTTTGTCTGGACTACTTTATGTGATCAATATTAACTGCCCCATTGAAACTAACTGCTGTATCAAATAACAGTCAATCAAATGAATGTGCTTAGAGATTATTTATTGAAAGCCTTAATTGTTCACTGGGGCACTGCTTATCAGAGAAAACAATAGGGATGAGAGATCAGATGAACAGGTTGGGATTTGTGAAGAAAGTAGAATGCAGAGAAATGGGGAATCTAGCTGCTCCCAGGGCAAAGGTTTCCAATAATCCACGGTGGGCTGCAGTGGGCAGAGGTGAGGACATTCCTGCCTAGGCTGTCCACTCACCTGTGCCTCCAGAGCTGTCTAGTAAAGATGTGGTGGTTTTCTCACCCTCAGAGCAGAGTCTGTGAAAAGTTCTTGCTCCAACAGTGTCAGTTTTCTCACACTCCTACTCTCCTGTGTGACCCTCCTGTGCATGGCCACCTGTTTTCCCTGTCACTGCCTGATGGGCTGAGAGGATCGAAATAGCCCCATTTGACACAGCAAGCATTTCTACAGCTGTGAAATGGGAATACTAATGCTTACATCACAGGTCTTATAAAAAGGTTAGAAATCATAGCAATTAAGATTCAATTCTAGTCCTCAAAACATAGTCACTGAATAGAACTCCCGCTCTCTGAGTTCAGCTTAACACCTGTGGCTTATGTGTCATGGCTAATGTGCCGTGGCTATAGTGAAAGTGTTTTTTCAGTCGGTGTCTCTTGTCCTCGGTGAAATGGTCCTTCTTTGTTTGGCTCTTAACCTGGTAACAGTCCTTCCCAATTGTGACAGTTTGGATTGCAAACTGGTTCTGATTTAGCAGCACCCATTTACCAAAGGCCTAGATTTAGTACAAAGATTGACTTTTACAATGAGCCTTGTCACCTTCACAGTTGTCACAATAGACTTCTTCCAAGATGCTGTCAGGAGCACAAGACATCTTTATTACTTACTGACGAATTAGAGCTTGCATGTTCCATTCAACAAAGGGCTCTTGGGTGTCTGCCATGTTCCTGGCTCCTTGATCCACTCTGTGGGGGACACCAACATGAATCACCATGTATAGGAGAAACTAGTAGACACTACACACTGTGACATACTCCCTTCTGTCATAAACACAAGAATCTTCTTGGGACTTTGTGCTGAGAACCACCACAGGCACTATGAGACAGGCATGAGTTTTTTGCTTTGTGTTGCTCTCACAGGTAATCTCTAAAATAGAGTGGAGTTTAAGCATACATTGAGAACTAGAGTAAGTGCACACCTTTCAAGTTGGCTTTTCTGAAGACTCTCACAGGGACTTTTCTGGAGTGTTTGCTAAATGATGTTCTTTTGGGGTTGGATCTGATTAAATTTTATTTCTTCAGATCTCTTGTGATGTACTGCAGTGTAAAAAACAATCCCAAAATGGAATGGCCTAACAATTTATTATTTCATTATTTTGTGAAAAGGCTGGGCTCAGCTGGGCAGGTCTTCTGCTCCACATCAAGCCAGCTGAGGCTGCCTCACCATCCGGGGCTCAGTTGGGCTGAAGTCCAAGAAAGCTCACTTCCATGGCTGGCAGTAGATGCTGGTTGTTGGCAGAGCCCAGCTGGGGTGGTGGGAAGCTTCCGCAGGTGGCTGCGCTTCTCCCGGCAGGCAGAGATATTCTGAGAGGGACTTTCCAAAAGGGAAGAGGCAGGTGCTCCCGATCCTCTGAAAGTCTGGGTCCAGGGTGGCATGAGTGACTTACACCTTCCTCAGTAAGCGAATCAGTCTCAGGGTCCCAGATTAGTAAATTTTCAGTGAGTGGCAAATTTCGTTAGTCCACATGAACAATCATGTCGTGCTTGCCATTTAATAAGAAAAATTGTCTTCTGGCAGTCGATGCTAAATGGAAGCACTAATGTGGAATCTTAGTCTTGTTAAAGGCGTTTTTTTTTTTTAATGGTACAAAATTCTCTATGACAGTGCACATGTTATTATTAGTTAAAACCCACACAAACAATCCTCTGAGGGTGGTGTGATTTTCATATTACAAAGGAGGAGTTGAGAAGGGGGCACAACATGACTGAAGTCACACAGCTAGTAAGTTACAGAGCCATTTTGAAGTCCCAGGAACATTTTGTCTCCATTTTTCATGGCACCCCTCTCAGGGATCATCAGTGTTGATCTGAATCAGTTTCATCCTGTCATCTCTGTCAAGTGATGAATTCCTGGAGGAAAAAAAAATGCACTAGTAATACCAAAAAAAGAAAAAGACCATGGAGTGTTTTCATTTTAGGGAAAAGATTTTGAAAAGTAATGTATGTAATTTTATCTGGGTCCATTATTTCTCTACTATAAATTACACCCTTTAAAATTGTGGGAGAAAATAAAATAAAAATTGTGGCAGAAACACCAAGGCTGCTGAACTGTTGCCTTTTGGTTTTCCACCATTTGTGGTTGACACTGGCCTAGGCACTCTGTATTTTGTAGGAGTGGGTTGCAGGGTTACTCTTGCATTTACTGAAGTACCGCAGGAAGATGAGTATGAGAAATAAGGGTTCCTCTGTTAACTTCAGTTTACTCATAACCCTTCACTCAAGGTAGGCACAAAGGTGCTGTCATGGGGAGCCTCTTAGGTACGCAGGACTGGTGTGTCTCCCATGACTTTAAAAAAAAGGAAGAAAACCTGCAAAGATATGATGAAGTTAAGTGGATGTATTGGATTTTGGTACCTACCTATTAAGTATTTAGAAGGTCCCAAGCCTAGGAAAACTATTATTAATGAAATTATGTTAGTAATGATTCTTAGCCTCTCCTGTAATGCTCTTACTTCCATGGTTTCATTTTATATTGGAAAAGCAATATACACTGTATTTTGGATTTTTATATGCCATTTTCTACCTATTTCTTTGGTTTAAAATCTGACTGTTGCTAAATTATATATTTTAAGGAAATAGAAACAGCTATTCATATTGAAGTGTCTCACTAGAGGTCATGTCATGGGTTCTAGAGGGGACTAGATGAAGTGCCTTGGACTCTTCCTGCCCTGCCCCTGCTGTGGTGCTCAAACTCCAAATGGCCTCAGCTTTTTTTTTTTAAATCTGCAAAATGGTTGTATAATGTTACCTTGCTTATAGACCTAAACAAAAGAGTAGATAAGGTATGGGATAAGGGATGCATAATACTCAGTAAATATGCTCCTCTTTCTCCCCACCCCTCTGTACTTTATTATGTAAACTGCTATAAATGTGGAAAAGTTGAAACAATTTTACAATTAATACCTGATACTCTCATCATCATATCAACCATTAAAGTAACTAGTTTAGTTTTCTGTGTGGCTAACATTTCTCCTTTTTGGTGTATATTTGGTTTTCTATTATCATAGCCATTGGGGTCCCTTACAGGAAGTCTTTGAGATCAGACCCCTTTCTGTATCCTTTTTCAGTGCTAGTGATTAGTACCTGGCCAGCACTCTCTCCACTCTCTCCTTCATACACTGAATATCAACACTTCCACTAGAACATTTACCGTATTGAGAATGAACTGTAATTCTATGTTGTCTAGAATAGTAGTTGCTAGCTACTTGTGCTGTTGGGCATTTGAGATGTGAGTGAGACAGAATTTTTTTCCTGTTTCAGTTAATTTAACTTTCAACAGTCACTGGTGACTAATGGTTACTGTATTGAACAATGCAGTTCTATATAATTAAGCTATTCATATTTTTCAATATTTGCTCATTCTTATTCCCTTTTCCTTTAGCCTTTCTTCTTTCCTATTGCTATTAAGGAGCCCTAATTATCTCTTTATGTAGATAGTAAACAGACTTCAGGAGAATGTAAACAGTACCAGAGGCAGTGATTTCAGTCATTGTTTAACTTGTTTTCTTTCAGGGTGGAACTATTTTTCCTTCCCCAGCCTAGCAAATACTTATTTCACTAACACTGACTTTGCAGAACTAAACCAAGATTCACTCCAGTGCCGGTGGGTACAACTTGAGTTAGATTCATGGTGGCAGTTTTGAATCCTGTGCTCTGTGCTTGCCTGGTTTTCAGACAGATATAGAGCAGTTTCCAACATGGTCCAGCTGCCATCAACTCAGTTTCAACATCATAAACTTCAGGGAGGTAGAAAGGAACAGGCCATACTCTCTGGCAGCTACAATGTGTGCTCTAGAGAAGGCCGTGCTCTCTCCACCAGCACCTTCTCATGTGGTGCTCTGCGTTGTGGCCCACGGCCTCATACACACTTGGTGCTCAGAAATTTTGCTCAGTACAGGTCAGTGAAAACAAAGTTGAATTTTAAGAATACCTCGAGCGGTCCCTGCTTTTGTTTGTCTATTTTTGTGATATTCCAAATACCTGAAGTAAACATGAAAGTGTTGTCAGAAGTGGAGAGATCCAGGCTGAGCATTGCAGCAAACCATTATATGTGTGTTAGCTGAAAAACTGGCCTTTAAATATGAACGTGGGGGTACTTGTGGGGTTTGTGGCTCTCATTGGAATAGCCAAAGATTTTTTTGCTGATGCTTCCTGTTAACCAGAACATTGCCCCACCCCATGCTATTTTTTGTCTGTACTTAGGCATGGTGTTGAAGAAAGTAAATAGAAATAAGACCCAGGCAAGAGCAATGTTTGAGCCAAGGTTTGCCTCCCCTCTCCCCATTTCAAGTTGTGATTGATTTTTATGAAAAGGAAGCACTACATAATAGTTCATATTTACTAAGAGCATGTTATCTGCTGAAGGCAGAGTGAGTTATATCATCCAACCCTTACAACAACCTGAAGAAGGAGGCACTGTGAGAGTTTTACAATATGAGAGTCCCAGGCAGAGAGGTTCTGGTATCTACTTCCTATCTCCTGAGTAGGAGAAACTAGTAGGAAGTGTCCAACTTAGCTCTGTATGATGGGGTTTCCTGGTCTCTGCCAAACATGCAAAGTAAACTTCTATTTTAACAGGGAGAGGGAATAAGAAAGGTTGGAAGCCTCTGAAACCACAGAATAATAAAAGTCTTCCAAGTGAAAGCTGGAAACAATACATTTTTAACAAAATGGGCAGTTACTCTAATTGCTGTGCCCCTACTGTTCAATTCCTTTTTATGTCCTAATTCATTAAATTATGTGCACACACAGGCTTATTATTTACAGATGTATGCACTTTTAACGGGCTCATATGAAACAGATGTTTCACGAAAGGTAACAGAGAGCGAGTGATCTAAACCCTCCTTTAGTGGGTATCAAGTGAGCCTTATGGCCCATTACCTGCAGGGCTTTTGCTATTATTTTGAATTGCAATGTCCAGTGTGGGGAGGAGAATTCAATCTGTGCCCCAGAGGAACAAATAAAAAATACAACAACCCTAAAGCAGACATCTGTGTCTCAAAATAAAAGGGTGTGCATGTAGGTGACAGGCAGGTGGTATTCACATGTGGGCTCAGGTGGATCCGAGTGCATTTATGAGCAATTTGAAGAAAAAAAGACCCATTGCATTACAGTCAATCTTTTTAAAAAGCCTTATTCTATGATATTTTAGTCTTTACAGTCTTAGAATTCATAGCTGAACAAAAACAATTATCTTCTCTTTACCCAGAATTTCTTCATTATTTTTAGATGAAATTATTCCACTGCTCTTGTTACTTGCAGGAATGCATGCAAAGCTTGGACAAAGCATGTGATGTCAAATTACCATCTACTGCATTCCAGAAGAGTTGAGGTCGTCTCTGACCACAGTTCTCCTCTGCTCCACAGTAACCTTCAGTTCAGAATAACTGTAGAATTCAGTTATCTGTTGCTAGATCTGTGGCTTAGAATGCCATTTATTATTAACATTCAAAGTTCTATCTCACTTGGGTGTCTTTTATGTGGTTACCATCAGGTGGTGCTGGTGCTGGACTCACCTAACAACTTGATTAAATGTGATGTTCAAGATGTCACCACTGTTTGCATTTCTAGTTCCTCAAGTGTGATTGTTGAAATAACTGGAGATGGCTGAGTGTCTTGCTGTCTTTGGTGGCTTCCTCATGCGACATTGGCTTCTTTGCAGTATTCGGGCTCAGGGCTCTTTTCATCTTAGCCCCTGGAATAAGCATTCCAAGGAACTGCGTGGTCTCTTGCTATCTAGCTTCATTTGTAATGTACCATTACTTTTGCCATATTCTGTTGATCAAAAGAAATCTCCATAACAGCTTAGGTTCAAGGGAGCAGGCCTTACATAGTGTGAGGATTCTTGGAGGTGCCTCACTGAACAGGCCTGCTTTGGAGAGCAGCTACCATCCTAACTGAGGATAGAAATAAATGCATACCTCTTTTTCAAAACAAAGTAATATGGCCTAAAAATAGATCCAACCAATTCATTTTGCCATAAATTAGGTGGTGTAGGTCAATGATTTTGTTGGGATGTGGAGGACTTTTCGTTTTCAGTACTTCTTCAGAATGTGGGGGGGGGGGGGGGGGGAGGGGGGTGGTGAGAATGATTACCCCTGCAAGACCGCAGTGAGATTTATTGTTGATGCACTGTCGGGTATTCTCTAAACAACCACCAAAAATATAGGGCAAAAAGATGACTGAAATTGTGTCATTTTGCACATTGAAAGCTGGAAGTCATCACAACTGAATGATAAAATGGGACATGAAATATTAAGTGGCATATCAGGTTTATTGCATACATGACCATGAGAGTGCATTTTATTTTGTCTTCCAGAGTTTGGGGGGAAAAATCCCTGTAATGGATTAAAGGTATTAAAACTCCCATATTCTTTCTGGCTCTAGGCCAGAGAATAAGGCATGATAAATAATCCCTACAGACAGAATATGTAGGAAGGAATTTTAAAATGTATTTATGATAGTCATATTGACCTCCCTAACTAATAAAAATGTATACATGAGGTTAGTTCTAAAGGAAATGTGCAGACTTTACACATTTATGGTGTATATAAATACACTATATACTCCATAATGTTAGCACCCTTAAAATATTTCCCACCCCTGGGCCCTCCCTGGTGGCGCAGCGGGTTAAAGCACAGCACTGAGAATCTAAAGCTGCTTCTGCATGAGTTCGATCCCCACCTGCCCCGGAGGTGACCACATGGCGTGGCAGACCTCTCCTGACCTGCCCGCTGCTCCCCTCAGCAATGTACTTCGTCAATCTGCCTGTTCTGTTGCCCGCTCTGTGTCTCATGAAGCCTCTCGCCGCCCCTAAGCCTCTGGCCTGTACCCCAGCTCTGTATGCACAAATAAATAAATCTTTAAAAAAAAAAATATTTACCACACCTCTTTGACATCTGGCTGTCATGCTGGGTCTTTATTTTGGAAGCAAAGCATGGCTTTTATAGTAATGTGCAGTTATCAAAAGAAAGAATAGTAGTTTTAATTTCCTTTATCTTAAAGCAGGGATCAGAAAACTAAGCCAGATCTCACCTGAGCCTGTGTTTGCTAGTTCAGTTTTGCTGGAACATGCCACCTGTTCATTTATGTCCATCCACCACAGCAGAGATGAGTGACTGTGAGAGAGTCCATGGCCCACAAAGCCTGAAGTATTTACTCTGTGGCCCTCTCTAGAAAAAGCTTGTTTTAAAACATTAAAAAAAAAGAAGAGGCCCTCCCTGGTGGCGCAGCGGGTTAAGCGCAGCACTGCAAGCAAGCCACAGCTGCTTCAGTGTGAGTTCTATCCCTGCCCCAGAGGTGACCACATAGCACAACAGACCTCTCCTGTCTCACCCGCTGCCCCCCTCAGCATTGTACTTCTTTGATCTGCCTGTTCTGCTCTTCACTTTGCCTCTGGTGAATCCTTTCATGGCCTCTGCACCTCTGGCCTGCACCCCAGTTCTGTATGCATAATAAATCTTTTAAAAATTTTTTTTAATTAAAAAGAAGAAACAAAAAAACAAAACTGACCTAGAATATAAATGATTGATTCACTTCTTTTTTATAATCAACCCATTCTAGACCCAGCCTTTCCCTAAGTATGTGTGACCTTAATCAAGTCAATTAACATTTCTAAACTTCAGTTTCCTCCTAGGAATAGTGGAGATTAAATGACTGATAATGATCACAGTCCCTACTTTTCTTCACATTATATCTCCAGGGAGCAATCAGGGTAGTGAAAATACACCTCATACCATCCAGCCCCACAGCTTGTGTGCTTGTCTTCAGATTCTGCTGAATGGGCTGAAATCTCCTCATGTAGTTGCTATTGCATATAAAGATTTTATGCAAATGTAACACTTTGACTTTTTCATCCAGCAAGTTTGTTGAGCCCCTGCCCTGTACAGGACAGTCTTGTAAGCACTGAGAACTTAAAGGCAAAGCAGTTGAAGTCTTGGTCTTTGCTGGTGATGAAGATGTGGTGGCAGGCCTCTACATGCTTACTTTTTCTGATGTCGCTATTCATCTGGTGCTTTTAGCAGTTATGTGGGCCAAGAACAGTGTCTCCTAGTCTCCTAGCTTCTTTGTAAGCCAGCAGTTAGCAAAGTGTCTGGCCTATCATGTGCTCAATAAATATTTGTCAGCAGTTGGATGTTACCAGCTGTACTTTGTCCTTGCAAAGATTCAGAACTTTGGGTCTGAGCAGTGATGGAAGGCTCTCAAATGAAAGATCATTGTGGCAAAAAGGTGTCTGAAGAGGTGGTTTCTGAGGGTTGTAGGCACATGGATGGGGCCTAGGCCAGGAAAACCCAGGAAAGGACTACTGCCAGAAAGTCTGGGAAGAAAAGGATGGTGCAAAGAGAGAGGAATGAAGCAGCTCAAATACAGCTTGCTTTACTCATATTCGCTTGAAGATAACCTCCCTAAGAATCGGGGTCAAGGATTTCAAGAAAGAAAATGGAAGTGAAGATCAACCAATCAAGATGTGTGACTGATGTGTAGGAGGAGATGAAAGGGAACACAGAGCTGATGTTCAACAGCACAGTTGTGATCTTTTCTACAGTGTTGGTGACAACTGTGCCTGGTGAAACTCCACTATGTGTCAGGGATTGTGTTTTGTAATGATTTGTCATTGTTTGCTCACAATGATCCAGTAAGGTATGTGCTATCATTTCCTGCAAGGAGAAACTGAAGCTCAGAGAAGTTAAGTGACATGATCAAAGACACACAACCAGTAAGTGGCAAATAGTCTGGCTCCAAAGTTCATGCTTCCAACTAAATGTCTCAACCTGTCTGGAAAGATGGAAAGTTCCATGAAGGAGGAGGGATCATCTCAAGGGTAGGGACCTGATCACAGTTGGAAGATGGGTAAAAATGTCTTTGAATTATATTTTCAAGTTTTCCGAAGCAGTTTCTTTAAGAACTGAAACTAAAGTTCCTTGAAACCCACATCCTTCTCACATCAAGAAATATTGAGAAATCAGATATGAAAATTCAACCAATAAGCTTATAACCTTTTTATAACTTGAATAATTGCATATAGAAGAAACCTAAGAATATTTTTAACTAAAATATCACCAGATGAATTCTTTTCATCTGCTGTGTTATGCTCATATCCAGCACTAACAATCTTGGTTAGTTACTTGGGAGAAGGGTCACTATCTTTCACCTTCTGGTCCCTCCTCCCACCTGGTTCTCTTGGGAGCAGAATAATTCAGTTCTTCATCTGGCACATTCCAAATCTACAGTAATAGCAGAAGAGCTATGCTCACATTTGGGATTCTGGGTGTTGGTTTCATTCTTACACCATATAAACTATGGTTAAGGGAGAGTATATGGCACACTGGCAGAGAGCAAGAACCGGCTGAAGGGTGGGGGCCCAGAGTGTGCCCCCACTCTCCACAGAGCCCCAAAGCTGACAGTGTTGCAATCCTCATTTGGCTTGAGTTGCTGCTTCTGACCATGTCTAGTCAGTCACCCTTGGACCACTGCCAAAGGCCTTTGGAACTTGCTTTTAGTGGCTGCCATTCTGCCTGACGGGGGTTGGTTTCTCGGCAGGGAAGATGTAGAAGGGTGTGTGTGTGTGTTTGCATGCATGCGCTTGTGCACACACCCGCTCCTTCTAATATGTGAGTTGGTAGGGACTTTCCTACTTTACTGTTCTGACTGGAAAAAATGGGACCATTATTTCAATCCATTAGCTTTTTTTTTTTTTTTAAGTTTTCCACTTTTGCTTTGGGTTCTTGTGATGAGATGACTGGGTATGTGCTTACATGAGTGTGTCTTAGACATGGTTTATGCTTTGTAAAACTTCCTGTCGGGAAGTTCTAAGGTGTCAGAGAGATGTCCTGAAGCACCTGGGCCACACCCATTCCCAGAACCCAGCTGAAACTCTTGTGAATTCAAACCCTGGCTCACTGGTTCCCAGCTTTCTGGCTGGAAGCAGGTTACTTAACCACTCACTGTGTCTTTGTGTCTTGCTATGAAAAATAAATATTAAGACAAGTTAATCATAGGATCATTATGGGGATCAAATTAATTTAACCACATAAAATGTTTAGAATGGGGTAGCAGCTAACCCATAGTACATCCTCCATAAATGTTAGCTATTAATAATATAATGTTTTCTCAGATCTCAGAGGAGTGGCAAGGACCCCACCATGTGACATAGCATAATTTCACCATGTTCCCCAAACATGCCCTTATTATTTTTCTGCAAGGCAGGCACCAACATGGTTTCCAAATATGTATTTATAGAATGTAAGCCAAGAACTTTGTACCTGAGATGATAATACATCTTAATGCTCTTGTTTTAATCCACTTGTGTGCAGGAAACTCGAACAGATAATAGAATGCCATTTATTTGGGCAATAATTGCATTTTTTAAATTATGGGAATCCTGATTGGATATGGAACTGAATCATTGGGTGTTAAGATAAACTCTTCAGGGGAACCTTGATATTGTATGCAATTAGTTTCATGACACACTGCTCCTGAGACCTGCTCCAGCATTTGTTCAGTTAATGCAGTCCCACTTCTGGTGCCTCTGACTTCAGATCCCTAATAATAAATGGTTAGATAGGTTGACCTGGGAAGTAATTTTAAGGGAGAATTTATTTGAACCCTGTCATATACTTAGTGTGTTCTAATAGAAAATAGTGATATAAAGCATTGTCTGTTAAAAGTGTCACCAAAACAACCTATGAGATAATTTTTGACTATGCTCCTTGAAGCAGGAAAGCATATTATAAAAATGAAATGTAGGTGTTGAATATGTCATGATCCCTTATGAAAATGTGACAGTGCTTCCCATGGTAAAAGTGAGTCCCAGGAATAATTCGTGCTGCTGGCCGGAAGCCCAGACAGGTGCAGCTACACTACAGAATGATGAGTGGATCCTGAGCTTCGCTCTGACTCTTTTTGAGGCCCATACTATCTTGTCAAATTTAACTGGGTCCTGAATCAAGTCAGCATTTAGAAATTTATAACCATAAATTAAAGGGGAGGCATGCAATTCTGCATTTCTCAAATCTGAGTCAATCCACCTAGCCAGACCACACACGATAATATTTCTAGCAAAGCAAATGAATGAAAAAAAGGGATAGAAAACTAGTTCATTGACTGTGGGTTTCAGTGACGTTGTAGCAATACACATTAAGTCATTTGAAATTTTGAAGGGGCCCTCCTTGGTGGCACACCAGGTTTAAAGCACAGCACTGTAAGTGAGCCACTTCAGTGGGACTTTGATCACCAGCCTCTGGAGGTGACCCACATGGCACGGCAGACCTCTCCTGACCTGCCTGATGCTTCCCTCAGCAGTGTACTTTGTCGATCTGCCTGTTCTGCTCCCCACTCTGTCTCTGGTGAAGCCTCTCACTGCCTCTGTACCTCTGGCCTGTACTCCAGGTCTGTATGTATGAGTAATTTTTTTTAGTAAGATACAAAAAAGGATGTGAGAATGGTGGTATGTTTTTAAATCTCCAAATTCTAAGATAGAGTTCTGGGGACCAGGAGTTTTGGGGAGAAGTAAAGGAATTATTATCAAACTTAGCACAACTCCCTCCCGCCTCCACCCTTGCTCTACCACCATAGTAAGTGCTCAGTAAATAGTAGATGGTATTAGTTCAGTGTCTTCCGGTGCAACTTTGAACCTGCTGCCAACTAAAATCCACTGCCAGAATTCCATGGGAGAGAAGGCAGGCTCTGGCTTCTAGTGAGCATAACACACACAGTCTGAGATCTTAATGTATTAAGTACTTAACAAGGTGGAGTGTTTAGTAAGGATCTGTGCAAAGGGAAAGCTGACAGTTCCCACGCCAAATTGACTCAGCAAACTTTGTGGTTCTGGGGGAGGTTAGGACAATAGCAAGGCATTTTTATGTCAGGGTGTCTCAAAGGTTGTTAATGTGTATAGGAATTATCTAGGGATCTGGTTAAAATGTCTATTCTGATTGGCCTTTCTTGAACAGAACAGAGTCTGCATTTTAATAAGCTCCCAGGTGATGCTGTCGCCTTCCCAGACCACACTTTGAAAAGCAAGCCTTTCTTTTTAAGGGCTAGAAAATCAAAGTCTTTCCCCAGTCGCGGCTTTTGTCCCTTGCCTGTGTTCAGCACCTGTTGCATGTGTGGTCAGAATAGCAGGGATTCTCATAACCCAGCTCCAGCCCTCGGCCAGGATCCCGGGTGACCCGGGCAAACACACACTCCTTCAGGGTCACGGGCAGGTTACTGAGTCAAGACTGCCAAAGCCCCGCGCGCCGCGCCTTTCGCCTCGAAGATGTTTTCCTTCTCTCCCCACCCCCTCCTTCCCTTCCTCGCCTGCTCCAAACCCGGGACTAATCTTGGAGCTGCTTATAATAACAAAGCCAGCAACCGAGTGAGGCAAGACCATTTCAGAGCAGTTTCTTGTTTGGCAATTACTTAATTTCAGAATGCGATTCATAGATTTGCAAAACCCCTGTGTGTGGAAGCAGACCGCTTCTCCTGAAAGATTAAAAGCAGATCTCCCTCGAAGAGGCAACAGGAAAATTAAACGAGTGACAGGCAGAACGGATTTCTCCCCAGACCCCTCAAGTTTGGAAGCATGTAAATTATATTTTAATGAAATGTCCTCGCTCACTCGCGCGCGCACACACACGCACACACACACGAACGCACGCGCTCACACACGCATGCGCACATGGACGTAGCAGCGAATCTGGTTCTAATTACTTGTACTTTAGTTGAACTTTGGCGTTTCCTTTGACTTTCTCCCTAATGTATGTGAGCTGTGGGCCTTGCAATCCTGCCGTGAATCCACAGAAAAAAGGGGGGGGGGGGGAAATCCAGACCGGCTGTCTTTGGTGCCAACAAAAATGAAGCCCAACTGAATGTTTTGACCAAATGCAACACTTTGCTGTTCTCTCCCTTAATTAGCTGAAATTACTCCCTCCCACCGGGTAGGAGCTCTGGACTCAAAATTCCCCTGAGGCCATGCAGGAAATGCCTTTTGCTTTACAACTCCTTTTTCTTTTAAGGCTCAGCTGCCCGGAGAGTGCATTAAAATACTGTCTTAATCATGGAAGGTTTAGTAAAAGGCAGAGCCTTCAGAATGCACGGTGCCCGCCTGCCTCTAATCTTGCCCAACATAAAATCCTGAAATCTGTCAACATGGTTTAGCTAACAGTAAATTATTTCTCACAAAGAAAAAAAGTAGTGTGCTGGGGTCTCTCTTAAAAATGTTATCTGCTACTTCATCTAACCTTTAGAAAAATGCCAGGCATGTTAGGAATTGTGAAGGGAGCTTTTGTTGGAGACTTGCTATGTGTTTAAATGACACTCAGGTGTGTTATAACAACAAGGACATTTATACTGTGTTTTCTCAGGTGAGTTAGGTTTGTAAGTGCCCATTCCTCTTAAGAGGCTACAGCATTCTCTTTTTTGGAGGGAGTGGGTTGGAGGGGCCAGTGGGGTGGTAGAGGCCAGTGTGTAAGAAAGCTTTGTCCCTGGTATTCTACTTTTGCACCATCTCAGTCAGTGGAGCTTTCCTTCAGTTTGTTTTTGTTTTGTCTGCAAACACCCTCTGAGTTTTGAAGTCCTTGAGGGTAGTGCATCTCAAAGTGCTAATTGCTGGCTCTCCCTGGTGGCACAGAGGGTTAAAGCACAGCACTAAGAAGTTAAAGCCACTTCCATATGAGTTCCATCCCCTGCCCCCTGCCGGGGAGGTGACCCACATGGCGTGGCAGACCTCTCCTGACCAGCCGGCTGCTCTCCTCAGCAGTGTACTTCATCAGTTGGCCTGTTCTGTTCCCCGCTCTGTCTCTGGTGAATCCTCTCACTGCCCCTGCACCTCTGGCCTGTACAAACCAGTTCTGTAAGCATAAATAAATAAATCTTTTTAAAAAAATGCTAATTGCAGACCAGTGCCCATATATATTACATGTATAAGATATATTAGGAAAAGTACATACAGTTTTACAAAAATGAATTCCTAGCTATATATCTGTAGCTATATTATTGAATATTATTAAATTATGAGGAAAAAACAAAAAGAAATAGTCCTTTACTATAATCTGGATGTCACTAGTTGAAAGCAATGCCTACCTCCTTGCCTTACCCCAGGAATTCTGCTGGGTGCTGCTCTGGATCCCATTTTGAAGAGCATTGGTTTAAAGACCGTAATACTTGTAATGAACTTTCTATGAGGAAGGTGACACTAGATTTGTTTCCCTCAGTGGCAGCCATCTCTAAACTGAGGGCTTTTTATAAAAGGCTAGAAGTTTCTGTTCATGCAGATTTGGTTCTGCTCTCCATCTCATTTTGCATGTATGCAACCCAAAGAAGCCCTCTCAGCACCTTGGGTGCTGACTTTGCTCTGGGCAAGGACCCAGGAAGCCAAGCATCCATCTCACCCGAGGAGCAGAAGTTCCTCTGACATGGCCATTCCCTGACCAAGCAAGGCAGCCCATCTGGCTAGCGATTTGGATGCCACAGTGGAGGCTGCTGCTTGTTGGGGATGTAATCATCAAACAGAACAGAATAAATCAATAAGTAAGCAAGGCAATAAATAAAAGCAGGAGGCAAACAGCAGATCCGAATTAGTCCTCAAAGACTGCTTCCCCAAACTGAAATCACATCAGGATAGCTTGAGTGCAGTTGTTTTATTGAATGACACAGCCTCTTTTTCCCCTGGGAAGTCTAAAAACCGCTTTTTTTGGCCTGCCTGAGATCGCTGAATGAGCTAATACAGGATGCGTTGTCTGCTGAGCCTGCAGAGTTTTCTAACAAAAATTTTATCATTCCATAGACTGATTGTGCTAGCCTGGAAAAAGGGACAAAATGTTTGAGGTCTCTCAAGGGCATTTGATGAATCTAGCTCTAATTTAAAGACACTAATAGATTATTGATTTAAGCAGGATGACAGTGAACAGATCAATGGCCAAACGCTCTGTAACTACCTTAAATACCAAAATGACTTGTGAAATGGGAGCCATAGGCTGTATCTCTCCCTTGTCTCTCATTGGGATACAAAAATGGGAAAGGATCACTAACAAACTTTGCCAAAGTTACATTAAGGTAGGAATCTGCTTCTCTATTGCTATCATATCCTTATAATGCTAGAGCTTATCGTGGTTTGCTTAAGGCTAGCTTTGGCAATCTGACTATACCATTGAGATTTTCTTACCCTTTTTTTGGTTTGCATTGTTCTTGGTGTTATAGGCCACACACAGAAAGGACAGGATTGTAGGCTATCAATTTTGAAGGAATATTTAAGTAGAAAGAGTCAAATATTCTACCAGTGGGAAAATTTTTCCAAAGATGATTTCTTGTCTTATATAAGTCTTTGCAATTAGGTTTGTGTGGGTTTTTCTTATGACCTTCATAGAATTCAAATTACAAACCAGGAGAGAATCAATTCATCCTTCAAAATACAGCCTGGTTGGCCCCTCTGAGAAGTCTCCCTTGATTTCTCCTGGGTTGACTAAGGCATATAATCTTTTCAATCACTACAGTATACCCCAAACTTCTGTGATTTGGGTCAACCTGGGAGATTTAAAACAGAACAAAACAAACAAACAAAAAATACTGCTACCTGGTTTGCATTCACAGACATTTTGGCACAGTAGGTTTTACATACAGTGTGGGCATTAAAATATTTTAAAATATTTAGGTAGTTCTAATGCACAACCAAGTTAGAGAATGACAGTTATATTCTCATCACTGTCTTGCTCTCTGTGAGACCAAACTTACCATGCACAGCCCATAGAATATAGCACAGTGCCTGGCATGTGAAATAAGACATTGCACACATAAGCACCATTGTATAAATATGAGGAAGTTCAGAGAAGTACTGGTGAAATTACTACAGCCTTAAATAAAAATCCAGAGGCCTTACTATTGATTGCTCACAAGAGAACAGGTTCGTTCATAGCCAACTGTATAGGAAAAGCCCCCTAGATTCATTCATTCATTAGAAATGTGGTATAACCATAGAAAAAGATGTTAATCAACGTCTATGAAATAGTTTTGGGATTTTGAAGACCTCCATTTTTGTATATGATGCCCCATTTTTCTTGGGAAATAAGTTGTCCAAGCTTCTTTGCTGAACTCCCTGCAGTGCATGTATTCGAAATGGCATATTTATGGAAATCACCACCCACTTTTGAAATTCAGAGCATAGTTCTGACAGCTGAATCCAGCCTGAAAAGCATTCTATTTACAGTTTCCTAGACAAAGCCAGATTAGCTGTTCTACAAGAATGAGTAGAACATTAAAACACACACTCCACGTGTTATTGCTGTGGAGAGCACAACACAGGATTGATTATAACGGTGAGGACAGGACTCTGTCAGAATTGTTGAAATGGTTGAGTGGAAGCTGAGTGGGGAGGCTTCTAGGAGAGGGTTTAGCTCACGTTGATATTGGCAGTATAAATTGCTGTAGCCTTTCTGGAAGTCATCTTTTCACCATGAATTTAAAACTAACAGTTTTTTTTGTTTGTTTGTTTTCAATTTTGTTTTTTTTTTTAAATAACCATAGCTTTTGAAAGAGTGATTCCAGAGGATCACTGAAAACTTGTTCTAAGGAAATAGAGATTAGCTACAAAGATGCTCATCATAATGGAAAGTTTTTGCAAGAAAAATATTTATTGACAAGGAAATAAACTCGTGATATAAGCTAAACAAAGTCCCAAGCAGACTCTACATTATAATTCCACTCTAGTAAACAAGCAAACTAAAACTTTTTTTTCTGCATAAAAAAGTGGAAGGATGCATGCCAGGATGACACCAGTGGCTTTCTCTCAGTGAAAAGATTGCTACTGATCCTTGTGTGTTTATTTTCTTAGGTCCTTAACAAAGTGCAATATATTATTTTTTACTTTAAAAAGGCTATTGTTTTCTTGATGTCATGATTACTCATGGGCTTTCAGAGAAGCCGACGATTCTTACTTTGAGTGAGGCATGCTTTTGCATTTACAGCATGATCCTGATCCAATAAGCTCTAGTGGCATCTCAGATGCAGCCTTCCCACAAGGTGCCAAACTCTCAAGCGTAAGTTCTGACTTTGTCCCAGATACCTCAGTTCTAACCAGTAAAGATTAATAGATTTATCTTCTAGAGCTGCACTACTCTGATGAGTTTGTTTCAAGATTTTTCTGTATTACAAAATTATACAATTATAGCTGGTTCTATTCCAAAGGGGTGAATAATTACTTTTTTTAAGGAAGCAAATGAGTATAAGAAAGCTACTTGGTTTCTAATTTTATCATTTAGCAACTTAGAAGGGCACTTGGTGGTTAATATAAGGAAAAAGAAGAAGTTCATGTGTTAATTCAACAAAGTTGTATCGATTATTTACCAACTATGTGCCAGAACCTCTTCTAGGCCTGGAACACAGTTATAAAGAAGGCAGGTAAATTCCTTGGCTTCATGAAACCCAGCCTTGGCAGAGATAGAATATAAAATGTACACAGATTTTTATAAACTTAAGACATGTAAGAAATAAAAGAAAGTAATGGGATATGATGACCAGAAGTGGGAAGAGGCATTTTCTTTAAAAGAACTCATTTCTGAGGAGGTGATACTTACTTTAATATCTAAGAGGGTGAAAGGAACCTGATATGAAAGTCAGAATTTCCAGGTTGGGCATATGCTATAACTTTAAGTTATCAGAGCTTGTCTTACTAAAGAATGGAATAGAAACTGAGGGTTTAGAACTCAATAAATGAGGAGAATCATTTGAGGTAAAAAATCAGTCATCATTGGTGTGACTGATGGGACACATCATGAAAAGCCTTATATATCAGACAGTAAGGAGTCTGATATCATTGACTGTGGGAAGGCTTTAGAAGGGCAAGATGGTTGACTTTAACTCGTTGAACAGTTACCTGACTGTGTTTAAAAAATAGACCACGGGGGCCCTCCCTGGTGGCGCAGCGGGTTAAAGCATAGCACTGAGAATCTAAAGCCGCTTTCGCATGAGTTCGATCCCCGCCTGCCCCGGAGGTGACCACATGGTGTGGCAGACCTCTCCTGACCCGCCGGCTGCTCCCCTCAGCAGTGTACTTTGTCGATCTGCCTGTTCTGTTCTCCGCTCTGTCTCTCGTGAAGCCTCTCGCCGCCCCTAAGCCTCTGGCCTGTACCCCAGTTCTGTATGCACAAATAAATAAATCTTAAAAAAAAAAAATAGACCACGGGATGGGGTAGGAAACAGAAGGACTTATGTGAGCAGTCAAGGCATATTACTAGTCTGGTGTGATAGCAGAATTGTGAGATAGAGATGGATTCTTCTGGATAGGAAGTAGAGTTGACCTACCTTATTCAAAGAGTGGCTACAGGATAATCCAGTTCAGTAGGATTTCTAGTCTGGAGATTATAGGAAATGAAACAACTGAAAATATTATCTTCAAGGAAAATATACTACAAATTATACATTAAATTGAAGATTCTAAGATCCTGGAACATTATTTGATGACTTCTTAATAGCTTCTCCATTAACATTGTAATTTGTGACCTTGCCTGTGATGGGACTAGGACCTGCTCCTGCTTTGATTTTAAACATAAATGTGATAGTAAGGAGTGGGATACTATTTAAGTCTTAAATTCTATGAATTCCCATGCCCCATGGAATTGAGTAGTTAGAAAACAAGGTGGGAAATTGTATATTTTAAATCTAGAGTAGAAAATGGTGTAATTCTGTGCTATTCTACATCATTAGTGTAGCCCAGTACTTCTCAAAATTAATTGTACATTTGTTCATCTTGTAATTTGGTGAAATACGGGCCTGAACTGGGGTCTGTATTGTATGTATTGTATTTTTTAATATACTCTTAAGTGCAGGCTTTGAGGAACAAAAGTCTTACTGATACTGTTATTAGGAGAGAAGTCTGGCTGCAAGCTAGAGGTCTCATTATATATACATACATACATATATATATATATATATATATATATGTTGAGTGACTGCTTTGGGCATTTTCTTCATTTGTCTTAAGGACATCTACTTTTGGTTAAGTTAGCAGCAGAACAAAAAGTTACTTCAGGGACACCGTATGTTGTAGAAACGTGGGCTGGACCGGGTGGTGGTTGGGGAGGGAACTAGGAGAAGCCTGAGCTTGGTGGAATGGAGATCTGACTCTCATCCTTTTGATCTTGACAAGGCCCTACTCTCTGACTTTGTTCTTTTGAGGTTAAAATGGTGATCAAAAACCATGTCCCCGCTGGGCCCAGTGTAGTGCACCATACCAACATAGTGTCCCTGCTGTTGTGCCTCCAATGACACTTTTCTG
Source organism: Condylura cristata (assembly GCF_000260355.1). Classification (NCBI taxonomy): domain Eukaryota; kingdom Metazoa; phylum Chordata; class Mammalia; order Eulipotyphla; family Talpidae; genus Condylura; species Condylura cristata. The sequence continues at coordinate 3,142,209 of NW_004567134.1, read as the reverse complement.
TGGCTGCTCCAGCAACTGTTACTGCCAAATGGGGGGAGAATGCACTGGTGGGAAGCAGATGAACTGACATGTGTTTTCTCTTTCTTGTCTTTCTCTTCTCCCTTTTCCATTGTAGCCATTGAAACCCAGAGCACTAGCTCTGAGGAACTAGTTCCGAGCCCTCCATCTCCATTGCCTCCCCCTCGAGTGTACAAACCCTGCTTCGTCTGCCAGGACAAATCATCAGGGTACCACTATGGGGTCAGCGCCTGCGAGGGCTGTAAGGTGAGTATCCACACGCCTGTGGCCAGTGTGCTCACATGCGTCACGTGTCCTCTGTGATGACTGTCCAACCCCAGAAACGGGTCTTAGTTAATGTTACCCCCAGTCAGTGTGGTCACCTAGGTGGTATTCAGTGGTCTTCACTTCTTACTCATATCTCATTAGTTTAAAATTCAGAAACTCCAAGTGACTGATTGGGATCAAATGTTCTAGGGCCCTTAAAATACTCCATGTAACAGTTTCTTTCAGGCAACAAGAGCTCATTGAAGAAGTCCTGAAAAGCATCATTCTGTTTCTCTTTAAAACATGCTGTCTGATGTCTTTGCAGTTTTATTTTATTTTTAAGTATGACTGACAATCCACAGAATCAACTTGCAGAGAATCCAAGGTTGAAATTGGGATTTATCTTCTAGCTGTTTCCTCAGCCCTGTGCCCTTTGAATTACAGTTTGATTTTCAGCCTGTAGGGACTTGCTACTGTGTCATAAATTCAAGCGAGCTGGATTTAAAATTCCAGTCTACAAAGTAGTGGAGTTTGAACATGTGTCAGAGAGGATATGGCTGCTTTGAATCAAGTTAGACAATTGTTATCAAGTCCAATAGGCTTAATTGAGTGAAAGAGCTTCTTATTTAAAAAAGAAAGTAAAGAAACAGAATGACTTCATAGACAAATACTACTCAACCATGGAAAATTTTTCAAAGGAACTATGACTTTCTTAAGCTAACCCTGTCCTAAATATATAGGACAGGGTTCTTTTTGGGTGATGGTTCAGCTCTGCTATTTGTATATCTAAATTGCTTGTTTGCTTGGTAATTGTAAAATATGTTGGAATAATATTACAGGTATGCCATAGCATTTTATATTCAGCACTTGTTATGCCCCTTAGACAGTCTTTATAACAATTGTATGTCAATTGGGTGGCTTAAAACAATAACCCTTCAATTAGTTTCCAATTCTATGGATTAACTCCTTGGACCAAGCCCTACTAGGGCGCCTTTGGTGTTAGCTATGCTCCATGTGTATCTCTGGTCACTTTAGGCTAGCTCATCTTTGCTTCTGGGCATGCTTCCTGTCACTAGGAAGCCTCCGTCCTTTTTTCTCAGGCGTTTCATCCCCACTAGGCTGACCCCAGCTCATTCACAGAGGCAGGGTTCCAAAAGAGAATGGGGTATCCAAAATCTCCAGAGGTGTAGCTCACAAGTGACACATTATCTCTTCTGCTGTGTTCTCTTGGCCAAAGGAAATCATGTGGCCAGTCATGTATCCACACCCCTATAATGGGATTTTGTGGCTCCTTTCAGTAAGGAGTTGAGTTTATGCTCCAACCTCTTGAAATTTCAGGTCATTTTTGCATTCACTCTCACACTCTGTGAACACAAAGTGGAGCCTAGCTCTGCTGGCCAGCACCTCACACACAGTCTGGTCTGCAGTAGATGCTTGAAGATAGGGCCTGAATAGATGCATAAATGTCGCTTATCCTTTCAAAGAAGTTCTGTGTCTCTCCTTCTAAAATCATTTGAATAAACAAGTTTAACTTAAGACCAGTTTGAGAAAATTAATTCAAGGCTTAGGAATCTCTTTCTGACTCTGGGATTTTATTGGTTATTTAAAGGAATGCTCTTTCTTTGTGTACCTGTAGACACAGTGGCCAGGAAAGGTAGTAGTGACCAACTGGCAGCCAAATGAAAAGCAAAACATTTGTCCATCTAACTCTTGCTTTATTGTTAGTAACCCCTAGTTGAACCTACTGAAATTTATCCTGAGATTTAAGATGGCTTCAGCAGAATGCTAGTTCACTTTTTCCATTTGTTGTGCAATATATAAATAAATCATTTTCTAATGCTCACTTGAAAATTAAATCAAAAGAAGCTACTTTATTTCAGAAAACTTTCCAACCACCTCATGTTCAGAAATCTTAATGAGGTATGTTGTAACTTAGCTTTACCTGCTCCCATTACATCCAGGGAACAGATATTAATCCAGCATGTCTCTTCTTGTGGCAGAATCCAAACCCTACATATTAAACTGTTTCACAATCTATACAGTACAAACTATTTTAATCAATTCTTAGTCAGCTATTTCCCTGGCCTCTTATTTTAATTTGGGACTCAGGACTCTTTAGGAAAAATCCAACTAAAAACAGAACCCATATACGAGTAGCTTTGGTCAACTCAGCTAAATGGTCAAGGCTCATGTTATGAGCTGTCTTTTTCACAGAACTACTAGCCCCGTAAGGTCAGAGGAGCTTGCCACCCAGTTATCAACTTTGAGAATTTTTCAGTGGACCTCTGAAAATGTAGACTGTCTTTCTTCCTGGTTTTTGAGAAAGATTGACCAGTACTTTTCTTACTGAGAAAATAGTTACAAAATTCATAGAACTGAAAAATCATGAGTAGGTAAAAAGTATAATGTATTAGTCAAAAGTATGAAAATATAACAAAAAATGCAATTTTTGTTATTTTAAGTTACCAGTATAATGCACAATTTGTTGTATAAAAATATAGAAAATTAAAGCAGTCATAATTCAGTAATTGGAGAAATACCATTTTTCAGTCTATTTTTTTTTTTTAGTTTATATGTGTGGTTTTGTTTTAAAAAAAAAATAGAATTTAGTTGTATACTTGTTTTAACCTGCTTTTAAATTTAATAATCTTTCAATAACCAAAATTTAGGCCACAGCATAGTTTTTATGGATGTAACATGAAGTAAGTTTGGCTATATCATAATTTAATGATTTACCCCATTGTATGATAGTGTGTGCCTAATGATTTTTTATTATAAACTTAATGTGTAGTCTTTGGGAATAACTGATAATTTCCTTAGAATAAATTAGTAATAGAATATTTAGGTCAATGACTTTTGTTCACTTTTAAGATCATTGATACAAGTTGCCCAAACATCCTCTAGAAAAGGTATATCAACTTAAGCTCTGTGAGTTTGTAAGTTAATCTTACTGGAGACTATCCATTAGGGATGTTGCTCTTGTGATAATAAGGTAGTGAATCAAGAAGCAACTTCTCTTCTGAACGTCTCCATATATTTAACTTGGTTTTTTATGACAGGTCCAGGTTTTTGTGTAAGTACATTTTGGTTTACCAGCAGATATCCCGTGAGTACTGGTTGACCAATAAGTACTGACTCATCTTTTGACTGCAGATCAAAGGTCACTAGTATGGGAGCCTCAGCTCTAAAGTAGGACATCCAAAAAGAACCTGGTTTGTATTTTTAAGAAGTAATGCCTACAGTGACTTCCTGTCCGGACCAAGTGACCTTATTGACTGTTGTTAGCAAACGAGAATCTTTTGTATTCTTAGAAACCAGGTGGCAGTCTGAGCCTCCAGATTTCAGCAATAGGTTATGGTCCGCCTTTGGGAATGACCAGTCGCTACTGTGTTGACACACATCACTATGACAGCAGAACTAGCTATATCATAGGGATACCAGATTCGGGGGTTTCCATAATAGTGAATTTTTTTTTATTTTTTATTATTATTTTTTTTTTTTTGCAGGCAACAAAGAGTACACAAAAGCATGTAGTGTGGTTAACCAAGAAGGTTTACAAATATAAAGTAGTACCATTGATTTCAGAGTAACTCCAAGAAACAGTCTCATTCTTCACAGCTGGCTTTTATGCACAATTTTGCTCATAATTCGTATTTCTGTTACTGTGACTTTCAAAGAGTATGGAGTGTAGAGTGAGAATACAAGAATTTGAATCTTGGAAACTACTTGACAGCTTTGTGAGCTTGTGCAAACATCTACAGTTCTCTGTATCTCTGTTCTCATGAGGAAAAGGGAGATAATACTACCTTCCTCTACTTATTACCATGATATTATTGTGTGCATACAAGGAGTTAATGTGCGATGTGTCAAAAAGTGCCTATAAGTTGTATGTATCTTTGTTTTTTGGTTTATTATTAACTTACTACCATGACTTTTGCCCAAAGTGATGTAACAATAATTCTAATAATTCTTTCTCAGAATGTTCTTGCAGCAATCCTCATTCCTTTATATCATAGGAAACATAACAAGCATTCCATGAAGTCTCCTCTATGAGTGGGGTTGGCTAATGGTTTCTGTGAGGAGCCACTTAGTAAATATTTTAGATTTTGAGGGCTATATGATCTCTGTTGAAACTGTTCAACTATGCCCTATATCATAAAAGGAGCCATAGACAACATGTAAAAGAATAGACCTGGCTATGTTCCAATAAAACTTTATTTACAAAAACAAGCAGTGAGACAGGTTTGGCCCTTGCATCATAGTTTCCAGACCTTTGCCATCATACATGATGAATATGTCCCTTCTTACCTTTTCAAACATTCAAAAGCTGATGGCCTAAAGAACTCAGGCTCTAAGTAGGCAACCAGCTGTTTTTGGTAGACTGTTGACCTGGTACTGCTGCTCCTGTTCCCACTGCCAACAGGAATCAGTGTTCACTTGCTCAGGGGTCCTTGGCTTGGGAGCTTTAAGACTACTCTCCCCGTCTGCTGTTCTTCACCTCTTCATTCACAATCAGCACCTACTTCCACCACAGCCAAAATGAGAGAAATTAGCAATTTCCTTATCAGTGAAACTTCCAAAAACACCTGGCATCTTCCTAGGGAAAAGTTTGTGCAATTTATTCTATGAGTGTCTGCATCATTTCACTTTTCCTGCTTAACAAATGACCCAAATGTGTGCTGATTTAGCATCATAGACTTTAATTATTTGTTACAATTCTGTGTAGTCTTCATGTCAAAGCTGAGTTGGCTTGGTTCAGATGACTGAGAATGGCTCACTCACATGGTGAGGGCCTGGGCATTATGACTGAACCCTCTTCCCCCATTGCTACTTGCCCACTAGCCTCACCAAGACTCATTTAGATGGTGGTGGATTGGTTTCTTTTGTAGGGGAGGATGAGAACCAACATGCAGACCTCTTGATTAGCATCACATTTGCTAGTGTCCCATTGGTCAAACAAGTTAGGTGGTCATGCCTAGATTCAGTGGGTGAAGAAGTCAGACTGCTTCCTGGGGGAAGCAGCAGTCTCCTTGTAAGAGAGTCAGCATAGCAGAGCACGCAGGCATTCAAGTACCTACTGTCGCCTGATAGTCCCTGGTTTCATGTGTAAGTCTCTTCTGACAACTATAGACATCCTTTAGCATATATTTACCAAACTCCTTCTGAGGTTCAGTTCATGTAGGCACTGAGGCTACAACAGTGAACTTGATAGACAAGTTGCACCTAGAACTTACTGTCTCATACAAGGGTCAGGGAATGAACAATACAAAGTTAGAAAAAAATGTACAGTAAGGTCTGATTAAAGATGACTGAGGAGTACCTGATTTAATGGGGTCAGGTAAGACCTCATGGAGGTCTGGGTAAGTAATGGCATTTTAAATCAGAAACTGAACACTTGTTTTCTAGAGCCATTTCTTCCTCTCTGCTGTGCCAATTGATTTCTCTCAATTTCAGCAAACCTATAAAATGACAGCAAATCCATGAGTTTGAACCCAATCCTAACCCACATTTAAATTCTAAAATAGTGACCCTGATAATTACACTGATTTTCTTGTTAGGGATGGCTTCTGTGGTGTGGAACTCTCCAGTGTTTGCAAGTAGGGGTGATGAAACCTATTCTCGTTGGGTACCTTCTCTGCACTAGGCATTTTGGCATTTTGTATTTATATCTCATTCAGTTCTCACAGCAACTGAGAGGGTAGGTTTTGAATCTCATTTAACAGAAGAGGAAATGGAGGTTCAGAGAGGTTAAGGACTTGGGCAAGGTCACACAGCTCACATGTCCTAGGCCTGTTTGAAAATACCCCACTGCTTCTGCCACATTAAAAAGAAGGTGGGAGCAGTGATAAGTTGCCATTTAGACTGCAGGGTTGTGTGGGGCAACAAATGAAAAACAAAAATAGGTGGAAGCATGCTTAACAAGTAAAGCAGCCCTATCGTCTTGATCCTATCATAAAAAAAAAACATACTTTAACAGCAAAATATAGAAGAAATAAGTACTCTCAAGGTGATCTTTCTCAGAAAAAAGAGAGAGTTGGTAACGGGCAGGACGCACCCACAGACATGCTACTAAGTGGTACTTTGTCCTTGTCTCTCTGCTTTGCCGTTAGCGGTTGGAAACTTCCCATCCAGAAGCCAGATTTGGGAGGCACTGTCCAGCCAACTGTCAGTCCCCAGGGTGAGGCCAGGAACAGGCATGATGGCGTGCCTTCTCCACCAGAACACAGAGGAAATGCCTGCTCAGGGTCACGTGGGTAGCTATCTACTTAAAAGTGGCCTTTAGGAGTTTAAATTCCACTAACCACCCTCAGTCCCACAGGATTAATTTTGTCCATTTTCTCAGCTGTCTTTGTATTCCTGCTTCTGAAGAAGGGAGGTCCACATCTCCCTGACAGTATTGAGCTGCTGGACTGGGTTTTTTCCTGGCAGACAGCAAGTAGGATGTTTAGTCACTAAAAGTTTTGTAATCAGGAAGATGGATGCCTGCACTTAATTTTAGAAGTTCTATTAAATACTATAAATGTGCTTAGTGATTTTTGACCAAGGCCATCTAAAACGACATTGTTTTTAATTGGCATGGATGAACATGAACATTATGCTCTCTTTGGAGAACATTTGGGTCCTGCCCACCCTGAGAGTAGCTTCTGTTCAGGGTTTGCTGCAGTTTCAAGCCCCAAGAACAGTATTAACTTACTAAAAACACTGTAACAGAAACAGAACACCAGCTTGCTATATAGTAGCTAGAACTGAATTACGAAGTCCCATCAAGATTATTTTATAGTCCTTGAACCACAGAATAAGTCTCCTCCTAGACCCAAAAAACCATTCTTACTAAAATTGGCTAACAATGGAGAATTTATTCTCTATTCATCAGACCTCTTAAAAGACCTATGAGACAAGCTTTAGGTATAGAAAGCAGTGGTTTTTGTGTATTTGTCTCAATGTCCACAAAGTACGTGGAACAGTGCCTGTTCAGTAACAGGGACCTAGTAAATAGTTACTGGATAAGTGAATGAGTGGGCAGGAGAGCACAAATGTGCCTGTTCCGTGTGCTGAGACCCTCACATGAGGCGGCTGGGTGGGCAGCTAGCACCTTGGGTATGATTCTACACATGTGTAAGCACTTGCTATGTGAAGAAGACAAAGGGAGTGTTCAGGGCAAAGGAGAGACTGGAAAGCGAGGAAATTTAAAATATCTGAGGGCGGATTATGTAGAAAAATAGAGACATCCATTCTGTACACATTTTTTTCCCACAGTGCAGTGCAACCAACTGTGGGTAGGCCAGGCCTAAAGAACTCATTATAGATAATTCCTCAGAGAAACTTCTCAAGAATCCCCCAGATTAAGTCCCCCACTTTTGCATTTTCTGTTTCTTCTTTGTACTATTTTAACACAATTCTGGTAACTTACTATGTTTGGAGTCATTTGTTTGATATCAGCCTCTTCTGTCAGGAAAGTAGAGGCTGGTCTCATCACTGAGGCCTACCACAGTGCTCTGCGCGTAGTAGGGCCTCGGTGAGTAAGTTTTGTCCCAGTCAACAATAAGATCTTATTAGTATAATAATAGAGTAAAAAAGAAATGCCATTTAAAGAAGAAGCTGTAATGCATATAGTGTGTTACTGCAAATAGTATCATTTGACATATTTACTCTATATTATAAATCAATTCTCATTATATAGGGTTTGTGATGATACATTCAAGAAGTTTTATGAAATGTTATGAACAAGACATGCCCTCCTATCTGCTAGCTGTGCCCACCCCAATGCCTCATGGTGAGGGTCTCAGCGCGAGACAGGAGCATTTGTGCTCTTACCCACTCGCTCATTTATCCAGTAACTATTTACTAGGTCCCTGTTACTGAACAGGAACTGTTCCATGTACTTTCTGGACATTGAGACAAATACACAAAAACCACTGATTTCTATAGCTGGCCAAAGTCTAGCTTGTTTTCTTAGTAGTTTCTGCCTTCACCACAGTTAAAATAAAAAACAAGCAAAGAAAGCAATTAAATAAGTATTTGGGAAGGTTTAACCCTTAACTGCAAAAAGTTAACCCTTCACTGCAAAAGATGTGTGCTTTTTGATACTGTGTTTGAATAAACTGTTAACAACTAGCAACTGGATTGATATATTCATGAACACATTGGGATCTTAGTGCTTTCATAAAAAAAGATCTCAACACTAGAATCTACCTTAACATCTGGAAACATCACAATTTGACTTAATGACAGTGATTACTTTATGGAAAAAAAGTACTTTATTCTTCTGGACAAATGTTCTAAGTTGAGAAATTCATTTTGGATTGAAAAGGCAGCATAGTATGTCTTTTTTCCCCTGTTGGTATATGAATGAACAAATAGCAGAGGGGGGAATTCCGAATTAGCCTGCAACCTTATATTTATGTGTGTGTGTGTGTTTGGGTGGAAATGGCTCATTTTATTTGATGCTTTAGTGGTTTATAATCTTTTTAATTGTTAAACCTTCCCAAATACTTATTTAATTGCTTTCTTTGCTTGTTTTTTATTTTAAAATATCTACAATGTTCTTATCTGCTGTTCTGTTAAATTTTTAGTAAAGGTTTTTATCTGTATCACACAGTAAGGAAAGAATTTCCAGTTTTCATTATTAATCTGCTGATTTAAAAATCACTTGCATCCCAATGATTTCTCAAGTGTGTGCTTCATGAATTTTGGTTGTGAAAAATTAGCAAAAGTCTTCACTGTGTGATTTAAAGCAAATGGGGGCAGAGTTAGGGAACAAAATAAGATGTTTTCACTAATTTCCTAGGGACCACCATCTAAAAGTGAATCATGACAATGTATAATAGTTACACCAAACAAAAACAAAAATATATGTTTGTCGGAGAACTAAAGGTATACTTTTGGGGTTTCCTGAAGGTAATATATATTATGGCTGAAAATCATTTCTGGTTACATAAAATTTATACCATCATAGGTAATGATTTAGTAACTTTAGGGAAATGAGTGTTTTAGTTTTCTCCCTTTCTAAACCTTTCATTAGAAACATGAAATAGAGAGCTTTCAGTTCTACATAGATCTCTTCCTTCTTGGAAGGAAGTAGGAAGAGTAATAAAGCATGTCTGGGAAAGACATCCTGTTTATCAGCACCTTTATTTCTTTCACCAGGCTACACGCCCCTGGTGTTCCCACTCAGCATGATTGTCTCCCCACCTGCATATTATAGGACATCATAGAAACAGTAAAAAAAATGCCTTAATTATATTTTAGTATAAACATGTTCACATATGGAATTAAATTAGACCAAGGTTAGCTGCAGTCAAAGAAACTCCAGTACAGTAGAGAGGAAATTTCTCTCTACCCCTCTATCTCTTCTTGACTGGTTGAGCAATCAAATTCACATCAGACAGATTAGTAGGAGATAAATAACATATTTTTTTTTAAAGATTTTTTTATTTGTACATACAGAACTGGGGTACAGGCCAGAGGCTCAGGGGTGGTTAGAGGCTTCACCAGAGACAGAGTGGGGAACAGGCAGATTGACGAAGTACACTGCTGAGGGGAGCAGCGGGCGGGTCAGGAGAGGTCTGCCACACCATGTGGTCACCTCCGGGCAGGCAGGAATCGAACTCATGCGGAAGTGGCTTTAGCTTCTCAGTGCAGTGCTTTAACCCGCTGCGCCACCAGGGAGGGCCCTAAATAACATATTTAATTAGAAATGTATGGAAAAATCTACATGGATGTAGATTCTAAAGCAGTGGGGGCCAAATGATGGGCTGTGTTCTGAACTAAGGGATGGGATGGGGACCTGGGACTTTACGGAGACAGAGAGGACTCACTTGATGAGAAGGTGGCTTATGTGACAAAGACCAAACTTCAGAATTGTGTGTTTGCCCTGCCCTATCAATAGAGTTCTCTGATAGAAAGGTTATTTCTGGTAAAAATCCTACTGCTGGGTAATACCCTCAATTTCCATTCTTGGTAGTTAGGGGAGAGGTAAAAGTTTCTTTTGTACCTAAGTCTCAATTGACCTCAGCTGAGAATAACCCACATATCAGAGTGACACAGCTGAGGATGGCCTGTTTTGGACATCTTAGATCTCCTTCACTCCAAAATGTGTAATGTCACATACAAAATTTCGTTGTCATGTATCTGTAACGTACAGTAAAAGTTAGGCTCCTCCATAATAGAATTTGGTGTTCCCTAGGTCACTAACATGAGTATATCCTCACAGTCAGAATGGGAAAGAGCATGGTGTGTCTGCTTCTTAGAAGCCAGAGACTGCATGGCATACATCACTGGCAAGAACTGGTCACCTGTCCTAAACCATTGCACGAGATGTAAATTAGCTTGTGCCTGATTCCTTGACCATAGTTGGTGTTTTTTTGTTGTTGTTTGTGAACCTCATTATTAGAGATGTGGTTAGAATAGGATTTTTCTCATCCATTTCAAATAAGGAAACTGAGGTAGAGTTTACAGATAAAGTTCTACCACCTATGCTTTTGATGAATAATTTGATTTTCTGACTCAACTATTTACCTTGGAAACCTCTGTGGGTATATCTCTGCAATTTGTTTTCACTGAATCTTCTCAAAATATCTTTTTAAAGGCTGATTGAAAACATCTCCTTATCCCTACTCTATTGTGTTTTGACATTTTGAGAGACTGGGAAAGCCTTACCCAGTAGTTAGACTTTATCAGGGGTTAGATTCTGGTGTCAGCCCTGAAGGGAAAAATCATGTACAGCCAGAGTGACCCCAGAAAATCCCTTCAGAAAATAAACTGCTGGAAACTGACATATGTCTCTCATTAAGACCTACAAAGCCAGTTCTTCCTACAGCTTTGAAAACAAATAGCTGTCCCTTTTCTGGTGCGCCAGATGAAATGGTTGTTTTTTTATTTTCACATTATACCAAAATGTGTCCTTGAGCACAAGAATCATGCAAGCACAACACAGTGCTCATGTTATGGAAATCACACATCTCTCTAGATAATTCCTTGTTACTGAGTTTCTCTTATAAAAATGTTTCTTTGTAATTGAAACTTGTGTCTTTTATGCATTATGCCCTTTTTGAGGGATTCTTGGGAGGTGGAGTTCAGTATTTTTCTGCTTCAGAAAGACAGCTAGATGTGTCACCTGAACAAGCAATGCCAAAGTGGGAGCTATTGTGTCCTGTTGACCCTCGAACACATCCCTGAAAATAAAAACTAGAGTAGCATATAAACATCTGTGCAATGTGTGTGTGTCCTGTCTGGACAATGCTGACATTGTCTGAGCTAAAGAGGAAAAGCTGGCTGCTGGCAGGTCTGTCCCATTAGAGCCTTGTTCCTTGTCCGACATTGAAAAGATGGCATTCCTTTGCTAGCAAAGTCCTGCCCAAATTTCTGGCACCAGTTCTGTGACCAGCTCTATGGCCTGGGGCATTTTAGTTTGGGTTGGTTTTGTTTTATTTCAAAAGTAGCAAAGTGCAGACTGTGTACAAGGTAGAGCTCTTTTGACAAAGCTTGTCTTCAAACTTGTCAGCACAGTCAAGTTCGGGCCTCTGCCGGGGTCTCTGCTTTCTATTCACTCAAGTCAGAATGCAAGAACATACACAGTAAATTTAACTGGTGAACTTGTTGCAGCCCTTGGACTTCTACATAGGCCCCTCTTCTCTCTCAGGATCTCATGCAATGCTTCATTTATAACAGAGATTGGTGGATTTGCAAAGTAAATATTCCGATAAAGAAAAGCAAAATCTTCAGTGACCCTCTCAGTTCTGCTTCTGTGGAGGCCTTTTCTGTGTCTACGGGGAAAAAAAGCCTTTATATTGGCCTCAGTTCTGAACTGGGGCATGTAAAATGTACTTCTCAGGTTCTGTGAGCTTTAAAATAATGAGCAGTAGAAATCTCTGAGGTAGGTCAGCAAGGGAGAGATGCTTGGGTTTTATAAAGCGTTTTCATGGTTAAACAAATCTGGAAAAACTAGAACACTCAAGCAACATTAGTTCTCTGTGCTTTTGAGCCTGAAAATAGCAGCATTCTAAGTACACAACCCCACCATTCATGCAGGCTTGGAAAGTCCCCCAAATCATGAAAATTATCCTTATTACTCAAACCCTGCAGGGATCATCTGACTGCTCCTTGGGGAAATGAGAATTTTAGTTTGTATCTCATTTCTGTATGTTGGACTCAAATAGAAGATGAGCTATGCTATATCTGAGGAGTTGGGTCATACTTTTAGCCAAGAAATACTTTTAAGGTTGCTGCCCTAATTCATATTGCTCCTCACTAATATAAAGAATTAGTTTCAGAATAATAGGATTGGTGGGGGGGGGAGGTAGAGGTGTCATCTTTTTGGATAGATGTCAGTTTCCAGAAGCAAGTCCTTCCTTCCACTGTTTGGCTCCCTGAATTAGCAAATTCATAGATATACTCAGTAAGATACCTTTCAGTGGCATCCATTCCATTTGGATGCATTGTATAGTGTATCTATGTTTTCATCAAATAGACAAAAGTGCCTGCACAGTTGCTCATGTATTTGTTGTGTTGTGATAGGACAAGTATGAAACTTAGCAGTCCAATTTCAGAAATTGCGGGTAAGTATATTAGAAATTGAGCCTTCCAATTAAATGTAAAAGAAATTACATTTAATTGAATTAAATGTAAAAGTCCCCAATTATATTTTGTACCTAAATTATTATTTTCTGCAGTAAGAGATGGGAAATGATTTCTATTTAAATGAATATTTAGTGCGAATTCTTGCCTATTAAATAATAAACATTTGAATCTCATAAAAATAGTATATATATGAGTTTTTAATCATTGATGGGTTTGGTCAGAGTAGGTGGGCCATTTTTACTTTAGGCATGTACACAGAGAGGTAGAAACTGAAGATAACTTACATAGAAGAATTTTAGTCACTGTGAAATAGTGAAGCCGTAATTCCTTTAAGGTCGTAGAAAACAGAATTTAAATTGGATAGAAAAAATTATGTAGATGATTTCCTACAACTTGATATCTTTTTTTAGCACTTGCTGCTTTTTTTAAAAGTTGTTTGGGTGCATCGTTAAAAGGAAGTCGGGTAACTCTTGGATTCTGAAGCCTTGCTCTGATGCACACACCACTTTTCTCCCCATTATGAAGGTTCTCTTTCTTGTAGCTTCTGTCACTTCCAACCCCATTTTGTTGACTACAGCAATTCCATGGCCCCACTAATCCAAATGGAATAGAGAAAGGCAATCATACTAGGTGTCTAGAAGGAGAATAGGCAGTATTGGTAAATTTCACTAAAGTTCACTGCTCTGCGCACCAAGTATAACCACAAATTGTTGCTGTTTTTGTTTTGTTTTGTATAACCACATGGTCCTCCATGCACTTATCTTCTCATAGATATCAAGCACCGCTGGGCCTTTAGTAAGAAATTTATGTAAAACCCTTTGGGCAAGAAAATTATATTTGTCTGTGCCTTCTATCTTGTCTATGATTTTTCTCCGCTGAAAACTGTTGTTACAAGTTCCTAAAGCATAGTTCATAGGATAGACTTAGGAAATAAATTATCTTCACATAAAATTGCACTCTTTAAAGTGAATTTGATCATGACATAGCTCTCATTTTATATTCCATTAATCTACCCAGTCTCTCTGGAGAAATCCCCCAAATGTTGAAGGGCAGCTGTTAACTTTGTTGTTCTGCAAGACACCCATCAGAGGCCTTGTGTAATCACACAAGTGTGTAATCACCACTTTCGTGTTATGGCCCGTTGTATCTTCACTGAAGTGAAAGTGCTGGCAGCTATCTTGAATGACAAAGTTTCTTTTGTAGTATTCACCGGTATTTAAAATTATTCCATCCATTGTCTATTTATTCATGGGTTTTCTCTTTCCCTAATATATTCGTATCTTGAAAATAGGGACTTAGTAATTCTTGCTCACGTCTGTATTTTTAGTACCTATATCAAAGACTGGCAAGATATGGATGCTCAATAAGTGTTTGTTGAATGAATCCATAATAAATAATATGTGGGAGAGAAAGGAAAAACACAAAGAAAATTAGAACACATTTTGAAAATGATTGTGTTAGGTCCAAGATGTGACAGGGCAAAGGCTAAGGGGCAGATGGGGAGATGTTGTTTATGTTAACGTTGGCTGAGAACATCCTAACAGACAGGAAACAGAAAAGGACGATTTCAATCGGCATGGTTATCCATGACATTTTTATTTTTAGGAAACAAATTTTCCTCTGTGAATGGAGAAATATAGAAGGATACCCACCCACCTGCCTTGCTGTCTCTTTCCTGCTACCCATTGCTCCTGAACTTGGGATAGATGTTGTAAGAATATTTGGCTCAGTTTGCCACCTGATAAGATGGCTTGTTAGTGTCTGCCATGGGTGACTGTTTTCTCATCAATTATTAAGGTTGCTTCTTAGCCTCAAGTTGAACTGGTTTTGAAATTCAAAGACACATGGTCTTTCCCCATGTGTCATATACACCAGTGAAATAACAGATGCTTTCTTTTCATTATAAAATGATAAATACTATAGTGACTAACAGGTAAAAGGCAGACTAAAGCTTATTGATGTTTACAAATATAGTATCTCCTGTCTTTTCACATTAACTTTATTGTCTAGGTAAGATAGAGTGGAATCCCTTCTTCCTTGGGGTTTAGTTTCTAAAATACCCATATGAGGTAACAAATGTATAGTATCAAAATGAACTTTAATCATCCAAACAGTGTCTTTTAGTTATCATCGCAGCATTATGAACCATTGCAAATCTTAGCATAATGCAACTCTTTTTTTGTCTCATCTTGTCCATGGATTAAGTATTTAGATAGTAGCAATGACTTGTCTGTAGTCCATCTTTTCGAGACCTTAGCTAGAAAGATTCATCATTGGCAGTTTCTCCATGTCTAGGAGCTAGAATCACTTAAGAGAATGTGCAGTTACATACCTGCTGCCTGTTGACCAGGCCCTCAGCTGGGGCTGTTGATTAGTGTCACATGTAACTGCATTCTGGTTTGTGCCTCCTTACAAGATGGCAACTCAGACTATCAGACTTAGTATTTGGTGACTCAGAGGTCGAAAAG
This sequence comes from Condylura cristata, assembly GCF_000260355.1. Classification (NCBI taxonomy): domain Eukaryota; kingdom Metazoa; phylum Chordata; class Mammalia; order Eulipotyphla; family Talpidae; genus Condylura; species Condylura cristata. The sequence continues at coordinate 3,126,898 of NW_004567134.1, read as the reverse complement.
CAGAAAACAGAGTAGAGATCACATGGCCTTTTGTTGCCTAACATTGGATGTCCCATTGTGTCCCTTCTGTCATATTCTGTTGGTGAAAACAATAGATCTACCCAGATTCAAGCAGAGGAAGCACAGTCTCTCCTTCCATGGGGAAAGAGCCAGGATCATTTTAGAATGTCTGGGATGGGAGGCGACCTGGTGCCCTTCTTTGGAAAATCCAATCTGCTGCAAACAGGATTTTGCTTTACGGGATCTTCAGTTAGGTTTCACATAAAATAGCTGATTGTACTTAAGTTTCCAACTCTAGGAAGAATATACATCTTTATGCACTAAGATATCTTGACATTCACTCAGTTAAGTAAGTGGGAATTAAGAAGCAGTGACAGAACTGTGTGTTTCCACTCTGATCTTGCCCTGATTTAGGGTATACACTCACAGAGTTAAAGGAAGGGATGGGGAGTTTTGGTTACCATCTACCCTTCAGGTGCTGTGAGAGGGTTCTTACATCACAGGTAACTCAGGAAAATTAAATACACTTTGGGTGTAATTAATGTCTATGAACTTGGAGGCTTAAGGGGAGACCCAGCTTGCCTGGCTTAAAGCAGATTCTCAGATCATCTCCAGAAGAGGGGCACCGAGTTCAGGGCCCCCTGGCTTCTCCTGGTTAGATCACCCCATTATATTGAACTATGTAGTGAATTTTTATTTTTACAGAATGTGGGTTCTAATATGAGATATTCTTGTCTCTGTGTTTCCTGTGTTCCCAACAACATTTACCCCATTCTGGATAAGATACTCCTATGTATGGTGAGGGTCCTGAACTCTAAATGACTTCCACCAAAAATCTTTTTGGCTTCAGTTTGGAAGTTTTCTATGGACTTTTAATTACACCCTCTGGCAAAGGAGAAAGAGCACTTGAAGCATGCATAAATTCTGTACATATTTCCAAGGCTGGGCTGTTTTTAAAAATGCTGCCTGACTGTATTTGTTGTTTTTTTTTTTTCTCTTTGAACTTGGACATGAATTTTTGTAAAGTACAACATGTCAAGGGAAGGGCAATGAGAAACTATGTACGAGTATTTACTTAAAAATTACTCACGGAGTCCATCCTAATGTGTTCATTGGCTTTATCATACTATACGGTGCTATGCGATGGGGAGATTTGTTATATTTGAAATGGTTGATTTAAGAATATCTCAGCTGGACTATACATAGTGTTAATAAACCCATCCCCATAAAATATATTTTATTTCTCTCCTTTACATCTCAAACTAGATTAAAACCCCAAAGTAATTTGTTTATAATTAAATTTTAAGCACTCATGTAAAATGTGTTGAATTTCTTTAGTTCAATTACTTATAAGTAAATACAAGCTGGGCAGTGACTTTTGGAAGTATTGAACTTTGTGGATTTTAAAAGTTCCAGAACATTGGAAGTCTTTTTGATGACTGTTGTTACTGGATTAGGCAGTATGGTTAGATCATGGGAGTCTTCTAATCTCGTAAGACATGTCATTGGTTATTACCTATCACACTATCTGTTGTAAAGTTGGCTGGATTATTACTGGACCATAATTCTACAGGTGAGATTAATCCCAGTGTATGTTTCCCCATCTAGTGTATGCTTTAAAACAGACAGATAAAGTTTCCGTAGACAGATTTGCCTTCCTTTATCTAACCCCTTTTGTGCATTGCCAGCAGTGTGATGATCAGGAAGCTGGAAAAGAATGTGCATGTGCTGCAAATTGACCATTATCCTGAGTAACAAACGATGACTTGTATTATTTGGAAAAGTGAGCTGGGCCTACTTCTTAGTCGGCTCAGTCTTAGTGAGATGGAGTCTGCAGTGGTGTGGTTCTGCTTTTCCTGTTATTGGTTTGCATCTCCTCAGCCTGAGCTAATGATCTCCATTGGACTGGAATTGGGGGGCCCAAATACTGGCTCCTTCTCTTTCTTGGACAAACCACTGAAACCTAGTTCCATCTTTTGTAGAATGAAGATAGTAACAACTGAGTGTCAGCATTTTGAGAAATAAACATTTAGAAAAAAAAAAAAACGTTGTAGGATATACTCAGAGTTTCTTTAGTGAGATGAACACTCATGTAGCAAAAATATGCCAGAGTCATATTTTAATTCAGTTCATCCTCACAACAGCTCTCCAAAGCAAGTATAGTTATTGCCAACTTTCCTAAGTGAGGTGTAATTCCTAAGCTGTCAGTAGACCAAGATTACTTTACTTACTATCATCTTGAACATTCTCTGATTTATCACTCCTGGAAAGTATAGCAAAGATGTATTTTGGTCATGTCTCATGTAATTCTAAACGTAAAAGTCACTACAGACTAATTCATTTCATTGGTTTTAGGATAAAAGGATACCCAATCATTTTTCTGGAAAAAAAAAAAATGTTGGATTTTTCTCTACCTTTTCTTATTGGAATTAGTTTTACTGTTGAAGACAAGAGTTGAGGTGCATTATCCAGAAGGCCAGGAGCTAAGTGATTGAGGCCACTCAGTACCCACCAGGATAACTTGTTAAACCATAAATTGCTAGCTCCCATTCATAGACTTTCAGCCTGAGGAGGCCTAGAGAGGAGCCTGAGAAATTACTCCAGATAAATTTACCCTCTTGGTCCAGGGACCACATTGCCGGCTGTGACCATGGTGGGCCAGGCATCACCAGATCTTATGTGGCTGGTGCATCCTCTGTTCCTTGAGGATCATCGATTTACCAGTACTGTTCTGGTTCTCCTGACATTTCACTCCTAAAAACATGCAGATCATACAAGGATGAATCGAGCAACATTAGGCAGAAACATCAGGTCAATTTCTTGCGGTTGAAATCTTGGGCTCTCTAAAATGTTGGCAATGAATTTAAAGGTTTTCAGAAGTCTGTGCAAGCCACCTCCATCTGAGCCCAAATAAAGGGAGCTTTTGGCACAATTCACCTTGCAGATCAGATTAGCACTTCTGCTGGAGATACTGGGAGATAATGGAGCAAAATGAAAGGTGTCAGCGGTTTTTTTGGTTGTTGTTAAATTTCTTTCCTGTGACTAAAAATAGTAGTAGAAACTTAAATGGAGTAAAAGGAGCTAGTCCAGAAGCTCACAGATTGCACTTTTGTTTTAGAACCTGAAATGGAAATCTGTAAACTATTAAAATGAATTGTGCCCGTGCTGGGCAAGCAGGGGTGCTGGCGGTGATGTATAAGTCCTCACCTTGCTCTACTTGGACAGTCTTCCAGGCTCTTTCCCTTTCCACCTACAGCCTACTTGCTTGCTTGCTTTGTCTCAGCTTAGTTTTTGCTTCAGTTGTACCTTTGCCATTTTCATTTGCATTGGGAATGTTTATATTTTTAAAGGTAGATAAGTTATACTAAAAACAGCTACAAATTTTTGAGCGCTGATGTTGTTTTTGACTCCTAACTATATTAATTCATTGATCTTCGTAATAACCCCAGGAAATAGAAAATTTATATGATTTGTCCAGATCACAGGTAATCACAAGCAGACAAGGGACTTGAACCCAGATCATGCAGTAGTGGGGTCAAAGCCCACAACAGCTGGGCTGCCTTCAGTAAGTGCTTTGGACGTCTGCTCTTCCCTGTGGGACCTGCACTGGTGGGGACACAGCACACACAGCCCACAGGATTGTCGCCACGCTGTCTCCATCTCCCAGTAAACATCTGTCTCAAACCTTTATCTCAATCACAATATGACGCGTAGGCTAAGTCCAGGCTTATTGTTCTTTGAAATGTCTGGCGTTGCCAGGACTTATGCAGGATTTGTTTGATCAAAAGCTTTACTTGATTTTAGTCTTTTAATAGCTATCATTTTGGTCAATAGCAGAGCATGTACTTGAAATACTTCAGGTATCATTGCACTTAGGACTCACTAGACCAACACTGTCCAATCAAATACATAACTAGTTAGACCTATAATTAAAAATCTTCTGATAGACACATATTTTAAAACATTAAAACAGGTGAAGTTAATTTCAATAATAAATGTTATAAGCTCAAAAGCTAAAGTATTATCAATTCAACAATCAGTTGATTCAAAACTATTGCAATAATGTACCTTATTTTTCATACTTAAAAAATTAATGTAACTTTTACAATGACAATACATATTAATTTAGACCAGTCATGTCTCAAGTGCTCAATAGCCACATAAAGCTGATGGTTAGTGTATTAACTAGACCCACCCTGGATGAAATTGATGAGGGACTATACCAGGGTCAAGCAAGCCAGTGCAAAACCTCCAAAATGTCAAGTGCAAACCTCAGAGGATCACAGGACAAAAATATCAAAGTTTCTGACCCATTGCTTTAAAGAAGTGATGTTAAAGAACAATAATAGGAAAATTCAGGGAAATTTTGTTTATAGGTGGATAGTCTATTTGAAAAAACTACATAAATAAATATTTACTCCTTACTGATTTATCTGGGCAAGTTAAATTTTATTTGCAATTAGGAAAAACACTGCACCTACCACAGTTGAGGATGGCAGATTATCATGAGGGAAAACTTTGGAAAGAACTACTTGAAGACCAGACTTACTCCATCTGATGTTTTAAGCTTCTTGACCTGCCCCCTCCCCTTGCCCCTCTCCCTCCCTCCCACAAGCCCTTTTGCTTTCTAGATCAGAGGAGCATAATAGATTTTTAAATGGTATTTCTTTTTTCCTTACTGGTAAAAGAATGTGAGCCTATAGCTCTTATAGGGCTTTAGATTCTGGTGGTGCATGTAAAGCATTGACTTTCTGGCCTTGTCCTGTTTTTCTCCATGCTATCAAAACAACAAAATACAGAGATAAAAGCCCGGGAGCCTGGAAGATGTGACAATGGGTAAAACTTCTCTGGATGCATCAAGTCAGCGGCACAAACTGTATTTGGCCTCCATGTTAGTTAATGGCTAATCTCAAAATTGCACTGCCATTTGCTGATAGAGCAGAGTTTAAAATATTTTATCATTAATGTGACAGGGAGTTGGGTAAAGAAAATGAAGCGTGATTATAAAATGCTAATTATCGTTCTCAAGTGCATATTGGGCACTCGCGAATATTTGCAGCGTAATTTGCTTTATTTATTATTTCAGTTTGGTTATAAATGTTAATTCAATTGCAGATGGTATGTTGGCAATTTACAGAGCTATAAAGTTATTTGGAAATCCTAATATTTTCTACCAAAATGTTCTGTGAGTGATAGATGAGCTAAATTAAAAAGCTCCTGCTCTTTAGAGTTAAGTACATTAATTGGCAAGTGGGCTGTAGGGATTTCCAGATCCCTGCTAGCTATACTAACTCCTGGAAGGAGGAGAGGCATGATTTCTACTTTAGGGTGGGAATTCTCTTGATGAGACAGGGCAGAAGGACACAGGTCTCTGTTCCTTCCCACCCCTGTAATGTTCTTCAAGGTTAAGATTTTCGTCCCGTTCTGGGTCACAGCACTAAAGAGGCAGACTGGAACCACATTTTTACTGTATTACATCAACAGCTTCAGAAAGCATGATGTTGATAATTAGGCTATATTTGAGTGTGACTGTGTGTGCATGCATGTGTATGTCAGAGAGGGAGAGGTTGTTTTCTAAAACCTCACTGATTACTTAAAAATATACATATGTGTTAGACCCAAGGTTGCCAAACTACAGCCCACAGTCTAAATCTGGCCCACCACCTGTTTTTTTTTTTTTTTTTTTTTTGCAACAAAGCTAAAAAAAATTTTTTTCATTTTAAGCATTTGAAAAAAATTGAAAGTAACTTATCTATGACATGTGAAAATTATATGAAATTCAAATTCAGTAGTTTTAAATAAAGTTTTCCTGGAATACAGCCTTTCCCATTTGTTTAGAAAATGTCTGTACTGCTTTCACTCTGCAAAAGCAGTGTTGAGCATTTGTGGCAGTCTTCAGTCCACAGCCTAACAATATTTACTTCTGGCCCTTTTCAGAAGAAGTCCTTGAAGCTATGGATTAACGATTTAAGGTGTGGTTTACAAAATGGAAGCCATAGCTTATTATTTTTAACCTCAATTACAAAATGTTGAGACCATAAGAACTTTAGGGAACAAATAAGCTCAAATCACAACTCTCTTTTTTGAAAGCTAGGAAGGAGATTATAAATATGAGCCCTAGCTTCCTCCTCTTATGGTGAGGTTGATAATTCAAAGAAGAGATATTCTATTACTAATGTAAATAATTTTGTGTTCACATGCACACAGTATGCTCAAAATGTGTGCTATACCCAAGTAAGGATAAAACGAAAGCTTATCTTTTTTATTGTCAAATTAAAAACATAAACTAAACTGTGTTAACAATTAAGGATGGTACATGAAAGCACAGTAATATCAGGAAATATGGCTACCTTATAGAACACTTCTGGAAAAATGTCATTCCTTGCTAAGAAATACTGTGCTTAATTAATTCTTGTTCCTAGGAGGTCAACTCGGGGCACTCATTATGGCCTTAATTGGTGACATAAATCCTGAGACCCCAGTGGAGAAGACATTGCTTGGTTAGTGGTCTCTGGCCCTTTGGGTGAGCGTGCACAGGCGCCAGCCCCGTCTCCAAGAGTGACAGCTTCTGCTTTTGATGGCTGGGGGTCTGGCTGCACTGATATTAGGTTTAAAGGCCAATGTGCAATAAGAAAAGAAATGCACTGACTTGTCCCGGTGTTTTGCATTAAACAGTGTGAGACAACCCACTACCTTCTGACTTGGAAAAATGTGTTTCTGTGAACTCCAGTTTTTCGTATTAAATTATATTCATTATACAGCCCATCTGGAGTCTCCTGCCAGGCCAAAAATCATCTTACAGACATTAGCAAAAGGAAGTTAAGTGTAATTTTTTTTTAATTGTATACTTTTCATTTCCATTTATTTTTTCTCCTTTTATTGGAGAGACCAGATGGAATGGAAGGCAGGAGCCTCTCCCGCACTCCCTTCCCTTCGGGAGCAGGCAGAGCATTCCTGGCTGCTGCTTCTCTCACACATTGACTTGAGGTGATGATGGGGCTGTCGAGATGCCAGGAAAATTGCTGGGAAGGTCAGGAGTTCAATTCGAAGTTCACACTAGACAGGGGTGTTGGGGTTTGGAGGGTTAGTGTGTTGGTTAACTTTGGGCTTTCACTGGAGGGATTGCCGCAGATAATACTATACTTGACAGTATGGAAATGAAACTCCTAAGTTTCCCGTATGATGCAGCTCATGTCTGTGTCCTGCTATCATCGCCTTCTGTTGTTTTCTTTGGCTAGGAGTTGGCTTTTTGCTGGATTTTGACTCAGTGGGAAAAGGACCCATATTTGGGAGACTCTGGGTCTCTTCATCTCTTTGCATCTTATCAAACCAGACACATCTCACAAAAGGTACAGAACTGAGTCTGATATGGGAAACAGGAGGTGTGTGTGTTTCCATATCAGACCGTGGATATCTCCAGTGCTGGAGGGATTATATCTCCTGCATGCAGAGGGGACCAGCAAGGCCAGTTAAAAGCAGAGCATACGCTCACCCCACAGCCTTTTGAACTTCTATCTGGGTACTCTTCCCCTTCAGCAGCTCCACCACTTTGAAGATGTTTGGCAAACTGAATCATTCCCCCAAGGCAACCCTACACTTGTTTGTGTTCATCTGTCTGTCTCTGTGAGCAAGTTCATACTGAAAGGAGGTGAGGTACTTAATTGGGTGTGAAGGTTACAAAGGCTAGAGAATGATGGCAAGTCTTTGACTTAGTCTACACCAAAATTGTTCTGTGGTCATTATCTACCTATATTTGACCCTTGAATCACCACAAGGGCTAAGCATGTCAACCACCCCCACCCTACAGTTGAAAATCTGAGTATAACTTCAACTCCCCAAATATTTGCTTGATAACCTGCTCTTGACTAAAATCTTTTCTGATAATGTAATCAGTTGAGCAATACATTTTTTTAAAGTGTCATATGTATTATCAACCATATTCTTACAACAGGGAAAGGTAGAGAAATATGTAGAAAATAGGTTTATAGTATTCAGCTGTACTTAACTGGTACTGTGAGTAAATGTTGTATGCTTACAAGGAAATCTACATCTGAATGCAGCCACACAGCTCAAACCCAAGTTGCACTCCACTTCTCATCTTTACCCAAGTTGCTATGTACAGAAAGGATACTTAAAATTCAGATAATGCCAAGGTATTTTTTGCCAACCTACTGACATGGCCAGTACCAGTGGGCATTTTTGGTGACAGTCTTGCGGGTTGATGGGACAAGGTGCATTAGGGTCTCTTTTGAACTGGTGGCAATGAATCCTTGCATCCTAGGTGTGATTTCCATCAGATACCTATTTCATGTTTGGTAATTTTATTATCTAAATGTTATCATTGCTGCAAATTTTCTCTTTGGCTTAAGACAAGGTTGTTAAGCACACTTAAAGAAGATCTCATGTGATATATGGTTACTTTACCAGGCCTGAGACTTGGGGTGGGGGTGCAGAGGGAGGAGTGATCTAGGATAGCCCCCTTCTCAGGCGCACACAATGGTCTCCTTTGTGCCTAGATGGGGGCGTGAAGTGTCTGCTGTCACGAATTCTCTTGGCTGAGAGCCTTTTTAGGGAACTGCCTCTGTCTTACCTCTTTTGTGTTTGACACAGTCATGGACACACATGACAGGCATAAAGAGCAACTCCAAGTTTTCCCTTCCTTAGCAGTGTGTTAAAGTTGTGTCCACTAAATGAATTACTTTGGCCTTAAATAATAGACTCCATGGCTTCTCTGTCTTGGCGTGTGATGTGGTTTCACATACCATCCTCCACTTTCAACAAAGCAGATAAGATATCAACACAATTAAAAATGAAAAATAATCTGTCTGCTTTGCCGGTAGTAAATGCTTACAGAACACACACTGATACAATAGATTTTAAATAATTTATGCCTGGCACTTCTTTTTTTTTTTTTTTTTTTTTGTTTTCAATCTGTAAATGAGGACACCTAATGCGGAATGGCCAGCATGATACTCTATCCTTCCCCCATTAAGATAACAAGATGAGGGGCAATGATTCAGATCTGTATATTTTTGGAGCACAGGGTGGATAAAAATTAAAAATTAAAAGAGATGATGTTCAGAAATACTTTGGGTAAGCAAGTTCATAAAAGCCATTTGGAAACCTGAAATTATGAATTAATTCAGAATCTCCTTCCAGAGGCTCCTAAAAGCCCCGTCCGCTTTGTTGGCAGAGTTAAAATATTACTTTAGTGTCACTGCTTGGAGCTCTCACTCGATCTGTTCTAATGCTCACCAAGGTGTAATGCTCAGCTCTAATGTGTCTCTTGCAGATCTCTTTGGTCTGAACCAAGTAAACTTCAGGAGATGCTAAAAACAAATAGGAATTAATTTATGATACACTGTATAAGTCTTCCACCTCTCCCATGTTAAATATCAAATTACTGTGATCACATGATTCAGGGCTTATTTCCCAACCCTCCTGGGGTAGTTGCCCATCCAATCTAGATTTATCTAAGATTTATCCAGTTGCTGTAACTCCTGTTGGCAGTAAAGGGAAGTGCCCCACAAATCCCCAGAGTCTAGAAATAGTGCTGTCCCAAGGAAGTAGCACTGTTAAACTGTTTACAGGAAGCCAATCCGTCCCTTGCTGGTTAAATGTAGCTGGATCATGATAGGAGCCCAGCTCTCCCTCTGACACCTGCCTGTGGATATCTCCTAATTACTCATTTGAGAAAACTGGAGGAAAAACATCAATCCTGAAAACATTTGGGAAGAGGAAGGCAGACTCTGGCCAAGGAAATTTTCGGCCTGGTTTGATCTAAGGAAAATAATCCATCAAATTCCTTAAACAGACAGATGCTTAAGAAAAACTGTGCTTTTAGATGCATTCAAAATAAACACACCCTCCTAAGCTATCTTTTTTGTCCTTCTGGAGAAAGTTAGAGGGTAAATGAAATTCCATGGCATGGTCATCTGAAAAGAACCAAAATTGGGTGAAACACCCCCAAAAGCCCCAGGTGAGCCTTCCTGGCCCCAGAGGCCAGATCTGACACCCTATTTTCTAGAGCAGGGTATAATATCAGGGACGTAGTGCATTAACCAGCCAGTCCCAGACCACAGGAGGCTTTGTGAAGCCAAATGGGAAGTAACCACTGAGGAGAAAAATGCAATTTTGACACAGGAAATAGGAAAAGAACATAGAGCTTTTCACTGAAGATATATATTTCTTCTGTGTAAAGCCAGCAATTTTGGGAAATGAAGCTAAGAGTTTAAAAATAAGGACTCTGTCAGGGAAAATAAAACAAGTCCCCCTTCATTCATTAGGTTGGCTTTTAATTGAAAATGGAGAACAATCTAACTAATTGGCAGGTAACTCTTTTATTAGATGGGCTGTTTTCCCTCCACTCTAGTGTAATCAAAAGGCTGCTCCTCTATCAGTTCAAGTCAGATATGAGATGGAAAAGCAGAGAAATAACACTTAAAAATTAATGGTATGTATTCTGCCTTTTTTTTTTTTTCTTATACACAGTAGATATAGAAAATACAAAAGTTGAGGTCCTCAGAACAGCAGTAGCTCTAAAAATGTACTTTTATATAAAATGGTGCTCAGGTAGAAGTTACAGCTAACTGCAAGCAAGTTCATGTTTCTTAAAAGAACTATCATTTGCATTGGGGACATATTTCATTTCACTTCTTGGCACTCTGCTGACATAATATGGCCACTTTAATTTTGAAGATAAAGACAGAGGAGCTTTGGGTGAAATTTGAGTCTATTTCTTGCTAACGTGGAATAAGAAAGAAGGAAGGTTGGGATAAACCATGAAGTTTGTATTACTGTCTGAGTTTATGAAAGTAGAGTTTCACTATTGAGAAATGTAACTTTATCTCAATAATATTGGTGGTGGCTTTATTTATTGAATTAGGTTTCTCTGCTGAGCTCTCTTTCCCTCCCTTTCCTTCCATGTAGAATCTGTATATGATAGTCAAAAAGCAAAATAATTTGCAATATATTTTTTATTATAAAGTGGCACAGGCTCCCATATCAAGAGGAGACAGTGTCTATTTGGAGGGAAAAAGATGCATGTTACAACAGTTGGGGAATCCCAGGTGCCTGACCATTCTGGGGAACTAGATACTAGAACGCAAGCCAGACATGAACCCAAGGACATCGGGAAAGGGCTTTTGAGTCATAGGAACGGCATGTCTAGAGGCACAGAGAAGAGAAGATGCTGGATTTGGGAAGCATATAAGCACATGATGAACAAAGAACACATATGACTGACTTTCAGGCAGCCTCCAAACTATTTTGTTGATCATCTCAGTGTTTATAGGTTGTGAATTTGGATAATGCTCAATATCAGGTCTTACGATGGAGCCACCAGGACTGAAACCTTTTTTGAAGAACAGGCACATATAGTGTTTTCTCAATTGTTAATGAGACTTTTAAAGTGTTAGTGCAGGGATGTTGCTGAGGAAAAGCCTAGGTGACATACAATAAATAGTTGTTGAACTCTAAGACTTAAGTATGAATGCTAGATCAGCTTCCCTTCTCCTACTCCTTCATCCTCTATGACTTCTTCCTTGTCACTTAAGATTGTGCCTGTGACCACATGTAAAATAAATGAGAATAAGTCTACTGGCCCTGAAAATTGAATTGACTTGGAAAAAGTACAATAAATTGTAGACAACCTTTTTTCCCTTTCTAATTTAGGTCCTTCTTAACATCATAAAACAATTCAAGTACATCATAATTATTGGTGTCTGCAAAAAAAGCCTTTGGATTCTGTGATGTGCAGAGTTGCCATGGTGATGTACATTGTCATCAGCCAGCATGTCATGGCAGAGCCAAGTCCTGGCTTTGTTGATGGTGAAGTGTTGCATACCAGACTTGTAAAAGAGAGATTTAGGAATTCATGCTCCTCTACAGAGTCTAAGTATATCTGAGCACGTTTTGGTTCTTGTCTCATTCTTGCTTACCTTTTCTCCCCCTCTTCAGTACACATGAGGATCTTTCATTTGGGTCCAGATGAGATTTAGTAATTAATGTGCAAAACAGCTGGGATCTGCTAACTCCTGGGCTGTAGCTGAGGAGCTATTTTGGTACATTTTCTCAGTAAAATAATTGAGGATTTAAAAATTGTAAATGCATTGGCTCCTTGCCCTGTTATGTTTAGAGTAATCCTGATAATAAATCGGTAACTATGGGTTTCACTGTGGAAGGGCACAAAATAGCTGACCCAAGTAATCTAGAAAACAGATGTTTTTAGTTGTTTTAAAATAAATTTTCAAGACCAGATTTAAAGAAAGCTTTGTGGAGCCCAGTAAAACCGTCCATTTTAGAGTAGTTTTTTTTTTTCCTATGTTACTGTTTGTCTCCCATAACTCATATTTTTGAAAATAGTGGAGTAATAGTCCTCAAGATACTGTCTAGATGATATTTAACCTGCTACACAGAAATTCTTTGGGTAACAGATTAACTAGCCAACCTCATTTTCTTCACCCTCTGACTAACTCACTATTTATGTAGCTTCTAAGTGAGGCTCAGAGATACCTTGATTGAGCTTCTGGGTATCCTCTTAAAATTATACCTAAATATATATGCTATTTGGGAGGAAATTTATCCAGCTCTGAAAAAAAAAGTTGTATTCTCTCTGTTTCTGGCAATTGCCTCCAAAGCCCCCAAATGTGAGAAGTAAAGCCCACTAGTAAAACAGAAAATACCTCTGATGGTTTCCTTTCTGGCACTTGTTGGGGTAACAAAATTTCTCAGATACATCTCCAATGGGCCTTTGGAGAAAGTAGTGTGATTATGGTGAACTCACTTAATTCAGTCTGACCTATAATCTTTTTTTTTTTTTTTTAAAGATTTATTTATTTATTCATACAGAACTGGGGTACAGGCCAGAGGCTCAGGGGCGGTGAGAGGCTTCACCAGAGACAGAGTGGGGAGCAGAACAGGCAGATCGACAAGTACACTGCTGAGGGGAGCAGCGGGCGGGTCAGGAGAGGTCTGGCTCGCCATGTGGTCTCCTCCGGGGCAGGCGGCAGGCGGGAATCGAACTCATGAGGAAGTGGCTTCAGATTCTCAGTGCTGTGCTTTAACCCGCTGCGCCACCAGGGAGGGCCCTGACCTATAATCTTAAAGTAACCCTGAAGAATAGAGATACTGACTCTCCAAACTTTCACATCCTCACAAGGAAAAAGATTGGAAACCTTTACTATAAATTGAGTCAGGATTGGCTACTAAATCTGCAGGGCCCAGTGCAAGATAAAAATGCTTGCCTCTCATTTAAGTTACTGAGAAATTCAAGACAATGCTGTAAAGCAGTAAGCCAGCCGCAGGGTCCTTCTTTACCTGGACTATGTGAATGTATGGGGTCACATCCCATGAAGCTGATCCTGCCCTAAACTGATTCCTTCACTTCATTAAAACAGCTGGTTGAACTAGGAGTGTTAGTTGCTTTATGAAACCTTCTGCCCCTAAATTTGGTCATGATATTATTGGCTGCAAAACAATGGGATTATCATAACCATTTAGCCCAGTAGGATAGCTGGTCACTTTTAAAAAATTATTACTTAACCAAGGCCATGTTTTGGAAATATAAAAAGACCTTTTTTTTCCACCCAAATTAAAAGATATTTCATCTAATCCATTAATCTCTCTTTACTGTTGGTTTCCAATTTATATTACCCAGTACATTTCTACCCTGGATTATGTTCTTCTAAAATAAAGAACATTGTGAACTGACTGAATGCATTGGCTTAGTGCCCTTCCTGGGACATTGAAAACTTTGGAAGTTTAGACCTTGATCTGATGTTGTGAGTTCAGGTTCTCAGTTAAGAACCTGCGCTGCCTTTTCATTGGTGTTCCCAGGGAATTTTAATTAATTGGGGATTAAAAGAATTGAGAGCATTGGCCTCTGGGTCTTTTAGGGGTTCACCTGACAAAGTCCAGGAAAATGTCATAATCACACTCTTCCAGAAAGATTCATTCCCACAGAAACTGCTTTTTATTTTCAGTTTAGGGTTCCCCCACCCCCCCGAATCTGTAGCTGTTTCCTCCTATAAAAACATCTCTTTTGGTTTTGGAAGATCCCAAAACATAGGTTTGCCTTTTTAACCTAGACAAGAAAGCACATGCCAATCTTTTGACCAGGTGACTTCAGAGAAGTCAATTCACAGATGTGGTCAGGTTCCAGGTAGAAATACGGAGACACTGTCCTAGCTGGCAGGCAAGGGGCACCATGGAGTCAGGGGCGTTGTGGATGCTGTGGCTAGTAAATACCAGAGCCTCCAACCTTTGCTGCTGTCAGTCGCCTTACTAAAACCCCAGCAACAGGACCTTGTCCTGGCCCCTGGGATTTTTTTTTTTTAAATAAAAAATATACAACTTTTAAACCTGTGCCCCTTGAATGATTCAATTTTGTTGAGAGTCAGAATCTTAACCTTGCTTTCCTTTTTTGTGGCTCAGTCTGGCCTCCTCCTAACTTTACTTGTTCCGAATTCTCAAGTTATGCTCACCCTCCCTGCTCAGAAGGGAACTCTCTCTGTGTCATCAAAATAGTGGGCTGTTTTTCTACTTTCTCCCTCCCTCTCACCCATTGTCTTTCAGTGGGGTGAAAAGGTCTTCACTTTTCTCTTTCTCCCCTCCTAATCTTGCTATTAATAACTTTTCGACCTTGTCACGCATACACTTCCACACACTCCGGGGGTGTTTTTTGTTTGTTTAAGCAACGTGTTTCCTGGTCTAAAGACCATGTTTCCCAAAGTGACTGTGATGGGATTATTCCATTCTCACCTCCCCTGGCGGCATCTCTCCTGCCTGGAAATGGGAGTGCAGCTCTATGCTGGACTTGGGCCTCCTTCCCAACCTTTTTTTTTTTTTTTTTTTAATATCCAAAAGGACAGGTTTACTATTTAAAAAGGAAAGAAAGGATGCTTGCACAGACACAACCAGGCAGAAAGAGCAGCCCCTGAAAAGGACAGCTTTTCCCTATAGAGAGAAACACCAGTGGACAGTCTTCAGAGGAGAGCTGCTGTCCCGCCTCTCTGACCAAGTGAGGGTCTACCTGGGCAGCCAGCCACCTGCTGACTTTTTTAATAAGATGGGGTTGAGTTTTTTTTTGTTTGTTTGTTTCCTTTAAGTGACAGAAGAAAAATAACAAAGTAAAACCCCTCCCTTTCTCTTCTTTAATTCTGGAAGGAGAAATTACCCTTTTGAACTTTGCATGGGAGAGAAATGAATGCTGCAAAAGCCCACTGCAAGCATGTTTTCCAACACTGTTTTTTGGGTGACTGTCCCCTGACCCATTACAACTAATATGGTTACCGAGTTGCCTTTTTGTAAAAAAAGAAATTTTTTTTTTTTTAATTTAATGCTTTCTTCCAACAAGAAGGACATATTCCACACATGTTAAATCTGATGTAAGTGGCCCTGAGCTAAAAAGTAACTTCCATTTAGAACACCACATTGTGGATCCTCACAAGCAACCCATGATTGAATATGAGTCAGCAATTGCATTATTGCAGAAATCAAGAGGTAGGCAAACAGTCTTGCCCAGACCTAAGGGTAGGCTCAGGGTTTTTTGCATTCATTTGGATAACCAAAGCTCACAATTGACTTTATTATGTGTAAAAGAAATGCATAATGAGATCTGTGACTCACCTTTCTGGAGAGTCCTGTTTAATATAATTCTGACCTAAACTTGCTCTTGCACAGAAGAGTATTCCTCCCCAGCAAATGTCTGGTGGGGGGGCGGGGGAGGGAGGGGAGCCTTCAAGCTTCTCTCCAGCCTGAACATCAGCCCAACCTTTCAGCTGTGCCTTATGCACACACACACACACACTCCCATCACTCATGTCTCTGGCAGCCTGGACCACCAACTGGCTCTTCCATATACTTTCTCACCTCTGACTTCTACTGCTTATCTCACCCCTGACTTCTACTGCTTACCCCTAAGGATAAAAATCTGTTAAAGCCTACTCCTTTGTTAGAGCTGGGATCAAGTGCCAATATTTTGAATTCCTGTGGTTCTTATCAATCAGTTTTTTGTATCTTTCTCTACACCAAACACTATACTAGACACTTTTCATATTTTCCTTCCATTAAAGTTCTTACTCCACACCTCCCTTTGTGACATCCGTTCATGCAAAAAAGCAAAAACCTTTTCTATACCCCTGAATACAGTACCTTACTATAACTCTTAGCATGCCCCCAGAGATTGCACCACATCCACTCCAGTTAATTGGCAGTGAATGAATGAGTCAGTATATGAATAATTATAGAAACGGCCTTTAGAATCAAGAGGTTGTCCAACCACAATAGCCTATATTGCTCAGAGACTCAGAATTGTGTTCTGTCCTAGTCAGAAATATTTATTTTAGATACAAAAATGGATACTGGAAATTGTCCAGGAAGCTTTGGAAAAGAGGTTTTTGTCTATACTAATTGTAACAATATTTACCATGCATCAAATACTTTCTATGTGCTGGGCGTATGGTAACACTTCATATGCATTCTCTAATTGGACACAGTCATGTTCCCAGTGAGTAATATAATGAAATAGATAATTTTACTAACCCCATTACAGGTGAGTAAACTAAAGTCTGTGGGACTCATTTAACATGTCATGGATAATAAGTGACAGAGAGTTCAGATCTGCATCAAACTATGTCAGGTCTTACTAAAGCCTCCTGTATCACTAGGTCATTATTTAACTCAACAGAATCCCCCTCTGTGAGAGAAGATATCTGAAAACTAGAAGGTGAAACAGAGTTAGAGCAATGGTTTGAAGCTCTCAGAAGGAACAAGGTGGCCTAACTTAATCTCTTACAAAAATGTGAAGGGAAGGAAATAAACCATTTTTCTCTGTGTTCCATAAATTGGAAATATAAAACTAGTCCACCAGGGGTATTATGAACTTTAGGTATTTTTGTATAGGAGACTATTTAAGTTTAAAGAGACAGTCCTTTTCACTTCACTGTAGCTAATAAATTAGTTAGAACATTTATATACCTTGTACCCCCAAGAGGAGAGAGAGAAATGATTTGTCATCAATGTTCCATAGTTATTGTTGAGACATGAAGCAAGTGGTTCTCATGCATATGTAGCCTCTTCTATTATATATTATTTTTCTTTTTGGTTGAATGCCAGTGTAGATGATAATGAGGTAAGAAAAGCTAAAAAAAAATCCTTGGTTAGAAAACACTTCACGGCCCTCCCTGGTGGCGCAGCGGGTTAAAGCACAGCACTGAGAAGCTAAAGCCACTTCCACATGAGTTCGATTCCTGCCTGCCGCCTGCCCCGGAGGAGACCACATGGCGAGCCAGACCTCTCCTGACCCGCCCGCTGCTCCCCTCAGCAGTGTACTTCGTTGATCTGCCTGTTCTGCTCCCCACTCTGTCTCTGGTGAAGCCTCTCACCGCCCCTGAGCCTCTGGCCTGTACCCCAGTTCTGTATGCACAAATAAATCTTTAAAAAAAAAAAAAAGAAAACACTTCACTGTGATCCAGATTGGCCTTCTTCATCTATACACTCAGTGTTAGGTTACTGACTTTGACTATCACAACCAATAGAGGTATTGTTAATCTATAAAAGGCATGCTTAGACAACATAGGCATGGTTAACCAACATAAGTTATGATTAACAATAGAAGTTATACTTGTCGTAAATCATGGTTAATCAATAGAAGCTCTGATTGACAAGCTTTATAACTCAAATCAATGACTCTTCTACTAACTTCATAGAAATTTGTTTTGTAAATTCAGAAAATATCACCTTCAAGGACACATTGATAATAGATAATATTTTATGAAATTAAAGTATAATACATCCAGGATTTTGATTCTGGTTATGGGTAAGGACTTTAACATAAACTTCATTCATTTAATCAACAAATTATTTATTATCTACCATATATCAGACTCTGTCCTGGCCTTGGGGGTATTCAACTGGTATGTACCAATACAGTTTTATTAAGTACTGAAATTCTTGCCTACCAGTTACAGGGTAGCCATTACCTTGAGTCTTTCACGCCTCAACCAAAGTCCACTGTCTTGATTCCTGGGAAGACCTTAAGCACTGCCTCAAGGTCTAAGGCAGTGATGGTGCACTAAGGTGATGGTGCACGGGTGAATTGGTGGTGGAAATTCTATGGGAACTATACCTGATGTAAAATGTATACAAATAAAGAATATATAAAAAAATAAAAACACCTGTGAATCCAGTACTCTAAAACTCATTTTTATATGTGACTAGTTGGGAGTTAAAGTTTAATTCCTAGAGCATAAAGCTCTCAATTTTAGGTTCATGGCCTTTGATTCACATTTAAACCACATAAATGAGAAACTCTTGTATTTCCTCTAAATTCCTCAAAGAGAAAATCTCAAGCCAGTATTGATCTGATTCAGTAAGATCGGAGTGGGGCTGGGTCCACGAACCTCTAGTGAGAGTGAAAGGACATCTAATGATTGTTTTGACTTTCATGTTATTTATTTTGAGTGCCTTTTAATATTGACCATTGTTGTTGGTTTCCTAATTCAGCCAGAGAGGCAAGATTTCCATTTTAAATAATGTTAAAAATGAAAAGGAAGTGAACCAAAATGCAAATATTAAGTAAAACTGAGGTTGCATGGGACTGTGGTGGCCCACAACCCCCAAAGACTCCTGAAAGCAGTGGTTTTTTTTTTTTTAATAATTCACAGTCTGTACAGGGGAGACAAGGAATCTGTTCCCTACAAACTCTCTTTGGCCTCAGAGGGCACTTCTGTTTACCCAACCCATGTATAAAAATACCTCATAGCATATATTCCAGTCAGCAAGTATCCTACCATGATGGAAATAATTTACTGAAATTTAGACCTCTGAAATCCAGCCAAAAATCTAATTGGGAAAACCAAGAAGTCCTATTTAGTTTCTGCCGTCACTGTCACTGAACCACACTGACTGGATAATGGGTGACATATAAAGTTCCTTAATTCTCCCTTCTCCCTTCTCCTTTCATTTGCGCATGATGAGATTGTTTTTCTCTCCCCCACAGTCACTCACTAAGAAGTTGCTGAACTGAAAATTCAGGTTTGAATAAACGGAGGTCACCTTTGTCCATTCCTCACTCACTTCCACATGCAGTAAAGACTGGCTGTTCCATCAGGAGAGCAGGGAAGTTTCTGTAAATCGAGTTTGTACAGCTGGCAGCTGGCAGCTGACAGTGTCCTGTAGGTATTTTTTTGCAGGAAAAGATAGGTTTTGAGGTAACCACTCTGCATAGATTCTGTTAGGGCTTCAGAGTATTTGTAACCTATTATTTTAGACTCTGAGTATATTTGTAGCTCCAGACGTGCAAAAATAAACTTGAATTTTCTTGGAAAATGTTTGTGTCTGGGATGTGACGGGAGTTACAATCTTAAATAAGATTTCCAGGCATTTACAGTTGAACCAGGCCAGTAAAAATATGTTTATTTAGACGTTAAAATCCTAGGGTAGCCACGTAAATATCCTGTACAATGTGCGTTACATGAGCTTTCTTTGCTAATATGTTTTAGCTTTGATTGTTCTTAGTTCTGACTCCTGGAGTGTTAATGTACTGCATGGAAAGTTGAACTCAGAGGGTGAATCTTATGGGTTATTCACCACCTTGGGGGAGTTGAGGGGATTGTTTCTTACATTCAAGACAATTGCTTCTAATGTAGGTAAAAGTCATTTCACAATTGATCAGGTCCAATTCCTTACTTTTAATCTTAGCCACATAGAGGGTTTTCTCGGGTAATTAGAAGAGAGAAAAGGCAGCAGGTATACTGTTCATTTATTGTCACATTTAACAAGCGTTACTTGGATAGTCATCATCTGCAAAGCCATAGGTAGAAATGGAGAGAACAAAGAAGATGCAGACCCAGGCTCCTAGCTTTATTTCCTCGGCATTTCATAAAAGTGAGGATGACTTGCTCCCCCTGTAAACATAATTTTCAAAAAAACTACATATTCAAATATTCAGTAAACACATGTTGATTTATTTAATGCATTGAGGAAAACAAGATGACAAAGCTGGTTCAAAGATATGAGAAAATTGTCTAAGAAGGTTGATAATAAATAGATTGATAAATTGATCAGTAGATAGGGTGAAAGGAAAAAAACTGCTGATATGATTGCAGAGTTATATACAAAACTGGTTAATGTCCTACAAGGCAATAAAACAATAATCTTAGGTTATATTTCAACCAGACAGAAATCCTTTGCACCTAAACTAGACAAATATTATTTGTGATTTACCAGTCTTCTGCAATCTTTACCGAGACTACATCCAATCAGTAGTACACAGTAAGTCAAACAAAGTTACTTTTCCCAAGAGCGTTAGGTGACTCTTAGGTGAGCGGATGAGTCGGGGCTGTAACCCAGCAGGCTACACAGACCTACCCACAGAGATGAGGGCCCTCTGTATCTGTGTAGCTACTGGCCATGTGCAGATCTTGAGTGTTTGAAACATGACTGGTACACCTGAGGAATTTCAGTTTTCACTTACAAAATTTTTCATCATTTTTGACTTAAATAGCCTCAGGTGGCTAGCATCTACCTATGGGACAGCACCGCTCTGATATGCCTGCAGATGGGCAGCTAACGATTCTTTGGCCTTGTTTCCAAACTTGGATAGATTTTTCTCAACATTTTGTAGATAAAATTGTATTTCACATTTTGTAACAGAAGCTAAATATGTAAAAAGATTTTCAAGAAGATTCCTTTGAAAAGACCTAATGCTTCCACGAATCAAATAATTTCATTTGCAAGTACAGTGCTTCTTATATTGGGTTTCTGGAGAGTGGTTTCACCTGAAATCATTCTGGCCAGCAAGGAAGTTGTTTATGAAACAAAATCTGTTTGGAGGGAACCCAACTCTGCTTTATGTTTCCTAAGTAAATCAGCTTGGTTTTAATTTTCTTTTAGCAAGATAATAAACAGTATGTCTAGTTTTGATTAAAAGGGGGCTCTCTGGGTTGCAACAATGGGAGAGCTGTTTATTAACATTTCACAAGGGCTTTAAGGCATAACTAAGCTAACTTTTCTGCTGCCATCCCTTCATTCCTCAGAATGAGCCATCAATGCACTGATAATGTCAGCTTTGATTCCTCACAAAGCCTAGTTGACTTACTCAGTTTTCTCATCTTTTTACTTGCTTGTAGGGTTTTTTTCGCAGAAGCATTCAGAAGAACATGATTTACACTTGTCACCGAGATAAAAACTGTGTTATTAATAAAGTCACCAGGAATCGATGCCAGTACTGTCGACTCCAGAAGTGCTTTGAAGTGGGAATGTCCAAAGAATGTAAGTGGAGACTCAAAAATGTTTTCTTCCTCTTTGCCATATCTATAAATATGACTTGCTCAGCTTCCAAAATCCATTTGTGGAGGATGTCAGCATGTGGAATTCAGACATGACACTAATGATGGATTGCCAGGGTAGGTGTAAACAGAGAATGGCATGAAAATAGAATAACTATGGGGATTTTCAGATAACACTTGAATGGCAGTTGGTGAAAAGGCAGGAGTTGGCGGTCTGGGGGGTGGCCATGTATTCCAGAGCAGCTTCTAGGTCACTGTGTGTTCCAGAGTCACTAGTAACTCAAGCATGTCACATGGTGACTCCATTTCCCTTTCTTGACCATAGAGATAAAGAGTTTGTCTTTACCAGTGAGTATAAAATGAGAAAAGAGATTGAATAAACAGTGGTGGTGATTTGCCCCCTTTTAGAGAGGGAGTATGAGTTTTTGTTGTGAAAGAAACATGTATAAAATGGTGTGTTGACATTTTCCCAGACTTGATTTAACTTTTTCCTTCCAGCTATCCTTTTCCCCAATCATACAGCTTATTAATCATACAGTAAAAGAGAACTTTTCAGTAGATTTAAATAACTGGTCCATAAGCATGTGATCATGGGGATTTGAAATGCCAGCTTTCATGTAGGCAGAGTATCTACATCACAAAAGAATTTCACTACTTACAGTCTGTCTGATTCTTTCAGATATAGGGAACAGGAACACAACAGGTAGATGACTGGGTTTGGGCAGGCCTAGGGGAGAAATAGGGGTGTGTGCATGCACTGCGGGGACTTACTGTGCTTCCTCAATCCCATTCCTTGGGTGTTTGGTAAAGGCAAACTGTGAGTGAAGCACGGGTCTGGGTGCTGTGAGGGTTACTCTGGAGAAATCAGAGACAGGGCATCTGCCCTCTAATTGAGTAGGAAAAAACGCCAGGTACCGCAGCCTCAGCCTCACTGTGGGGCTTGAGTACAGTGTCACTGGTTCTTGGATACTGGAGCTGGGAAGGGTGGACCTCGGAAGGAGTCTGTGAGGAGAGAAGGCTAAACTAATTGATCCTGAAGTCCCTGGGTCTATATCTGTCTTGTTAAACTTGGCAGGAAGTACCAGTGACGTAGCTGGGGTTGGAGTCTTGCGCATATTTAGGGTCCTGGTGAACAGTGGTGAATGGGGCCATCAGCCATAGAGGCAGTGTTCATCATACACACAGGATGGATTTCTCCTGGGATTGTCTTTTTCCTCTGAGTAGTTCTATCTGCAGAAGATGTTTTAGTTGACTGCATTTCAGCCATTTCTCTTTGATTCCTGCTAAGTTTAGAGCTTTTGCAATATTTACTATCAGTAACTGTGAGGATATGAAGCTAATATTTTCTTAACTCAAATCCCAAACCCTACCACTGCAGAGAAAAACATGATGTCGACCTGAAATAACTAGATTATTTATACGTATACGTGAGACTCCCAGAATGATCACCTAACACTCCACTTTTAGTCTGACAGTCTGTGACATGCATGTCATGCTGCAGTTTTGTGGGAGAATTTCAGTTCAGCCTGAAATTATAAATGAGTAAGCCAGATGTGGACTCAGGGAAAATCAGTACTTCTGCATTTATTTTGTGTGGGCTGGAGACCCATTTCCTGCTTACATTACTTAAAACCCATATCCTGCTGCTCTGTAAAAACTGGCAGCTTGGTTGGCAATTAAAAAAAATAATGTTTACACCCACAGGAAAACTCTCGTTTCAACCCTCAAGGAACTTATCACCTTAATTAGATTTAAAAATATAGAAAGGGGAAGAAAATGGGATCATTATGTCCAAATATTTTTTTGAAATGTATTTTTCTTAGAAGGAGATTGAAGGGGAAGAAATAAACAGTTGGAGTTTAAGGACTTATGGTCTAATAGGATATTTTTAAAGCTGAAACAGAAGGAAGCAGAAAAAGATGAGAATCAGTAACCAATTATACCACTGTATACACAACTGAAATGGACCTAAGAATAATAGAGACCCAGAATGTTAGAACTGAAAAGGGATCTTAGAGATTGATTTTCAACTCACCTCTCTCATTTGACACACAAGTACACTAGAACCCAGAAAGATGAAACGACTTTCCCAGCAATCCCTGATCTGTCTGAAGACAGAATGAAGATAACAATGCATGCCTGCCACCTCACCTCGCTGTGCATTCTCTGCAATACCAAGGCTAGCAGGACTTGCATGCAGTTCCAGCCTTAAGTTATGTCAGTTAATTAGAGTGTGTCAGAACTCTGGATGCAAGTGAAAGTCCAGCAAAAGCTGGCATAAGTGAGGGAAAAAATGGGTATATGTAACTGCACTCCAGAGTAACGCAGGACTCACACGAGTTTCAGGGTATTGTTCCTCTTTTTTCACAGATGTGTTGTTGTTTTGATCTAGTTTCTGGGAAGAATTTCTCCTTGGCTAATAGAGATGATTCCAAAAGGTCCAGGGCTTGTTGTCTGCCCTGTAGAAAGAGCTTCAGGCCCAAAAGAAAGAGACTCAGGTTCCTCCAGTGAGAGGGACCGCCGCTGATTGGCCTGATTTGCGACCAGATGGTTTTGCAGGGAGAGAGCATGCTGTGACTGGCTAAGCCACAGGGGCCAGGAGTATGGGAAGAAATGTCCCCTTGGAGAAATCAAAAAGACAGAAGGCAGAACCTACTTCCTGTTCACTATGATATGCCAATCAAAGAGAACTACTCTTAGTACATTCTCCTTCTTTGTGCTGTTAGGGGAAGAAAAGAAACATAAGACTAGTAACTCAGGCAGGGTGTTTTCTGTGTACCAAGCCCTGCATTAACAACTTTAATACTTCATTCCAGTTGTTCTTCATACAATCCTATGAGCTAAGTTTGTTGTCATCTCTCTCTCTCTCTCTCTCTCTCTCTCTCTCTGCTTTTTGGGTAGATGTAGAAACTGAAACAGAGAGGTTAATCAGCTTACTCAAACTAACACAGTAAAGGGGTTGTTGTGGGTTTTGGATCCTCATAATTTGACCGTAAAGTTGTTGAAACTATAACAAATTGCATGCCATAAAAAGCCGTTTTTAAGACTCAGTTCCCTTTTGAGTTCTACTTTATTGCCAGTTGTTAATAAAACAATAATCATGCTCTTTGCCCCATATTAGAGATGTACTCCCTAGAAAATCATGTGTGAGTCTAATTTTTATAGATTAAATTTATTTTTAAATGTATAAAAGGATGACTATTCCTTCATTTTTTTCTGTTTCGTAAATGCTTGTATTTTCCAAGGACTTTGTACAATGAGAGGAGCTTTTTTACAGAGGGATAGCTATTTGTTAGAGCTAGGAATTTGAAAGTAGCAACAGAAAGTGAAAAAAATCGATTTTCAGCAGCATTCTAAAAGTAATACCAAAATTTATGAAGAACTTGGGAAGGCGGCAAAGGAAGCAGAATGACTCCAAGTTGAGTGATGAGCTTCTGCTGGTGGGGTGGGAGAATGGTAACAATGTCAGCAGAGGAAAGTGTGTGGCAAATCCCTAAATAAAAAGAAGATATAAAACAGAAACGATAAATGAAGACATAAAATTGGGGATTGTGAAGGAAGTGTCTGGAGAAGCTTATGATGCAGATAAATAACTAATTGTTCATGATGCTAGAGGGGAAGGCTTAAGCTGCTGCAGCTTACAGACTCCGGATGGGAAGCCTGGCATGTTTAGCTACAAAAATTCAAATAAATGGTCTAAATCTTTAAGCCAGCAGTCAGCAAACTTTTAAAATTGCCAAATAGAAAATATTTTTGATGTTGTGAGCCAAAGGATCCCTGTCTCAATTAATCAGCTCTGCCACTGTAGTACAAAAGCAACCACAGAAACTACCTAAAGAAATAGATGTGACAATTTTCCAATAACATTTTATTTACAAAAGCAGGTGCATGGTGGGGTTTGGCCAGAAGACTATAGTTTGCCTGCTTCATTCAGCTTTGAGGGGTTCACCCATTGGCCAGATATGCCTCTTAAGGCCACTCTGTGATTTCTCCTTCAGCTCACATCCCACTTCCCACAGCTTATCTCCTACTAATAGATGCCCCAGCTTCCTGCCTCACTGGACCTCATTGATCCACAAATCTCACATCTCCCTATATCTTTAGAAGTTGCATCTAGGAATTAGGATGCCAACTTCTTTTCCAGTTGAACACCAAGCACCTGTTGAAATGTCATTTCCTCTTTGAAGCTCCACATGTTAGAAACTCTAGCTGAGGTTGCTTATTCTTTCCGCCCGTATTCCTGAAGTGCTTGGAACATCCCCCCATGAACCACAGACTTTATCATGGTGTGATTCTTCACACACCAGTGAGGCTTCCTGGCTCAATTATAAACTTCTAAAAGGAAGGCATCATCTTATCTTCACCTGGTAGCCAGAAAGTAACATGATGTTTTGCTCAATTAAGTTAGATTGGTCAGATGATTAAACATGGCTATTTCAAGTTTTCAGACATGAAACAGTTCTGGGTACATATCTGTTTAGCACTCAGTCTTTTGCTTATCTGCTGTGGGCCCAGACAAAGTTATTCAGCTTGTTTGGGGTGGTGTTTTCTACCAGGATAAAAGGAACACTAGTATTAACTAACAGCCAGGGTGTGATATGGGAATTGATGCTTCTAATCCTGTTTAGACAACAGTGTTTCTACAACCTGCTTTCACCTGTCAGTTCCCTCCACTAGAAGACATTAAATCTAGTCTGTGTGGATGAAAACCAGTTTGCTGAGGAGTCATCTTGTGTAACTGTGTATGGCAAGAGCCCAGTTATGGTGGAGCAGCTCAGATGAACAAATGATGGGCTTGGGGACCTAGTTTTGGCAAATTTAGGCTAATGAGTTATGCATTAAGAAGAGGGTCCAAGATTAGGTTAAACACTAGGGTCAGGAGACCTGAAGAAAAATGAAAAAGAGGTAAGACAGAATTATGACTTACCCGATGAAAGTAAAGAGTAAATCCTGGGTGTCCCTAATCTGATCGTGTTCCCATGGCCTCATGCTCCCACCTCATGTCTGTACCAGACACTAGTTGAAGGTCCAGAGAGTTCCTCCCCCATACTCCATTTCTTCTCTTCTTTTGAATACGGCTGGCCAATTCACGAAGGAACCGCTTTCTGTTGCTGTATGAGCTTATGTTTGTGTGGCCATGCCTGTGACTGGTGGGAAAACACGTCTTGGAGTTTGTTTGAGAACACTGTTTAGTGTTTATTTCACAGCATTTTTTTTTCCTATGACAGTTTCTTAAGTGTATTTGTAGACTAGAGCAATTGAATAATCTCTGAATTTAAGAGTCCCTAAGTACTCGTTGACACCTCCTCATTTGGGGCATATTGAGCTTAAAAACAGCTTTTTATAAAGTCTCTAAATTCCAATTTATACTTTATACTTGAAAGTCCCCATGGGTCTTTTGGATGCATGTTCGGACACTCAGATATTTCCACCAGAGGTTTTTGTTGTTCTGTGTTTCTCTCATCCCCCCCCCCCAACTCCTTTCAGTGTTAAACTTACATTAAAACAAGCCTTGGATTAAAGGCACTTAACCTCAGTTACAATCACTTTTGTTGGTGCACAAATTATATTGATGTGCTCATTGGTTCTATGGCTGGATTTTAGTGGCTTAATAACAAGGAAATTCATATTGTAGGTTGCCCTGTGTACTTGGAAAATTACATAAAAATCATCATCAGGGCACTTAATGTCTTTCTAATTTTAGTTTATTTCTTCATTTGTTCCCTTGTTACATCCTAGCCGGTTACTAGGTTTCCAAAGTTCACTGAGATCATTTTGTTCTGTTCAACAGCGATGTGACATTAACCCCCGCTTCCACTTTTGCCCCACCATCTAAAAACTCCTATAGAGACCCCCCCCCCAAAGTAAAGGCAAGGCAAGAAATTTCTTACTTTTATAGCTAAACATGTCATGGAAACCAGAAAATGATAATCGGCTCCTTTTCCTTCTTGCCAAAAATTAATGTTTTCCTGCATCTGACCAGGAGACTTAAAAACACAACAAAAAGACCAAATTCCATTAGACACCAGCAGCCCAGTGATGTCAGTGCCACTCTGGGACTTGAAGCCCATTAACACTCAGGCTGCAGAGGAAGTGTTCGCATTCCTTCAGCTTTACTAACACATTTCTCCCTGCAGCCTGTCTCCTGGAAAGGGGACAGTAGGCACATTCTCACCTTAGGAAAAGGAGAAATTTCCATTACACAAAAGAACAGAGCAGAGGGAGCAACAAAGTACTTTGAAGTTGGCCTGAGCTGGGTTCAAGTGCAACCCACCTTCTGGCTGTTTCCTCTTGGGCAAGATGTGCCCCTTTGCTTCTTGAGGAATGAGGTGACCTCCAGCAAGGGGTGAGCTCCACCTCCTTGCCGGATTCCTCGCTGCCTTGAGTCTCGTGAGCACCGTGCTTGGCACACAGTAGGCGCTGACCACATACTGCCCCCAGAGGTGACACAGGCTCTGTTCTGTTCTGTGGTTGCTGCTGCCACAGGAGAAAAGTGAAGGGCGGAGGCTGTCCTCATTTTGAATTGATTATAACACCTGAGAATAGATATACAGCCCCAAATACTATGTCACCAGCATTCAAAATAAAGCTTGCAGGCATAGTCACTAAAATAAATATCTGCCTTCCTCAGCTACTAGAAACTGGGAGACAGATGGCTCATTTGTCCGGAGATGCTAGGACATGTGTAATCAGAGACTAGGAGAAGATCCTGGTGTCATGGAACCCAACTCCATGGGGAAAACTGAACTGGGGTGTCAGGAAGGACGCCTGTCCATATACTTGCCTCAGTCAGCTCAAGGTGAAGCTTTGCAGTCTCCAGGGCAGTGCTGAGCCCAAGCTAAGGAGGCCAAGTACCCCCCAACCCCCACCCTGCACACCCCTCTCTAGGTTCACCTTCCGTCTCTCTTCCTTTAGCTAGGGCTCTGCTGGCCTGCCCCTCCTGGGATCCATCATTCCCCCAGTCCTGACCTCATCTAACACCCTTGGCCTCTCCACGAGCACTGTGTTGGTAGTCGGCCCTGTGGGCAGAGATGCGGGAAGGACATCAGTGTTAACATGACAGCAAGTCATGGTAGAGCATGTCACCAAGTACTCTACCAGCTGTGGAGTCACCCAAACCTTCAGGTTATCCTGTACAGCAGGTAGGACAAGAACGCCATTTTGACCTCCCGTATCCTGATATTCAGAAAGGCTAAGTAGCCGTGAAGTCACACTGGCAGCTTCAAGCTAGGGGTTCTCACTCCAGTTCTGAGTATCCTTGCAACTACACTTGGCTTCACTAACAACAGCATTTAATGCTGCAGAGTTGTCAGTAACATCATTCATTCATACTCCCAAATCACGTATTCGATCATTTAACATATGACTTGATTTGATATGTGACATGTGCTAGTTTAATGTACTATTTTTCCAAGTGTAAACTCTGTACACAGTCATATGAAATGTAACTTTAGGAAGTATTGGGCTTAGCATA
Source organism: Condylura cristata (assembly GCF_000260355.1). Lineage (NCBI taxonomy): Eukaryota > Metazoa > Chordata > Mammalia > Eulipotyphla > Talpidae > Condylura > Condylura cristata. The sequence continues at coordinate 3,098,134 of NW_004567134.1, read as the reverse complement.
GAATAAAATCAAATCATGCAGTGATGAATACTCCCTTTTCATTGCTCATTCATTTTTTTAAAACTAGCAATGGAAAAAAAATCAGTTCAAGGCCAGTACATCCTTGATTAATACCATGTGGATCTTTGCCACTACCCCATTTAACAGCACAAAGACAGGCAACTGTGCCTAGTTAGGACTGAAATGCAACTCAGAAGTCTGCAACCATTTCGTGAATGGTCAGGAAGTATTTTAAACTTTGTGGGCCATTTGGTGTTCGTTGCAGCTACTTGTGACTCTAGCATTGCACCACCAGGGTTTCAGGAATGCACCTGCAATAAAACTTTACTTAGAAGAACAGACCATGCACTTGAAAATTCTGCTGTTATTCACTCTTACCTCCGTCCTCTGGTAAATGATACTATGTAACTTTAGAGTAGGCACTTAGGACTGTTTCTGATTTTTTAAAAAAGAAGTAAACTAAACTAAAACCAGTTGTGATAGAAATATTTATAGCAGACTGTATGTGAGAAATAGCCAATGTAGAATCAAATCAAATCACTGCATGATTTGATTTTATTCTATGCTAAGCCCAAAACTTCCTAAAGTTACATTTCATATGACTGTGTACAGAGTTTGAAAAACCTTGGAAAGCTGGAGATTGAAAAACCTTGGTCTTCTCTGGTAGTTAAGGAGTATTCTTGTATCTGGGGACAAAACAGAATCTGGGAACCACAGCACTCTCCATTGCCCCCTGTGGTGTGTCAATTGTTGGTCAGTTTCCCACTGCCCTCCCTCTGACTTGCTCATGGCCCATACTGTGTACAACTTGAGAATGGTCAGCTGAGTTTTGCTTTTCTGGGATCTTCCGGATTTAGTCCTGTCCTGGTAGAAAGAAGGGTTGACAAATGGGTGTTTCTGCAGGGAATCCAGGTGAACTGTGTGGGAGGGAGTAAGAGGAGTAGGGAAGCGCTCTGCTGGTTCTGTTCATCCACCTTCTGAGGTGCCCACGGAGGTCTCCAGGGGAAGCCTGCACTCAAATCCAACCCATCGCTGACTCTGCTGTGTGTGATCTTGGGCAGTTTATTTCCCACTTCCATGTCTCGAGTTGCATGTCTTTAACACTGAGATGACAATAGTGCCTAACTCATATGGCTATCGTGAGTAATGAAAGAATGAATATCTGGTAGAAACTAGTGATATTACTTTATTATGTGTTAGCTCTTATTATTCTTCCTCCTGGCTTCCAAAGAATGACCTATTTGACCATCAGTATGGTCCACGGTGAATGCATGAAGTAGTTCATACTCCTTCCAGCCCACTGATCCTTTTACTCAAAATGAGGTACTTTCACATTTGACATTTGTCCTTGAAGACTCAGACCCACAAAGTATCATTGCTAAAGCAGATGGTCCCATATTGGGTTGTTTGGTCCCTCGCTGCTTTCAGAATGAGTGCCAAGTGTATCCATGTAGGCAGACCCTTACAGCCAGCTCAGTCTACCCAAGTCTGCCCAGGATGCTGATCTCTTGTCATGCACCCCAAATGCCTCATGTGCACTGGCCACCACTCACCATCAGTGTATTCATCCTGGGATGCAGCCTTAGGGTCTGCATGCTCTCATTTCTGCCTCATCATACCTGAAGCCTCCTCTCCCTCCCAGTTCATCCTTCAAGCCACCTTTCTCCAATCTGACACAGGTTCTTCTCTAATAGCAGGGAGTAGGTGTGGCGGGCTCTCACCGCCCTAATGTATGATGTGTTAGTAGCACCTCTGCTGGGTAACTTCTTAAGTCAGACTTGCTTTTTGAAGGTAGGTTTGTGTAGATGTACCTGATTGTGAGAGAGAGAGAAAGATGTCAAGTATTGCATATACTAGCTGTGAGTCTTGAAGGCAAGCACAGCATCTTTTTCTTATTTGGGTCCTCAAGTATAAATACATTACCTTATACTTAATGGGTTTTTTCTGGGGTGGATGAGAGACAAAGAGTGCTTAAGAAGTAGATACTGAAGCAGAAACTTTCATCTGATCTTTCCAAGTGTTAGAGATTTGAACTGGGTCCCATTGATATAATGAGTCTGTTCTTTGCCATTTTGCCTCCTTCCCTAATTCACACCATACAAATAATGAGCACTTTATCCCTTTCACAAATTGAAGTTTCAGCATTGTTTGTGTGCTGGTGGACAAAACCATTAGAGCTTGCCAATAGATCCTAATAGAGAAGTTTGCTTTCTCTTAAAATTGTACACACCAAATCTATAATTTGTTAAGGCACCCTGTATTTTATATACCACTAAAAATAAAACACCAACTGAACTAAGACACACTGAAGATTCTTAAGACATTTTCAAAGAGGGGCAGAGGAAGAAGCAGATATCCTTGTAAGAATAGGAAGCATCTCACACTCTAGGCTATAAATACTGTTTTCATCTTGAATGTTTTTCCTTCTGTTTTAAATAGGCATTGATAAAACCTCAGTGTCCCAAAACAATCCCCAACACAGGGATATGGCTGAGTAAATATGAAAGTGCTTTTAAAGTAGTTGGTAGAGAGTCTTTTGTTTGGAAACATGAAAATAGCAACTTGAAATTCTTCAGCACACCCTGTGTTCTGGGGGCAATGAACATGGCCCTTTAAGTACCTTCCCCCAGTGACAGCTATTTTCCGGAGAGTAGCTACCTAAATTGTTCAATAAATTCATGCATCAAGAATAATCTTGAATTTGCTCTTCCTGGAGTGGTATTGAGCACTTAAACCTCTCTTCTTCCCCCACCATCACAGAATATTAACTAGCACAGTTAAGTTATATCTCTCATCATTCTCCCTGCAAAGCTGGAAAGGAGACTTGAGCAGTCATCTGATGAGCTAGATTAATGGCATCAGGCATCTTTTGAGTACCAAGACCAAGGAAACACCCTATTTCTTCTAGAGAAAGGATGTTTGTTTTTCAGCTACACAGTTAATTATTCCAACACTTTATGTCACCAATAAAAAATGCCTCCCTGACTTAACAAATTTTTAAACAAAATTTCAGATTGTTTCATTTGGTCAGATTTACAAGCTATTGTTTCAGATCAACCTTTGTTTAAATCTTAAGATAGAAGAATTTCACTCTGTGTATCAAAATGGACCCACTTTGAAGCCAATTACATATGGCCCTTCCAAAGGAATAGATAAAAGTTGCATCTAGTAAACTCTACTGACTCAAGGGATTAATGAGGACATGATAGGAATCAACAATCAAGTGCAGTTGTTGTAATCAGTGGAAGGTTCCACTCTGTCTTCTGGCTGTAGCAGGGACAAAGTGTTTGAGCAGTTTGAAGTCAAATGGAGACTTGGCTGTAGCGTCCTTGGACTCTCTCAGAGATCCGAAGTTGTGTTGACTCCGAATGTACTCCTGATCTCCATTCATGGATGCACCCCAATGGGGGATTTCTGAGAGAGGGATGTCAGGACTTCCTCCTGCCTCCTAGGACTGAGCATGGGGGGGGTGGCTTTCTTACACTTCCCTAGGTGAGGTGAGGATGGGATCCTTGTGTACAGAATGCAAAGTCTCGTTCATTTTTATAAATAGTACCCTTTGCACGACTTTGTATTCTGGAATAATAGAATTGTGTCCATTAAATTGAAGTGGGGTACTTGACTCCACCAGAATGGCTGACATTGAAAGGACTGACAGTATCAAGTGTGAAGCAAGTGGTCCTCTCATCATGAAAGTAAGAAGTATAAATCCACCAAAATGTGATAACAGTATGGCAGTATCTCCTAAAGCTAAATATACCAGCATGACTCAGAAATTCTACTCCTAGCATCACTTCCTCAAGAGAATTGAATTCACAGGTCCACCAAAAATATTTCAGAAGCTGTACACATGATAGTCGACACTGGAAACCACCCCGGTGTCCCTCAGTGATAGAATATGTCAATAGCTGTGACATTTCCATAGTGGGGGGTGTGCAGAGTGATCGAAAGGGAATTTGGTATGGGTAAACACGATAGCACGAATAGTAGACGCAGCAGCATGGCTGAATCTCACAGATATAGTATTGAGTTAAAGAACTCAGGGTGAGGGAGAATATAAGATTCCATTTATATAATAATTTTAAATGAGCAAACTAATCTACATAGTATTAGTGAGTATGGTGGTTACCCTCAGGGAGGGGTGACTAGAAGCAACACGAGGAGCCTGTTGAAGCGCTGGACATTCCAAACTAAATTGAATGAAAACATAATTACCTGAATGTTATGCCTCAGAAAAGAGAAAAGATTAAAACAAGGAAAAAGTATTGAAGATCAGGCATGGCTGATCCTTTCTATGTATAAAAAACTCTCAGATGAGAGATGAGAATCCTCTTTTTGCACTTCAGAATTTCTTTAGGAGATGTTTTCACCTCTCTGCCTTTTGCCTTTTCCCTCTGAATTGGAACCTTTTTCACTTGTAGCTTTGGATGCTTAAGGGACAACAGAGATGTGATATTACTCCTGATTTATTCTGCATTCTCTGAGGGTAGTTATGTAATACCTGTAATCTCATCAAGCCACCTAACGAGCTTTCCCTTCGGTGCCATGCACTGCAAATTAATAGCCCATGGATCCGTTTACAGCTTGTTGTGGAAAACTATTTCAACCATCAAATAATAAACAGTTAAAAAAAAAAAAAAACAGTGCTGGAAGTTAGGTCTTTTTTGATGTTAAATTATCAGTAATGTCAGTAAATTCCTCTCAGTTACATGAGGTCATCAAAATGTGATTTATGAATCAGTGTATAATCTATTGTCGTAATTAGCTGACCATACTTTTTTGCATAATAAAAAATTCAGAATATGTTATTTCAATTTGACTCATTCATCAACAGAAAATGGGATTTATTAATAAGTGGTGAAATTGAGAGGGTTAGAGAAGATAAAAAATGGTTGGTCTGACTGGTAGAATAGATACCTACATCTTTTTTGTAACCATCATTATAGTTTCTCTGTGAGACTATTAACATTTAGATCTTAATTTCATTGGCCTTTTTAATATTTATTTCAAATGCCTGATAGATATTGATAACAGAAGAGAAAGTGTAAAAATGACAGCCTCTATGTACTGCCACTTGGCAGAATGTGAACATTGAATTCAGCATCTGGATTTAGACATAGAACTTGTGGGTTAGTGAAATGGCATAAGAGTATAGAATATCACTTTAAATACACTAAAACTAGTAGAAGTTTATTTCTGTTTATTTCTACAGAAAGGTAAATGTGTACAAAATCCTACCCTCTTTATCAAGATATATTTATCTCTCAATACTATCTTCAAAGAATATGAGGGAACTAACAGAAGTATTGTTTCAAAAAAACTTACAACACAATGAAAGTATAACACAATTTAACAACAGATCTGACTGAATTGTTCACTAAAATATGCAAATCACCAATAAATAGCAATAAACATGAAATGATGCTCAACATCTTTAGTCATTGGGAAATAGAAATCAAAACTACATTGAGATTCTGCTTTGTACCCACATCTAACAAGCAAGACAGTAAGAAACCTTGGTAAAGATTTACAGAAATTTGAATCCTCACACACTGTTGGTGAGAATATAAAATGGTACAACCACTGTGGAAGATATTTTGGCAGTTTCTCGAAAATTAAATGTAGCATTTAGCTGTAAAGCCCATCAATTCTACTCCTAAGTGTAGATCTAAGAGAAATGAAAATGGGCCCACACAAAAACTTGACAACTATAAATAGCAGTTTTGTCCACGATAACCCAAAAGTGGAAACATCTCAAATATCCATTAACTTATGTTCAAATACAACATGGTATATCCATATAATTGAGTACTGGTCAGTCAGAAGAGGGGTGAAATACTGACACATGGCAGATCATAGAATGTGCTTGATGACAGTGTGTTAAATGTGACACGGAAGGCTACATGCTGTATGTGGAGCCACCTATGTGAAATATCCAGACTGGGCACATCTCTGGAGACAAGAGTATATTAAGGTTACTCTGAGCTGATACATTGGGGCATGGAGGGTGACCGTTAGTCGATCAATGTGTAGACTGAAACCCACCAGATACAGTTTTTAAAGGGTGGGTTTTGTATGTGAATTTATATCTCAGTTTTTTGTTTTTTTTTTAAAGATTTATCTATTCATTCACACAGATCTGGGGTACAGGCCAGAGATGTGGAGGGTGAGAGGATTCACCAGAGACAGAGTAGGGTGCAGAACAGACAGATCGACGAGAGATGTGGAGGGTGAGAGGATTCACCAGAGACAGAGTAGGGTGCAGAACAGACAGATCGACGAAGTACACCGCTGAGGGGAGCCGCGGGCGGGTCAGGAGAGGTCTGCCACGCCATGTG
>NW_004567134.1:2983731-3090551 GCF_000260355.1 Condylura cristata | reverse complement strand
AAAAAATAGAAAACAAAAACATGCACAGCTCAATCTCACACTTTTGAAAACATGAAGTTTTGAAGATGAGACTCAAAATGTTAAAACTTATTGTTTCATATTCTTTTTTGGTGCTTACCTGGTATTTTTGTTATTATTTAATCTTAGTGCACATGTTAGTTGTATGATTGTGAAAGTAAGAAAAAAGCGGTTAGCTCGGATTCATCGAAGTAGAACTTTGGCTTACAAATAGTCTAACATTTTAGACTAAGTACTATTGAATATTGACAATGCTTCAGATAGAAATAGTTGAGAACATAAATGCCAGTATCACTATGCATTTGTCTGTTTATCCTATTCTCCAGGGAAAAGCCAATTCATTCCTTTACCTTCAGGCATCTTGGTATCTGAGGATAACATTCATTTATACCTCTATTTAATAGACTATAAACCAGGGGTCCGCAGCTTATTCCTATCAGCCGTATCTGGCCCGCTGCCTGTTTTTATCAATAAAATTTTATTAGATACAGCCATGTGCTTTTACTTAGATATTGTCCATGGCTGCTCCTGCTTTAACAGCAGACCTGTATCATTGTAACAGAGATTAGACTGCCTGAGAAGCATAAAATGAAATATTTACTATCCAGCCCTTGACAAAAGGAGTTTGCTAATTCCTGCAGTAGTGTATTCTCTCTATATGTATTTTCTTTTTGGTTCAGTTGTATTTTCTATTTGGAATTCAGTTCCTTGGCATACATGCATTTTATACTCCTTAATTACTGCCCAGTTTTCATAAGCTCTTTATGTCTTGATAATTAAGTAGGAACGACATCTGATTTTAACTTTGGACTAAAAATTCATAAATTCATCCTCTCCTAGGCCTATCATTTTAGATGAAGGAAAAATGAAAGGTTTTTGTTTTGGGTGGAGATGCAGCTCACTGTAAAATCATGCCACTTTGCTAAACCTATACAGATGGGAACTTCTTGTAGATAAGTCCTTTGTAGATAAAAGGAGCAGTAACTGTGTTTATATGAGGTAGCAGGTTGCAAATGCATCCCAGGATGTCTGTTCTTTGTCTAAATTGTGAATTGTTAGACAAACCCTCACAAGCGTACCCTTAATGACATGAGTTTGAACTCTACAGGTCCACTTACATGTGGATTTTCTTGTAAAAAGAAAATGTAGAACTTCCAGTACTGATAAACAGTAGTATAAATATATTTTCCTTGTGGTTTTTTAATATCTTTCTCAACCTTGCTTTATTGTAAGAATGTAGTATACAAGATATATATTAATCAGTGATCACGTTGTTGCTAAGACTGGTCAACATCAGGGTTGGTAGTGAAGTTGGGGGGGGGGATCAATAATATCTATGGGTTTTCTACTGCTCCAGGGATTGGTGTTGCTAACTGCCACATTATCCAGAGGTCATCATGAGCAGGATAACTTACTACCTGTCACCGACTCCTTTATTAACCTACTTAAAACAAATCACTTAAATAAACTAGCATTGTATCCTGACTCATTTCAAAGATGGACTCCAAGACTGAAGAATGCCCCGATCTCCATTTGTAATTTGTAATGTGAAGACACACATTCTTACCCTTTCCACCTCTAAGAGAGCTTGTGAGAACAAAATATCAGGCGTTTCCAAAAACTGAGAGTTCTTTGACAAATCAACATGCTGTAGAAACAGAAAATATGATTGTGGTTAATTTTATTGACCCAAAGGCCACAGGGGAAACTCTTAAGACTGCCCCATTAGACAAAGGACTTTTCTCCTGAAGTCCACATCACCCAACTCAGTCCAGCGGGCCCGTACAGAGCCTATCTCTAGTGGAGAAATAGATTATGCGTTTTCTTGTTCCGGTAGAACTTCCCCGACCTACTTAGCTTTCAAACTTTGCTTGTCTAAAAGATACAACCATCTTTCTTAGAACTTCCTCCCAGAATCTAATTATATGAAACCGGGGGTGTGCCAAACATCGCCTCACATCCAAACTCATCACAGAAGTGCCTGCTTCAAGGGTGAATCAACATGTGCTCTTTACTGCTGCAGGGAGCTGACAGCTTCTTCCAAGTTATTCCTGGTGTCACTGACAATTTCTAAGATATCTGAAAAAAGTAAGAAATGAGATCCATTGGGGCTTTGGTTCCTCAGGACTTGTAATTCCGAGAAGACATCTGTGCAGTGAGCATGAATATGCCCTCCTTAGTTTAATAGAATAGCAGTCGGATAAGAAGCATCCACCGACAATCCTGAAGGGGAGACCTAAGGTCTGGCCAAAGCCTGTAGATGGCTGGGCGACCATGTGCAAGTCACTTAACCTCTCTGGGTATTACATGTCTGTTAAATAAGGGGCTTGATGTAGTGATTGGTAGGAGACCTACCAGATATATCACACCATCTGAGACAAGAGGCTGTAACATCCCTTTAATTAGAGTCAGTAAGACCTCTTCATTGAAAAATCATGTTTGCTTCCAGGACACAATTACAGTGAAACTTAATTCATACTGTGCTCTGCTCCTAATAAAGAAGACAGAGAGTTGTTAAGTGGTTTCAGAACATAATGATGTGCCAAGATTGACTTTTCTCACTGCATTTTCTTCATATGTCACCTTTTTATGTGAACATCTCTGAACATTCCTGTCACGGCATGCTATAAAAGAGAATCTCCATTTTAGAGATGAAATACCTGAGACACAAAGAGGTTAATTACCTTGCCAAGAAAACATATAAAACAAAATACTTCAGGCAGAAGTGGTTGAGAGGAGACTTTATGCTTGGCATGGGAGATAAGAGAAGTAAAAGTTGTAATTATTCATTACAGTTTTCGGTGGATCTAGCATGAATATGGAGATTTACAATCCCTGAGAAGATTGCTACTTGTTTTCTTATGCAAGGCTAGACTGTAGTCGGAAAGTGGGAAACTTAAGAGGATGTAGGTAAACTACCCATCAGGAGGCACATCCTCCTGAATAGATGACAATATACACCCATCCCCACACTCCAAATTCCAAGCAAAACCCACTCATCACTGGCTTCTCATCCTTGATATTAAAGGTTTCTTCACACAGCACAAAGTTCTCATTATAATCCCATGGAAATATACATACCACAGGGAAAGATGGCAGGTTAAGTCACTGCTTGGTACTTGAGAGGAAATAAGTGTTGTCTCCTTTTTCTGAGAGCACTTTGGAGGACAAAAGAAGGGGAAAGGCTTAGGGGTACTTTGGGGAGGAACAAAGGTAGTTCTGGGAAGGTATGGCCTACAGTCAGTCAGCTATGGGTTCTAGTCTGGAATCACTGCGTAAGCAAGAAGTGTTCAGGTCCTCTTAGAGACCCCACATCTCCATTCTTGAAGTCCCTGGGTCTAGCCCTCCTTGCCCACCCTTTAGTAGAGCCTGAGGTATCATAGATGAGGGCCCTGGATTCTTGGTTCAGAGTTCTGCTGCTCAAAACAAGTTCCATCCACCATATGACCTCAATCACTGGAGAAGGAACAAAACAATGCAGAATAAAAATTCAGTTTAAATGGACTACAGTTTTATAGCATTGTCTAGAAAGTTCTCTTGGTCACCATGACTCAGATTTTACACATGTAAATATTTCATTTGGTGACTTTTTTCAAAAAATACACGCTAAGTGGGTAGCGGTACCACATCAGTGAACACATGCCTCACTGCATTGAATGTACAGGAAACTTACTGGTTTCCTATAAGCTCTGCTGGCATAATCAGCAGCATTCTGTGTTCACGCGAGAACTTGAGGGGTATCTACTCAGGGATGTGGTTCTCTGCCTTTGTTTCTACTGGGTTTCTGGTCTCTTGAAGGATAAATGCAAACTGTGTAAGTAGGAAGGCTTTTCCAAACCTAGGGTGAGGAGTGGTGATTTTTGCATAATGAATGATCCTTTTATACTTGAGAAGTCACCCTCAGGTAGTTGGATTATGACAAGAATCATGTCAAGAAAACAAGGGAAACACTGAAAATCCTAATTAAAGGCTGAGAATACTTATTACACCAAAACATCCAAGGCTAGTAGTGGTTGTATGCGAAGTAGAAGTTAGGTGTTCTGATTCTGAGAAGGGCGCTTTTTTTTTTAATCATAGCATCCAGATCTTGGGGGAACATTTTCACCAACTGAGTTGAATAAAACAAATTATAAGTATCTACCAGTCAGGGACCATGTCTGCTCCACATGCTTTAAAACTGCTTAACAAATGCTTGTTGAAATGATGAGAAAATAGCTTGCCTATCACTTCTGTTATTTGAGTAAAGAATCAGCTTTCACTCATTCTTTCAGAATTATAAAAGGGAAAGAATAACCATAAAACTTCTGCAGTGATTTTTTTTTTTAAGATTTATTTATTTGTGCATACAGAACTGGGGTACAGGCCAAAGGCTCGGGGCGGTGAGAGGCTTCACCAGAGACAGAGTGGGGAGCAGAACAGGCAGATCTATGAAGTACACTGCTGAGGGGAGCTGCGGGCCGGTCAGGAGAGGTCTGCCGTGCCATGTGGTCACCTCCGGGACAGGAGGGAATCGAACTCATGTGGAAGCGGCTTTAGATTCTCAGTGTTGTGCTTTAACCTGTGGCGCCACAAGGGAGGTCCCTCTGCAGTGATTTTTACAAACTCTTTTTTTCTCTTACCCAGCACCTATTTGTAACTTTGCATAATTTTTGAAATGGGCCATTTTTAGTAGTGGAGATAAGAAAAATAATCTCTCCTCACGTCCCATAGAAAGTACAATTTCAAAACTACCTCAATAAAAGGTATAGCATGACATCCTATGGGCAATACCTAAGGCTGATAGATGTTTCATTTTCTTGGGGTATTGTGCTGTGCTTTCAATACAGAATGTGTTGCCCATGCAACTGGGAGGGAATTTTTTCCTAAGTGAAGGGAATTCTTACCTAAGAAGCATGATGAGGCCAGAACTAAATAAAAGACTGCCTTTCCTTCTACACCGTGTGAGGCTGGTGCACACTCGCTTTCCAAGTAGTTGAGCTCGTGTCATCTGACAGTCTAACAGAGTCAGAGGGATGTGCAGCCAAATCAGGGTGACCTACTTTTGTTACCGGCATACGCGTTCGTTTTAAACTAACGCCTTGGGAAATCACACTGAACAAAAGGTAAAATGCATTAGTAATTTTAAGGCCTCTTCGTAAAGGTGTTGGCCAGAAAAAGAAGATCAAAGGATAATTTAATCAAAACCTTTTTTTTTTCCCCAAAAGAATTAAGGCTAAATTTGAAAAGTACCAGCAGTCCCTATTACCACCATCTTCTCCATCTTGGTTACAAAAAAGATGAATCTCCTAAGTAACAGGATACAAATCATTTTTATCTCGTAAAGCTGAGGATTAAAACCACAGACTTACCTCTTTCTCCTCCTCTCCCTCTCTCCCCCTTCTCCTCTTCCCTAACTCCTCCCTCCCTCTTTCCCTCTCCCTTCCTCCCTTTCCATTTTTAAAAGGTTTGCCTTGAAGGCTCAGGGATACAATCAGAAATTGTATTTTCACATGGAGGTTTTTCAGTTTGTTGCATAACCTCTTAAATTGTTCTGACATAACTCTTCAAAAATCCACATACTCGTGATATTAAATGGATGCCTCATAAAAGCCACTCAAAGATCTTTCTGTAAAAAAAGAACTCCTAGGATGCTAGGTTATCCTACCCATGTTGGAGAAAAATGCCCAATATTCACTTCACGGCAAAACAAGATCAACAAAATGCCAGCCCCAGCCTCGTATCAGTTTGAGGGGAGAAACTGAGGGATGGAGAGAGTTGGGATGGAGGAAGTAAGCGGAATGAAGAACCAGGTTCTTCAGTGATACTGCTTTTCCCATCTCCTGTACTTCATAGCAAGCTCCTTGAAGTCAGAAATTTTACCTTCATTTCCCATAGACCCCTCAGCAAATGCAGTTTCTGGATCCTGCCTTTGAGTTCATGCATTTACTTGCATATTCCCTGAATATTTGGTCTTTTGGCCAAAAAAAAAAAAATGCTTGCTGTATGACAGATGCTCCTCTAGGGGTCACACATCAAGACTGAGTTAGTCCCTGATGTCATTGGCCTATTGGGGAGGAGGAGGAGGGTAGACAGATATTATTAATGAGAATTTCAGGTCATGTATCAGGTAACCATCATCCGCTTAGAACTGTGTAGGAAGGAAGCAGTACAAATGGGGGCTGAGCACTTGAAAGAAAAAGATAAAACAGAGCATCGTAGGGCTGTGGGGCTACTTGATAAATGATGGTCAGAGAAAACATGTCTGGCAGGGTACTGCTTGGGCACAGACATAAAGCGGGGAGGTGGTACCTCCATATAGAGTCAAGAAAAGAATGTTCACACAGCGGGTGCAGGGCTCTGTGGTGAAAACTAAGGGTTGTGTGATGAGCATGGCAGGTGGTGAGCATTCATGCTCTTCTCTTGGAGGTGCCATTCTTCAAGTCAAGTAGACATTGAGCTAGGAAACGAAGGGGAGTGTGTGTTTTCTTTGGCTTCCTAGTTTTATATATATATACACACACAGAGAGAGGTATATATACACGTGTATATATGTGTATATATATAGAGAGATACACACATATATAGATGTATATATATATATATAGAGAGAGAGAGAGAGAGTTAAAAATCAATCTGTGATCAAAAGTGGGTAGGAGAAGGGACTCAGGATTGGATGATGAGAAAGATTTGGTGATAAGGAGCTTAGCAAGCACTGAGTGCCACTGCAGGCAGTCAACAGCAGGAGAAAGGTCCCCAGGCTGGGGTAAGTGTGATGTCTTCTGAAACAAATGAAAGAAGACCGCTGGGGAGAAGGAGCCCGATTTGTCCCTGCAGATGAAAACATGCACTGAAAGAAATTTAATTTTATTCTCATTGTTATGTAGAAACATTGATAAGTTATACACATAAAGTCAAAAGATTGCTTTACAGTTTTAAATTCTGCCTGCTCAGCCCAGTGTGTGTGGAATGGGCTTGGGAAGGAACTTGGAAGAAAAGTGAGGAGGACCAAGCAAGAGATGATGGCGTGGCCCAAGATGGTGGCAGCTGAGATAAAGAAAAGTAAGAAATAATATGTAAAAATAAAGAGAAATATATGGAATTTTGATAACTAATTTAGAGAGACTGTTTAGATAAAGGTGTGAGGGGAATAGTGAACATGGTGGCTGGCTGACTGCTAGTCCTCTGGCCTCCTGTACAGCTCTAGCAGGTCAGTCTCAACCTTTAAAGAGAGCAGGTTGGGCTCTGAGCTCATACTCAGAGGTTTTCCCCTTAACCAGGTGGGTCCCTTGGTCTTGTCACTCCTCATTAATGGTTTCAGTGGTGGAGAAGTATTCACCAGTGATCTTAGCAGAAAAGCTTATGGCTGAGTATGAAGCTGGATGGGTACTCATGCATGCAGCTACCTGGGAGCAGGTACATGGAGAGTCAGCCTTTGTGGGGGTTACACTGGATCGGGCACGGTGCAGTTGCTTTTTCTAGGTGACTTCAGTCAATCCTTAGGATTCTCCAAGGCAGCTGACACCACCCAGCAGCTTGTACAGATGAGGAACATAAGGTCAGTTGCTTGAGGTCACAGTAGGTCAGTTGCAGGAATGATTTCTCCCTTTGACCCAGGTGAGCAGGTGACAGTGTCCAGGGTCTACTCCAACAAGCCACTGTCCGAATTCTGATTTTATGTGGTAGTTAAGTGACTACAATTTTGTGCCTCGTCTCTGAATATTCACAGTTCTAGTATCACTCCTCCCTGAAGCAAAGGCTCCAGCTGTTCCCTGTGAGCCTTCTGCCACATAAACCCAGCAGGGGGGTCTTTGTGATCCCTCTGTATTTTCTCTGCAGGTAGACTTAGCTGGAGGGCCTTCAATTGAGAAATACTGACAACAGTGTAAGTCACTGGTTTCAAGGAAACCAATCCCTGTTAGGACAGAGGTTTAAAAAGCTGGATTCTGAAGTTGGTCAGTTGTGTGTTTAATGCCAGTTCCACACTGAACTGAAGTTTCCATAAGCTGACCTCTATAGAGTGTTGTGAGAGAGTTAGCTGTACGTGATGTGCTCAGTCCAGACCCTTCCAAGCATAGGATGAGTGGAACAAAGGATAACTATTATACTTTTATGTTTCAAGGCAGGGAGGGTTTTTTTGAGGGCAACTAAATGTTCTTGGCATTCCCCTGACAAACTTAAATGTAATTATTTCTCCTTGAGTGAATAAAAATTAACTGTAGGTAATTATGTTTGCCTCCACAGAACTTAAGAGAAAAAAAAAAACAAACAATTCATTCTGTAAACCTCAAAAGTAAAAAAAAAAGTCTTTTCTCCCAGATTTTTTGCTGCTTGCTTTCTTTTCTAAGTCTCTCCTACTCAGAGCATAATGAACACTGCTTTGCTTCAGCAACATGGCCCCTCACAAAGCCAGACAAGAGGCCTGCAAATGAGGTGCCCCAAAAGCTGAGCCAGAAGCCTTAGGAAGTGCTTGCCAAACAGTGATGTTTGACTAATTGGTAATGTCTGGGGAGCTGGCACCATGAGAAAAGAAAAAGACTGGTGGATGTTGAGGAAGGAAGACAGACTTAGAGCCAAGCATTGAGATCCTGGAAAAAGAGCCTGGCCAACAAGACATTCAAGGAAGTTTGTCCAACTGTTTTTGAAATGGTCCATTAAGCCCCTGAGGGAGAGCAAGTCCAAGTGTCCTGCATTAGCAGAGCTGGATAGCAGGAAGTGGGAAGCAGAAATGCGAGCAGAGTCTCAGGCACGCCCTCTTGAGGTCAAGCTGTTCCATGCACCATTTGCCTGAAATCCTGTTAGCGCGTTTTAGTGGCACCCAGTTAAGATGGTGGAACCAACCCTCTTCTAAAGTTGAAATGAGATAACTCACCCATCCATATGTCTAACTCTTCTATGTTTAGTTTCCTCTGAGGGAGGGGAGGAGAGAGGGTTTCCTCTCTACTGCATTGTTCCTATGGACCCCCTCCTATTGGTTCCGTCCGATAAGATCCAATCATGCAGACTTTGAAAGCACTTTCTTTCCCTGGCACCTGTAGGCACAAGTGCCCAGGAGAAAGATTTCTGCTGTGACTTCTCACCACTCCAGGCAGTTGCTCAGAATGACTTATGATGTCCACTTCCAAAAGTAGGCTGGCAGCTTTTAAAAAACACCCCGTCGGGGCCCTCCCTGGTGGCACAGCGGATTTAAGCACAGCACCAGGAAGCTAAAGGCACTTCAGCATGAGTTCGATCCCCACCCGGTAGGTGACCCACATGGCGTGGCAGACCTCCCCTTACCCGCCCGCTGGTCCCCTCAGCAGTGTGCTTCGTCACTCAGCCTGTTCTGCTCCCCACTCTGTCTCCAGTGAAGCTTCTCACCGCCCCTGCACCTCTGGCCCATAGCCCAGTCCTGTATGCATAAATAAATAAATCTTAAAAAAAAAAAAAGCACCCCTTTTTGTAAAGATCTGCCCCACTAGGAACCCATCTATGAATTCATCTTTTCAGTTTAAAATTTTCTGTCCTTTACCTTCTTCAGTCATAGCATTCTCTCCTGTTTCTCCTGTCATAGTGGTCTTTCCAAATGACTCTTTCTTGCTGAAACTGTCCCACAGGACAATAAGGTGAGGACTAATTGGATATTTTAAAAAGCTGGCTGGAAAGAATGGCTGCAACAGCTTTGAAAAACAACTTTGTGTATAGGGTAAACTTGAAAACACATATATCTGCCTACCCCAGCAATATCTACCAGTGTTGTCTACTACTCTGTCTCTCTCTAAATATACACACACACACACGAACATATGTAATTCCATAAATATATTTATAAGGATGTTCCTAGCAACAGTATTCAAAATAACAAAATACTGGAGACAATTCACGCTACAACAGCAGTAATAGAATAAATTCAAACAATGGAATACTATACAACAGTGAAATTGTTCAGTAGAGTACATAAATGAATCTTAGGTTTCACCCTAACTTAGGGTTGCCACAGAAAAAATATTTTTTGTGTGTGGAATAAAGGGTTTTTTAATGGGCAGAAATGTGATAAAATTATCAAAGAAACCAAAGTGATGAATACAAAATTTAGAATATGGTTTCTTCCAAAACATGAGGAAATGGGAAGTGAATGGAAGGGGGCACCAGGAGATTCCAAACAGATACGGTTTATTTCATCTTAAAGTATGTGATGGAATCCTTCTATGTCTTGATTTTGGTCACACTCACATGACCATGAAAAGTATGCAGTTAACGTACTATGTCAAAATTCAAGGAACGATATACAAAAACAGTGAATATTGTGTATAAATGATAGTTCAAGTGAAAGACATTTGTTAAAGGTATATGGTAAGCATACAAGAGTTTATTATGTTGTGATTTTTAAAAACCTCTTGTGTAAGTTTTATGAATATTTAACTTCTCAGTCTTAAAAAAGAACAATTTTTAAAGCTCCTCAATGGCTTGCCATTTTTTTCAGGTGAAAGCCACACTGTTCATGGGATCCATAGTCTTTCAATTTCCACACTGCTTGTCCCTCCTGCCTTTCAGCCCTCCCACCTGGGCAAGCCCAGGTACCAATGGCTGCCGGTCCCTCTCCTGAATTGTAGCCACCAGTGGGCTCCACTTCCTCCCACAAGACTGAGAGTTGCCTCAGTGTCACACCGCTCAGTTCCAGCACATGGTCTAGCACATGGTCAAGCAAAGATGTGTCTAATTTTGTTGAGAGACAGGAATCCCCTTTGCTTCTGGTAGAGACAGAGTAGTGGGGGGCAGATGGGTAGGGAACAGAAAGTGTACATCGTGATATTTACCTCTCATTTTCCAGTTCTCCACTTCATATGGTGCATAGGTTTTCTGTCCATGACAACAAATAGCCATCAATTGATGACTTAGCACAAATGTTATCTTAAAGTTCTGAAGGACTAAAGTCTGAATGGGTCTCAGTGAGCTTAAATCAAGAAGTTGTCAGGACTGTGTTCCTTTCTGGAAGCTTTGGGGATGAATTGCTTCTTTGCCTTTTCCAGTCCCTATAGACTGTCCACATTGCTTGACTTGTAGCTGTTTCCATCTTCCAGGTTGGGGAAGAAGGGTCTGTTCATGTGTCTCTCACTTTTCATTTCTTTGATTCTAATCCTCTGTTCCCATCTTCCACCTTTCAAATACTCTTGTGATTTCATTTGATTCCCCTGGATTATCTGTAATTATCTCTTTTTTAAAAAAGATTTGTATAGGCATACAGAACTGGGGTATAGACCAGAAGTGTGAGCAATGACAGTATTCACCAGAGACAGAGTGAGGAGCACAACAGGCAGATCAACAAAGTGCACTGCGGGAGAGATCTGCTGCAGCATGCAGGTCACCTCCGTGGCAGGGGATTGACTAGTTTCATGATGCTGCACTTTAACCCATTGCACCAGCAAGGAGGGCCCCCACCCACAATTATCTCTTTATTTGAAGGTCTGCTATTTAGCAACTGTAATTCCACCCCTTTGCCATAAAACTCAGTATAGTCACACATTCTGGGAATTAGGTTGTAAACATTTTTGGGAGATGGGGGTATGTTATTCTGCCTCCTACATGTGGTAAAGAACTAATGAAATCATCTACCAAAATTTCAGAGAGTAACAGCATGTAGCTAATGCCACTTCTGATTTCAGACTCTTACTAGACTTTTGTTTTAATCATGTACCTCAGAAGCAGATCCTGAAATGAGGATTTGAGTGTATATAGTTGTTTTGGTGTTTTTGTTTTGTTTTAAGATAGTCCCTGGAAATACTGGTGGGAAGTAGAGGAGAGAGAAGTAAAGGCAGTCAAGACAGTGTATCATCAAGGGGACCCATGACAAGCCTGTGTGCAAGTGGACCTTAATCTAGGGAATAATGAAAAGCAATGAGGAAATACAAGCCTCAGAGTTGGCCCCCAGCTCCCAGCAAGCATTAGTGTTTGGTTGAGAGCTGCTCTTGGGGAAGCTTCTTTCCCATGTGCACTCCAGGGTCAAAGAAAACCCTCAAGTAAGGAGATGCAAGTGTTGGCAATTGGTGGTCAAGTCAGATACATGGAAGATCCCAAGGCCAAGGGGATGTTTATGGATTTGGAATACCAGTGATGTCTGTTGCTGCTTGTACTGGAATTTAAATATCTGAATGCATTATGGTGGTGAATCACTAAGTGGACTCCTTTAAGATGGTTCAGGAACTTTCCAACTTGTTTCTGAAGGATTCTGTAGAGAAGTCCCAAGGCTTTTTACAGGAAAGTCCCTAGCCCATCCCTACTTTATCAGAGGCCACCCCAGTTTTTGTTTTTTGTGTCGACAGATTTATTGAAGGTAAAGAAACAATACAGACATGTTAAGGAAAAAAGGGGGAAACCACGTGCTTGGCCTACAGCTATAAAAATTGTATTGGGAATCTTTCTGGAAGGTAGGGATTGAAGGGGGCAAATAAGAGCCCAATTTAATTTCCCCCAGGATCTTTGGTAAAGGGACAAGAAGAGAAATCTGAATTTAGTTTTGTTGATAAAGATATTCTGTCCACTCCCAAAATGTAAACAGCTACATTGTTCAGGATCTTTGGACCTCATACATTTCAACACAAGCTGGGAAATAGGATTGGGGCGGAAATAGGTTTTGAGCTGTTTAGTTTTAATGAAATGTTTAAGGCTGAAATAATGGTTCCATATAGCTTTTGACATAATTTATTCTATTTTGTGTCAATTTGCCTGAAGAGTATAATGTTAGGGGTGTGGGGAGATGCAAAGGGCTCTCACCAAGTCAGGATTATAATTTACATTTAGAAAGTCTACATATTCCATAATTATGGTGTGCTATGAATTAGTAGAGTAATATTGAATATCTCCAACCCCCTTATTATGACTTCTCATGTGAAATATGTTTTCAATATACATTTATTCAGCAGTGCTTAAACATGGCAAGTCATAAACACATGCTTTTTAAATCATGTGGCTACATTTTCTTCCTGCTTAAATGTGATATCAGATGTTATTAACAGCAGAGGGGAGGAAAACAAGGAGAGAGGAGCTGTTAAAAAAACAAATAGTATTTTTTATTTTAAAAGAAATGTCTCTTACTTATGATCCTATTTCCCTAAAGCAAAAGAGGAAAAGTACTTAGGGGCTTTTGGTAGTTTCTCTGGTGGCAATTTATTTTATTTTTGTTACACTTTGCCTCCCAAGAGCAATGTAGATTTTAAAATCGGCCATATATTATGTGAATATGCTTGACCAGCTGATTTGGTTAGCAAATGCTCTCTGACTGAAATCAGGAAGAAGAGTTTAAAGATCCAGCTCTCAGGTTATTAAGAACGTGATACAAATAGCTAAAACCACAAAAAGACTTTCTATGACTATCTTTCAAATGAGTAGTTAAATTCATTTTTTTGTGGAGATTGATCCCAGCAGAAGATGAAGGCATTTTTCAGGGAGTGCAACTAAGTATTTTGAAGAGAGGCATTGCTTTCCAAGACTGTGAAAGTTGATTTAAAGGTTAGCCTCTCCAGTGTTGAGCTCTTTCCTGAACCTGCTGAATACTGTGCTTGCAATTTCAGGACCCTGCCACCAGGTGGCAGGCAACATTGTGGTCATGCTAAAGATGGCTGGGGTCTTCCATGCAGTTAGGAATTGAAAGGTATTGAAGAATCAAGAGAGTTCTTTATGAGAGAGTAAAACTTGCTAAAGTACTCCAGATGTTGCTTCCACTTTTAAATTTAATGCATCTGTTATGGTAGTCATGTCAGCGTACATTAACAGATGTATATATTTATAAACATATAAATATTTATAAATATATTAAAAATAACTATAATGTAGTTTTATGGGGGGACAGTGTATTATATAAACATTATATCCTATATTCCCAAATTCAACAAGATACAACTGCTGGAAATATGATTGTTTTCTTAACCTTGAATAAGAAATCCCACAGATAAAACAAATATATTGGTATCAGGAAATATATAGAAAAGTTGTAATAGTCCTAGTACTAAAGTAAATCTAAAAACAGCATGATAATGGGCAAAATTTCATGCCTAGTGAAATGCCTGGTATGTGGGTGGTTATTTCACAAGAGGATAGCATTGTTTATAATTTTACATTTAAGGTTTGGGATTTTCAGTAAGTATTACAAGAACCTGGAATTTAGGGTAATGTTTAGATACATAGTTTTTGTAGAAGGGGAGAGTGGAGATTGCAATCAGCAAATAAAGTTAAGTACTTACTTTGCAGGTGATATATCTAAGTTTCTGCTTCATTGCTTTGATGTGCCTAATCAATGACAATACGCATAAAATTATCTGATAGAAGGAGAAATAGAATAGTACCATAGGAGTCTACTAGACATTTCTAAATGAATGCAGACGACCAACTGCAAATAAGTTAAACTGTATTTTTTTTTAAAGATTTATTTATTTATTCGTACAGAACTGGGGTACAGGCCAGAGATGTGGAGGGTGAGAGGATTCACCAGAGACAGAGCGGGGAGCAGAACAGGCAGATCGACGAAGTATACTGCTGAGGGGAGCAGCGGGCAGGTCAGGAGAGGTCTGCCTCGCCATGTGATCACCTCCGGGGCAGGCGGGGATCGAACTCATGCAGAAGTGGCTTTAGTTTCTTAGTGCAGTGCTTTAACCCGCTGCGCCACCAGGGAGGGCCCTAGTTAAACTGTATTTAAAAGCTATTAAATTATCTAACTGTGAGCATGATTTAGAGAAATATGAACTCATAGGAAAAATTAAATGCCTTACTTCCTATCATTTGACTCCTCAAAATTTTTCTCACATGGATATGATGCTGACTCCCCCTGGATTTTCCTGTTTTCTTCCATGGCTTCTCACATAAAAGCAACATTAAATCCTCCTCCTTGTCTTTCATATGTCCCAATTTAAGATCTGCTTTCATCATGTGTCACTTGAAGAAAACCCAGATCATGTTTCTCATCTCAGCTCTACCTTGTGTAAGGGCTAAGGACTCCATTTTTCCTTTCTACCCCATTATTAAAAAGCAAGGATCTTAAGAATAACTCATGTGAGCTGGAAACTAGTTTCACCATTTGATGGCCTTAAAACCTTTAGAACTTTTCTAAAATTAGAGTAATAATAGTCCCTACCTCAAAGGGAGGAGGAATGGGATCTTGTAGAAAGTATTTAGATTCCATGTGTCCGGCATATCAAGGCTACTCAATACATGTTAGCACTGTTAATACCAGTGGTAGTAGTAATAGTGGGTCTTCAGTTCCCTTTTTGACCAGAGGAGTTCTCAGAGCTTTTTGACTTTTTTTATTTTTAAGATTTATTTATTTCTGCATACAGAACTGGGCTATAGGTCAGAGGTGCAGGAGTGGTGAGAGGCTTCACCAGAGACAGAGTGAGGAGCAGAACAGGCCTACTGATGAAGTACACTGCTGAGGGGAGCAGCAGGTGGGTCAGGAGAGGTCTGCGGCTCCATGTGAGTCACCTCCAGAGCAGGGATCAAATTCATGCTGAAGTGGCTTTAGCTTCTTCATGCTGTGCTTTAACCTGCTGTGCCACCAGGAAGGGCCACAACTTCTTTTCATACCATAAGGAGAAGCAGAGAAATAGCCCTCCACAAATCTTATTGCACTGTTCTGCATGCTTTCCCACTTCCCCTCTCCATTATGAACCTGTAGGCACTGCCAGTGTCCCTGTACCTGGTTTCCAGGTATGGTGCTTGCTGAATTCTTCTGTTTGGATCCAGATTTTTCTTGTCAAGGACCATCTATCTATTCTTTCAAGGAAAATGTTAAGTAAATCTAGCCATGTTTTAAGTTTGTATTTTGTTTTATTTTTAGGGTCCTTAAATGTTGGCTTTGGCATTAGCACCTAGAGTGGTCATTTCACCTAAAATGACCAACACGTGAAAGTGGGGCTGCTGTGCAGTAAAATGTGAAGCTCTTGCTTCTGCTTCTTTCTTTTGGGTCAGCTACCCACTTAGCCCCTCCAAAGATTCCTCCTTTAAAAAGGCCTAGGCATGTTTCTCCAAAGCCTGAACCATATTCTGTATGTTTGCCAATAATGTAAATGAGACAAGCAAATATTGGTGTGGTTGTAGAAGAAACAAAATCAAGCAGGGTGTATTTATTGTATCAGCAAGATGGGACAGGCAAAAGTAATCAGCCATTAGCTGGATCAGCTGAATGTTCTATTTGTTACTTAATTTCTCACACAAATTACTAATTTGTGATAGCTGTAGAACACGTTTCTCTTTTCTTGTCTCTTTATCAATGAATGTGCATGAGTCTGAATTAGACAGTCCCTCAATTACGGTCAGAGGTCACTCACTTGGGATCATGTCAGGGAAGATGGTATTTCTTGATGTTTAGATGACCTGCCTCAGCTCCTGGCTCCACCACCCACAGGCTGTGTGTGGCCCAAGGCCAATACCCTCTTCATGCCTCAGTGTCCTTATCACTAGTACACAGGGCATAGGAATCCCTATTCCATGAGGAGGCTGTACCCATGAAATGAGTTCAGTGAATGCAGAAGTGCTTGTAAGAGTGCTGAGTACAGAAGTCATTATAAATGTCAGCTTTGGTAAAGGGACAATGGAGGATGATGACAGTGACACCAGGTGCCCACTCCCTCACCTGCCACTATACTGGGCTAGATATTTTTCTGATCTGGTTTTTTACCACTTAAAATATCTTTAGTAGAACTCAGCAGTAGGATTATTGAGCACCCATAGAAGTACCTCATCTACATATAAGAACAGGAAATTAAAGCTGGCAATGGTTAAATGACTTTTCTAAAGTCACCCACTAGTTAGGGGCAAAGTCAGTCCTAAAAATTGTAGTTCGTGGAATTCCAACTAGTGCTAATAACTTCTACCATGCTAACTTCCCATTGAATAAAGAATTTCGAAGTGTAAGTGCCCCAAAAGTCTTAACAGGTTCAGTTTCTTTAGGGTTTAAATGGAAATTGGATTATGCTGTTACATTTCCACTGCACAGCCAGTTTAAAGCAAGGTGGTAGGGGAAGAGTGGGGACAAAATGGACTTGAGACATATAGAGGAGGAAGGAATGTTTGAGGTCAAGCCATGCCTCGGAGCATAAAGAATAAAACTAGATAGCATTTGTGGTTTCAAAAAGCAAACAGGTTTTTTGGGTTTTGTTTTTTGTTTTTTTTTTTTCTGTTTAATCTCTGGGCTCTGGTGAATATAGGGAATAGAAAACAAGAAGTTGGAGAGTTTTTCAGTGAAATTTTAGATTGAGGAAGAAATCAGTGTTGGACTAAGCAAGATGGCAGATCTAGCTGCTCAGAGAAATTGAGTAAGAGACAAAATTCTTAGAATCAAGAGTGTCTAAAACTTGACCCCAGATGAATGGCGGACTCAGGGGTTCTCTTACAGGTTGCTGAGGAGGGTCAGGCTGCAATGGGAAGTTATCTTGGAACTGTGTGGAGAAGGGACACCAAACCCTCAGAAGTATAGGGTTGACAATGTGGTTTGGCCTATTGGAAAAGAAGGGAAGTTGGTCAAGAGAGGCCTGCTAATAGAAAAAAGAGGCTGAAAACAAGAAGCATCTGGAAGGGGTCATTTAATGCTTTAAACTCATGCCAAGCTAATTAAGTAATGTGAGTGTATGTTCTTGTAAATTATTTCAACTGTATATATTCCCCTGAGGTTGCCTTGCCCTGAAGCTCAAGATTGGTCGTGTTTAAGCAGGCTCTGAGTGGGCCAGAGCTGTGTGTATGTTCGCACTCTTGCATGGTCTATGCTGATGATGGTCTATACTCCCTGGACTGTTGCTGCAACTGACTCGATTTTCACAAGTTATCGTTTCTCATGCAGGTACTCTAATCCCCATATTGCAGTGTAGACATCAGGCCTTTGGGGCCATTAGACTGTGATGTTCCCAATTCCTGACCTCAAGTTGTCATCTCAAGGAAGGAGAACACTTATACCAGTATTTTATTTCCAGACTTTCTATCAGGAGGATCTTGTCCCTGTTGCATGGTGATGTTCTTTGACTTATGAAACCCTGTTGGAAAGTCTGGAGTAGACCCCCTCCAATTCACCAGACTGAGATTGAAAGCTTGTAACTTCACCAAAATAAATTGTGCTCTTCTTCTCCCAAGACTGTCCTCTAACCCTGATCTCTTAGCTTTTTGCTTTCGAGATTTCATGCACCTAATTTGTTTCTGCATAGAAGTCAGAAAATCTAGGTCTGCTTATCCAAGTAGAAAGTGTTATTTTATTGAGTAAATGTTATAAACAGCTGCCTCTTTGCTTTACAGAAACGTAGATAGTCCCTTATGTCCAAAGCATCTCCTCTAAAGTTTTCAGAGGCCTCTAAGTAATCAGCTTTCAAGTCAACCACAAAAAACCCTTAAATTTTTATAATGGTGTCCCCCAGTAACAAGTTGTCTTTAACTGTTTAGTCAGACACCAAATCAACTCAGCCTTTTTTATTGCAAAAGGACTTTAAGTAAAATTACTACTATTTTTACCTCAGAATGCACCTGTCTGAATGAGAGGTTATGACCCATTTCCTAATTAGGGAATTTCCTTATTACTCTGGTCATTTTACCCAGTAAAGATTACTAGACCCAAACTAGTTATCAGAAAAGAAAAGGATGCTTTTGATAACTGAAGTTCATTTTGAATCCTGCTAGCCCCTCATCAGGGTTGCAGAAGTCTTATAAATGTGATTTACAGTGTCTTGACTGGTAGGTGTGCCACTTGGTAATAATAGGTTTCAAAATTTTAGAACTGAGTCACTCAGCGTGTGGAATGCAGAGCAGAGCAAGTCCAGAAGCAATTTCCAGACCCTGATAGGACAGGTAACATCAGTTGAAAGTAGTCTTTTAGAAATCTTGAACAATTTGATGTTACTACATTTCATTTTTCTAGCAACTCACCTTTGTGGTATGTAAATGTATGTTAAACATGACCTACTTAATTCATAAGTTATATATAAAATGTATACTTTCTAGTATGGGTGATAAATGGGGGGACCCAAGAATCCTACCCCATAGTTTGTGAAAAATTGTTGTAGCCTCCATCACATTATTGTGTGCTGCTCACAGTTTTATAAGGGAGAGAGAGCTTGAGTTTCAGCCCCATTTTACAGCTAAATAAACCTGAACTTGAAGCCACAAAAACAGCTGGCTTTTCCCATGTGTGATGTTGTGGTTTAGTTCTTACCTGAAGCAATTATCCAAGATGTAATTCTGCTCATTGCAGACAAGTTAAAGCAAGTTCATCTGTGAACACTCTTGCCTAAGCTTTTTTCAAGGCGTTATCTCTTTGTACAGCTTACCTTAAATGATCTGTGAACAAATAACCTTTGATAACATTTCAGTTCTCCTATTTCATGAAACTATTTAGCCTCTCCACAGACCGGCTGATACCCTGTGTTTTCTGATGTCCTGGGAAGATCCTAAACGCATAGAGGCTCAAGGTTTGGAGGAGACCTAGGGAACCAAGCCAGTCCCTGGCCCCGACCTGTACATTGGACAAACCTTGTGCCAGGGGATGAATGGACCTCAGTAGACAGTTGGTTTGGGAGCATTAGGGAAGTCAGAAAGTTCTTCCTCATCTTGCGTCCACCTTGATCTCACTTGTTAGCCCAGCCCTCCCTCCCTCATGATATCTGATCATAGGAGCCACACCCTCCCGAGTCTCCTTCCACCACCCCAAGTCAAATGTTCTTTGTGTGATGTGGCATTACTACCCAACCTCCAGTCTCACCATCTCAGCCACACATTCAGCTCTCTTGAGGGAGTTTCCATCCTAAAATAGTTGTATCCCCCAAAGCCAAACCTTTCGCCCCACAAGTGGTCTGTCCAGAAATCAGGAAAATGACCCTCTCCTTCAGGCCTAGTACTGGTTCTTACAGTACACTTTAAGGCCGCATTACCTAGTTTGCAGCCACATCACATGACTACTTTTAATAAGATAATGAAAAAAACAAAATCTATTTAATATCAACATCTTGATTTGGCTAGATAGTCTACATATTGACTTTCACCCACTATCCAGACAAGCAGTGAAGTCGACAATAACTGCTGTAGAATTTGGAGCCAGTTACTTATTTTGAGAAAAAATCATACTCTGTGGAAGCAACGCAGCTTGGGCCCTTTAATCTTCCCAGTTAATTTGACCTGGAGCCTCCGTGTCTGGGTAAGCACAAGCCCCTGTGTCCACACCTTAGGGTTAGCCAATTAATGAACCCCAACTAACTGATGAACTCTAAAGTCAGAGTTTATCAGGAGCTTCCCCAAGTGGACACTTCATTGTGTTTGCTGGCTCCCTCATTCTCCTTCCCTTTAAAAATTGCTGACGAGGTCCTCTCTGCCGTGACCTTCCTAACATCTGTTTCCAAACACACAGGTTATGCCCAGCGTCAGTGTCTAATGGTGTGGGCACTGCTCCCTAGGGCCTGCACCAGACACTGTATATGGGATGCCTCAGGGAGCCAGAAGTGGAAGGAGAGTGGGAGGAAGATCATTCACATGATTATGTCACATGTTATAATCAGCATATCTGACTTTTACAATTAAGTAAGTAGGGAGAGAAAAGAGACCTAGTTACAATTAAGTAACTAGGGAGAGAAAAGGCTGGTGTCCTGTTCATAGAAGAACCTTCTCATCATTGACTGACTGACTCATGGCACATTCATTTTTGAACCCTTTTTTTCTGTCCTTTACCCCAAACACTATACTCCAGCAGGTCACCCACTTTTTAAAATAAGTTTTGTTGAGATAGTCATATCCTTTGTTTATACTGCTCTCTCAATACAGTCCCAGAACTGAGTCTGTGACAGAGCTTGAATGGCCTGCAAGGCCTGACATTCTTCACTCTCTTTACAAAATTCCACGTGCTGACCACCACTCTGTGTCAATAGATCCCTTGATCCAGCCGTTCCAGTGATCTTGATTCCCCCTCCTGCTCCTCAGCCTCTTGGCTGCCTTTGGCTCTTCAAGACCCCATTCTTGATGATTTCTTCCCTCTCCTTGCTCTGTCAAGTGAATCCTCATTGTCCTCTCCTTGTCTCTCTGACAGCTCCTTTCTGAATTCCATTCTGACCCTGCCTTCAGTTGAAAACATAGAGGAGGGCAGCACAGATTTTTGTCTTTTTTTTTTTCATTTCTCTCTCCCCCAAGCGCCCAGAAGAGTGCCGGGCACATGTGTTTGAGGAGTGAATGAATGAATGAAACTTGTTCTGCCTGGGGAAAGTTTCATCACCTTTCCTATCACCTGGCAGAAAGTCCTGCTCGGACATGACAGGAGAGTAGCTGTGTCCAGGTGCAGTAAACACTGCAGTATTTGGCTCAGAACCACAAGCACCCGGATTCCCCACACATAGCCAAGGTTCTGGGGTTCTAGGAATCTGCTTTCCATTTATTTGGCCCCAACCTTCATGCCTTTATTCCTACCTAGTGTAGCTCTATGTTTGAAGGCCATGCTGCTCCTGTAAACCTGTGTGTTTATGGATTGGACCCCGAGAGAGCAGCTAAGATGTAGTAAGGGCAGATCGAGAAGAGAAAGCGGAGAGCCACGGACTTCATAGAAAGCCTTTCCGCCTCTTCCTTCTCCAGCTCCCTCTGTGGTTACCTCTAGGGGCTAGAGGAGAACCCCTGCCATTTCATTTTGTGAAAGGTGACCTAGATTATATTGTGAAATGAATTACCATCTGAAGAAAGAAGTAAGGGAGAGGAGGACGGAAAGAGAAGGAAAGCCAAGTATAACTTAGTGTTTTGTCATTAGGGTTGGCGAAGAGGTTAGTTTTCTGTACTAATTCTGTTCAGTTATTAATAGTATCTAGGATGCTTATTGGATCTGCTTGTATTCAATTAGGCATCAACTTGGATCATTGTGTTGAGAAGGGTTCTGAGGCTGTCTGCAGTTTAGTAAGGAAAAAAGCTATCATCAATTAGTGATGTCTGAGGAGTATGGAAGAGTTGTGGCTTACCGGCCATGTTTGCATGGAGGGAAACATTTAAGCTACTGAAACAATGTCTACAAAAAAACTTTAAAACTGATTATGTGAGCGGAATACCAGTGCCTGACTTTGCTACCACCTTTTTTTTTTTCCTTCTGCCTCTTTGAAACCTTCTACCTTTTCCTTTAAACACCAGAATTGAATCTTTTGTATCACAAAGGGCATTTTGCTGAGAAATTTGTAATAGCTAAAGATTTGTATGATCTTTGACTATTTGCACGTACTCTTCAGTGGCAAAACTACATCCATTGGAAATGTAGGCTTAAAACACATAACGGGAGTTTTCATGTTGGGGTCAGTGAAAGAAAAGGCAGTTTTCTAGAGACCCTGTGCTGTACCAGGTCAAATCTTAGTTCTGCCAAGCCAAACAGTTGCCTTTGACAGAGTCTGCAGAAATGCACCTGTGAAGTCAAAATAAGACTTCTCTGATGGTATCTTGTACTGTTTGACAAGGTAGCACAAGATTTCAGCCAGGCTCACACACTGATTTGATCCATTCATTTCACAAGCTTTTTTTGCCCACCACCCATGTGCCATGCAAAGTCACAGGCAGTGGGCACCCCACAGGCATGGAACACACTAGAATTGGTTCCTGCTGGAGATGACTTTCAAGTGGAAGGAGACAGACAATACATAGATAAATGAGGTGTTGACTAGGTTTATAAGTGATCAATACTAATGAGAAAAATTAAGAGACTGGGGAAAAGTGTTGTACAGGCACTGGAGGGAAATATTTGCTATTTTAGGAGAGTCTGACTGGGAAGGTGGTTTTAAGTAAAGAGTTGGAGTTGAGGAAGCAAGTGCTGGATAAGGGAAATGCTTTCCTGGCGTGCAGTTGCTCAGGGTGCTGGTGGGCCAGGGAACAGCAAAGAGAGGCAGCTGGAACAGAGTGAGTTAAAGAGAGGGTGGGGGAGACAAAGCCATAGAGGTAATGAGAAGACAGTCGAAAGAGATACAGTTGAAGTCATATTTTTCCCTGCATATAACAGAAAATAATACATGGTCTTGGAAATTTTGGCCATCTGTCCCTCTGACTGGAAACTCAGTCTTTAGAGATACATCAAGCATCATCATTAATTTAGAAGAATGATGACTCTATTCTGAGTAGACCAAATGCCTTTCTCTATGGATGTGGAGTTTGTAAATGATAATAACAGCAGAGTCCTTTATAATTCCATTCCTCTCCTGTGTCCTCTTTGCAATTAAACCAGTAAAAGTGGGCTTTTCCATTTCTGCAGAAAATTTCTCCAGATCTTTCATCTTGATGACTTAGTTTTCTTCTTCCTCCCCTCTCCAGATTCTCTGTATCTATCAGTCAGGGTTGATTGATCATAAGCAACAAAAACCACATGGCTGGCTTAAGTCAAGAGGAGTTCACTGGAAATCCACTGGGGAGGCTGGGAAAGAGATTGCCTTGTGGACAGTTTGGACTAAATGTCACCATTAAAAGACTGACCCCCCAGTTAGTTATTTCATCTTCAAGATCCTCCCAGGAAAGAGTGCCCTATTAGCAATGACTGGCACCTGTGCCCCTGAATGTCTAGCGGAATGGGGCAATGATGGGGCCTCCTCATCCTCTATAATAAATGAAAGGACTGCAGGATTTTCTGCCCTATCAAAATAGACAGAGGTAAATTCCATTCTTAGATGAATCAACTGAACTGAGCAGCATCTCTTAATTCCACAGTAAAAAACAGAAATTGGTTTGGATCCTGAAGTGGACACTACATGGTAATGTTTTTCCCTCCTTACTAATTATCCTAATTTACTTTGAGGACTTTACCTCAAAGTAATGGTCTTCTCTGGCCCCAAATGTCTGTCATGCTGATAAGGATGTATACACATGTAAATCCCCATGTATACACAAATGTGAACCCTGAGGTATAAATACCCTGAGGTATACATGCATGTATCCACACATGAGCATGTGGTTTGGACCCATAGCATGCACCTAGAGTTTTAGGATTTGACATATATCAGAATTAGCTCTTAGGACATGAAGTTCACTGTGACTGGGAGTCATCTCCTAATAATCTTCTTAACTAACTGTGAATTACAGAAAAATTTTCCCCAGTCCCCCATCCCTTCCCCCACCAAGCTTCTACTTTCCCTTGACGTACACCCCCTAGAGAGGACAGAAAGGTCAGAGATTCTGCTCGGGCATTGAAACGGATTAAACTCCCTGCTTCAGGATAAGCCATCAGAGTGTCTCAATAACTCTGCATGGAGGGACAGCCTGGCAGATCCACTCCCTCTGGGCAGCAGCTGCTTGCAAAGCAAGGCTGAGATTGGCCAAATGGGTCACGGTCATCTTGTAATCAGATTATGTCGCTATATCCGACCATTGGCCATCTGTGGCCCAATGGGGAACTATTAAGCCAGCAGCACTGGCCTAAGTGAGATAGACGATAGCAATGTTCCTCAGAACGATGGATTGATCTGAGAGATGGTGTAATAGCCCTGCTAAAGGAGGTCAGCTGATGGGCCATTCTGACAGGAGTGGGCCTGTCCGTCCCTCACAAAGGTGAACCAGATGGGAAATGCCAAAGTAACCTCCCACAGAGAACATATCCCAGGATCTTCAGAGAAAGGCAGGAATATCCCTCAGACAGACAGACCCAGTTTTGTCCATGTATTTGACAAGTCTTTTCAGTTCCCTTCCTGGAAAATATTTTAAAGAAATAAAAAAATGTCTGTGATGATAATGTACAAAGATTTTCATCGCACCATTATATATTAGTATAAAACTAATAATAATATAAAGAAGATTAAGAAAAGCCACTGAACTCACTCCAAAGAAAAGAACATTATGCTGCTTTTGAAACCAAGGTTATGACATAGGAAAATAGCCACAATGTTAAGTTTAAAGGGAAAATGAGACCAGAAAATTTTGTGTATAAACTATATGAAAAATTAATAAATGCTTAAAAAGGCAGAACAAAGTAAATCAAAACATAGGATTATTTCTAAATGGATTAATTATAAAACATAGTTTTATTTTGCAAATGTCCTTATTTTCCAGGTTGTCTGCAGTGAACCTACTTGGTTCTTTTCCTAAAGAATATTTTTTTCCTTTCCAAAGAAAATAGCTTTTCTCTGTCACTAAAAAGGTTCTCATATATTATAGAGTGTCTAGGAAAGTAATTGCCCAAAACCTGGTTTATCAAGTGTCTTCACTAAAAACCTATTATTACCTAGAAAAATGAGTTATTTTATCTTGTGCCTTATGTTCCTTCATGCCACCATTTCATCACTTAGTTTGTGGAAAGATTTTGATGGCAGCATACTATTCCTCCCTATAGATATGAATGAATTTTGTATAAGCATTTGCTCAGAGGAAGATCAGTAGATGTGAATAGTTCTCTGGGTTTAAATCAGATAAGCCTACCTTCCCAGTTACAGTGTTGGCACCAAAGGTCTTCTTCTGGCAATTTCCACATCACAAAGAGCAAAACTTTTCTACAGATTGGCAGGCTGGTATAGAGAAGGCCAAAAAGATCTTGAACTCAGAGCCCTATGTGCTTTCCTCTGAATGACCATGACAAGTTCTTGCTCCCTGCTAGGGAAATGAGAAGGAGCAGTGTGAAGAAAGGTGAAAAGTGCCATCCTTCTGAAAGGCCTGCACATGGAACCCAGGGCCAAGGAAGTAGAGGTGCCCTCCTACCATTGAGGAGTCAGTGGTAATGAATGTCAAGATCTTGGTCATGGCAACAGCTATAAATTAGATCTTCCCCTTTCCCCTACTATTGCAAAGAAAATACAAACTTGTAAGTGAATATTCACATGTGCTATTTAAAGGAACAAGCTGAATTAGTGGACAGTTACTGCAATTAATGCCAACCAAGTGAACCCTCTACAAAATATAGGATGTGTTCAGTGATATTTCTGTGAATTGTATTTTGTATGAGACATTCTTCTTGAGAGCATTTGAACTTACTCTCAACAAAAGAATCCCACCCTGACCAGCCTCTTGGTGACCTATAATAATTGCAAATTGATAGATGAATAAAGAGGTGGAGGGAAGGAGGGAAGAATGAAAGGAAGGGGGAGAAAGGAGAAAGGAAGGGAGATGGAAGTGAGAATAAATTAGCAATCATATTTTTTCTTTTTCTGAAAAAATGTGAGAACAATATTTTACATAAATCAGTGTCTCCCTCCCACAAAATCCCCCCCCAAGGAATAAAAATCTAGTGTGAAAAATACTTCATTTGAGGGGAAAAAGTAAAGAATCACATTGTGATCCAAGTATATTTGAACTGTTTGAGCTGGAAGAAGGAGGATGGGTGATTTTCTAGCTTGAATGATATAAATCTGTAAAACCCCCCTATAAAATATATTGTTATTGCTGGGATTCATTTGGCTTTTTTTTTTTTTTTGAAGTGGACAATGGTTTGTGTGCAGTGGGTGAAGTAATTGGAGTGAGTGCTTCTCCCTAGAGACAGAATCAATCACCGTTGTAGAAGATGGTGACATTTTTGAAAGAAACTCCGAGGAAAATGTCATGCTTAAAAAATTAGATTTAAACACACTGGCTCCAGATTGATTTTTATTACACTCAAATGGATACCCTGATTGATTATCAGTCTTACAAATGTTTAGCACATTTCTCACTTCTCTAATAATCAGAATAATCTAATTTTCAATGTCATTTAATGTACTCCATTCAAGGTTATAATAGATCATATTTCTAATAAAACATAGCAATTATATAATGAATAATACAGGAGGACCAGCATTCAGATTCTCTTGATTTTTAAGGCCATGCCAAGGAAGTCTTAGATAAGCCCATTCCTTGAAATGTAATATATGGCCTGCATCATTAACTGCATCTTGTGTAGGGTGTTTTTTTCCCTACTGGCAATATGAATGGAACTTTGCCATTCTTGACCCCCAAAAAAAATTCTTGGGAGGAAACAGCAAGGTTTGAATTATTTTAATACATGTTATCAGTGCACCTAGAGGAAAGTGACAGGTTGTTGAGTTATTTATTGCGTTTCTCTAGCTATTGCTGCTCTCCCCATATTTGTATGCATCCCCTGGAGAAATACCATATTTTAGCTCTAAATATTTTTCCAATATCCTTTGAGAAGGTTTGAGTCTATAATTAGAGCCTAATATTTACCTGGTTATATTTACATTTTTTTACGAGGCCAGACCTTGAATAGTAGTAGGTACACTGAGTGGATTTCAGTAAGTACATAGGATGAGGACAAGAGAAGGATGAGTATCTCTCTGTCTGGGACAGGGGCCACTGGACATGGTCACTGAAATAGCAGCACCCAAGGAGGAGTCAGGCTAGGCAGCTAGAGTCCTTTTAAGAGAGAGTAAATGTGAGGGGTCAAGAAATGTCCAAGGAAGTTGGATACATACATCTGATGCATAGGAGAAAGGTCTGACCTAGAGATTAGGGCTCTATGTGTTTGAGACCAGAGGAGTTAGACATAGGTCTGTTGACATGAAAAGTATGAGGAAGACTGGAGAGACTCCCGGACACAAGGAAGCCTTTAAATGAACAGGGAGCCCAGGATGCAGAGGTCTCAAATTGAGAACTTCTTTTTTCAATCAAACACTCAATACGGCTAGGAAAATAATGGCAGTTCCTATAGCTAACTAGCCATTGTACAATCTCCTGAAATCGGTCAAAGGTGATAGGGGAAGTGGGGGAACAGTCTGGGCATGGAATCCATTGAATTAATGAGGAAACTATTGTTTTTGAGTTCAGCATTCCTTTCTATCTTAAAGTCTGGCCAGTCTTAAATGTATGTAAAGTTATGCCATATGCTTCCCAAGATAATGAAAATGATTTGGGTTGGGGAGTGACTCAGGCTGAGGAGGGGTTGGTGCCAGTTCTTGTTGAAAGTGACTCGATTGTTAAGTGGGAGAGACATGGTCAAAGTCCAGCTTGACATTCCTGTTGTGCCCCAAGTGCCTCTGCCTGAGCTGACTCTACTTGGAGCACATTGAGGTCAAGTGGGCATCGCCACCATCTTGTCTGGTCTAGTTTCTCCCCAGCTTTTAGGTCAGTTCTCACTCATGACCACTCTGCCTACTAAAATCTACCTGAAGGAAATAAAATCTTGCCCTCTAAGATAAAACAAGTGTGCGATAAAACATTTATGAAAGAAAGGTCTGAAATATTTAGAAATGAAAGTATTTGATGGTTAGGGTTTGCCTTAAAATAATGTGGAGGGTGGAGGGAAGGCAGAGGAGGAATTGAGAGCAAATAACATTGGCTGTAAGGTGGTCATTGACCCTGGGTGTTGAGTGAATGGAGGCTTGTTGTAAACCATTTTCTCTCTTTTGGTATGTTTGAAATTTTCCCTAGTAGATATGTTTCAATATAAATGCATATTTCAATTGTCAGGATAGGGAAATATAGTAACATAGCCTTGAAGGTATGTTACCTTCAAGGTTTTTGAAGCTTTAAAATGAAAGCTTAAAAGATATCCTACAAAGGAAGATGAGTTAATTCACTCAGCCAATCTTAGGAATGCCTGAAAAGTAGAAATGCTTTAATATTTTAAAATTTTAGTTCTAGGAAGAAGCTCTTTTGCACTTTATTCAGTAAAGACTTAGGCCATGAACGCAGACTGTCTGGTTGGGATCTGAAGGCTTCCCTGGCTCTCCAGACTCCTGCTGGCCTGGCCTCAACACAGAGCTCTCCCGGTACGGGAATGGCCATGGCCTGGGCACCGGGTGGGCTCCTCAGCATCACCCCAGGGATGACAGTGGGCAGGGTGGAAGCGGATAAGTTTCCTTTAAAAGATCCCTAGAATCTTCACATATTTCCTCTTCATCTTG
This sequence comes from Condylura cristata, assembly GCF_000260355.1. Lineage (NCBI taxonomy): Eukaryota > Metazoa > Chordata > Mammalia > Eulipotyphla > Talpidae > Condylura > Condylura cristata. The sequence continues at coordinate 3,061,797 of NW_004567134.1, read as the reverse complement.
GAGTACAGTAGACTTAGCTCTTGGTGAGAGGTTCCCCTGAACTTAGGTCACAACCAAAAGAGCAGCTGATAATGAATAGCTTTGGAGAAACTTCGAGGAAGATGAGAATCATGGATGTAGAGCTCTCCCTGCACCCCCTAAATTCCTCTGAGGTGTTGCTTCATAAGATTTTGGAGCAGCAAACACACAATCCAGATATTTTTTGTCGAGGCTCCATCCCCCTCAGCAGCCTCTGTCCTTAAAGCTTTGGCGTGTTAGGTGCATTTCAGAGTCATGAGATGTCACCAAAACCTGGTGGGTTTGAAGGCCAAGTTATGATGGGGCCTGTGAGAATGTCAACGTACCTCATATCCCTAGAACAGCTCTCCGGTACCACAATTCCAGGACCCCTCTGCCTAGGATGTTCTTCACCCAGTTCACCACTACTCAGCTTCTTTCTTCTCCATGGAGAATTTCTCTGATGGCCTTCCCCCTGCTCTCTGACTGGGGTGGAAACCTGTGAGGGGCCTCAGCATCTGCTCCACTGTCCCCTTGCTGTTCTGGGGTAGAGTGACCAGTTTTTCCATGTGGGGTTAGGTGAGGAGAATCTACATCCCCCCTAGGTCAGGAAGTAGGTCTGGAAGTAAGTAGCAGGCGTGGCTCAGGGGAGAGGAAGGAGAGTTTCCGTAGAGAGTAGGGGCAGGGGGGCTGGGAGTGGTTGCTGGAGGAAGAAAACAATCACATCTCCTTTGTTGCCTGATAAATGAAAAGCAAACAAGGGAAAGAGTGGATAGTAAATGTTCTTTTTTTGGTAAATAAACTTTGTTTCCTAATTTGGGTTTATTGCACAGACCACTTCCTAAAGTTTTTAAGAGCACAGTGATCGATGAACCTTCCATGGATCGGCACCTGGGCCAGCCCAGACCCCCAGCAGGTTTTGGTGAAGAAAGTTCTAAGGAAAACAGTTGCGCTCTTTGGTTTACATGTGGTGCTGCCCTCTTTATCCTAAAATGGCAGAGGAGCTGGACAGAGAATGGAAGCCCCACAAAGATATGAGTTCTGCTCTGGCCTTTTATGGAAAAATTGTACCACCCCTGGGCTAGCTGGGGGCCCGTGAGCAGCTGCCTCTGCCTCCCTCGCCAGCTGCATCCCTAGCAGCTTCCCCAGCCAGGCACTGCCAGCTCCAGTTCCCAGCAAATAGAGAAGTAGCCTTTCTGAATGAGTAAATACAGTCGCTTGTATCTTCAGTTTTTAGTATCTCTCCCCCAAACCTGTGCGATCCTTCCTGCTCCCGGATAACCACATGCCCTTTCCTTCATCTCTTCTCAGGTGTGTCCTCATCAGAGGGCCCCTCTCCCCACCCTTCGGAACAGCAGCCTCCCCATCTCTGCCCCACCCCCGGCCCCAGCTGCATAAGTCTCTTACTCTCACTTATCTTTCTCTGACATGATATCGTGTTTGCTTATGGCTTGCCTTTCCCAAGTAGGAAATAAACTCCAAGAAGTCAGGAATGGCGCTTTATTCAACATTACACCCTCGACACCTAAAGCAGGTCCTGCGACATGATGGGCCACCAGCATAAAATGTGAAGCTGATGGACTAAGTCTACAGCTCGCAGCCCAGGGCTTCTTTGCATGTCCTTCACTTGTTCCTGGCATGTGAACTCTCTTCTCACATGCCCCCAAGTGCCACTTTCCACCAACTTTATGCCCTCAGCCCAGGAATGGATGAGTAACAAATAGGTAGCTACAAATTGGTCAGAATTCTCCCCTACTTTCTGTCTGGGCACTGTTCTCTTCTCTCTCCCTCTCTTCCTTGTGTCCTGAAGGCCCGCTCCAGCTTTGGCAGGTATCCTCTGGCTAAAAGAGAAGAAAGCACGTCCTGGGTGTGGGCGTGGGTGATGAAGGAAGGACAGAGGAAGGGCAAAGGGAAGTGAATTGTGCAGGTGTGGCAGGAACATTCTGGGCTATTTCTTGGACATCTTATGTGTTTTAGCTGAAACATTCCCTGGAATAGAAACTCGGTTCTTTTGCAAATGTCAGACATCCAAGTTTGTGGCTATGAGTTATGCAGAGAGTGGTGAAGATGGCTTTATTTCATTTCCAAATGACTCTCCAGAGAAATAAATATCTGAAAGTTAAAGTTCTATGGGCCAGAAAGAGGATTTTCGTGAACTGAGGATTTGAGCAATTCTTCACGGATGAGGGCAGTTTGAGATGATCTGTTTGTGTGGAGAAACTGCTCTGTTCTCTCGGGGAAGGCTGGGTGGGCTACAATTCTGGCCAACCCATGCTGGAATGGACTCGAGGGCTGTGGAGTATTTCTGCTGTTTCAATTTTAACATTTTCCTTTAGTCACACATGTGGCCTGAAAGTGACCTCTCCATGGAATTCAGGGCGGCCAAGGCCAACTTGAAAAATGCCTTAATTACAGTCCACATTACATTCCTGTTAATAACACTATCTTTTCTTAAGGCAAACAGTTTTTAAGAAGATTTTTATGAGCTGTAGAGAGTTTAGAATTAGTTAAAACTGGATTCAAGTTGTGGCCCTGTCACTGACTGGTTTGGTGACAGCTGAAGTCCACGAGCCAGAGTCTCCTCCCGTGCAAACTGGCCTGGGAGAGCAGCCCCTTCTGCTTAGGCTTTCCATGAGAACTCGATCCGATAACGCATGTCAGCACTTAGCCCAGCAGAGAGAAGAACCCTCCCCTGATAGTCCGGCCCAGGCAAGAACAGTGCTGTTGCTCTTAACACCAAGTCATGCTTACAGATTGAGGGAGATGTAAGAAAAGCCTGGATGACACAGTGCTGACGTGAGAAGTTGGTCTGTGGCAGTGGGAGACTGTGAATTTGAGTCTCTACAGTGGGTTGGGATTTCTCCCATCTTGACATTTCAAAGACAAGGGCAAGGAACAGTCATTATCTCTCATGGACAATGTCTGACATCTAAGGTAGGCCCATAAGCACCTGGCTCCATCCTGTGAGTTTGCTTAAACTGTTTTTTACCATGGCCGGGTGCTGTTTGGGCCCCTATAGGGTAGAACTGAAGGAAGTTGCCCTCCTGTGATGCTGTTTCAGTGGAAGCAGGGACTTTCATGTTGCTTTCCTGCCTCAAACCCCAATGCCTACATCAGTGCTTGACACACACAGCTGCTCACATCTCAGTATGAATGAATGTTGAGTTCCAGATTGCTGAGTCTATTCCATGTTAATTTTTAAGAAGTCAAGAACTGGGAGAAGCAAAATTTAGAGAGGCTAAGGGCTTTGCCACTACTTTACAAGACTACCAGTCTCATGGTAAAAGGACTGTGCCAAAGTCTCTGTGTCAAGCCAGTCACGTCCCTTGAGACACAGATGCTCATAGAGCTATGGTCCGGCCTTGGCTGTCAACTGTGAGCCTCAGCCCGGTGACTTGCAGTGCTTCAGAGTTGCCCTATTGCTTCTCTTTAGGCCTTCACACTCTTCTGCCTGGAAAGCCTTCCCATCCCCCAGACTTAGCTTAGCTTGAGTGTCTTCTTGCTTTGGTTCTCTACTTAGACAGATACTGAGATATTGCACTGCTCCATGTTGACCTTCTAGTATGCCTCTGCAAGTGAATAATTTCAGATTCTCTGGGAAATTCATACAGTCTTTTTTGTGTTTGTAAACATGGATGGTTTCGTTGACCTCTCGTGCAGGTTTGATTATAGAAAACAAGTTTTCAAGTGCCTGGACTCAAGCTTATTTGTTGAGCTGATTTTTGAAGGACTTTCTCTGGCCTCCTCTTAACCCTCCCCAACCCCTATCTGGCTTCCATCCTCATTACTGTGCTATAAATGTTCTCTTAAAAGTCACCACTTTCTCCATTGCCAAGACCAATGAACTTTGCTCCCTCTTCATTCTTTGACTGTCGACTCCATTGGGCACTTGGCTGTGCTGCTGCTGCTTCCTTAACTTCCTTTCTCTATTGGTTTCTATGATCTTTCATTATCTCAGTTGTCCTGCACTATTCATCTTCTATCGCTGTATCCTCTTCCCGTTCCCACCAGCTGCTGGCAGGTCCCAGTGTCAGTTCCTGATCCTCGTTTTTTTTGTTTTGTTTTTTTTCTTTCCTCCCTCTAGCTTGACATGGTTCACTCCCTTTTAGGACACCCACAGCCATCTCTTAGATTTCGCTCTTAAGTAACATAACTGCAGACCAGATCCACAGTGCCATCCTTCTAACAGCCTCTGGAATTGCTGCCTGGGTTTCTGGCTCACCTCTCCTCAAGCCACATTTTCCTGCCCTAAACTGGATTCCCCCTAAAATTATTTGGAAATTATTATCATGGTTTACCTGGATATTAATGGTATCCAGGAGTGGATATCTCATACATACATGGCCATATCTCTAAAGATTCAAATTAATAGAATGCATCTAGAACAAAAACTCTACTGAATAATAAACTTAATTAGAATTTTCAAAATCCTTAGAAACCTTATTGTTGTGAGGACCCCAGTGAGACACACACAGGGGTCTTCTGGTATAGACCATTTAGAGTGCACTTCATAAAGTCCAGGATTTTCATTTAAGTTAAATATGTACCAGAACCACCCACACATTTCCATGTAAACCATTTCTCTAATGACTTTGGCCTCCAAGGTTTATTTGACAATAGACAGGATAGACCTCTCTATCCTGATAACCCTAAGTAGAGCATTGGCAGACACCAGGCAAACTCAGAGTGTTTGTCGTTCCCTCCCAGACACCTCATGGGCACGTGGATGACTTTGGTAGGGACTCAGGAAGTGTGCTGAGCAGTACCTGAACAAGTTTGATTGCAAGGAGGTGAACATACACCTGTCTACTGAGCCAGTTCACATAAGAAGTCTTTCCTTAGAGAGAAATTCACTGACAGCTTCATCTGTCCAGGTCATTCCCCTTTCCTCCAGTTGACATGGCACCAAACCAGTCTTACCTTGCTTAAAATTTCTTTCCTCTCTTTTTCCCTTCTTTTTCTTTTCTTTAACTTATCTAATTCCTTTTCTCTTTACTTTGTTCTTATCTGGAATAATCTGCTGTGGGGAAATTTCTTTTTGCCATGCTTGTACCTCAGCCCCTCATAAGATACTGTTTTTAGAAGTGACCCATGCTTGCTTACTCCATGAAAGCCATATTGGGGAATGTGCTTGAAACCTACGCCATCATTTTACTCTAGATGTAAGTCTCCTTATTTTAACACTAATGATTTCTGGATCTGAGCCTGCTCACTAAAACCCACTAAACAGTCTTTGAAATACAAAAAGGATGTATATAAATTTCAAGTGAGGTTTTTGAAAACAAGGTGAACCGATTGTCTGTGTGCAAGTTGCTGCCTGATTTCATAGTAGAGGGTCAGTCTTAATGTTTTAAATTTCCAGTTATCAGTCTCAGGAAAGCCTTCATCTCAGTTCCCATCTGTGTCGGGGAGCCGTGCCACAAGCATGGAGCCAAGGACATAGCCACCACCCATGAAAAAGATTTAGGGAAAACCATCATTGATTGTAAGCCCAAGGTGCCAACTGGGGTGTGTGGCCAACATCACTGATGGTGAACAGAGCGTTAGAGGCAGTGTGTAGCTTCTTAGCAGCTTACGATCAAGTTCCTGCTCTTATCCATCGTGCACAAATGTTTTCTTCCCCCTTGTCTCTGGAGTTGATCTTAGGATATTTCCAATAGTTCAAACAAGACTTGTCCAAAGAAAATGATTATACAGTCACTAATAATACAACCTGTGGACTCGAGGCCTCTTGCTTGCAAGGACCTTCACTATAGTGGGCCTGGCCAGAGTGCACACGGGCCGCAGCGGGGCGGCCCTGGCCAGCCTGGATGAGGAGAACAGCATTTGGAACTGTTAGACAAAGGGATCATTGTCCACTCGGGAGGAGGTAAAAATCTCCATATCAGAAGGCAGCCAGTGAGAGGGAAGTGTGTTTTAAATTGTCTTATTAGTGTAAAATACCACTTCAACTAGAACAAAGTATTTGTACATTCTGATATTTCAGGCATTATCTAGAAGGGTTTTGAAAACTTTAAGAAGCTGAGCTAGGCAGATAGAACCTTGATAAAATATTCACACTTTCCCCTAAGATTGCATATTTAATATTCTAGAATTCTAGGCATGCTCCCTGCTGGATGTAGCACTGGGAACCCCAGACAGCCCCTCCCTTCACACTGGGGTGGGGCATCGTCTCTGCTCGGGAAGCCCAGGACAAAGGCCTTGGCAGTGCCCTCCAATGATGCTATTTTGACCCCCTTTTCAAACCCTGAAGTCAAGGTCCCCTGGCACCCTAGGACTTCATTCAATTCACAGATGCTCACAGGTGCCCAGCCCACATCTTGACCCAAAGATCACTTGTCTCTGTAGTCAAGAGTCAACTTTGCTGCAGTCAGTCACGAACCTCTTCTCTGTTCAGATTCCTCCCAGCACTTGTGGGGTAAGTGAGGTGGTGGGAGAAAGACATTGTCCCCACTTACAAGGAGATTCTGACCTGCAGGACACTTCATGTGCCCCAGCTCACAGCAGCTTTACAGAGGGCCCTGAGGTCTCAGGCTTGAGCACTAACCCCCAAATGCTGAAATGAAGGGAACAGGATGTCTCTTTTAGTCATACTACCTCCCACCTCAAATCCACGGGCAGTTCATTCGCATAACAGGTTCAGAAAATGATTTTGTAATTAAGATTAAGGGGCTGTGTTTTTGTGGTTTTCTTTTAAATGTTTTGGTATTTTAGTTACAGGTTCTCTTTCCCTCATGGCAGCCAGACAGTGCTGATCACCAGCCGAGGGGGTCTCATACTCTTGCAGTTAGCAAGGAGGTAAAGAGTCAAGATGCACGAATTCCAGACTAATATTCCAGCAAGACTAGCTAGACCATTATGCTTCCTTTGCTAAATTGCATATAGAGGAGTTTATGGAAAAAATATTGTTGACTCTATTCTCTTTTTCTTTCTCTTTCTGACATGAAGGATCTTTCAGTGAAGTGTTTTTGTCCCCTCCTGAATCCACTTCTTTTGCATGTTTCCTGCATTAAATTTTTATTGTGTGCGTGGAAATCAATATTCCAGATACATGCACAAGTGCACACATTAAAATGAACATGACTTCATTTATTTCCATGATTAGACATTCAAATAAAAGTGCTTGGGTGTCTGTTTTCATATTCATAGGTCGAGATCCGTACATCAGAGGTATTTGTATAAGTGACATTTTTATTACATTCATTTCATTTGCAATATGATAGTGGATCATAAATATGTTACTTTTATGCCACCAAATCTGATTTGTGGCACTTAGCCCTCACAAGGAGAACACTTGATGTTTTATGGAGCACCTTCCAGCAGAGGAGCGCTTTGCAAACAGCAGGCGGGTTCTGACAGGTGTGTGACACATGCCCCCGACCCTAAGGGCGCCTCACCTGCCTGAGCCAGCTCCGGATGCAGAGCCCCCAGTGATTGTCCTTGGACCCTGCAGTGATGATGGGCCTGTTTCTGGAAGCCAGAGGCTCAGCTTCACACCCAGGCCTCGAAGCTGATAGGACTCCACATGGAGTCACTTTGTCCTTCCCAAAGTGACTGTGCTATGGGCTGGACACTGTGTTAAGCTCCAGCAACACAGAAGCAGATAAAATATGGCTTTTGCCAGTAACCACAGACTAGGAGGGGAGGGCTACATAGAACAGTATTGCCCCACACCTGCTCGTGAGGGAGAGGGGCTTTGTTCCAGATGCGACCTCCTCCATCCCCCATGCCCTGCTAGGGATGCACCGTGCCTGCAAGTGATTTGCAGCCTGCAGGTCAATCACAGATAGATTGGTGCACGTGCCAACCAATTGCATCAGAAGGAAATGTGTCAGGCATCCCTGGAAGCTAAGTATCAGTTGAACACCCTAGACTCTCAGAATATCCCTGCCAAGGTTTCCTGTTCCTTCATCTGCTCCGTGGGAGTGCACGCACACACATGTACACAGACACACGCACACTCAATCATGCACATACAGAGCTCCTGTAGCCCCTTCTTAACACTTCCGCTGATGTGCTCGACAAACACGGCAGAGCAGAGGAGCCAAGGCTGAGGGCCCAGTAACCAGGTTTCCTGAGTTGAGATTCCCTAACAGTCACTTACAGGCTACCTGGCCTGGGGCATTACTTACTTTTCTGTGCCTCAATTTTTTTATCTGCAAAACGGGCATAATCATGAGCCCTTCCTGTCAGGTTGTTGCAGGATAGAATTTGAGTAGAGGACTTTATAGAATACCCATAGTTGCTATTGCAATGAACACTTTCAATGGCATTCTAATTACTGTTATGTGTTACTCTGGTGATAGGATTAATGCCTCTTCCCACCATAAATAACTCATAAGTGTGTTTCATGGCAACAGTAACCATTTCTGTGACTCCCACTTCATTCCACAGCAGGTGGCATATAGTAAATACTCAAAATGTAATTATTGAATGAATGAACGATGGACAAAACAGTGAAGGGAATATTTAGTTCCCCTGCTCATTTGACGCCACTAACAGGTAATGTTTTCAAAAACCTCATTGTCACTCGCAGCCACGGATCCTCAGCAGTGCCCATCGGGCCCATCAGATTCTTCTGCCTGTTTGACTGGCCTATGCAATGGTGGACTCACTCTTTCCCACCTAGCACAACACCCACCCACCCTCAGAGAGCACTGCTGCTGTCTCAGAGGCAGAGCAGTGCAGACTCCTGGAGGGTGCTCGTCTGTATCCCCAGCCCCACACTGCACTCCTCAGGAGGTGAGCCAGCCACTGCTGATCCCAAACACTGGCCATCATTGCTGTCCCCAGGCCATCTCATTGCCGTGTCTCCTCATATGTAGTAGCCCTTTGCCAGCTGCCCACACAAACTTAATTGTTGCCCATGGCAGTGTGAACCACGGAGCAAAGCAGCTGCTAAAACCTTGTTTAGAAAACATGTCCATCAATTTAGGACAGTTTACATAATCAGGATATTATCACCAGAGGGGTTACTGCATCTTGGGGTTGCAGAGGAGTTTCTGATAATCCCAGGTATCAGTTGGTCCTTTGGTCACGGAGAGCATAGTTGGGGTATGGGAGAAGGGACGGAAGCATTCTGAAGGGAGCGTGAGGTCACACACTGGCCCCCTGCTAACATGTGAGGCTGGGTCCCAAAGCACAGAGGACAGAGCTCTGGCATTGCAGCTGTTACTTTGCCGGTGGTGGGTCTGTCACCACACTACTCAAGTGAACCCCGCCTGGTGCCCAGCAGCAGCACCCCAAGCACCCCTGCCCACCTACTGAGGGACCCCACCTGACCTCATGTCTCACTTTATTGGCACAGTTCAAATGGCCAGTGGTTGCCCTGGAGCTTGGAGATTCCCAGTGATTTGTCAGGGGCCCATGAGAATTCTTGGTGCTGACTAATGCTGCCTGTGAAGAGGACTGTTAAGGACTTGCCTAAGGGTGGGATTAGGTGTAACTGTGTGTGGCTCCTCAGCCTGATTATACCACTGAGAGCCTGCCTTGACCACTGTCAAAGAGGGTGGCCTCGAGTTCCTAGTGTGTGGGAATGGGGTTATTGTGACCGCCTCACCCAGTTCACTGTGGGTTCTTAAATTGCTTAGGGCAATGCTGGCTGGCACTCCTAAGCCACCCATAAGTGGGGTTCTTGTCTCTGATGCTAAGTGGCCGCAGGGCCATCTTGGCTTCTAAGATCCTGGACAGAGCCGATCCCAGTGTCCAGTGACCGTGACTCCCTCAAGGTTCTGGGTTTTTATTGTCGTTGTTTGGAGCTAATTTCACCCAACACTCATCATTTCGAGTGTACATGCAGTTCAGTGGTTTATAGTCTCTTCATAAAGTTGTGTAATCATTTCCACTAATTTCAGAATATTTTCATCTGTCTCAAAAGAAACCCTGTACCCATTAGCAGTCACTTCCTGCCCACCCTCCTCACAGCCCTTGGCAACCCTTAATCTGCTTCCTGACTCTGAAACTGCGCACAATGAGCGTGCGCTATAAATAGACCCTGCGCACGTGGGCTTGGGGGACAGGCTGCTCTCAGCCAGCAGGTGCCCCAGGTTCATCCACGTGGAGCCAGCTGCTTCCCTCCTGCGATGGCCAGTAATCCCCCAGTGCTGGGACAGGGCACGTTCTGTTTTATCCTTGGTAGCTGATGTGCGTTTGTGTTGTTTCCACTTTTGCGCTACGGTGAAGATGCCATGGCTAGGAGCCTTTGTGTTCACGTTGGGCAGGGCCCACGCCTCGGAGCGGAGCTGCTGGGCTCAGTGACAATCTGCGTTTAATGCTTAGAAGCAGTGCCAGACTGTTTTGTTCAGGGGCCTGTTTCGGAAGGGCCTTGTGGCTTGGACTTAACTCTCGTGTTGAACAGTGGGGTCATTGGCAGAGGCTGGCTTGGAAGGGGTTGGCACCTCACTTCCGGCCTCCTTTGGTGCCCAGTTATGTGCCTGCAGATGCAGCCTCCACTCACTCACCAGCTCTGTCCTCTGGAGGGCGGCCTGGTGTCTCCTTCCTCCTTCTCCTCACCTTTGCCAACCTTACTCTGTGCTGTCTCCCTGCTTTAAACCACACCAACTTTCACCCTGCATTCCACACCCCTCACCCTGCATCTGCACCCATGGCATACAGTCCGGCACATGAACCAGTGTGCCCTGGAAGATAATCCGCTGGAAGCTTTTACCTCACACAGCTCTCCCACTCTTTCTAGAGCCGAGATGTTCTGGGCTAAAGCACAGTGTCATTTCAGATTCCCAGAAAAAAGGAGGTCAAACAGGCAGGTTTTCTTCTCAAATATGTCCACTTCCTTAGCAGTAAGTGAATCCCAAGTCGGGAAAAACTTGCCAGTTGCATAAACTTGGGCACACAGCTTAGCCTCTCTAAGACTCAGCTTCTTCATTTGTCAAGTGGGTTTAAAATTGCCAGCCTTCTTGGGATTAGGTGAGGGACCAACGGCACAGGTCCTGGTGCCGTGCTCAAGGCGCTGGAGAGACGGGTGCTCCCTGCCACTCCCCACTCCCCACCATCCCAAGGATTTTTTCAGTATCATTCTCTCCTTCCCCTTTTTTCTCTACTCCGCTTTCTCCCTGCCTCCTTCCCTCCCAGTCCCCTCTTTTCCTTTCACCTCTCCTCCTCCCCTCATGCTTATTCTGCTCTCACCTCCTGCCCCATGCGGAACCTCAGTAGCTCTGTGTAAACCCAGGGAACTGCCGGATCTCAGACCACCTGCTCCATGCAGGGCCAGACCAGATCCTCTTAGGGCAGATTCGACTGTGACCTGGGTGGTTTTGCAGCACAGACCCCAGGTCAGAGCAGTGACACACGACAGGTGGGTGATGTGGTTCATTCGTACCTGTTGGCCTCCTTGGTTTCCATTTCCTTCCCTGGGAGCTCCAAGCAGAGGCAGAGCTGTGCGTGGCACTTGGGTCTGCAGGCATCTGAGAGACCTGTGCAGTGAGGGAAGCCAGGGCTGCCATGGTCCGGGCCCTGGGTCACAAGACTGTGCTGCACACTGAGCTGGAGTAGGGGGTGGCTGAGGCAAGTGCCCACCCTGAGGGCCCAGTCAGCCAGGTGTGGGGTGGCACAGCTGCAGATGAGTAAGTGAATAAATGAATGAGTAGTTTTCTAGGCCAAAGGTTTCATAATACATAGACTATTAAACGGTTTTTTTTAACTAAAAAGAAAAGACTGTGGTTATGATAGAACATTTAGGAAACAGAAAAACAAAAAGAGATCAAAGGCATAATCCCATCACTTCCAAGATGAATTTCTTCAAATGTGCCAGTAATGAATGAATTCTGAGAACTGAAAAGCAAAGTAATAAACCAAAATGCTTAGTGGGGATTAGTAGTTGTGACACAACAAGAGCTTTGTTCAGGGATGTGTCCCCAGACAAAAGTAGCCTGCGCAAGGCCTCTCTGGCCATCCCTGCTGGAATTGGGAGGAATGTGCTTGGAAAAACAGCTCTCTCCAAGCTGCCCATCCACATGGGAAGATCTTTCCAAATAAACCACACTCTGGGGCACCGGAGCGTGGCTTTGGTAGATGGGCACACTTGGAAAGACAAGCCTTACTCTCTGCTGGTCCCCCGAACTGTCAAGACTCTTAGGAAAAGTGTTTCTAGCACCTTTTCTCGGCACCGATACCCTAAGTGTCAAATGAGCCAAAGCCCGAGGGTAAATGGGGGACCCCAGCTCGCTCAGTGCAGTCTGCCCATGAGTGACCCCATGTGCCTTCTCGCTCATTTCCAGCCGTCAGGAATGACAGAAACAAGAAAAAGAAGGAACCTTCGAAGCAGGAGTGCACGGAAAGCTATGAGATGACAGCTGAGCTGGACGACCTCACAGAGAAGATCAGAAAAGCTCACCAGGAAACCTTCCCCTCGCTCTGCCAGCTGGGCAAGTACACCACGGTAAGGGCAGCGCCACCAGGCTGTGGCACGAGAGCTCAGGTGTCCGCACCCTGTCTCCTTCGTGTCCATACACACAGACGTGCATGCACGCTCACTTCGCCCTGGGCCTGGCAGGGACATCCTGCCAAGTAGAGCCCAGGACGGGCGTGAGAGCTGCATGGGGCAGCGCAGAGGCCATTTCCCTCTGAGTGGCCCTGAGAGAAGCACTGAGAAACAGTGGCCCCCTCCCAATCAGCCACGAGTGCGTTCACTCAGGCAACAAATTGTGTGCATGCTGTCTGCCCACTGTGTCTGTGGCTCCTGGGATGTGGGCGCGATGAGGCTGCTCTCCAGGGACTTAGTCCTGGGGCAAGGAGACAAGTACGAGCAGCGAGGGGTGACATGACAAACACCTGTGCAAAGTCGGGGGACCTCAGAGAAGATGGTGTCCGTTGAAAAAACACCATCCAGCTCCAAGAACCAACCAACAGGGTGGGGTCTGTCCCCTGGGCCGGGGTCCAGGCTCACAGGGTCTTACAAACCCTCAGCAAAGGACAGAACTGACATCCGTTCTGTGTGTGGATGAGGAGGTCTATCTGCTCCCCGTGTTCTGCAGAGAATAGAAATAACGAGAAGTGGGGGTAAGAGAGAAAGTGGGACCGAAGGGAGGAGGTGTATATGGACTGGTCTGGAAGAGTGGTGGGGAATTCATGAGGTACTTTCATTTTCTAAAGCAGCTTTTGCTTGTATACTGTTCACTGTCCTATATCCCAGTGTGTGACACATGCAGGTCCCAAACAGACATGTGAGGATGCATGAGTACACTGAGATGCTGTTCTGGCCTCCTTAAGTGGCTTATGGTGCTTCCCAGGGACAGTAGCTAGACACTCCCTTTCAAAAATTCAAGTATCAATGCATTTGCCGTTTGGGTGCCTGGCATGCTAGCAAAATGACAGTATGGAAGGTCATGAAATAGAAAGATGAAATGGTGGTGTCAGGAAGAGATGGCCCAGTGAGTGGAGGGGCTTCGTGGGGAGCCCGAAGCCTTCCATTTCGGTGACAGTGCCAGTTTCTCTGTCAACTAGGAATAATGAACAGGAGCAGCAGGCCCATGGGGGTTGCGGTGGAAATTGGTGCTGGAACATGCCAGGGCGTCTCCCTTGGTGAGTGTGAGACCACTTGGGGTGTGGAGGCTGCACAGTTGAGTGACTCCAGCCCCTGAAGGGCTGACAAAGCTTAGACTTGCCTGGATGCAGAGGAGGAATCTAGAATGGCACTTCTCAAGCCTCAGCGTGCTTACAGAACAGCTGGCAAACAGGCTGTGCTTCAGCAGGTGCAGCCGAAAGGGCATTTCTAGCAAGCTCCAGGGCGTTGCTGATGTTGGTGGCCTGCAGGCCACACTCGCAGTGGCAAAGGCCGTGAGGTATATTTTGAGTAGCAAGACCCAAAATGACCTTGGGATCCCCTCAGGCCTTTGGCATCAGGGAGGAGACCAAGTTGTGCCCTGAGGGTCTCCAAGGACTGTTCACCACTTTGGGGATAAGACACCATCCCGAGGTGGGGCACATTGAGACCACTTTCTTCCCCCCTTGTTTGATCAAACAGGGAGACTGGAAATACAACTTCTGCCTGCAGAGGGATCTGCAGAGCTGCAGGACCACCTGACCTCCTTCCAGACATGTCCTGTCAGTTTCTGGTATGCAGGGTGCCCAGATGCAATCTCTCCATAGACTTTGCTCTTTATTTCTCTTCTGTGCACAGCCTTAACTGTTTTTATTGAAAGCAGCTTGAAATCCTGTCTGGAAGTAGGTGGGGTATAAATAAATAACAGCAGCTCTAACAGTTTTCAGCAAGTTCTTGTTCCAAGTTGAGCATTTTGATGAAGAGCTTTTTTTAGATAGACAGTTGCTTCCATTGCAAGGAAACTTCCTGCCATCCTCACCAGGTTGGCATCCCTGTCAGATGCCTTTGGAATAAGTGGGCAGAAAGGAATCAAAAAGGCTGCTAACCACCCACCTCCAGAGCTTTGAAGGAGTAGACCCTTTTTTGTTTCCTAGTTTGGGCAAGTGGCCAGGCGCTAGGAGACAGCAGGAGAGGGTGGGGATGGCAGAAGCATGACCGTCACCCCCTACATACAGACCTGGGTGGCGTGTTCACCTACAAGCCCAGAACTGCTCTCCTTGGGAAGGCTTTTAACCAGCAGCCCCTCCAGGATCAAGCGGAAAGGAGGGTTCCACAAGGAAAGCAGGGAAGGGCCATTTAGAGGCGAGTTTTCCAAAATAGGATGGAAAAGCAAACCCGAGGCGACGTCTCAGCTCAGAGGTCTCCTTAGGTAGAACTCTGGCAACTGTGTCATCTGGGCTCCGGGGCCTCAGAAGCTCTGTTCAGATCTGGCCCATGATGCTTAGAAGTTGGATGACCTCAGCCGCTCTCTGTATAATGGGCACTTGAATTGTACCAACTCAGTGGGTTTGCTGGGAACTTCTTCTCAAGTGAGGGAAATACATCAGAGCACCTGCACAGTTTCTGGCCCAGAGGAGAGGTACAAAATAGGCAGGTCTCCTCTCAATCCTCTCATATATATCTTGTCATTTTTTTAGGGCCACATGTGCAACCTCTGGAAAAATTAAGTGGTGGGTGGGAGGCCTCTAGTGCGGCCCCAGCTGGGAATGTCTGCCCGGGCTGTCAGGCTCCTTCTCCGCTGCTCTGCCAGGTGCTCAGGCTGTTTGTTACCTCACAAGCCTTGGTGGGGGGCAGCCCTGTGAGGAGATTTGAGGAGCCCTTCATCCACTCAGAAAAATGACCATCAGCAGAATCCTTAAACAACCAAAAGACTTTGCAGAGATGTATGGTTTAAAAAGGAAGCTGGTTGCGAGCAGTGCCCACCACTGTGGGCTTGACTTCCTTTCTAGAAATGAACATGAACAGCCAGAGATGCAGAATCTGAAACTCAGGAGGTAAGGAGTGAAAGGTCAGGGGAGCAACGAGGTCCGAGTTCTAGCCTCAGTCGTCCAGCACTCAAGTGAGTGACCTTGAACCAGCCTTAACTTCTAGGAGCCTGATTTTTGCCAATGAAGGCGCCTGCCTGTCCAGACCCAAAGGCCGTTCCTTCACCTTCCCTCACACAGCCACTGTGTGCCTGCTCTCTGTGGAAACGGTGCAGGGTAAACTGAGCGGCTGAAGATAGCTGCTGCTTGTCTCCGCTGTGGGGGTTAGAAGTGCACGGTCAAGGTGTCAGCAGGGTCTCCCTCTTGACTAGGGGGGAATCCTCCCTTGTCTCCTAGAACTCCTGACTTGCAGGTTGCCCTGGCCTCCTTGGTGTGTGCCTTCATTTCTCCAGCCCTGACCTCCCCAGCCACCTTCTCCTGTCTTACCCCGCCTTCCCTCCAAGCCTGTCTCTGTCCAGATTTCCCCTTTATAAGGTCACCCATCGTGCTGGATTAGGACCCACCCTATGGCCTCGTCTTAAGTGGGTTACCTCTGTAACCCTGTTTCCAGACAAGGTCAGATTGTGGAGAGTTGGGATTAGATTTCGTGCGTCCTTGTGACCACACAAGGACACCCCCGCGCACCACCACCCCCACCCCGCTCAGCACACAGATGTTCACCCCTCCAGCCTGCAACTGTCTTGCCAGATCTGGCTGAAAGTCCAGTCTTGCCCCATGTTTTGTGAGCTTTTCGAAACCTTTGCTGATACACATAGTAAGTTCTCATCTTTTAATGAAAATTGTTCTCTGTAGGGCCTGTGCTAAGTCCCACGATTGGGTGGTGGGAAAAGGACAGACCTGGCTGAGGGGAGAGCATGAGCATGGCCAGGAGTTTGGCCCAGAAGGAACTGGCTGGGAGGCAGGAGCCAAGTCTGAGGAGCTGGGGAGCCTTCGTGTGCTGGGAGAAGGTGGGTGAATGTCAGCAGCATAGGGCCGGGTGGTCTCTCATCTCACGAAGCAGCTGCAAGAGGAGGGCCCTGGCTCCTTTGTGCCTGGCCAGGGGTTTCAGTGGGCATAAAGGAGGTGCCCTTGGGGTTCTGGAGGTGCCCTTGGTGTTCTGGAGCCATCAAAGGTCCCCCTCAGCAGCTGAGAACACCCCCAGTGGAGCATGTCTTGGGCATCTCTGGAATACTGATCTGCCCTCTGTCCTGCCCTTGCACCTCACCAAAGTTCGCTGGATCCCTGAGGTCCCCAGGATGGCCGGGCTTCAACTACCAGAGGAGCCCCCTCCAGACTCATGTCCTATCCCAGGAATCCGAAACAGTGGGGGTCTGAGAGAAACCCAAAAGACCACCTCCAGGAAAATCCTGCACTTCACCTTTGCTTCCAGCCGGGCTTCCAGAAGACCCTCACCCAGGCCCCCGACACATCCCACTGCTTAGAGTCCTCTGCCCCCACAGGCGTGCCACACCACGAAGACAGCGCCCACCTTCCCCCACCATCCAGGGTAGCTGCCAAACTGCCCAAGCCCACCTGTTGGAGACCTCCTCTGCTTCTGAAGAAAATGCTGCCGTGTGTTGGGGCCCTGCCTCTTCCTCCCACGGGCGGACATATCCCAGCTGGCACATTCCAGAGGCCATGTTGTCATAGTGCCTAGATCAGTGTTTGTTGACCACGAGGAGATGCTGGCCTGGCTCTTCACATTCTCTCCATAGTGATGCTGAGGATATTAGCTGCCCCCTGGAAGCTTCCAGAGTTTCCAGATGAGAGGGACATCACAAATGCAACAACAGGCTTAGGACAAGCTGTTCAGCTCAGAAAGTGGAATGTATCATAACTCAAGATGCGGGGGGGACATGGTGCAGGTGGGGAGCCTGGGAGCCACAGCCTGGCTGCCAGCTGGGCGCCTGCCTGCTGGGCCTCTGGCACAAGTTACTGAGCTTCTCTGGGTCTCAGCCCAACAGGACCATGACAGCACTGACGGCCCAAGCGTCTTGTGAGAATTAAAGTGAGCTCATCATAAGCACTCAGAGCCATGCCTAACCTGAGGCAAGGCCCACATGCGCTGTTGCACAGCCATCCAATAAGGAAACGTGGACAACGGGGCTGCAGATACAGACAGCACTGAAGGGGCTCAGCCTCTGGGGACGGCAAAAGGCGAAGGCTTCGGAGGAAGGATGCCTGGGCGTGTGCGCCCGGCATTCCCGGGCAACCCTGACTCTGGTCCTTTTCAGAAAGTGTGTGTTTCCTCCTTAGCTCAAAAGGAGCCACAGGCCAGAGTAAACCACTGTCATGTAGGAGCTGCCTCTGTGGACTGTTAAAAGGACGCTGCTGGTTCCACCTCCATTTTTATTGTCTTTTTCTGATTGCAGTGGCAGAAAAATTGGATCTATTCATGAGACCAAAAATAGTCATTTAATTGGATGTCATAGGTTGGGGGAAGGGTGTTGGGCTTTTCTGAGGCAGAAATAGGCACTGGGAATGGCCCTGAGGCCTTTGCGGCAGGCTCCGGGACCTCCCCCCAAGGCGAGCTGTGGTGGGAGCCAAGGGGGGCGCCCACCCTCGGAGGGGTGAGTATGAGGAAGGCCTGTCTCCCACTCTCCTGCACGGCTTCCCCCCAGCCCCATGTTCTCCTTCTCTCTCCCTCTGGTTTTCAGAAATGTGGCTGAAAACCCACACTTCCCGGGTGCTCCCTCTACCCGCCTTGATTACCAGCCCAAACAGGCGGCGCCGCCATTCGCCTCAGCTGGAAGATAATGCAGACACTGTCGGGAACCGCATGCTATGAATCCTGCCTCTGGTATAATAAAACACCAGGTTATTTTGCGTTTTATTAACTGCCTCTTCCCTTCAGTTTGCATAATAGTGAGTT
Source organism: Condylura cristata (assembly GCF_000260355.1). Taxonomy (NCBI): domain Eukaryota; kingdom Metazoa; phylum Chordata; class Mammalia; order Eulipotyphla; family Talpidae; genus Condylura; species Condylura cristata. Next base: position 3,043,628 of record NW_004567134.1, on the reverse strand, counting down.
AGATGTTCATGCCGTTAAGACGGCTGTGCATTATTTTTAATAGAGGGGTCGACAGGCCTTTCTCTCTCTCCACCCGGTGCGTAATCACGTAACCCCATACGATGCTGATGAGGATTTCGTTCACACTCGCTGGGCCGGGGGAATGTCTTTTTTTCCAGATGGATACTCCATCGTAAAATGATTTCCCGCCGTAAGCTCGCCTCTCTGTCCTTCTCTTCCGTGTCATCTTCCTACCAACTGGATAAACTGCCTATTAAATTTAATTACAGACCGAATGGCCGCACATCTTGATCTTATATTCCCTCGAGTCTACTGTATTCACTAAGGTCCTTGAGGAAGGAATAAAATAAATCTGGATGATGCATGCCTGCTCCCCCCAGGGAACATCGTGGAAGGCAACTTTGGCCCCCCACTTTAGAGCTGACCTGGCCCCCCTTGTGCAGACTCTTCTTCTGGCATTCCTTCCAACATTCACAACAAAAGCTGGTTTTGTTGACTCTATGGGCTGATTTTCAGGGAGGTGAAGATACTGGTTAGGGGTACCCGGTTCCCTTTCCAGAGTGATTGACATCTTTCAGAGGCCTAGACAACAAGCCTGGGAACTGTCCCTGGTATATTGGACTCTGCAGTTTCATGAGCAGGCCGCGCCCACAGGCCAGGAGAGTGTCTGCTTCCGGTAGTAGTGCTCCTGAGACATTTTAAGGCAGCAAGGATTAGTTGATTCACTCAACAAATAATTGAGCCCCTACTGTGCACCAGGCACAGCTCTAGACATTGATAATAAAGTCATGAGAAGTGAGACAAGAGGCGCCAGTGTAAGTAAGTAAATCATAGGAGGGTGAGGGGAGAAGTGCTATAAATACAGTGGGATGGGGTGGAAGGGTGCTGCCACTTTCAACAGAGTAACCTGGAGTGGCTCCAGAGAAAGTAAGTGCATCATGCAGCTACCTGGGAACAGTAGTCCAGGTAGAAGGAGTGGCCAGTGCAAAGGCCCTGAGGCAGGATTTCACATGATTGTTCAGGATAACAAGGAGACACGGGAGGCTGAGGTAGTATGAGCCAGTGATGGTGAGGGGTGAGAGGACAGGGAGTCAGAGAAGATGGGCAGGTCTGGGGAGGCCCTGCAGGCCATCGAAAGGACTTTGGCTTTAGTTTCAGATGACAAAATACTGGATATTGAGAGGAGCACAGTGATTTGCTCTACCTGTGTTCTGAAAGGACCCCTTGTTCCTAGCTTGGACTAAGCAGCTAGGAAGACCAGCACAGAATGAAGGGGCTCAGTTAGAGCTGGCCAGTCCAGCGGAAGGTGATGATGGGTCAGAGCAAGGTGGTGGCCCTGGAGGTGAGACCTTTCTCTAAGGCTTGACAGTTTGGGTAGGGAGAATATGAAATTCTCAGCCCTAATAACTTAGGCTATAACTGCACATTCGTTAGACTTCTTCCTGCTGTGGGTGAGAGAGACCACGTACATGTGGAATGAAGGCACACGTATTTGAATGACTGGAGGGACCCGGCCAGTCAGTGGGAGAGGTTTACCCTGAAATCTGTGCCTCTCATAGGGATGAGGGTGCCCCTGGATTGATTTTGTGACTATCAAAAGCTAAGGGATCCTGTGTGAGCTTGGGTGTTGGAGTCCTGAACAGAAGCTGCTGAGGGACCAGAAACCTGGTCCTTCTCGGGATCACACAGGACAGAGCATCAGGCTTGGTGTGGTGCTTGAAGATGGCACCATCGTGAGCAGGGTGGTGCCCTCCGTGCCTGGCAATGGACAGGACCAGAGGAGGCCAGAGGCCATGCAGTAGCCACTGGCACGCTGGAGGCCTCAGACTGTGTAACTTGGTAGCAGTGGTTGAATTTTACTTATCCTTTTAATTATCACTGATGCTTTTTAATGTCATTTCTACTGTGACAAGTTGCAAGCATAATATGAATGTCAAGCAAGTAGAGTAAGAGATGCCTGTGATCACTGCATAGCCGATCTCGTTTCCTCTTTCCACCCTCACAATCCTCTCTGTTACATGTTGTTCAGGAGTGAATCACAAACACCTTGCTTTGTAAACATTTTATGGTGTGTATTCTAAATGATAGAAAGTTCTGCAAACAAAATATCACAGTGCTATCATTTCTCTTCCAAAAGTAAGCTTAATATTTCAAATACCTTAATATCTCAAATTTCCAATTTTCTTATGTGTCACAATGTATTTGTTTGAATCACAATTCAGATAAGGTCTGCATCTTGTGGTCGGTTCACAAGGCCCCTAAAAATCCTAATGTCAGGTTTATTGGAGTACAATTTACATGAAATAAAATTTATCTTTGTTAGAGGCAGAGTTTGTTGAGTTTGCCAGAAGGATAGTCGTATCACCCTCTCACCGTAGTCAAAGGTATGGAGTATTTATCTCCATCATCCCAGAACGTTCCCTTGCGCACCTTTGTGATCACCTCCTCCTTTACCCAGCTCCTGGAAACCAGTGATCTGTCTTCTGTCACTATAATCTTGCCTTTCCCAGAGCGCCACATAAGTGGAGTCATTCTCTGCGTAGGTTTCTGTGTCTGCCTGTCAATTCCCTGATGCTTGGAGGTGCCTACATTGCGGCCTGTCTCAGGGCTTGTCACTGCTGATGGCTGTCCCACTGCGTGGTTGTGTCAATTTATGTCCCAGATGCTTATCGGTTATTGAGCATCCAGGTTGAGCAGCTTTTAGTTGGCTTTAGCTGCTAAGGTTTTCCTTTCCCTGCTTCTTTTTTTGCTCTTTGCAGCATACTTATGGAAGAGATCAGTTGTTGTTCCTCGGGTGTCTTCTGCTTCCCAGATGGAGACAGCCCCGTCTCCCAGTGTTGTTAATTGTGTTCTTCTGTCTCCTGCATTTCCTGACATTAGATCTACAGGCTTATCCTAATTCCAGTGGGCTTTTGGGCCACATTATTTCACAGGTGGCTCTGTGTTTCTCCAGCACGGCCACTCAGGTGACAGGTTGCCGTCTTTAAAGATATGAGCAGCTGCCAGCAGAAGGTGCCAGGAGGCGCTCATTCACAAGGGGGTTATGGTGGTGAGTCTTCATTCCATTACTCCTTCTGCATTTGTTATCTGGAGTAGCATAAAGAGGAATTGCCCTCATCTGCAGCTTTGCTGCCCAGTGGTACAGGAATAAGATTTTTGTGCTTGCAAAAAAAGTAAATAAATTCAAGCTAAAACCTCAGTTACCCCCCACCCCAGGGGGCTCCCTGTCAGGACTGTAAATGCATTAGTGAAAGATGCGGTAAGTCCCGTACTTCGTTGGCTTCACGAGATTCACCTGACGGCACTTTCTCTCACATTAGAATTCCAGTGCTGACCACCGAGTCCGACTGGACCTGGGCCTCTGGGACAAATTCAGCGAGCTGGCCACCAAGTGCATTATTAAGATCGTGGAATTTGCTAAACGTCTACCGGGCTTCACCAGCTTGACCATCGCAGACCAAATCACCCTACTGAAGGCCGCCTGCCTGGACATTCTGGTATGTACCTCTGAATGCTGGGATGTGGGGAGGGCACGGGGATGGGAGGAAGATTTACTGTCACCCCCACCTTGGCACACACCAGCTTCCATCCTCCCATTTGGAGTCTCAGACTGTTTGCTAGAGGTACAGAGACACTGTACCTCTAGCAGTTGGCTGAACCTCCGGCCCCCGCTGCAGTTGGCTGAACCTCCGGCCCCCGCTACAGTTGGCTGAACCTGCCTACCTCTCTCCCCTGATCTGCGGTCCCCTCCACATGTCCTTGGGAAGGGTCCAGCCAGTCTTGGTCAAAGGCCTTCTGTGATGGTGGGCTCACTGCTCCCAAGGCAATGTGCCCAAGGCAAGCCAGACCCGAGGACAGCCCTCACTCGGCCAGTGGGTGACCATCTCCTTCCCTGCTGTTCCAACTCCCCCTGCCCTCCAGAGCCTCACAGGAACATTCATAGCACCTTCCGAGGCAGCCCTGAGGTCTTTGTAAGGCATCGGGATTCTCCAGGCTAAACTGATTACTGCTGGAGGCAGTGCCTCCGTCGGTGACCTTGAGCAACCCCATCCTTCCTCAGTTTACCCACTCATATATGAGACTCTCTGCTGCCCTCTTTTCTCTGCCTTCCAAAAGGATGAAGACTGCTGTATCTTGTTCTCTGCAGGCTACATGCCACCCTCCATGCCACCTCCTACCCCAGTGGGCCTCAGGGTTGTTACAGTCAGTTCTGATAAGCACCTTTGCCTGAGACCAAGAAGCGGCCGCATTAGAGGTGGCAGGAACATGTCCTGCCTGTGAGTGTATATGCAGACAGGTCTCTGGAGGAAGTGAGAGGTGAAACCAGCTCCCAGGAGCAGCAGGAAATAGGGAGACTAAAAGTGCTTAACATGTAGTGCCCAGTGGCATGCCAAGTAAGCCTCAGATGCATGGGGTGTTAGTGGAGATGGAGTTACTACCATACAAGGTGCTGTTGAGGTGATTTAAAAGCACATAGATTTTTCTCTTTATTACATCTTTCATAGCTTTGGGTATAAACCTTTCTGTAAAGAAAATACATTTAGTAAAATTAAACACACACTCAATCTCCTCTGGAGCAAGGGCTCTGGATTGAGCGGTTACACAGGAAACGAGACTGTGGTGGTCTTTCCGTTGGCTGCTTGCACCTCGGGAGCAGGGGTCTAGGGTCTAAGAGCACAGTGGAACTTTGCTTCTTGTGAAATCAGGGGATCTGGATCAACCAGGGAACAGTCAGAAACCCTCCCTGTCAGAGCAGAGCTCACCTGTTGGGACCTATTTAAGTAAATAGGTCCAAAGTAGCAGGAAGAAGACTCCTGCTCCAAGAAAGTGTATTTCCTTCTTGCAAAAGGTGAGTTGGTGGCAGGTCCTAATAGGAAATCCTTTTTTTCCCATGAGCTCATAGGTACTTCATGCTGGCAGGGAAGACAGTCACTCAAACTTCTGTATGTGCTATTGTTAACTATCATCACTGCACCATCCCACAAGAAACTGAAGACAAGTGAGCACACAGGTCAGCCTTTGCCCACAAGTTACTGAACACAATCAATGTAGAGACTGAGAGGTTGAATGAACAATTGGAGGGTTCTCCTTTGCAATGTAAACGCTAAGCAACCCCTGGATACCCCATCAGGATAGGAGTCTAATGAGGGAATTCAATTCATTTATACAACAGATATTCATTAACCACTTGCTGTGTGGATGACTCTGTCCTGTGTGCTAAAGACACAGCATGGAGTAAGACAGATGAAGAACCGTCCCTTCTGGGAGCTTGTTTAGGAGGTCACGTTGGAGACCATAGATGAAAATAAGCAGGGAGGATGGGTCATGGTGTAGAATACTACACAGAAGTGAACATACATTAACATAGGAGACTTTCACAGACCAGATATGGAATAAATAAAAGCCAGACACCAAAGAGGAGATACCATGTGACTCCATTTAGCCAAATTACAAGAATAGGCAAAACTAATTTAGAGAAAGGGTCTAAATAATGGTTTGTTTTAGAGAAAAACTATGATCAGGAGGATATAAGGGAGCCCATTGGTGGTAGAAATACATAAGGAAAATGTGCTTAGTAGTGCACTTGGAGACTCAGGAAAAAACCAATATGGCCAGAAAATAGTGAGCAAGGGGGAAAGAGGTGGAGGATGTAGAAGCATGAAAATTTTTTTTGGATTTTCTGGAGGATCTGTAGCTAGAGAGAGGTCCCCTCAGATGAGTTATGAGCAGCTGCTGTGGCAACTGTGGATGGGCTGTGCAGGTCCAGATCAGGAAGAGTAGAAATGAGGAGCCATCTTCAAGGCCCAATGAGAACTGCTCAGATTAGGTTGGTCATAGGGATGAGGAGAGACATGGAAAGTCCTTGCCAAATGCATACATCCTCTCTGGGCTCCAGCCTCAGGCACTTTGCTGCTAGGAGGTCAGAAAGCTGTGAGGAGCAGTTGCCCTAGCTGAAGACCATGTGCGTTTTTCCTTGAGGATAGGCTTTGTCAGTGGAGCTATGTGTTGTCGGAATGGACCCTCGGTTGGTGAGCCAGTCTTGCCGGAGGTATTTTTACCCCATCTCGTGGGCTCTGCATGCTCTTCTCTCCAGATAAAATACCCTTCTTTCAAACAAAGGGTGTTTTCATCCCAGAGAAGCATATAGTGGTTGCCAATGGCATTTGACTTTAGTGTGACAGAATGGAACTCCTTGGTTTCTCTCCAGTCACCGGCCTGGCCAGAAGCCATGAGAAGGATGCCTGCTGACCACTAGGGTAGTCAGGGTGGGGGGAGGGCTGACACCACTTGATAAAAGGAGGCATTGCCCATTCTCTCATCTCAGGCCACACGCCATCCTCTCCGGGCAGTCTCTTTAGACTTGGATGTGAACTTTCTAAAAAGTGGGGCAATTGACCATAGTTTAAATGGTTTAGCATCCAAATATTTCCCAATTTTTGAGGAGAAAAATCTTTCAGAGTTCAAAATAGACATTTGTCTCTACAGCTTGAACTTGGATTTCTAAGTGGCCCCTGACAGCTTGCAGATGCTGTAGTCCTCGCTTTCTGACCCTTTCCGGCCAGACCGAGGGCTGCTTTCACCCTCATCACGGATGGATGCATTTGCCATCTCAGCAATGTGCTAACACTGCACAGACTTCCCCAGTACCTTTGTGGCCCCAACGTGGAGATATATCTGGGTGTTGAACACATAAATAGACTATGACAATTTTCCCCTCACATGATGGCTCCCTGGATAGGCAGCTTTTCCTTGTGTTTCTCCAAGTAGTTGGAGGAAACTTGGCCTGGGGTTAGGAGTTCTGTTTTCTGGGCCAAGGTGCTGCGCTTCACCTCCCGGGCTTTGGTGCTGTTCCCATGCATCTCAGCCAGTCAGGGGCTCTCAGATGATGATGATGCTGGCTTAGAGAGGGCCCTGGGCAAATATCTGAGAGTTGAGATGAACCACCCATCCAATGAAAAGGAATTTTTGTCCCCTTTTGATAACCTTTTAACATAAGCTTTACAGTTCACTGTGCTACTGGTGACACAATAAGGACACTAAGAACTTTGAGGACATTTACAACATACCACCCCATAAAATTTGTAGCATTCTGCTTCTCAGCCATAGGCTGTGTGCTATGTATAGTTATGCAGGCTGTGCACTCTCCAGAGCACCCAGCCTAGGAGACTAGTGAGGCTGATCTGCCAATTAATGCTGGGTCAGAAGTTACCACAATTAGAGGCACCTGGATTTGTACACAGACATGGCTGTGGTAGTGGAGAGGTGACAGTACAAGCCCTGAAGCAAATATGCTGTTGTGATGTACATAACAAGTTCTTTGGGTTTGTTTCCCCATGTGTAAAATAAGGTAATAGTAGTAGCCAGTTCATGGGAATTATTCATATGAGAATTAAGCAATATAGTAAGACACTTAACATAGTACCCAACATATAGTCAGTGATCAATAAAATATTATCATAAATTGGAGGTGAGATATGCTAACATTCACCCTTCTCTAAGAATGCAATGTCAAGGAGACATTGGTGGCAAAGGCCTCTCCAGGGCATCCGGACACTCAAGCTCCCTGGAGCCCTGCATGCAGGAGAAGGGCACTTCTACTCCACCGTCTTCTTGGAAGCTTAGAGACCAGGGGACCCAAGAGCAAGAGACCTTGCCAGTGCAACAGGCCTGCCCCCAGCCAATGTGGCCCCGAAGATGGGAGGTGCTTGTAGGGCACTGCCAGGCAGCCAGGACAAACTTCTCTGTGAGAAGAATCCTTGCCCCCGAAGTATGTCCCTGACAAGTCAGAGATTTGATAACAGCTGTGCTATTCCCGCCTCTGTGGGAATAGTATGCTTGCTCAGAGGAATACTCTCCTCCACGTGTGGCCAGGGAGCAGGAAGATGGCAGGCTTCCTGATTACATCTGTCCTGCTCTGGGTTGACACTCAGGACATTTGTGGGGACCAGACTCAGTCAAGCTGAGCACCAGCATCTGGGATAGACTTTGCTCCCGAGCCTTTGGCTGGGTTGTTCACTTCTGTCCAGGCAGGATTAATTTTTCTGTTTTTCAAGCAGATATGAGGCATTTCCTGAGGGAGAGGTCCAGGGTAGAAACCTGGCTGCAGAGGCACTTCCCAGTTTTGGGATGTGGGTGCAGGGGTGGGGGTGTCTAGCACATGGGCAGGGCCAGGGGATTTGTCTAAGCACTGTGAGGTGGGAGTTGACCATCTACAGAATCCAGACATTTTGGTGCTTGCTGTGCTGAGTGCAGCTCTAAGGCAGCGTGGTGAGCAGGTGTGTCCTGGTGGCAGGAACCAGAGTGGCTGGCAGAGTTATTGTCAGGCATGCCAGGTGAGGTGGGAAACTGTGCAGCATCCCTGGCTTCCTGCCTATAGTAACCCCACCCCAACTCTGGGCTTACTAGAAACACCGCCAGTGCTCTAGGAGCATGCCCTTAATTTCCTTCTGACGTCTGAGCTTGCTTCTCCTGAACGCTCCACACCTTGCTGCTTCCACTCCCTGTGCTGCAGTTCTGTACAGCTATATGTCAAAAAGCATCACGGAAGAGGGAACCAATGTGGTATTGAATTAGATTGAGTCCACATCAACTGTGACACTTGGGCATATAAGAACCTTTCTGAGCTTTCAGTCCCTCATCTAGAAAATAAGAATGGAAAATAATATTCCATTTGTTGAGTTGTTTGCAATATTGACTGTAGGGCATACACTAAACATTCAGTAAATAGTAGATACTGCCCTTTTTTCAGACTCTACCCCTTTAAAAAAATTATTAATCATTTTTTTTTAATCCCTAACAGCTGGCACAGTGCCTGGGACATAAGTAGTTACTCAGTAAATGTTTATTTGAATCAAATGAATTACTTTGAGCACAGATATTTCTCAAATTCTCTTGTGTGCTATTTATCATTCCCTTAATGTTAGCCTGAGTCCTGACATCTCGTCTTTTAGTGGAAGAGCTAGAGGGGACACCCACATCCACGGGGGGGGGGGGGGGTCACATGCCCGTGTGAGCCCTCCTTGGAATCTGCATGGTATTTGCTGCCTAGATCAGAATGGTGCTGCCAGGAGAGGTTGATTTTGATGATCCATCAAATATGGTTTGTTTTTTCTTCCAGATTCTTAGAATTTGCACCAGGTACACCCCAGAACAAGACACCATGACTTTTTCAGATGGCCTTACCCTAAATCGAACTCAGATGCACAATGCTGGATTTGGTCCTCTGACTGACCTTGTGTTCACCTTTGCCAACCAGCTCCTGCCTTTGGAAATGGATGACACAGAAACAGGCCTTCTTAGTGCTATCTGCTTAATCTGTGGAGGTACCAACTACCTAGAAAACCCTCGCGCAATTCCATTAAGACCAATTTATACTTGTAATTTATGGGAAATTCCTCACCTCCATTCTGGAGTTATTTTGCATGGAAAAAGACATGACTAATGCCAGGCATGCATATATGGGGTTTCTCACATTGTTCCTTATAGCTAGAAATTAAAGGTATTTAAGCTCATTCTGCTCTGAAATACCAAAATGTTATTTCTCCAGTAGCCACAGCTCGTTTTCAAAGGCAAAATCAGACTAAAATTGACTGTCTAGGGACATTTTAATGACAACCAAAGGGACTTTGTGCTGCTTACTAATTTAGTGGCTAGGAATACGTCATTGGGATTGTCCCTCCCTACCAATGCTGGACAGGCTGGAGATAAGATGTGGATTTCTATGTAGTGACCCCTGCTGGCTCACAGGATGCTGAATCATGTGTAGTTAAAAAGGAATGGCCTTCATCGGGCCCATTTGCTTCGCTTTTTATTACCAGGCTGCTCAAGGTTTGTTTAATTCAGCTCAGTAGTGACACCTCCTGGTCATGAGAAGTAATTCACTCCCTGGTTTTGACTGCAGACAGCCAAGAAAATGTGCTCCTGACCATTAAGGGGCACGATCATTTCAAGTAGCACTGTTAAAAGCAATTACACATCCCTTCAAATTTGTGTGTGATTGAGTTATCAAGCTCTAATAGTCATAGGAGAGAAATGGGAGATGAGCAGAAACCTCCTACTCTGGAAAATACATGATTCCCTCTGTCCTAATATTTTATTTCTGCTATCTAGACCGGCAGGACCTTGAGGAACCAACAAAAGTAGATAAGCTACAAGAACCATTGCTGGAAGCACTAAAAATTTATATCAGAAAAAGACGACCCAGCAAGCCGCATATGTTTCCAAAGATCTTAATGAAAATCACAGATCTCCGCAGCATCAGTGCTAAAGGTATGTCTTTAGCATCTGTGTTTGTAAGTGAACCAGAGAACCAGTGGTTCTAACCTGGTACTCTGCTCTGTATTATTCAGGATGTTTGATAATAGCCACCTCTTTGTTTTAGAATTAATTTCTACCACCATTGAAAAAAAAAAAAAAAGACTGCAAATCTTAATGTACTTCATAAATTTTTAACAATCAGATAACAGTAATTTGAAAAGCTGATTTCAAAAAAATGTTAGGCATTTAAATTTTTTAGTTGTATACATTTTATTCTAGTTTTCCACACATGTTCTGATTTATATAAAGTTTACTTCAGTTTTTCCTGAACATCCAGACCTCAAGAAAAATGAGTAGTACTTAGGGTAATTGTTACTGGCTAAGTTTCTCAGTCAATGTAGCCATTGCTCTCTTGTGTGTAGGCAGGAGATTTACTTCTGAACACTTCTAAGCAAAGGAATTCTTGACTTCCTAGAAGGTATAAATATTCTCTTGCCTGGTGATTTTCAGTTTATGTGGCAACTCGCCACATCAGAGTTGAGTTTTAGAGCAGGGTCTGTGGAGAGAGAACTCAGCAGCTATCCCTGGTACCACATGTGCTGTTATTTGTCATGCTCCTTCCCGTTAGAAAGTCTCTGTCCTTGAAGACCTTGGTGAGCCAAGGAGCAAATGCTGACATTTAACTTAGCACAGTGAACTTGTTCAACAAGGAGTCTCAGTTCTTAAACTTCAAAGGTATGTCTTCAATGAGACATTGAGTTCATCTCTAGCATAGTATTGAGAAGCAAATAGTTGATACCACTGCTTTATACCATAGAAATTATGACAGCTTCAATTTTAAAGCAGTCAGGCTGTCTAACCTAATACTATCACTCCCTATACATACCTAGACTAGTGGTAATAGAATTGACTGTGCTTATGAAATACGCTAAACCCCCTCTGTTGATGCAGTAGCCATTGGTCTCATGTGGCTCTTAAGCACTTCAAATGTGGTTAATGCAATGGAAACATTGTTGTTAGTCAATGCACTTCAATAGCCCCTTGGGGCTAGTAGCCACCACATTGGGGCATACAGGGGTATTCAGGTTGATAATCACCACACAGTTTATTACTCAAGTCATTTCCTCCTTATGTAGATAACTGGAGTCCTTTCAACTGCCTCACTTTCAAAACACTCTTTCTGGTCTTTTACTAGGAACTCCTCTTTGTGAACTAGGTTAAATGAATATATACTGGTTTTGTTTGTTTTTTTCCTGAAATTGAAGTACAGATTTGTCAAATTTAAGTATATCACCCTATCTCTGCTGTGTCTACAGATAGTCATAGCTACTACTTTTAATGTTTAAATACTATGAAATTACGCTAGCTTACAGGAGGTATTTGGTGGCACGATTCCCACCCTTGTTAAAGCAGATGGAAGTTGATATCTGGTTGTTCACTTAACTCCTTATCGCTACAGGATTTCTATTATCTCTTTCAAAAAGGTGCAGAACGTGTAATTACCTTGAAAATGGAAATTCCTGGATCAATGCCACCTCTCATTCAGGAAATGCTGGAGAATTCTGAAGGACATGAACCTTTGACCCCAAGTTCAAGTGGTAACACAGCAGAGCACAGTCCCAGCATCTCACCCAGCTCAGTGGAAAACAGTGGTGTCAGTCAGTCACCACTGGTGCAATAAGACACTTTCCATCCACTTCAAACATTCCCCAGTAACTTCAGTTCCGGGATTTAAAATGCAAGGAAAAAAAAAAAAAAAACATTTTTACTGCTGCTTAATTTTTGGACTGAAAATATATTAAAACTCAAGAAGGACCAAGACGTTTTCGTATGTATCAATATATACTCCTGTCTAATTTACCTAGAAATGCAAACTTTTTAAATTCTAAAAATCAGCCATTTCATGCAACCAGAAACTAGTTAAAAGCTTCTATTTTCCTCTATGAACATTCAAGATTGCATGGCAAAGACCCAGTCAAAATTATTTATCCCTGGTTAGGTTTCTGGAAGACTTTGTACATACAGAAGTACGGCTTTGTTCTTTCTATACTGTATGTTTGGTGCTTTTGTCTTGCATACTCAAAATGACCAAGCCACACCATGGTTATAAAGCAGACTACTGTACATGTCCAGCTCAGAAAGGTTCAAAACGATGACTGTCTTGCCTTCACAGGAGACTCAAGACATCAAGGTAAGGAAATGGGACTGCTGTACAGTATGACAAGATAAGGCTAGAGATTTTCTAATTTAGTTAGTATGGAAGCTTGTTCTTGCAAACTGCATCTTTTATTTCATGTTGCCCAGTAAAGTATACAAATTCACTGCACTAGCAGAAGAGAATTCTGTATTGGTGTAACTGCCAGTTCAGTTAATCAAATGTCACTTGTTCAATTGTTAATGTCACTTTAAATTAAGTGGTTTATTACTTGTTTAAGGACATTACTACACATTTTTTTAAAAAGATACATTTTTACAGTAATGATAGCCTCCAAGGCAGAAACACTTTCAGTGTTAAGTTTTTGTTTACCTATTCACAAGCCATTAGGAAAATTTCATGATATAATTAGCAGGCTGGTTACCACCTGTACCAAGTAAGTCTGTCGTCCTCCTGGATTCATGCCCGATATGGGGTTTCCCCTGCTCCAGCCTTCTCCATGCCCAGTGTCTAATATTAACTCCCCAAAGTATGGGCAGAATCTGCATCCTTTGACCTTGTTCAATCACTATGAAGCAGAGTGAAAGCTGTGGTAGAGTGGTTAACAGATACAAGTGTCAGTTCTTAGTTCTCATTTAAGCACTAGTGGGTTTTTTTTGTTTTTGTTTTTTTTTGATATATTAGCAAGTCTGTGATGTTCTTTCACTGGCTCTGTTTGTACATTGAGATTGTTTAACAATGCTTTCTATGTTCATATACTGTTTACCTTTTTCCATGGAGTCTCCTGGCAAAGAATAAAATATATTTATTTTAAAGGTGTGTGGGAGCCTTTACTGCAGTTTCATGTTCAGGAAAGAGACAGAAAACACAGTTCCATTTTTAATGTTTAAATTTCATTTCAAAAAGCAGGTTTGTAGTCTGCAACCATGACAATTAAAATCTGTGCTAATGCACGGCAGTCTATAACAATTCTACAAGCCAATCAGACAGTACATGACATTTCATGAGTAAAAAAGAGCATAAAACTGTGTAAGAACAAAATGTTAAAAGGCCTACCACAATAATAAAAAACCATCAATTACATCATCACATTAAAATAAGCCAGATGTACAAAAGTCTGAGACAGAAGAGACAAAAGGACAACACAAGGTATTTGTTAAAATGTTTCTGTGCTCTTTGGGCACTTAATTAAACATTGCAAAATCAACATCCTCTTCTTCATCAGACTCTGCAAAATATTTTACTTCTTTCCTAGCCCGACCGGTCCGTGGCAGAGAAGGTGGTTCAGAAGTGAAGTCTGATGGGAAGATATCCACATCTGAATCCTGATCAAAAGATGCTTTCTTCGGTTTCTAAACATTTAAAAAAGATTTAAAACTCTGATGGTTGTAAAGAATTGTTCCATACACTTCTGCTCTATTTGGGAAGTATTACAAAAAATGTGCTTTTTAAAATCTAGTGTTAAGATCAGTTACCTAATAATTGTTATGAAGAGAAAAAAGGATTAATTTCTCACCTTGATAATCTCACATTATCACCATTACTTTCTCTCAAGTACCTGTCATAAGTGGAAACCATGACGGCCCAGAGTTATAGAAGACTGCACCGGAGAGGTAAATGTAATGAGCAGCATAAAACTACAATCATCTGTATTTATAAGTTTTGACAGGAAGAGAGGTAGGTGACATTTGATGTGTTTTTTTAATCTAAAAGATAGTCTGATCCTTCCCCAGAAATAGTTACTGGAAAAATTAGCTCTGGTCAAATGAATTCAGGTTAAAAAGAAATAGTCTGCAAGACATTTCAGACAGTAATATATAACTTCTATTAAATAAGTAAGCTGATTTATACAATACTTATATCCAAGACATTCTTGTTTATGGAAGATTGATGCTTGGATAAGAAATTCTAAGTTTAGCACTATCACAAGATAGATAGATCAACTTAAAACCACATGTTAAAAGATCTCTAGATTACCTTGCTTGCTGTTTTGGATGTCTTCCTGCCAGGGTTATAATCACCTTCATTTTCAGAGCCAGATGCTTTCCTTTTCTTTGCCCCTCGACCTTTGCCTTAAAATGAAACAAGAGTTTAGTGCAGGTACAAAGAGATAAATGTCAAATATTAAGCTTATTTTTTTCATATTCTGATCAGTACTGCAGTCCTCTTAAGTCTGGTAGTATCATGTCAGTCATGTTGACATGACTTAGATGTAAGTAAGGTCTGGTGGCAAATTTTAATATAAAGCATTTATACTTTACACATGTGGTCTGTGAGCTTGAAAAGAAAATATTTTTTTAGCTTCTGATTTTTCCTAGAGTAAAAACAATATAAAAAGAATACAACGTGAATTATTAGGAAGGTAAACATCAATTGAAAAGTTTAAAAGCTTACTCCTTTAAGTAACAATCTTGGATTTAACCCCTAGCATAAATCATGAAATAATCTGAAAACTCTTTCTTCTTAGACCTAGGATCACTACATGCAACCTATTGTTTTCATCTACCTAACATCTTACTCTCATCATTAAAGGAAGAAGGGGAAAAGGTAATATATATTTAAATAGTAACTAAACTTCTGTCCCACAATGCTAGTGAAAGAAAATGAAATTAAATTGTAATTCTAATTTTTAAAAAATTCCTCAAAGTAATTTAAAAATCAACCAGTAAGAAGATAGTCTTAATGATCTTGGGGGCCCCATATTTGCTAAAATGAAGCAGACTATATAAAAGTTTCGGAATACTGACCTACCACACTGATGGTATTGTGGTTAAAAGGTTGAGTAACTACCCTTACAGAAAATTATGTCTTATGTATATTTTTAAAATTTTTTTAAAACAGCTTTAAGGACATTGTAGCGCTGAAGAGGGGTCCCCGGAAAAACTGGTGGCCTCACAGGCCCTGAGAACACCTATTTCATTTCCTGGATGAACGAAAAAGCTTTGGTGTAAGAATTCTAACTCTAGCAAAACCCACAGTGTCATACTTTAGCTCCTGAGAAGCCTTCATCTGTAGTAACTATTTCCAGTGAGTTGGCTGCAGAAGGTCTTTGAGTGCTAATTTCTACCTTTCTGAAACAAAAGGGCTAGACTAAATTGCTCTATTTCCTTTGAACTCAGCACTGACTCTTAAGCACATTGCTTACTGAAGAGTAAAGGGATTTACAATGCACTGAGCAAACAGTCTCTCTAAATTCAGTAACTAGAAGAGAGTGTTTTCTACATGGGTTTGTCAAGGCTATACCTCACCTTTGGGTGTTGTAGTCTTCTTTGGGATGCCAAATTCTGAATCAGAGTCAGAGTTTACAGTCTCTACTTTCTTCTGTTTGGGGGTCCTCTTGGGCTTAGGGATTGCATCTGAAGATGGCTTTCCTATTAAGCAAATTCCCATTTTATAGGTTAGTGTGATATAGTTACCAACAAAACAGACTAAAATGAGTCCTACAACAATGGAATTTCTTATAATTAAGTAGTTTTAAAATGGTTTTTCTCTACTTTGTGCCAACATAAAGGCAACCACTTTCTTATGATGGCAAATGTTTTCTATTCATAATTTGCCTTTTGTTATTTCAAGTGAGGTATTTTAAACAAGGGCCATTACAATGAATTTAAAGCAGTAAAAAGTATAATCAAGACCAAAGTAATTCTGAAATTAATTACACCTAAGTATAAATTCAATGTTAAGTTCAAACTTTTAAAAAATATTTAGAGAAAAAATATTTTTATCGGACCTTCAAACAGCATGAATAAAAACCAGTTAACTTCCATAAAAAGCTGACATCCATACTTGTTGCTTTATATGGAAATGTGAAAATTCTAGGGAAGTACACAACAGACCTAAAGGTCTGTTTTTATTAGTCATGCAAGAACGATATTAATTTTTTAAAAATTAACTACTAAAAACAAACACCCACACTAGTTCTTTGGAAAATCCCAGTCCCAATTTCAGTGAGCCTCTCATTAAAACAACAGAAGGACCCATGCTCTATGGAAGTGCATAGCTTGTCCCTCCCATGAGTCCTTCGTGGCAACTCCAAGCGTTAAGTATAGGCCTGACATAGCAGGGTGTTCAAGAGTACCCAGAAGAGCTTCTAGACTTGTGTTAGATGACACTTACCTGTGCAGAATACTACAGTGGCTTTTTGTTCACAGGAGCTTAATGAGTTAATTATGTTCAAAAGTGATGTGGCACCCAAGCTGATTCTAATATAAGATGTTCATATGAAGACAAATGATGTGTAAAGCAAATTTAACAGATTCTGTCTGTTTGAGTTCCACCAAAGTGGCCCCAAGACAAAGAACGAGTACATAAATAAGACAAGGAAGAGGCAGCTAGTAATGAGTAAGTCTGTCATCGCTCTGGGAGCATACACCCTGTGAAGCTCTTTAAGAGTCAGTATCAAACGGACACTACCTTTACCAGTAACTGGGGAAAGATAAGAGCAGGGAAATGCTAACCTAGCATAGCAAAGAGAAAGACCTCAGCTGAAGAAATACAGAGAGTAAGGGGGAAGGGGGGGGGGGGTTTGAGAACCCAATGCATTGATTAGAGAGGATCCTGTAGCCAACCAATTTCTTGCCACAGTCCTAGTATGTTCAGAGTTAACTGGGAACTTTTCTTAAGACCCCTAAAGCACTAACGGTGACCTTCAAAAAGTGGTTCATGGACAATCTAAGATATTAGAAAAAAGGGCCATGCGACTCCCAGTGAAAAAGTCATGAATTAAACTGACCATTCCACACGAGTAATGCGTGACCTATACATGTAACACAATCAGCTTATTAGACAGACTACAACTATAGGACAACATTACTAGAAAGCCAAACTTAGATATTAATACATGGGATGCTTTTTTTAAAACTATGCTGCAAAATTTCCAATAATAAGAAATTAAATTTAATCTGAAGTACCTGTATGATTTTGCAATGCTTAGCAAATATACATACCCTTTTTAGCAGCTGCCGTTTTACTTGGACCTTTATCTGTTTGTTTCAGACCAAATGATGGTGAAAAAACAGAAGCAGAATCTTCTTCATTACTGTCAAATTTCGCTGAATCTGAAATTACAAAGCTTTTATTCAGCAAGAGCTGTGGGGGCCACTTAAAAAGAAGTTGTCTTACAAATTTCTGTTCTGTGATCATGTACACGAACAGCAGAAAATCTAAAAATGTTTTCCCTCAAAAACGTTAACTCCACTATTTTATATTATATATTATTTTATATTATTAAAAATTTAGTAGTCCAAAATATTATCTATTTAAAATATAAATGACCAAGTCAAAATGGCATATCGAATGTTCTCACTATAATGTTTATATCATATTACCTATTTGAGGAGTATCAATAATGATGTTCAAATCTTAGAAAATAATGATTAAATCACTAAAGGTTAACTTAGAAGGCACAGAGGCTTACTACCTTCAGTTTATATTTAACCAATTTCATTTCCCATCCCTCCCTTTCTCAAATGAGACTTTTAAAATAACTATTTGAATGTGACAATCAAAAATGCTCACCTGTATATACATATGTAAATACTTGTTCACAAAAATACAGGACAGTGAACCAATTAAATCTAACTAGACTGATTAACTGACTTCAAAATTCACACACACACAAAAGCAATAAAAAAATATATATGCCCTAAAACAGATCTGTATTTAATATACAGAATAGCTTTCTTTAAAAAACTGTCAAATATAAATTTCCATTGCTATGAAATTTCAGTATTCCTTATAAATTTAACTATCAAAGCCTTCCCCCTCCCACATACAGGTTAGCATCTGCCTGCACAGCTAAATGTTTCCATAATGCCTATTTTAACTAATTAGTTGGAAGAGAACTAAATAATCCTTGTAATATTAAGGAAAATAAAAAAAGGAGTTTTCTACTCAAAAAAATCTTGAAGTTAAATCACGATATGATTTTAGCATTTTTTTTTCTCTAATACATAGCACTAATACCATTAACCAATGGGGAAAAACAATTAAGCATACCATCTTCTGACTTCTGAGAATATGAAGGAAATGAAAAGAGATTCCCAAAATCTTGACTTTTTTTGTCATGTGAAGATTTTCTATTAAAAAGAAAAATTATACACCACAAAGGTTATCATTTATAACTTATGACAGCTGCAACCAGATATTTAGTTATAATCAGAAGAAAATTTTAGTGCTTACACAACCTGAGACAGGCTTAAAATTGTTAAAAATACCACTTGATTTTTATGAAAAATTAGACTCTCGATACAGTAGCAATAATCCTACTTATCTTAGACTACAGATGGTAAAATAGTTCATTTAAAAATCTGTGGTAACATACATCTCAAGAAATGCGAACTATTTCACAAGCTCTACAACCTACATGTTAATGTTCAAAGCTAGGGGACAAAATTAAACCTCCAAAGATTGTCTTCTCTGAACCAAGGGTCGTAAAACTATGCCCCATAGACCTGCCATCTATGTCTGTAAATGAATTTTACTAGGACACATTCGTATACTCTCTGTAATTGTACTGTTCCTATAAGGGCAGCATTGAGTATACAGATGTGAGAGAAATCATATGGATTATTTACTATCAAGTCCTGCGGGGAGGAATTATCAACTTGTGCTCTAGTAACAAACAGTTGCAATATTAGCAAAATTATTCCTTCTAAAAGGAGTACCTCACCTAGAATAACTTTCTTAGAGCTTATTATAATTTCTTTGATAGGTGTTCAAACTACTATATAACTGATCAATAGTTGCTTCATTACTTACTCTGGGGTGGTTTTTGATTTGCCTGGTGAGAATGTATATTCATCTTTGTCTAAGCCATCTGAAGGAACAAATTCATCTTCCCCATCATTTATTATAGGAGATGCTTTAACTTTCAATTCTTCTAAATCATTATTATCATCATCATCATCAGCATCTTCATCCTCTTCTTCTGAGAAATCAAATGTGTACTTAGGCCTTTCAGCTAGGAGAAAAGCAAAAGTGAATATTAAATTCCAAATCCACCTTTATCCACATAAAAAACTACTAATAATGCATTTTAAAAAACACAAGGCAGGGCCTGGTGGTACAACAGGTTAAAGCTCAGCACTATGAAGCTAGCAGCCACTTGTTCAATCCCTTGACAGGGAGCTGACCCGCCCGCTGCTCCAGTGAGCCACTAGTGCACTTCATCAGTCAACCTGTTCTGCTCCCCACCTCTGTATGCATAAAAAAATCTTTAAAAAACACACAAGGCAAAATGTAAGCATTTAAACACCAACAACTGGTTTTGGTTATTTTGATGACATTAGTATCTGTCTTACACTTTCCAGGAGACAACAAAGTCATGCTGCATCTTGTTAGAGAACTAATGGCAATATGAGAATGACGTTTGTCATGTCATGCACAGCCATGTGGCCACTTCAAAAGTAACTAAGATTTACAGGTATTTAGAATGCGCTAAACTTTCTCTTAACCTTTTCCATAAAAATTTTTCATTCAGATGAGAAAAATAGGAGATACTAGACTTCAATGTGTTAACGAAATAATGCATAAAAAAGCACCAACTATGAGGAAAGGCGTGCTATTAAGTTACTGTAATTTCTTATACTTATCTTGAAATAAAAGTCAGTTTGGTGCTGTATCATTTCATACTCCATTTCGGATGTATGAAAACTGGAAATAATTTAGTTATTTAACACATTTTCATTGTTAATTGAATTTACATCTTTACAGTGCACTGGAAAAAAGGAATTCAGTCCATTTGTGATTACAGAACTGAACAAGTTGAAGTCTTACAATTTAAAAATTATCTCCCAAAGTAAAACAACCAAGTTTTCATCCTTCACTTTAAATTAAAACTTAGAAAATTCAATTTTTGATTATTTCAAGTTAATGAATTTTGAACATTCAGCATATTACATCAATATGTAATAAAAAAAATGAGATTCTACGAACTCAAACACTGTAATTATCTAAATCATGCTATATACATGGAATAAGATTCCTAAAGTAGAGGCAAAGTTTTCCTGATACAAGGAGTAGAAAACAAAGCCCTTTTTATTGGTCCATCACTATTGTTATATTGCCAAGGTTTATTTTTTACCAAACATTTAGACTATGGAGAGAATAACCCAAACTGTAAACATTCTGTCTTTGTGAACTGTAACTTGAAATACAAATATATATCACAATACCAGCTGCTCTCCTAAGCAAAGAATCTCTTGGAATAACCACAGGTTCTGTTTCTTCCAAGTCACTTTCTGACTTGGATTCATCATCCGACCAAGGATTCCGTTTCTTCACTTTCTTTGTGCCAGATTTACCAGATGAGGTAGGTGTTTTTCTCACCCTGGTACCTAAAAATAAAAAAGCAGTAAGATATCTATCAATACTTACGTCATCAATTAAGAAAAATATTTTAAATATTTAGCAACATTTGTTATTTTATAAACATTATTATGATACTTTTAGTAAACAATGAAGTAGTAACCTGTATATACAGGTTTTCTACGAAAAGTACTTTGTAACAATTCCTCACCAGGCTCTTTTTTCTCTCTTTTGGGCTTGGGACCTTTATTTACAGGAGCTGATGGGATCAATGCTTCTTCTCCTGTCCCTTCTACTGGTGTCCCACTGAACTCTTCATCAAATTCCACTTTTACTGTTGTAGTATCAACATCCCCCTAAACATTAAAAAAGAAAACCAAATCATGAATGAAAATAAGTTACATTAACACCTTCTATTTTAGAGATACATTTCTAGCCAATAGACTGCTGCTTCATACCAAGTGATTAAAAAAAATGTGATTTTATTCAGGGTTTAACAGACCCCTTTGATCAGATCGTGTTTTTCTTTTCTGTAGTACATGCTAAAAATTACTTACCACGCTAATGTGATACACTCTGAGATCATGGTTACATAACAGCAACCAAAAAAAAAAAAAAATAAGAGGGCAGCTTTTGTACCAAAGGGCTTTTCACACCAATAGTTAAATATAGTATCTGCAAAATTAGTTTGTAGAGCTCAGATATCTTTAAACCAGGGAATAAATTATTGAAGGAAAATAGGCAACATACTCCATGTACTGCTAAGCATTACAAGACAAAAAACCCTCAGCCCTAAGATGATAGGCAGGGCAAGATATTACAATAACAAATTTAACAGTGGCTAATGGGGAGAAAAAAGCAACTCTGCCTAGGACAGAGTGTCCAGGAAGACACCACAGCAAATGACCCTTTCTAATCAGGCCTGAAAGAACCATGGACATTAGCCAGGTAAGGATAAAGAAGGAGTTAAGATCATTATAAGCAGGAGTCACTGAGGCATGAATTGATACTTTACAATAGGAAACAGCACGTAGACTGCTAGGGTTCAAGAAAAGACTAGACAAAAGCATAGCCAAAAACTCAGGAAAGCATTCAGGTGCTAAATAACTCTCAGCAGGGAAAGTCACTGAAAGTTTTTAATAAATAAACTGCCTTTTTGTAAATATCACTGGTATTACGAGTTTGAGAAATAAAGTGGAGAAAGGTAGAAATAATGATTAAGTAGAAAAAGGAAGACTACTTAAGACTGCTTTAAGTTATTCTGAGAAAACTTGTTATAAGGAAGTATCACTGATGACCAAGGTAAGGGGGTGGATTGGAGCTGCTTCACAGCTTCACAGCAACTAATATAACTGAGTAAATAAGATAACTCCAAGGTTTTCTGACTTATGTTAGTAATCGCTGATAGTGCCAGTAAATGAAATAAAACAGCATAGAAAGAACATGTTTTGCTATCAGAATAAAGGTTCATTTTCAGACATGCTTAGTTTGAGGGGCAAGTGGTTCAAGGCATAGACCTGGCACTTCTGAAAACACTTGGTGAGTGGATAAAGCTCTTGGTATTGATGAGGAATCAAAATAAGGTGAAGAGAAGACTTTTGAGAATTAAACCTACCAAATAGCAGCTGTGAAGGAGAGAAGCAATTTCCCAAAGAGGTAAATAAAGCACACCAGGGAATCTGTATGGTGGGGAGTCAGGTGATCAGAAAGTAGTACAGACCACAGGTTAGCAAGAGAGTAGAGGAGGGGGAAATCGCACAGATCTCACAATGCTTCCATGTCTCTAAGTATTAGCACAATATAGAGAACACACCAATCTCTAGATGTTAGTCTCATTTCTCAAGCTCTAACTAGACTAGAGGACAGTTCCCTGGGTTCTGAAAAACTAGCCTCTCTTACAGACTATTAGGCTTCCTGAACAGACATCTCAACGTTCCAGTCTGCTGGCTTACTGACCCTATTTTTAAATCACTAATAGTACTAGTCAATGTCAAAGACGTAAGATGTGCCTAATGACTTCTTAACTAAGAGCAAGAAAGAGATCACTAACTTCAAAAGCCAAACAGTTCATTTTCCAATGTAAAACCTCCTTAAATTGTTCATGCTATAGAACTAAAGTTTCTATCTTAGTTGATACACTTTAATACATTGCTGAGTAGAGTATTTCTAACTCTCACTGTAAAAATGGAATCAAGTAAACAGCTATTTACATATATGTGGGTCCTTGACAAATATTCCCCTTCTATGGAACAACTGTAAAAAGTGTGCTTTAAGCAAGTAGTAAAACAAGCATTATGGAGGTGGAGTCTCCAAGTGAGCTAATAAACGAGATCTTTTCTACCTTCTTCTTCTTCAGTAACTTTTTGCTGGCATCTGCCTTCATAGCAGTAATTTCAGGAACTATTCTTCTCCCATATGGTGAGGGCATGGTCTCTTCCAGTTGAAGTTTCTTCATCTTCGGTTTGCCAACTTTACCTTTTATTGCTTTTCCCGTCATTCCAGCCAGTATATCTTCTCGCTCTTGTGCTTCTACTTTCTGAAGTATAATTACAAGGGAGGGAACAAAAGAGCAAAAAAATTCTAAGTTTGAAGACATGGGTTTTGATCTCAAGTCTAACATTTTCTCATTTGGAATACATTTATGTATACATTTTAATATAACAAAAATACAAGGGGTAGTAAATAAATGACCTAGTCAGCCCTTCCAGCTGTAGTATACTGTACTATGTTAAAACCATTGGGATCCTAGCAAATCATACACAGAAGTAAGTCTGTTAACAACTGTACTACTACTTGCTATTTTTGGCAGAGTAAAAAATATTTGAACTGTTCATAAAATGACAGCATGGAAAATTTAAAGTCACTATAGATAATTAAACTTATGAGTTCTAATGTAATGATAAAGTCTTCATTTCACAATATCATTCCTTCAAGTCATTAGTAAATTGAAAGGAAGGGAAAATGCCATCTTTAATTCTCTTGAAATATAAAAAATCTATGTATAGGGAAGCCCACAGGGATGATAACTGAGATGAAAAAATGCACAAAATGATGTAAAAATAAACATTATTTAAAATAAACAAGTTGTAAGGGGAAAAAATAACAAGCTTTAAAATCAGACCTGCCTGGATTTCAGTATTAGAACTTCTACTTATTCATTATATATCATAACTATGTACTAGGCATTTAAAAAAATCAGAGTGACCCCATTTTATGAGTGAGGAAACAGGGCTGAGAGAATAAAGTAATTACTCTTAACCATGACAATCTCTCTGTAAATTATTTAACATCTCCAGGCTTAGGGATTTTCATCTTTAACAGTGGTTGAAAACAACAGCTCTTACTTGGAGGTGGGGTTCACTCTGAGGATTACACAATGCAGAGTTAATACACAAGAGATACCAAATGGTACTGTTAGACAAGTGATACAACAGAGACATGAAATTTAAATCTTTTCAGGTGTTTAAAAACATAACCCGCAGGAAATGAGTTGTTCAGATTAACTTCAATCAACATATAAATGTTAATTACAAGTGAAAGAAATTCACTGGGATTTCAGTGACAAAATTTATAGGCAAATCAAAAATGGTTTCATGTCGCTCTACATTATAATCAATGATCAAATTTAAAATACTAAGGTATCATTAATATTAATCAGAAATGAGAAATTTCCCTTAAAGATGTGCTTATTTCATTTTTAATGGATTTCATTTTCATTCCTGTTTCATAAACACTTATCTCAAGTATATTTTAATGGAAACTTAACTTACTTCCAGTTCTTCAACAAATGCTGCTAAATCTTCTTTCCAAAGATCTGAAGGAGACTTTCTTTTAAGATCATTGACCTCTCGCCCCTATAATAAAAAAGTGGTATGATTTAAACATTATACATCTCTAATTGTATTTTAAATTTATGAAAAATACGTATAAATAC
This sequence comes from Condylura cristata, assembly GCF_000260355.1. Taxonomy (NCBI): domain Eukaryota; kingdom Metazoa; phylum Chordata; class Mammalia; order Eulipotyphla; family Talpidae; genus Condylura; species Condylura cristata. The sequence goes on along the minus strand of NW_004567134.1, from coordinate 3,018,975 downwards.
CAATTTTGGGGGAAAAAACAAAGATGGATAACACTGAAATAGTTTCAAATTATTTAACCCACAAAAATTCATACTTTTGTATCTCTCTGTTTAATCAGTTCTTCAACTTTTTCTTTAGTTAGTGACCACAGAGACATATTTAAAATATAATTAAAATCAGGGCCTGAAGGAGTTCCTGAATCAGAGGAACTATCGTCATGCTGGGTTTGTGTTTCTTCCTCTTCTGCTGCCTGTAAAAAAATAATAAACTTTATATTAAAGCCCTGTATAGTATAAAATCAATGTTGAATTTTCTTGAGTACTGACTTTACAATTCCACAAATGGTATACTCCTAATGCTACATCTTTAGGTTGAGAGGGTTTTTTCAGATTATCTGCTAAGTTACTTATATACTCCAGGAATCTGATTTAAAAAAAATTAACTGTTTTGCCCAGGCACTAAGTCACAAAATGAGAAGCCACCATATCTTAATGGAATAGAATAATATTTTGTCACTGCATCTTGTCATATTTTTATAGTGGTGAGTTAATGCTTTGAAATCCAAATAAGTATCACTTTTGAAGAATGTTTTACAGTTGTAATGAATATGCTATGGCATAATGACTAAGGATGGGTCTTAATAAACATTCTTTAAAGCAAGTATGTTAATGTAAACATTAAGAGAAAGTTAATTTTAGTTGGGATAGAGTAACAACAATAAGGATTATTGTAAAGTTTCTCATGTTTTCACTGAAGTGATTAGTTAAAAATCCTCTGCATAATATGAAATATCACAAGCTAAGAAATTTATTAGAGGTGACTATAAGTAACAAGCCCTTAAAATTTTTAAATAACAGCCATTAAATATCTAAATTGTTTAAGGCACTCCAATAACTTAAAAGTGACTGGATCTCCATAAACCAAAAAAATAATTTTAGGAAAATAGGTGTATAATAAAGTTTAAGTGTACTTTAGGAGAGAAAAAACTAAATTTTATAGGAAAATAGGTGTATAATAAAGTTTAAGTGTACTTTAGGAGAGAAAAAACTAAAATTGTCACTATGCTTCACTATACAAAACTATAAATTCAAACAGCATTAACCAAGTAAGGAATGCTATTGTTGATAGATACTTACTTAGTAAGTACCTAAATTTTGAAAAATAAATTTTAGTTTTTAAAAATTCTTCATGAAACAATATGTACTGCTATGGGACATTTAAGATTGTTATACTACACTATTTAGACATTATTAGGATGTCATAAAATTTTTAGATCTACCCTTTAGAAGTCTATTTGCTGTGTTTTGATGAATCACAAAATACTATTAATGGAGGCTCTATGAATAGGTGCATCTATCATTGTTAAAATGAAAATTAAGGATACTTTAGAAATGATGAAAAAGAAACTTAAGTTTTAGTGACAGTTAATGCTATGCTTGTGAATAAACTCAATCTTCTAGTCACCTGTTTTGTAAGTCTCTTCTCCAACTCTATACAATAAGATACACTTATAAGAGCAGATTCCTTCATTATCTGAACCCCTAAAATGAATACATGACCAAGATGCTGAGAAAACTTTAATAGTGACAATGAAATTAAGACCAAGTTCTAGGTTTTGCCCAGAAAGTCCCTACTTCCTTCCACCCAAAAGATTCTCAAATCCTAAGTATTTTATCTTTTTTAAAAATGTGCAGTAAATTCATTAGCTTACTAGTAATTTTCATAAGATATATTTTTAGCCAACAGTTAAACAAAAGGGCAAGTAGGATATAACATTAATTTGGGTTTAAAATGCAATAAAACCTCTTGAAGGCATTCATCTTAATTCTGAATGCTTCCCCATTTTCCTCAAATAATAAATAAGCCTAGTAATATGTAATTGCTAAACCATATGTTCTAATTTTAATTACACTAACATGACATTCTAGTGACTGTTCAAAATGAAAAAGTTTAAATCACAGAAACAAGCATCATTTCAATATAGTTTGATGAAAAATATGGAAAACATGGTTGAGAACTTGTTTAAGTGGAGGGAAGTTTCAAGTATGTCAAATGACCATAACTTTTTTAAAGATAATATCAATATCGTATATATACAATATCATAAATATAAAAAAATCCAGTTTTATTCCTCTTGCACATTTGTGTTCTCAATCACAATATTGTGCTGTCTTTAAATTTTTTTAATTATACTCAATAGCAAGAAACTAATTCTTGAGAAATCTCAAAGTTTCAGTATTCCATTCACTGAATGTTAGTACTTTATGATCTCAAATGACAATTAATAAAACATCAAACTTTTAATCTGAAGTTCCAGGATTTTAAATCTCTGGCCAGAGATCTAAGCACAGGACAGAGCACATACCTGGTGCTCAATAAACACTGTAATAGTGGACATTTTGTCTGTAGTCTTCCCAGCATAAACTGAAACCAATCAAGTGAATGGTGACTGGACACCACATGTGACCATGGACTAACCAGTGTGAAATGATTCATGTGCTGTCAGCATAGTTCCCAGATAGAGTATACATGCACCTCACAAAAACCACCACCACAATTGACACCCTTAAATGGCAGGCTCAGAAAAAAAAGGCCAAGGAGACTGAGCTACCTTCTCACACCTGGAGTCATTTCTCCAGGCCCTGGTTGAGTCACACTGGCAAAGTGCTTTGTGGTGGGAATGCACTGCAAATTCCTGTACTGTCTCTGTTCTGTGGATAAACAGAAGACTTCAGTCTCCAGACAACTCAGCACCTTTAGCAGCACTAAATTTAAATTTTAGGGATTGGGTTTTTTTATTTATTTTGGAAGTTGCTTTTAAAAGCTTCTCTAAATGTCTCGTTCTGCAAATGATTACCTTTTCTTGTGCTTCTTTCCAGGCTTTCACTGGGTCAGATTCATAACCTCTCTGGACTAACATTTGAATCAAATCTTTCTTTGACCTATTCTCTATGTGAGGGAAAAATAAAGTTAGGATCAAGAAAAGAGATTCAATTTGTATTTGTTTATATTCTACTGATAAAAAATGTCTTCTATTAATAACGTTTTTTCCATTTTAACTAATATTCAAAATTTTAAAGGTTATCTTACCTATGGTAATTTTTCCTTGTATCTTCTCTAAAATAAAACGAGCTTGATTGTTAAGTTTTGTAGATTCTGCTCCCAACATTCCTACAAGCCACTCCTTACGTAAACCATAGTAACTTAATCGTAAGTCAAAAAATTCTTTCAAAATGTCTTGCACAGTTTCATACTTCTTCAGGCATCCCATGTGATCAAAGAGCACCTGAGCAAAACACAAAGGTTTTGAAGATTACAGAAAACTGTATGGGTATTTTTGATTTGTATAACATTTTCAACGCATAACCACAATGCACTTACATGGACACACACCAACCCATATAGCCATTAAACAGAACCAAACTATTAGGAAATTTTCTGTAAATATTCCTGTAGTGATTCTAAAAAACAAAAAGACTTGGCAAGAGAATATTTAAAACAGGAATGATCTTGAAAGATACAAATAGGTCCTTACTATTGTTATTCAAACTAGCTATAAAATCACCTAAGACTAATTTTTTTTCATAGTAGAAGCAATTATACTTTTCCTCTAAGTTTAAAATTTTTTAATTTAATCAGAGAAATGCAAATAAAAACCACATTGAGACACTACCTCACATTTGTGATGGCCCATGTTAAAAGACTAGAAACAACAAGTATTGTTGAAAGTGTGGTGAAAAAAGAACCGTCATATACTATTAGCGGGAACATGGCCTATTCCAGCCTTTATGAAGGTTTGCCAAAATATTAACAATAGATGTACCATATGATCCAGCAACTCCACTCCTAGGGGTCTACCTGAAGAATACAAAAACACTAATTCAAAGTGATACGTACACTACTATGTTCATTACAGCACTATTTGCAATAGCCAAACCATATATATAATCTAAGTGCTCAATGACAGAAGAATGGATAAAGACATGTTACATATGGACAATAAATCACAACTCAGTTAAAAAAAAAACTTTGTTTAAATAAAGATAACATTGGTTTACAATACTATTTATGACTTAGGGGGATAGATTCACACCTTCTCAGATGCATGTCATCATACCATACCCACCTAAAGCACCCACAGTCCTATATTTCACATGAGTGAAATATCCAGTATTTGTCTCCCTCCTCAATTCACTTAGCATAATCCCTATCCAGTTCCATGCACGTTGTCACAAGTGGCAAGAGTTCAAAAAAAAAAAAATGAAATATTGTCACTTGTGATGTAATAAAACTAATGAGTATAAAAGCAAACTAAGTCAGAGGTAGCAAAACATATCCTATATTACTTATACATGTCTGAAATATAGAAAACAAACAATAGAACAGACAAAAACAAAAGAAACCCTTGAAATCTCACTACAGAATTGAGGCAACCATAAAGGAAGGGTTGGGGGTGAGAGGAAAATATGTGGGGTGCCCAATGAATTCTGGTGGAGCGTTACTGAAGCTTTGTTGGTAAGGGTAGTGTCATTACATGCATTCGTAGAGCTGTGAGCCTACATCCCTAAAACAAAACAGTATTATAAATCAATGTTTCCTCAAATAAACCTATCTTTAAAAAAGTTAAAATCCCGTCCATATCCTCAATAGCTGTGCATTATTCGTCTTTTTAAAAAAAATTTCATGCTGTACTTCAAACGTCTTTTCCTTTCTATTTGTTTCCTCCTTTTTCTACTAGTTCTTCTTGCCAACTTAAGGTACTTTTTCTTAGCCACTATGTTACTGATTTTTTTTTTTTTACTCTTTGAAATCAAAAGGTAACTCAAAATGAAAAGTCATATATATACATTTTTCTTCTTTCTTCCCCAATTACATAAACACAAATATACAAGTTTAGTAAAATAGAGTTATGAGGAGATAACGTACTCCACAATTAAAAATGCTAGTACAGACAGGCACAAGGCACATAATAATCCTGCAACAATCACAACTTTTTCTGTGTCTGAGGATGATAGATAGATATCCTGTCCAAATGCACAAATACAGAGTTGAGATTGAGAGTAGTGGAAAACAGTTTCTTAAGCAAATATACAGAGGAAAAACTCATTCAGACTTGCAGGACACAATTACAATTCAATCTATAGCAAGTAAGTAAGATTAATAAAAAATCTAAGCAATTACCATGGAATTACAAGTAAGAGTAGTTTGAAGTTTAAAAACTTTGTGTAATCCAGCAGCTTCTGCTTGTGCTAGTTTCTCTTCAGTCATTTTCACCACAAATTTCACAGTTGTATCAGTATGATATTCTTTATAATCAGAAATTAATGCTGGTGTTTTATCTGTTCCATTCAGCATTGGTTCTAAAACTTGTTCTTTGTATACCTATAAAAAAGATTTAAAATAAGTAATATTTTCATTGACACGCATTCATGTTCTCATACTGTAAGTCATTTTTTTAAATTCTCAAATTCAGTAAGAAAAAAAGCCAAAACCTCTCTCTTTCATCTCTTACCATCACTACAGAAAACAAGATACAGAAATTTCAGTGGTGAAGCAGTAGTTCTGATTTTATCATACTCCAAAGGGAAAGACTGAGCATGACATCAACTAGAACTGACAAGAGATGACACCATACTTTTAGATTTGTAATAGTAACTTAAATGGACTTACTGATTATAAGGTTTTGAAATACAGTCTCTTACACACCATTCTATTCATTTCTAGCAAAATCTCTTCAAAAGATAAGTTAAAAAAAAGTATTATTTAAATACTTAAAATAAACTTAATGGAATGAGTCAAAAATATACATAGGTATTTTTAAACACTAGACAGATATAGGACAAACAATGATGAAATCACATTCTTACCAGTAGAACTGCTGAATACAATGCTTACTCACAGGCAGCTCACATACTAACCTGTGTCCAAGTTCTCACTGGAAGCTCCGTAATCTCTACTGTGTTTCTATCCACCACAAATATTTCACCACTGACTGCGTATTGGTTTTGTCCAAGTTCTTGGATCGTTCCTTTAAAGTTTTTGTAGTTTGGAAGCTGCAGAGAAAAAAATAAAATAACAATGCCTTGTCTTCTCTCATGAGTATAAGTACATGTCATGCCCCTTAGTCTACTGTTACTAACAGATTATTATGACAAACTAAGTCACTCATCTTCAACAGTCCCTCTCCAAAACACCATTCAACCTTGGATTCAGTTTCTGAACATCCCCCATCTCAAAACTTTAGTGTCTTTCAGTCTTCCTAAACAAACTTTGTTTTCAGTGTACGACCTCTGTATCTCCTTCCAGACCTAGATTAATAGTACTTTAAATTCAAATTCCTTGGATGGTACATTTGAAGTCTCCCATAATGTGACCCGATTTATCTTCCCATCTCTTCTCCAGTGATTTGTTTGTCTTGAGAGTACGACTCTTTCCCATATTTTGCTTGAATATTTTGAATACTCTTATTTTCACTTGCTCTGTACCAGCCCTGGCACAATTTTGGCTCCCCACACTATTCATCCATATAAATCATATTCATTCTTTTCACTGTTACAAGTGATCTCTCATTTTCTAAACTTCATTCAGAAATAACATCATGCCCTCCCTGGTGGCGCAGCAGGTTAAAGCACTGCACTAAGAAGCTTAAGCCACTTCCGCATGAGTTCGATCCCCGCCTGCCCCAGAGGAGACCCACATGGTGCGGCAGAACTCTCCTGACCCGCCCGCTGCTCCCCTCAGCAGTGTACTTCGTTGATCTGCCTGTTCTGCTCCCCACTCTGTCCCTGGTGAATCCTCTCACCCTCCGCATCTCTGGCCTGTACCCCAGTTCTGTATGAGTAAGTAAATTTAAAAAAAAAAAGAAAGAAAGAAAGAACATCATTAAGAAATTAGATGTGTAACATAGGTGAGTCCTTCAGACATACTGAAAAAGTATTAAGACCTTCATCACTACAACCTTCAAGTCCTGATGTCTTTACTACAGATTATTCATCTCACCACCTAATAGTGTAATATTTATAGCAGTGTTTAGGTATCTCTAACTTCTGAAAGAATTCAAATAAAATGCAATAACCATAGCAAATAGTTTGACACATCATTACAAATATTTTTGGGTACATTAAAGTATTTAAGGGGGAAACATCTTAAACCATAATCATTACAACCTAATTTAGTTTAAAATATAAAACTAAAATTGTTATGTTTCTACACAGTAGGTTTGTAAAGTATATTTCCTTTTTGCTTATTCATATTTTTTTCTAGTGAGCAGTATCGTTTTGTAATAAAAATACATTTAAGTATATCATGATAAAGGAAAGTTCCCAGGTCATTTAAAACAATGTGGAAAAGGGAACACAGTTTGAAGGAATTTTTGGGAGAATAACTGAACACAGTATGTTGTAAAAATAGACAATTTAAAATATAGCTAAATTAAATTATACACTACATGGGCCTCCCTGGTGGTACCAGGAGTTAAATGTCAGCACTATGAAGTACTATGAAGCCACTGCAGCACAAGTTCAATCTCAGGACAGGGAGCTGACCCACGTGCTACAGCAACCCTCACTTGTCTCACCAGCTGCTCCCCTCAGCAGTGTTATTTCGGTAGAACTGTCTGTTCTGCTTACCACTCTGTCTCTGGTGAATCCTCTTACTACCCAACACCTCTGACCTATACCCCAGCTCTTATATGCAAAAGTAAATAAAGCTTTAAAAATAAAAAATTTAAAACCCAGTATTTTTTAAAGTATACTTACAACTGATTTAGTTGTTTGAGAACAAAAGGTTAGGTATAATTTTGTCATAAAAGTATTATTCTCTATATAAATTAGACATTTAATACCTAAAATATGGAGTATTTTAAAAGTTCAACAAAGATTCTTTCCATAAATCTTACCTCCAGGCTCTTTTCAAAAACTGAAACATTTTACTTTAAGCACATAGCAAATTACATGCTAATAAAGTCCACACTGTGTAGAATCTAAAATAAAAATGGTTCCTTTATTTTTCTAATACGACTGGACTTTGTAGTTTGTTGTTACGTAAATTGTTACATAAAATGTATTGACAGTAAGTTCTAAAAAATTACCATCGGATGAGGATCCAGGCCATCTAGCATTCGTCTGACATTGTTGACAATTTCTCTAGCATCATAGTTGGGTAGTTTACAAGCCCATCCAGTACCAATGCCTTCAGCACCATTTATTAAAACCATTGGAATTATGGGAATATACCACTCAGGCTCTACCCGTTGATTATCATCATAAAGGAATTTCAGCAAGTTGTCATCCACAGCAGGAAAAAGCAGTCTTGCTAAAGAGCTAATAAAAAAAAAATATAGGAAAGGTCATGGTTTTAGGAAATATAACTTTATACCGAAAGACTATTTCAATAAATCTTTTAAAAGACTGCATAATGGGCCCTCCCTGGTGGCGCAGCGGGTTAAAGCACAGCACTGAGAATCTAAAGCCGCTTCCACATGAGTTCGATTCCCGCCTGCCCCGGAGGTGACCACATGGTGTGGCAGACCTCTCCTGACCCACCCGCTGCTCCCCTCAGCAGTGTACTTGGTCGATCTGCCTGTTCTGTTCCCCACTCTGTCTCTGGTGAAGCCTCTCACCGCCCCTGAGCCTCTGGCCTGTACCCCAGTTCTGTATGCACAAATAAATAAATCTTTAAAAAAAAAAAAAAGACTGCATAAAAAGAATGCATTTTTCAAAGTTTTGATTACATGTACTTAATTACAAAATTAAGTATCCAAATATATTTCTCTCAGGAGCAAAGTTAGAGTAAAAGAGCCCTACTATACTTAGGTATTTATCCACCTATCTAAATTCTTAATGTTAAGAAAATATTTTAATGTTGTCCTCTCCTCTAACTAAACCCAAATCCCATATACAGCCACCTTATGTTCTGTCACCAATAATAAAAATTAAGAACAAGTTCTATCAAATAATTTGAAACATCCATATGCAATAGAATATACAATCATATCTCACCAGTTATAATGCTCTAAAGACTTAGTTATGCCAGTAAACTTCAGATGCAACTCTATCATTTTATCAGCAAATAGGTACCTTAGCATTGTGAAAATATAACGAGGGCTTGCAGCATCTTTTCCACCATGAAGTCGTGTTCCAAACTGACCAATAGGCTGAAGTAAGTTAATGTTGTTACTTCCCACAAAGTTTTGAGCCAAATTCACAATAGTCATCATCAATGCTTGCTACAGTACAGGGACAGAATATAACATTAATCCTCTAAACTTTCTATGCGCATTTCCTAGTTTTTATTATAATCCAAACTCTTAAATTCTTTTACTTCCCAAATACTTTATAAAAGGGAAAACAGCTTATTATTCCTCAAGCCAGTAAGTATAACTCTCAAATAATTCCAATCTTAATGCTTACTTCTCCATGATGATAAGCAGACATTTCAGCAACAGATCCAGCCAGCTGTGCAACTTTTACTTCACGTTTATCATTCCTTTTGAAACAGGTAAATAAAACTTTTCGTTGGCCTGGCTTAAAACCTATTTTTAAAAAGAACAATCCTCTTTTAAAAGTATTACTCAAGATAAAATTGCAGTTTTTCTCTTAATGTCAAATCAAACATGTTCTATATATTCAGGAGAAAAAAAACGAAGATACACTTACTTTTGAAAAATAACTGACTGAAATTACTACTTGAGATTACATAATAAAGTGAGAATACACTAACATGTTTTTATACCATCTCAATTTATTCCAAAAGTAGAATATAAACTAGAAGACCACTTCCTTGTCTTAAAGACCTATTCAGTAGCAATAAACTCCTTTCACGGGGATTTTTAAAGGCTCATTTTCCCAAAATGCCAGTTGTAACTAAAGTTATCAGGAAATCAGTTACTCTAAAAACTATTATTAGAGTTTTTTTAAATCAGAAAAAGTCTTAGAAGGCATTACTTTGTAGTTGAGAATTCAGGCATTAGAACCACACTAATCAGGAAACTCTTCTCAACCTGGCCATACACTATGTGCTTTTGTATAAATAATTAAGCCAATTAAGTCTCACTGTCCTCATCAGTATAACAGAAATAATTACCTTCCTAGTAGGGTGATCATAAGAATTACATGAAATAATACAAACAAACACTGTGCTGCCTTATCATTCTTCTTGCTCTAGGCTAATGTGCACAGTAATAAATTTTTCAGTTATGTGTTAGCTATGGTACTCATCAGAGCACTTTAGAGAGAAAGATAAAATACAGACAAGTTCATTAGGAACATATAATCTAAATGAGGAGGCAAAATTAGCACAAGACATACAGTTACTGAAATTTAGGCATCGCAGACGAATTTAGACTGTTAGAGACTTCATAGAAGGGAATATAATTTACAGCAAGAATTTGATAGATGGGTAAAGCTATCTGTCCTTAATTACAAACCAAATATCACAAACCAAGTAATTTCCTAAAGGCTATAAAGTAAAATTTTAAAATCCCTAGTAGAATACCAAATTCTGCTGTAATTACTGGGTAGCAATTTCTATTTTTTTTTAGGTAAAATATCAAAAGTATTGGGTTTCAGATTTGGGGTATAATGGTATTTTTAAAACACAGTATCTCAAATATTTTAGAACTTATCAAAATACCATTTTTTTATTTTAGGAAGGAAACGATCTATTTGGGGCAAAACTTAAAAATTTCCCCTACAAGTTAATTTTTGTGAAAAACTGAAAAAGGGCTAAATCATCCAAATTAAGGAAGATTTTAAAAATTCGGTCCTAATAAAAGAAATAAAGAACCTATACAAAGAAAAGTATAAAACATTGTTAAAAGAAACAGAAGATAATAAAAAGAAGTGGAAAGACATACTCTGTTCATGGATTAGAAGAACTAACATTATCAAAATGGGCATCTTACCAAAAGCTATTTACAGATTCAATGCCATTCCAATAAAAAATTCAATGGCATTCTTCAAATAGAGCAAATTTTGGTGAAATTCATATGAAACCAAAAAAACCTCAAATAGCCAAGTTCTAAAAAGGAGAATGAAGTTATCACACACCCAGCCTTCAAACCATACTACCAAGTCATAGTAATTAAAACAGTGTGGCAGTAGATCAAAAACAGATAATGAACAATGAAACTGAATTGAAAACCCAGAAATAAACTCATATATTGATTAACAACTAATCTTTGACAAAAGAGAAAGAGTATGCAATGGAACAAGGAAAAGATGAACAGCTGTGATTACATTAAAGTAAAAAGCTTCAGGACAGCAAGAGACATCAGTCAAAACAAAGACCTACCCTACTGATTGGGAGAAAATTTTTGCACATAATACAACTGATAAGGGTCTAATCACATATATCTATTACAGCTCACATGACTCAACAAAAACAAAGTAACCAATGCTCAAAAAAATGGGTAGAAGTGTCAAAAAAAGACTTTTCCAAAGAGGAAATGCAAATGGTCAACATATGAAAATACAAAAATACATTCAGCATCACTTGCAAATCAAAACCAAAAAAAAACAAAAGGGCAACAACAAATGTTGGCAAGGATGTGGACAAAATAGAACTCTCAGAGTACTGTTGGGAATGCAAACTGATCCAACTACTATGGAAAGCTGTGTGGAGTTTCTCAAATTACTAAAAATGGTGCTACCATATGACCCAGCAATTCCACTCCTAGGAATCTATGAAAAGGACACAAAAACAATCCAAAAGAGAACTGCACCTTTATGTTTACTGCAGCACTGTTTACAATAGGTAAGATATGGAAACAACCCAAATGCCCAAAAATAGAGACTAGATCAAGTAGATGTGGTATATACACAAAATAAATACTAGTCAGCAATCATAAAAGATAAACTCATTACTATTCACAGCAACATAAATGGAGCTAGAAGGGATTATGCTCAGTGAAATAAGCCAGAAGGATAAAGAAAATTATCAGATGGTTTCACTTATCGGAGGAACATAGGGGAACCAAATAAGGGATCAGGAAAAAAAATTAGCAGGCAATTATACTCAGACACAATCTGCAGGGGAGAGGTATCAAAACGGGAAGAGAAGAAGGGGAAATGGTAATAGTTCATGGGTGATTTGGTGGGGGAATTTTTATAGGGACTACCCTGAGAGGAGAAACTATATACTGCACAAAAATGAACAATGATGTAAAATATATTTACATATATATTTACATATAAGTGATAATGAAATACCTCAACAGCAACTTCAGAATTTTACAATTATTGTAAGAATGGCTGAAAGTACATGAAAATGAATTATACTCAATTACATAGATATCAAACTTTTTAAAAGCCACTTACCATCAACTAGCGATGGTATAGATCTTTCATTGTCTGAGTTTGAGAAAAGAATCAATTCCTTATTGATGAAATCATTGTAGGTCAAATGCTTTGTTGCTGTACCATATAAAAATTGCTAAGAGGAGAATTATATTGTCATTATTACTGCATGAATTTTGGTCTCGTTCTACCCCCAAATAACCACTCTTTACAACTAACCTCTGGCAAGCCATGTAACCTACGCTGTCTCCGATCTTCCATGAAATTTGTTAACCACTCTTTTCTGTCATCAATCTTCTTCTTACTGAATGCCTAAAGGTAACGATTTGACACATTAAAATTTCACTATAAAATTAAAACTTTACAAAGGCAAATATCTATTAATTTCTGAGAAATTAAGGGCTTTTCCAATATGCCTTTACTGAAAATACATTTGAACACAAACATTTCAATTAAAGAACTATGAAAGCAGACACAATTTGGCAGTAGTGGGGCAACACTAAAATTAAATAGTATGGACATTAAAGTACAAAATTATCATAGGAACCAAGACTACGAAGAAAGGTATGGTAGACAGGAGGATGGATATTAGGAAAGATATTTCAATATTAACTTTACTACCAAGGTAATGGCAGCATCATCTTCTGGACCAGCATATCTAAACAAAATACGATGCCTTTCCATATCAGCAAAATATTCCTTTGCTTCTTTAGCTGTACTGGTGCCCAACCCTGTACAATTTGAAAAACAAAAGTGAATGTAAGCTGGACAAAGATAAAATACTATATTATCTCACTAAAAAGTCAAACTTAGAAAAAGTAGAATGGTGGTTGTTAGGGGCTTAGAGGTAAGGTAAGTGGGCACATGTATATCATAAGGTACAAACTTTCAGCTACAAAATTAATAAATTTTAGGGATCTAATGTACCATGATGCCTACCATTAATAACATCACACTGCAGATTCGATAATTGCGAAGAGTAAATCTTAAGTGTTATACACACACACACACACACACACACACAGCATAACTATGTGAAATGATGGAAGTGTCAGCTTGATTGCCTTAACCATTTTACAAAGTATACACATATCAGCTATCATGTACTTCTTAACAATACATAACTTTAATCATCAATTATACCTCTGGAAGTTTAAAAAATATTGGGTGATGAGGGGATTATTTCTGCCTTTATTTCCAAAGAAAGGTCTGTATATTATAAAAACATTTGTTGTACCATTGAATACAGAGCTTATACTCCAACATTTAACCACTTTCATCCTGTATCCAACAATTTAAAATCAAATGTCCCTAAGGTTTGCTTTCACGAAAATCATGTCATTGTATTATAGCCACACTGCTGTTGCTCTCAATGCTCCTTCTAAGTTAAAACAAGCTGTAATAATTTTCAACCAAAAATGTATCTGATCCAATTGATTATAGGCTCAATAAATACTCTACTACGACTTTTCTCGAAGATTTATTTTTTTTTTTATGCATGTAAGAGCTGGGGGGTAGGCCAGAGGTGTGGGGTACATAAGGGTATGTATGAGAGGATTCACCAGCGACAGAGTGGGGAGCAAAAAAGGCAGCTATATTTTATATAGCTACATATAAAATCTCTGGAAGTTATATCAAACTAAGAGTAGGAATAAAAAATGTTAAATGAAACAAGATGTAGTGCAGGAAATAGTAATTTTTAAGTACATAGGAAGCTTACTATCTCACTCTACTTCACTGAAATTTTCTCTAAAAATTAGCAATAATCACTTTTGTAGTCAAAGACAACTTTAATAAGCTTATATCAGTAGAAACTTTACAAATTTAATTATTTTAAAATACAAACCTTTGTAGTATTTTATTTTCCAGGCTTTCTGGTTTTCAATATGTTTTTTCCACTCATCAAATTCAGGAATACTGTAGAAGGAAAGTTCCTGCTTATTTTTGCTTGCCTTAAATTAAAAAGGAAAAAACAATTAAGTTTTTCTGCTACTCTTAAGACAACAGTATAAAAATATGTCAATGTAAAAACTACCTTTACAATAGGAGTAATAAACTCTTCAAGAAAACCATGCTTCAAAAGTGATGGCCAATTGTGATGGATGAAGTTAATAAGTAGACCTTTTATGTGAGAACCATCTTGATCCTAAATAAAAGTTAGAAAAGAATGCTATACTAATTTTATGAAATATATAACCAAAATTATATACATATGAGCAGAGGTAAAATTCCAAATTATAACTGTGTTTTACGTAACACTGGATACTCTAAGTGATAACAGTAAAAAAATTAAAATTCAAAGGATATAGCTGGTGACAGACTGAATCTTCCCGTCACATACTATTTGATCTAAGAGTTTACTCAGATGTTATTAAAAGAATAAACATACACACACACCTTAACACATGATCATAATGCACTTTGTTAGACAATGGATGAGAAATCCATAAAGTGTATGGTCCCAAGGCATCTCATGACATAAAACTGCTCAATTACTGCTTAAAGCAATGTATAGCAACCTCACTGGAGTATGTTCTCTAAAAATGTTTTAAAGTATAGTATACAAGAGACAAGCAGTTGTATATCATGACATTTTAATTTTCAGGTTCTTTCCTAAGTGCTGCCATTTTACTACTAAAGCCCTCCAAGTTTTTTTGTTTTTTTTTTTTAAAGATTTATTTATTTATGCATACAGAACTGGGGTACAGGCCAGAGGCTCGGGGCGGTGAGAGGCTTCACCAGAGACAGAGTGGGGAGCAGAACAGGCAGATCGACGAAGTACACTGCTGAGGGGAGCAGCGGGTGGGTCAGGAGAGGTCTGCCACGCCATGTGGTCACCTCCGGGGCAGGCGGGAATCAAACTCATGTGGAAGTGGCTTTAGCTTCTCAGTGCAGTGCTTTAACCCGCTGTGCCACCAGGGAGGGCCCCCTCCAAGTTTTTTAAGCATCCCAAATTACATCATCATATACAAATAGTAACCACTGTCTTTTTCACTTAAAATTTTCACCAGCTTTTCAAGGTATGCTTTAGCCCCATAAAAGTACGTGCTCTATTTTTTTCCCTATTTATTGCATTTGAAAATATTTTAAAAATAAGTAATCAAAAAAATAGTTACCAATAAATTAGATAATATAAAATGTACACCATACAAACAGCACCAGTAAGATAATGTTTTCTTTCCCATTTTTATTTATACTATCCTTGGAGCAAGTTTCATAAATATCAAAAGGAAAATATAAAAGAAATAGGAGTTTTAAAGTTGTGGCAACTTTCAAACCAACCTGATCAGTCATAATCATAATCTTTCCATAGCGTAAAGTTTTCAGAGATTCTGCATCATCGTAACTTTTCTTGTATTGTAGACCAACTATTTTAATAATATTGTTTATTTCTGCATTTTCCATAATCTGCAAAAAGAAAAAGAACTGAATACAGTTTGTTGAAATATACAAAAGTGAGCTCACAGTTACATAAAAAAGTCTACAATTCATTCCTACATCTTCATCATATACCCACATTTGCTGTATTGACAGGAAAATTTAAAAACATTTCTTTCTCCATAAGTCCTTAATATAAACTTTATATAGTGTAACACCACAGAGACATACCTGCTTATGAGAAGCTTCTCGTACATTAAGAATTTTTCCCCTAAGCGGAAAGACTCCATATCTGTCTCGCCCAATCACACCTAATCCAGATACAGCCAGTGATTTGGCAGAGTCTCCCTCTGTTAGTATTAGTGTACACTCCAGGGAATGTTTACCGCCTGAAATTTAAAATGACATAGACTCTAAATTACTTAATTTACCAATGAGAAAAAAGTCCTAATACAGTAATAGTGAAATACTGTATGAGTCATCTGATGTCAAAATCAGTAACAGCTCAAGTATGACCTTATTGAATTCTTATCCCTGAAAATTTGGTATATGTGGGAATTTTAATGAATTAAAAGTATACTCTGTACAAAAAATCACATATTGATAGTTTAATTTTATGTGGGAAGTAAATTTTTATAACTGGATAAATGAAAACAAATCAAAACCCTTAAAAATTCTAAATCTTACCTGCATCATTAGCATCATCCAATTTGGGAATACCTTTGATTTTACTATACTTTACTGATGAACACTTCTTGTTCAGCTGACTCTGAGCCTTAAATTTCACCCAATTCAGGATACTTTCTACAATGCCACAGTTAGAGGCCTAAAAATCAAAGAATAATGATATACAAATAAACCAGAAGTTCATGTACTTAGCTAAAACTAATAATAGTACTTGGAATCTGTGCAGTTGTAAGCTGTTATAAGGCAAATCAGTAATGATCATGATAATGCCTGTCTATAACTCAGGTAACTATACACAATGATCTATTGTACTGAAATATAAATACATAAAAAGGGCAAATTCAATACAGATGAAAGTTTTATTATAGTAGACTCAATTAGAAATAAACATAACTTTGGGCCCTCCCTGGTGGCGCAGCACCAGAGAGCAGTACTGCAGCCACTTCAGTGCAAGTTCAATCCCCACCCTGGTGGTGACCCACATGGCGCCACAGACTTCTCCTGACCCTCCCGCTGTTCCCCTTAGCAGTGTAAACTTCATCAATCTGCCTATTCTGCTCCTCACTCTGTTTCTGGTGAATCCTCTCACTGCCCCTGCTCCTCTGGCCTATACCCCAGTTCTGTGTACATAAATGAATCTTTAAAAAAAGAGAGAAACATAATTTCAACAAAAATGAGCTTTAAACAAAAGTTAACAAAACAAAAGCTAGTCTACCCATGAAATTACCAGCTGGAAATTCTAGCCACTTTTATTTCTGAGACATGCATGTGTATGTATTTATATGTATGTGTGTTTGTATGTGTAAACCTTTAAGGGAATATTCAGATAAACTCAAACAATTATGATGGGTTCTTTATTCTTTAAAACATTTGTAATGAGTATTTCAACTTTATATACTGTGTGTCACCCTGCAGTGTTAACCCAAAGAGAAAAAATAAAGCATCTCAAAGTTGGAAGTAGTTATTTTCCATCATTCGCAATAGTTTGATTTTAGGTGTATAGGTTTATATAATAATTTGGATTTATAAACAGGTAAACTGTGTTGTCACAACTAGCTTAATCCACCAAGTGTAAAATCTACAATCAAATCACTTTATGATGATAACTTATAAGGGCAGAAATTTGGGAAAGCATTACTTGGGTAATTTGCATTCAGAATTCATTATGATTAGATTTAGAAGTACTATTTCCATAAGCATAAAATTAAAACTTGAAAAACAACGTTGTAAGACTCTACCTTTGAAATTCCAATACTGGAATTTGATAAATACCTTATCTCTATTGCAATTATAACACACACCTTCACCAAACTATAATGATGTATTCATCTTTACATTCCCAGTAATAAACATATCTAAAGATTTTATATAAGCATTTTTAATGTGTTAGTTGATGATCTTCTTAATGAGGAACTAAAGCAAATCTTGTTCACACATAACGAATTATAGGAAGTTATTGGAAAGTACAAGGTGAAGTTATAAATCTACTTATTACACTTCATGTTGATTCAGAAAGCTTAAGTAGCCTAAGTAAACACATGTAAAGTAAATGAACATTTTAATATGTAGGTTAATGGTAAATTTTGTTATAAACATATAACTGCAATAAAAACAAACCATATAAATAACAAAAATTGCATGAAGCTGAAAAGAGGAAACCTGGCTTTATAATGGTCACACATTTAGTTATATAATTCCCTAGTTTAATCCCTGAGAAAATAATTATTCTATGAAATAGTCTACATTTGAAGTTTTCAGAATTCAGCAAATTAATCTGCAGTATGCCTAAGCCCATAGTTACTATGAGAGAACTAACTGCAAGTAAATAAATCAAGAAAACTATGCCATTAACTCTCAACAAAACCACACTTAAAAAAAAATTTTTTTTACTCACTGCTTTAAAAAACTTTTCTGACAGCTGGCATTTGGACCCAAAACTTTTGGGCTGCAGAGTCATGTTTTCCTTAGTCTGAGAATCAAAAGTTGGATTTTCAATAAGGCAATTAATAAAAACCCATATATGGTTTTTCACCTGTTGAAACATCAAAAATAAAGTGTAACCATCAGAACTGATTGAAATTAAAAAATAACAGAATATATAAAATATTACTTACTTGAAATGGTTTTACTGATACACCAGCTTTGTTCTTTTTCTTAACTACTTCAATCAGTTTACCAACAACCTGATCTACTACATAGTCCACATGGCGTCCACCCTAAAGAGGAAAAAAAATATATGGAATTCAACTTTTCTAAAGTTAGGGCAGCAAAATTCTAACATATTCATTTTTTTTACCCTAGAATAAGCAATTAATCTTTAAAACAACTTTGTAAAATCAATACTGTTTTTACAAAGAAGTGATGAGTCAGAATGGTAGTTATAATTTTTTAAATAATGTCTTCTTGGTCACAGAACCAATCAGCCAACTCTAATGCTATACAAAATAAAAAAACAAGTGAATTCAAAAGACAGAGGAAAGTGAGAACAAATAATGGCATGGGTGGTAGTAATAACATAAGATTTAAAATTAGGAACTATTGCAGCCATTGGCAGTAGTATGGACTAAGTTCCCTCAATAGACCCTCTTAATAGGCCCAGAGAAGGCAACTGACAACCCTGGTATGAAAGTCAGAGTTAGTCAAGGCTCTATGAGATGAAGGAGGGTACTTAAAGAACTCAGGTTGTTTGGGGATAAGAGTGAGAGCCCTGAAGGCTAGCAGAAGCTTCTATTCTTGCCAAAGTACGTAGATTCTTCCTAGTCAAAGAAGAGATCAGTATGCTTCTGCCCATTAAACTGAAGAAGCAATCACCGCTGCCCATTAAACTGAAGAAGCAATCACCGCTCTCCTTCCCATGACCTAGAAGAATGTAGTTTGTTTCACTCATTTTTAGGCTTATCAGAACACATGTTCTAAGAGTCTCATCTTTGCCATCAATATCTGCCATGTAAAGTCTCCTCCTACCTATTCTTGATGCCCCAGTCCTTAAATACAGAATAGTCCTGAACTTTAGAATTCAAAATCATGATGTGAATTCTCCACATATATATTATTTTATTCATTGTTTCTCCTTTGATAATCTGTTTGATGCTGCTTTGAATCAAACAGCCCTAAAGAACCCAGAGGGATATGGGATAATTTATTTTGTGCCCCAAAGTTGTCTACCCTGTATCCTTTCTTCCCTTTTTCTTTATTAACAAATCTAGATGTTTGTTTTTAGTTGATAATATACCCAATATAAAAGATTCACCAATTTAGACTCTCTTGAAATTAGGGGTAGCCACTCTACTCAGTAAGATGTTAGCAGAGGTCCACTTGATGGAGCTTCCAAGAAAGCAATTGTATTTTCGATAAAAAAAGGCAGATATAATTGACATATACATTTGTGCCATACCATTCCCTAGTCTTCAAATTCAGAAATGAAGCACAGAGGTGTAACAGGCAGGAAAGTCACATGGTACAAGTCAAAGATGCACAAGCCAGAAAGAAATCCCTGATCACATTGCAGAGCCACAGCAGCAGCTGAAATTGCCTACCCCATCCCCAATTATGAGAAGAAAATTTAATTCTTTACAAGTGTGAGTCAATGATATTAGGGGTTTCTATTGCATGAAATACTATGCAATCATGACTGGTGCTGTTGCCAGATTTCTATTAACTAAAGATACTGATAATAGAGTATAAAAAAAGTGACCATTAAGAAAGTTAATATTTGAACAAGAAGGAAAAACCATAGCTTCAGATTATTCTAAGATATGTATTGCTTAATTTTGTATAATGGCCAATAGATGAATGATCTTAAATAAGAATTTTTCATTTTGAAATCCAAGCACTTACAGAAGAGGCTTTAATGATAGATAACATGTTGTATAATCTCACCTTCCCCAGAAAAATTCATCTATTATTTGTTCTTCTACACTCTAAACCCAGAATAAGGAATGTGGTCATTCTAAACTTCACAAAATACAAATTTTTCACCTATAAATACTAATCATAATTTCTCAACGATGTTTAAGTAAATTTCAAAACGGCCATTTCAAAGAAAATAAAGTTTCATCTTCAGAAGTCAATTTTGATTTTACAAAAGCATATTTGGTTTTTTGTTGTCATTTACTTTGTTGTTTTGAATAAAACATTTTTCCACTGACTTGGAAACAAAGAATTATCATACTTACTTTTGTTGTTGCAATACTATTTACAAAACTTATTTGCTGGAATCCTTTTTCACTCAATGTGAGACAAACATCCCACCTTTCATTTGCAAGTTCATGAATAACTTTCAGAGCCACTCCAGTTTCATCCAATTTGTCTTTCACATAAAGATCTACATAACTGCGAAATCCATTTACCTATTAATTTGGAAAGCAAAAACAATCACACTGACAGCTCAACTAGGTTAATGCCATGAAGTACTTCAATAATTCATTTCCCCTCATTCAAAAAGGCTCTTATTTTGCAAATCCAAATATTCACAACTTTTCTACTCTTAAATTCTACCCTTCAAGAAGTAATTCATTTCCATGTATACTTAGTAAAGACAGCTTATAAAGGGACAACAGTTAAACTACTGTAAAATCTTCCTTAAAATTTAAGATTTTTAAAAGCCAAAGTAGATATCCCCTGACTTAAGATAATGAACAACTGTGGGGAAAAAGAAGCTTCTGATCAGACAACAAATTAGTGATTTTTTAATTAACTTAAAATAAACTGATAACACATGACAACTGACCATCCTGAAGGCAGAAGATATAGGACTAGCTATTTTGGAAGCACTTACAGGCAATTTCTTTCCATTAAACATGACCTTGACTCCTTTGCATGAACCAGCCAAATCATAAGCTCTTCTGGTCATAAGAGCCACAATATCCTTGTCAAGTTTTTCCATCTTAAATTTGGACAAATCTGGCTGGAATGTTATGCATGTGTAATCTTCACCATCAAAATGTTTAATTTTAGCTTCAGAAGTTTTCATCATATTATTCATCCATGTCTTTAAAAGATAACATATTCAAACATTTGTACATTTCTACATTTTATAACATGTAAACATTCAGTTCCTGAAAATATATCCATTTACCACAACTATATCCATTTTCATAACAAACCAAACAAATCTTTGAAATATTAGAGATGAAAAATGGTAATATTAGAGATGAAAAAATTCTAGCTAATACTACTTAACAACCTCCTGTGGAAAATAAGCAAAACTGTACAACTTTATATATTGTAAGATATATTTTAAATTCTTCAAAGTATAGACAAAATAAAATTATGACATTAATCAGTGAAGAATTTTTCAAACATGCTAAATGTTGATTTTCATTTCAATTAATCTGGAAGATTCAAAATATTTTTATTAATGCAGAAGAGTCTGATAAGTAAAACATTTTGATTTAAAGTAAAAGATATGCTTGTATAAAATCTCCCAGACATTCTGAAATCTTTACTCTGGTGCTTTAATTAACACTTTAAAAAGTTATACAGTTATCAGTGCAATTTATTTTATTATCACAGCAAAACAAAATATGATAGTCAAAAATGAAAGAACTAGACATTCTATCATACCTGCTTAAAACTATGTTTGTATTCTTTACAAGCAGTTTCTACTGTGAACTTTGTACTGAAAATATTACAAAGTTTTGCGCCATAGCCATTGCGACCACCTGTAAAAAAAAACAATTGTGAAAGTTTTGATGACAATTTTTAACCTGTATCTTTTTGAAAGACCTGGCTTTTGTTTTTTGGTGAGGGTAGGGGCGAACTCTCAACCTACCGGTGCAACATAAATAAATAGGAAAACATTTTGGTTTGTTCAAAGTACTTTTCAACTCAATTTTCAAAGTCTGGGTTCCAAAGAAAACAGTTTAAAAGTGATCTAATTGATTCGACATGATACAGAGCAGATTCCACATACAACAATCACACATCTTACTTACATAAGTCTAATTCAAATTTCAAACTGTCAGCCAAGTTAGAATTACAGCAATTCCAGACAAATCAATGTACTACCATAGTCAAGTTTTTAAATGCTACTACCATAGCACTTATACTTTAGTGTTTTATGGATATTAATTCTGAAAAGGAATGTCTCACAACAATATACCCAGGTTTCCTTTTCTGCAATATTTTATATAGAGATGGTAAGAAATTTTGTTGAAAGCATTTTTTAATCAAATTCTGATCAGCTATTTAGAGTTTACCTGTTACTTTTTTCTCATCATCATCATAGTTACTGGATGTTAAAAGTTGTCCAAAAATTAAAGCAGGAACATAAACTTTCTCTACTTTGTGTTCTACTACTGGAATGCCTTTCCCGTTATTCCAAATGCTTATAATGTTAGATTCACTGTAAATAAACAAGTACAGTTTAGAGTTTAAAAGTATTAAAAAAAATTAATTCCCATAAAAAGTAAATCAATTCAAAATATATCTGCATTATTCTAGGTAAAACATCAATCTGTTACCAATCAGTCATCCTTCAAGAAAATACTTCCGAAGGGCACATATTTCTACCCCCAAGTCATAACTTAAGCTCTGTAAGTTACACGGCAAAAGTCCTCAAGAAAAGAAACTCTTCTCAATCTTCCAGAAAGCAGATAATCAATGAAGTTATTATAAGAAGTCAGCTACAGATTCAATTTTCTTGTCTTATATATTTTCCATGATCATCCTGCTTTACTCTGAGTGTATGTAAGATTTTGAAAGCTATAGTTTTACATTTTTCACCCCTAAATTAACAAAGATACTTGTTAGAGGAGTAACTTGCTAAAAAATGGTTAAAAATCTGGTTAATGTGCTTTCCACATTAGTTTTTAACTAGATAGATATCAACAAATAAGTTGTTTCAATAGTAACCATTGTTATATTCACTTAATGAATTTTAAGCTCCCTATAAAAATTTCATTCAAATTCTCTCTAAAACAGTCATCAAATTTTGGATGACATCCCTTGCTAATCTATTCTTATGCTTTCTACATCCATGGTTCTAAAGTTTTATCCCCACAACACAGATCTATTAAAAAAAAAAGGTTAACAGATAAGCTATGCTATATACATATATATATTTATATGTATGTCCTCCACAATATACCTATTATTGAAATTTAATCTCCTTTACCCAAAAGTTCATGCATACACCATGCATAAATAAAAAGAATGCTAAGTAAAAATGTTAAAAAATGAATGAAACTCAAAGGATATGAAAAACAGACAATAGAGAATACATAGTCTATAAAACATCACAACAGAACTTTTCTCATTTGAGCTCTGCTTTTAAATGCCTTTTTAGAATCTAACCTAGGCAAAATTGTACCTTTGAAACAAAATCTTAATAACTTTAAATCTGCAATATATGTAATAAAGAAAAAAAGAATGACTTATTGAAAGAAATTCATAGAAGACAATATACATGTATATACCCACATATATAATTCAAATAAAAGGAGAAAAATATCAGTAATGATTAATGATTGCAAACTAAAAATGTGGAAAAGTTAGAAATATGCTACTTTTATCCTTTTTTTCTGGTACAGCTAGAATTTTTTATAGTGAAATAAATTTTCTAACAGAAAGTTAAAATGAGGTAAAAAACAAATAAAATAAAAATGATCTGATTGCCATTAAGAACCAAATAAAACTGTACTTTTATATCTCTATTATACTCAGATAAATGTTGTTAAAGAGAGCAATAAAAGAACTAGTTACATAGAATTACTGTCCCAGAAAAAACACACTATTAAGAGTCATTATTCTGCCTACTGTTATTTAACAGATCGTTTTGCCATGATAGGATTCTATGGAAGCTGTTTTTTTAGTCTATGTTGTTAGAGTAATTTGACCAAAATAATTAAGATAGAAGAAACAATTTCAGCCATGTTCATCAACAATATATTGAAGGAAAACTACTTCTTCCATAGTTTTCAATCAGAATCTTTCAATTCTGAATTTTAAAAAAGGGTGTTGTTCAACAGCTGTTATGGTTAATAGGTTTCCTTAAACATGATATTGCTTTTAAATGACAATATCCTAAATAGAAAGAAATCTTGACAGTAAAAATTTCCCTAAAATAATCTTTAACTTCTGCATAAGTTAAAACCATTTAAATTCTCAAGAATTTGGATTCATTATAATCATAGAAGGAATCCAAATTTAAAAAAGAGAGAGAGCAGGCTCTCCCTGGTGGTTCAAAGGGTTAGAGCACGGCATTATGAAGCTCTTTGAAGCCCCTGCAGCATGAGTTTGATCTGGGTGGGCGGGGCGCTGACACACATGGTGCAGCAGACCTCTCCTGCTTTGCCCCTGCTCCCCTCAGCAGTGTACTTTGTCAATCTGCCTGTTCCGCTCCCCACTGTGTCTCGGGTGAATCCTCTCAATATCCCTGCACTGCTGGCCTGTACCCCAGTTCTGTAAGCATAAATAAATCTTTAAAAAAAAAAAGGGTGGGGGAATCAAGGTCCTCCTGGTAGTGCAAGTCAACCACAGCACTATGAAGCTATCTGCAACCACCAAAGCACCAGTTCGGTGTCCCACCACAAAGCTGGCCCACCTGGCACAGCAGACCTCTCCAATCTTGATTCACCAGCTTTCCAGTCTTGTCTCACCTGTTGTTCCCCTCGGCAGTGTATTTCAGTAGATCTGCCTGTTCTGTTCCCCACTGTCTCTGGTGGATCCTCTCACCCCTTGTAGCCATACCCCAGTTTTTGTATGCATTAATAAATCTTTTTTAAAAAAAGAGATCAAGAACTTCAATAGCACAGGTATATGGTAATATTTTCAGGTAAGATATAGCTAGTTCATGGTATAATCAAATGTAAATTATATTTTTTAGTGTATCATTAATCTTAAGTATGCTGTTGGAAATTAGGTTTTTGATAGTATTGCTAGAATCTGAATTGTTAAATTAAAATCATGCTAAATTACTAATAAGATTTTACAAAAGGCAAGGATAGAGGTGACAACTATATTGTAACTTAAAACTATTTTCATTCCTTTTCAGTTCTTTAAAAAAAAAAAATCACCATAGTGAAAGCTAATTAACTGAATACCTGGTATTCTATTAATGCCAGCAGTTTCTAATTTACAGAGAATATAATGACTAAAAGTCCAAATGCCAGTTACAAAAAGTAAATTTAACCTAATAATACTAGTGATCACTGTTGACCTTGATGAAACAGCATCCACAGCAGAAAGTGAAAAAAATGGCCTCCAAATGCTCCAATAAGGTAGCATTTGGAGCAGAAACAATCAAGAATGACAGAGCAAACTTTAATACAGTATTCTGGATAAAGAGGCAAAAATAATAAGGTCTCAGGTACCATGAAAAATAAGGAGTACTAACTGTATACTTTATTCATTTAAGGCATACTCATAAGCTGGGGAGTATCTAAATTAAACAATGTAGCACATATAATGAAACATGAAATATACTTACGGATCAATAGAAACTTTAATGCAGGTCATGTTCTTATCCCTCTGTTTATTGTCAGCTGCATTAACTACAAAATTAAATTTGTTGATGAGTAATAAAATATATACATAATTACATGAACTCAATACATGGACACAACTGTATGTGCATCACTAGATATATATGTTTAATAGTTATATTAGTTATTTTCCAAATACTCTTAAATTTTATATCAAGCCAAATTACCATGTCTTCTACCCCACACAAAAGGGAGGGGTGAACCGGTGATACATAAACACAAAAAAACCTCTGCGCTTCACAACCACTTCCAGGTGTAGAAGTTTAATTGTATTTTGACCTTGGTAACAAATAACTACTTTCTCTTGAATTCCTTCAATGAACTAGTGATTACACAAGCAATATGAGCTAAAAGCAAAAATTAACTTATTTTTGAATCACAAAGGCAAAGTTGTTAATATCCTTAAAAATCAAAATTCTAAATCCTCTGCACTATAACTGATAATGTATCTGTGTACATTAACCATTGCTTCAGTAAAATTTTTACCCAAGCTAGTTGTTAAACTGAACTTCAATCATAGTTGTACTATGTTTCTAATAAACACTGTGTGACCTAAAAGTAAAATCAAGTGGATAATTGGTAGGTAAAAGTTGAAAGGTTCAAGGTGACTTGGTGATGGGAAACCCACGGGGATTACAATTGAGATGGAAAAAAAAAAATGTACAAAATGATGTAAAAATAAACTATTATATTATTAAGAGAAAAAAAAAAGTTGAAAGGTTCAAAATTTAAGTAGCCAGTTTCCCAAAACTACCCAGAAGCTCAGATTGACTCACATAACTGTGCTAGCTCAGAAACTTCAAATGGGGGGGGAGAGAGGGAAAAAAATTAACTTCAAATGGCTCTGATGAGGTGACAGAACACAGAATCTTCAGAAAATCGCTGGCTACAAACATTTCCAAAGTGCATGTACTCTCTATGACTCAACTAGGTATCCACACTTCATTGTGATACAATTAATTTTGTTATTTGGAATTGATAGAAATCCTCAAGAAAAGCTTAAACTTGGTTGTGCAACAGAAATACCAGATTCAATGCTGAATAATATGATTTTTTATACAATGTTTCAACTCAAACTCACTGAATTTGCAACACTCACATTCTGTAATCTGTTTTTAACATGTCCCCCAAGATGACTGCACATACATAACTACATGCCCACTGTAGGATTAGTGATGAAACATACAAAGATATGCACTAAGAGATGAAAATCTTAGAGCAAGTGATATAAAATTTCTGAAGAACATTTCTATTCAGCTTAAGGTATATCAGAAATGTAAAATTATATATAATAACATTATAATGGCATCATTGAAACAGAAACAGTCTATCTTAAGTACTCACCCAAAATTTCATCAAAGATCTTGTATAATCCTGGCACAAAGGTAACCTCTCTGCAATTCATTCCTACATCTTCATCATATACCCACATTTGCTGTTTTGAGAGGAAAATTTAAAAACATTTTTTCTCCTTAAGTCCTTAATATAACTTTATATAGTATAATCCCACACATTCTGCCATTTATTCTGTAAATGCATAGATGTTCAAAGTAACAAAACATACCACTTCAGTGCAATCAACCTTACATTTATATTCAATTTAAATAACCTCAGAATTGAGAACTTACTCATTTTTTTGCATGCTTAAACATATATTTTACTTTTTTTTTTACATAAAATCAACTTTAATATAACACACCAAGAAATGCTGGCAAATGTTTAAATAAAACAGAGGGAAAAATCTTATTTACATTTTTATTTCATATTCTTTAGTATAAGGAGCACAGAATGAAATACTATGAACACAGCAGGATTCTGTAGTGAGGGGCGTAGCTTTGAATCTCAGTTCTTACTAGGTGAGAAATTTGAGCAAGTTAAATTTATTTAAACTTCAGAATCTTCATCTATAAATGCATATAATAGTAATTACATCCCAAAATAGTTAGAATCAAACATGTAAGCCAAGTCCTTAGTAAGGATTAGTCATTAGTATATATGTTTAAGTTCTAGCATTTAAACAGGAAGAACTTGAGAATTTTTTAAAAATTCATACTTCAACATGTCTTCCACCCCACACAAAACAGGGAGGGGTGAACTGGTGATTATATATCAACACAAATAAAAACATCTGTACTTTACAACCACTTCCAGGTATTAAAAGCAAAAAATTTAGGTTTAATTATATTTTTACCTTGGTAACAAATAACTACTTTCTCTATTTGTTTTTATCTCTAATAAAGACATTTCTACTTGTCTTGGACCTCTCCCTAGTTAGCTCATGACAGTCATGAAATTACATAATTACAAAGCATAGTATCACAAAGAATTCATCCAAAAATAGGAATGGAAATTATTTCCAAATTACAGTAGGTTGTAACAAGCAAATTACCTGTGTCAACGGCTCTACTGATCCAATGTATGTATCAGGACGAAGGAGAATGTGTTCAAGCTGTGTCTTTTTCTGATACACTCTCTCAACAGACAACTTCTTTGAAGAATCATTTTTGTTTGAAGTTTCTGAATCTTCTTTCTTTGCAGCATTGTTCTGATCAAAAAGAGTCTAAAATTAACCAAAAAATCAAATTTAAATAACCTACCAAGGGGTAAACTAAAATGTATATGGACACATGACATGAGTTGTCTTTTTAATGACAAAATTATCTTTTGAGATAACTTTTAAGTCCTAAAGAGAACACAGGTCTATTTACAGACAGTCTGGCTCCTTTCATAATCCAGTATGAAACTGCAGTTTTGACAAAAGTAAAAAAAAAAATCAGTCATCAGAATAACTAGAATAGTCTATTTATGTCCATTCAATCCAAAAATAAAATTTCCAAATTCTCTAAGATATCAAGTTAATTTTGTGGTTCTCAAAACTTCCAACGAATGTGAATTCTGGTTAGGTTACAGGTTCACAATGACCAAACCTGACTTGCAATAGGGATATAAGATTCCAGATACAAATTCTCTGCCATTAAATTCGGGAGAGTATATAGTAAAGGGGCAAAAGTAACTTACACAAAATAGTAACCTATGTAGTTAGTATATACTGATATAACTGAGAATACTAAGCATTGTTTATGAAATACAAAATTTTATACTTTTGTGGGGAATGCAGTAACTCCTTACATATTAGTTTTCTGTGCTGCATTACTGAGGCATGTTATAGTTTCAATTTCTCTGCTAGTCACAAGGAAGCAGAAGTTGGTGATCTCAATTCTAAACATTTCTACCAACAGATAAGGATTCCAAATTCAAATTCCAAAGGTACAGTGATTTTTCTATCTTAATAGCAGCAGAGCACACACTTCTCTCCTTATGGACTTAATGGCTGACAAATATGACATCCCACAAAAAGAAAAGTTTTATGATGGTCTATTATTTTTTCAATCAAAAGTAATTCCAGGGCCTCCTTGGTGGCACAAGGGATTAAAGAGAAGCACTATGAAGCTATCCAGTCACTACAGGAGTTTGATTTCTGGCAACGGAAGTGACCTACATGGCAGAGCAGACCTCTCCTGTCTTATCTGATGCTCCCCTCAGCAGTGTATTTCAATAGGCGGGCCTGTACTGCTCCCTACTCTGTGTCTGATAAATCCTCTCAAACCACCCCCCACCCCCGCACCTCTGGCCTATACCCCAGTTCTTGTATGCATAAATAAATCTTTAAAAAAGTTATCTAGGAATAATATATGTAACTAATACAAAGTTTGACAATATACTTAAAACAATTTGTGTCAAAATTTTTTTCCTAAGTGTCATCACAGATATTGAGGAAACAAAAGGAGAGGCATGATGCTAGCTGACACTATGAAATCATTAAGGAATATGTGTTGTTATAACAGTTAATAACACTGCATTTTGAAATTATTTAGATATTTCACATCAACTCAATTATATTAATTTCTAAAACTGCATATAAACTTTTAAAATGATTACATTTTAGTTATCATTATTGTATGGGTAATAAATTAAAAAATGGTTTTATTTTAAACTACTATGCTATAACTTAGATAAATGCTATGTTAGTAATCAGCTATTTTTAAAATGAGTAGTTTATTAAAACTACACCGTCTAATGAAAAGAATATATTTTCATTAAAATATAATTTTATATATTTATATTTCATTAAAATATAATGAAAACATAGTTTTCATTAAAAGAAAATTACACAATTAAGGAAAAGATATACATCCAATAAAATATCAATAAAAATTGTGAGAGGCAGAAATATGGTTCATTTTTCACTTTCTTTTCTGAGATGTTTTCTAATTTTAAAAAGAACACTAGTTAAGTATTTTAAAACCTTCACTCATGCTTGTTAAAAATGCAATTAAGTGATAATAAAATTGAAAGTTTCCTTTTTCTAAAGGCACTGTTGATACATATTACTTCTGAAGTCCCAACTTTTTTTTTTACCAGAATCTAAGCAAATCTAGTTAGATGAAAGCAAAATAAGACTGATGGCCTTGGCAGAATAAAATGCAGAGTTTACACTGCAGTCAGATTTGTCGTTTACTTTTCCTTTCTCAACAAATGATAGTTTGCAATGCCACTAGTCCACTGGTTCATTAGCAACAAACAGAGGTTTCTCTCCTGAGAGGTCTATGGGCTTTCTGAGAGAAACTTAGACTAATGGTCTCTTTCAGCGCCTGCTTATTAGCAGGAAATTGTCAACCGAATAAAGTTCAGTCCACTGAAAATCAGAATCTGGGAATAAAGCAAAAGAGAAATTCCCACCTACTTCAGTGGGTGATTCCCATCCTAGAATAGGAAATACAATTATCCTCAGCCTTAGAACTATGAAATTAAATGGGAAATCTGCTGATCACCTTCCCCAACCCTACCTCTCTCCCAGTTATAATTACCACTTTTAAAAAGTCACCCTATGATTTGGTGATGGGAGACCCAAAGAGATTACAACTGAGATAGAAAAAGGCACAAAATCATGTAAAAATAAACTACTATATTAAACAATAGAAGCCCCCCCCCAAAAAAAAGCCACCCTAAAAATTGCCTCCCTTAGGTGTGAAGGAGCTCAGTATCCGCACTATCAAGCTAAGTTATCGCCAGCCACTGCAGCACCAAGTTTGATCCCCAGCCAGGGAGCTAACTCACATGCCCCTGCCCTGCTGCTCTCCTCAGTAGAGTATTTCAGTAGATCTGCTGGGGTTTTTTTTTTTTTCTTCTTCTTCTTTTTAAAGATTTATTTATTTATGCATACAGGACTGGGGTAAAGGCCAGAGGTGTAGGGGTGGTGAAAGGATTCACCAGAGACAGAGTAAGGAGCAGAACAGGCTGATGGACAAAGTACACTGCTGAGCTGAGCAGAGCAGCGGTGAGACAGGTCTGCCACACCACATGGATAACCCCGGGGGCCAGGAATCGAACTTGCACTGAAGTGGCTGCGGCTGGCTTGCAGTGCTGCATACTAACCTGTTGCGCCACCAGGGAGGGCCCGGATCTGCTGTTTTGTTCCCCATTCTGTCTCTAAGGAATCCTCTCACCCCTGCTCCCAACACCTCAGGTCTAAATTCCAGCTCTTGTATGCATAAATAAATGAAAATAAAAACATCACCTGAGTAGCTCTTCAGTTTTAGCAGTGGCTTATAGTATTCAGAAGAGATCAAGAAAATAAAAACAAATCAACATATTCTATCTACAAATTTATAATTGTACCTCAATTTCATAGATAACTGAGAATGATATCTACTTGGCACCTCCAAGCAAAGAGAATTATACTCATTTTAAACATTGAAAAGCAGTTTTTTGATCCAAATTAATGATTTAAGCTTTTGTGTTCATAGTAATATTTGTACTATAGTAACTTACTAAGTATACCACATTGAATAAAAATTAACAATATGTCTTCAAAAACAATCAATTACCAAGAGCATTTCATTAAGGTTTAATAATTTGAAAACTTGTGTTTTAATTTTAATATAATATACTGTCTTAATTTGTGTGTCCAAATTACCAAACTATTTATGGCGGTAAATCATACTACCGCTCAGTTACACTGAAATACAAGTGGTAACATTTTTATTCACATAAAAATAAAGATATAAATATAAAGTAATCTTATATTAAATATTCTTCACACATCTGAAAAAGTTTTAATTCTATTCTGTAAGATTTGCACATATGATGTCATAATTCATTTTTTTCTAAAGTTTAAATGCTGGCTGCCAAATTAAACCATGAATTATTGGGTAGTTTATGACAAAAATATCAAAAAATAGTATGTAAATTATTTTAAAATATGAGTCTATTTTTAGCAGTTTTACAATAGTGCTATACTCCTACTAAAAGAATATGAACTTTATACCTATCCCAGATTCAAACTTTAGCTAGAATATTTTAAACCACCAAAAAAAAAATATTTTTTTCCCCCAGCATGAATCTGTTTTAATATCATGGGGGGAGGGGGTAAAAGCTTCCATATAGTTTTCACCTGTATAGCAAATTGGGCCCATCACCCACAGTTCCTTTTTCTCTGTGGGAGAATAAATTGATGCCAAAGAGGGGGAAGGAGATGATTTGCCAGTTGCTAAAAAGGAACTGAGCCATTCATATAACAGCACAGAAATCTCACCATCACCAAGCCAACAAGAATAGAACTAGCAAAAGCCTAGCAACAAGCCCCTTCTTCTATCTTCTATACAAATTCTTTAGACTTATTACCCTTTTGTAGTATCTCCCCTTCCTGACCCCAAAACTGCAATATTCTGATGTTAATTTTAATCATTACCTCACTTACATTAAAAATGGAAAGCACAAATTCAACTGAACTCTCAGGATACAAAAATTAACGTACAAAAAATAAAGTGTTTCTGAATACTAACAATAAATTACCAGAAAGATAGTAAGTAAACAACCCCATTTCTATCAATTCCATCAAAAAGAATAAAATACCTAGGAATAAATGTAAACTATAAAATTATTAAAGAAACTAGAAACTAAAAACACAAATAGATGTAGATATTCCAAGATCATGAACTGGAAAAAACAGTTAAAATGTTCATATTTCTTAAAGCAATCTACAAAGTCAACATAATCCACACCAAAAAGTCCAACAGCACTTTTCACAGAAATAGAAAAAAAATCCCAAATTCTGTATGGAATCACTAGCCTCCAGAACAGCTAAAGAAAATTTGAGAAAGAAAAAACTGGAGGCATCATATTTCTTGGTTTCAAGCTGTATTAAAAACGTTTTGTAGGATCCTCCCTGGTGGCATAGCAGGTTAAAGCACAGAACTAAGAAGCTAAAACCACTTTAGTATTAGTTTGCTCCTTGCCCTGGAGGTGACCCACAGGGTGTGGCAGACCTCTCCTGACCCGCCTACTGCTCCCCTCAGCAGTGTACTTCTTCTTTTGGCCTGTTCTACTCCCCACTCTGTCTCTGATGAATCCTCTCACTGCCCTTGCACCTCTGGCCTGGACCCCAATTCTACATGCATTTAAAAATCTAAAAAAAAAAAAAAAAAATGTGCAGTAATCAGAACAGGGTTTTGCCATAAAAACATATATATAAATAGAACAAAACAGAGGCCCTCCCTTGTGGCACAACCCGTAAGGTCACCATTGCTGACTGGCCAAGTCACTTCAGTGTGAGTTCAATCCCCCACCCCAGAGGTGATAACATAGCTTGACAGATCTCTCCTGACCTGTCTACTGCTCCCCTCAGCAGTGTACTTCATAGATCTGCCTATTCTACTTCCCCACTCCGTCTATGGTGAAGTCTCTCACCGCCCCTGCACCTCTGACTAGTACCCCACTTCTGTATGCATAAATAAATCTTTTGAAAAAAAAAAAAAATAGAAAGCCCACGAAAATGAACCCACCTATAAAAGACCTACATATGATCTATTAACTTGCAACAAAGGTGCCAAGAATATACAATGGTTAAAGGACAATGTCTTTCTCTATGGTGTTGGAAAAACTGAAGAGGTGTCTGTGCCTGTAAAATAGTGAAACTGAACACCTATCTTACACCAGATATAAAAATCAACTGAACATTCATTAAAGGTTTGGACTTAAAACCTTAAACCACAAAAACTGCTAAAAGAAAGCATAAGCAGTGAGCTCCTTGACACTGGTCTTGCTGATTTTTCAGATTTGAAAACAAGTGGAACTAAAATGATGCTCAACATCAAAGGTAAGCTGCAATAAATGAAAATCCAGCCACTAAATGGGAAAAAAACATATATTTCAAAGTTATGGAGCTGCTAAGGGACTAATGCACAAAACATATCAAGAACTTACACAACTCAGTAACCAAAAATCAATCCAATTAAAGAATATGCAGAAATGAATAGACATTTTTTTCAAATACTGATGGCCAATAGTATATGAAGGGATGCCTAAGATCACTTATCAAGAAAATGCAAATCAACACCAGAATGAGCTATCACCTCACACCTGTTAGAATGGCGAATACAAAAAAAAGACAAAAAAATAACAAATGTCTGGGAGGAAGTTGAGAAAAGAGAACTCAGGTTCACTTTTAGTAGGAGTGTTACACTACTGAAAACTGTATGAAGAGTTCTCAAAATACTAAAATAGAACTATCATATGACCCAGCAATTCCACTTCTGGGTATTTATCTAAAGAAAATGAACATGTTAACTGGGAAGGATAGATGCACCCTGTATTTTACTGCAGTATTACTGACTACAGCCAAGACATGGAAACACCATCAGTGGATGAATAGGTAAAGAAAATGTGGCATACATAAACACACACATGAATAGTATTCAACTATAAAACAAGGAAACTGCTATTTGCAACATGGGAGGACCTTGAAGACTACATGCTAAGAGCAATAGACATAGAAAGACAAATACAGTATAACTCAGAGCTATGGAGAACAAAGTGGCAGCTGGATGCCAGAGGTTAAGGTAGACAAATGAGGCATAAACTTCTAATTAGAAAAATGTTTTTTGGATATATAACATACAGCACAGGGATGTCAGTTACAACACTGTATTACATATTTGAAAACTGCTGAGAGGAATAAAAGTGTAACTGTATGATGTTAGACTTATTTATGATCAGTTCACCAATATAAAAAATATTTTTCTTCAAATAAAAGTAACAGAAATACTTAACCACTGGATTAAAAATAAAAGCGAAGGGGGACGGGGAAGCAGTGTGGGTATATAGCCATGAAATTCTTATGGCTCAAGTTTTATGAGAATCATGGATAATCTCAGTCTTTACAATGGTTCCATGCTACAGACACTATTATTATAATTCTCTTTCTACAGGTCTAGAGAAGTTAAAATATTTTCCTGAGGGCCCTCCCTGGTGGTGCAGCAGGTTAATGCACAGCACTAAGAACTAAAGTCACTTCAGCATGCCGTTGATCCCCACTCAGAGGAGATCCACATGGCACAGACCTCTCCTGACCCGCCCA
>NW_004567134.1:2978818-2983195 GCF_000260355.1 Condylura cristata | reverse complement strand
GGAAAACAATATCAGGGACTGACTTCATTTTTATAGTGCCTTAGTTATGGTCCTAAAATATTGTTACCTAATCCTGAAGCTGTTTCCTTCTCTGCCAATGGGAGTAATTATATAGATCTCACCTTTTCTTTAAAAGTCCTATTTCTTTGAGGTCCTATCTGTATTGAGGGTTTTGTTGTTGTTGTTGTTGTTTTTAATACAAAAGCTTTTTAATTCTATTTAGTAAGATGCAACTGTTGCCATGACTTAAGTATTTAACAGATCTGAAACTACATAAGGACATATTTACTTCTATTCAAAAAGTTTACAACGTTTCTAAATATTGCTCTTACGTTATTTAAGAAAGTTTGTAAAGAACAGGGCTACCTAACAGCTTTTCCTAATAATGAAAAACTTTTCAGAAAGTTACTATGTCAATTATCCAAATTGTTAACAACTGAGAATAGATAAAGTATCCAGCCTTTACCTAAATACTATAAAGGACACAAACAATTTAATACTTCTGACTGTGGGAGCTAATTTGTTAACAAAATTATCATGCATGGACATGACATTAAAAAAGACTTCAGTTTGGCCCTCCCTGGTGGCGCGGCAGGTTAAAGCACAGCACTAAGAAGCTTAAGCCACTTCCGCATGAGTTCGATCCCCACCTGCTCCGGAGGTGACCACATGGCGTGGCAGACCTCTCCTGACCCGCCCAGTGTACTTCATTGATCTGCCTGTTCTGCTCCCCACTCTGTCTCTGGTGAATCCTCTCACCCTCCGCATCTCTGGCCTGTACCCCAGTTCTGTATGAATAAATAAATCTTGGGAAAAAAAAAAGACTTCAGTTTAGGGTTTCGAAGACCAACAGAAAAAGATGAATATGAACTGGGAAATATAAATTTGATGAGACTAAGCTAGTTTAGGAGTAATTAAGACAGAGATTATAACCAAGATGAAAAAAATGTACTAAATGAAGACTGATACACATTTGGGGAAAAAAAAGGTAAGATTTAGTGATAAAAAAGGTTCCTGGTGGAATGCATGCAATGGCAAAGAGAAAAAAGCAAACATTACTCACAGGAGCCTGTGAAGAGCTAAAACCAAACTATGAAAACTTTAGGAAATAAATTTCAGTAAAGGAAGAAACTTTATGAAAAAATGGCTTGAAAATCTGGCTTAGGAGTTTAAATCAGCAATAATTAGCCACCAAAGCAAGCACAAATCTTTAAAAGATACGTAGTCATGCCTCCTGAACTGAAAGTAGTCACAACTGAACACAATATTTTATTTCAGTGAATTTTATGTTCACTGAAACAACCATGTTAGTTGTGGTTTATATTTTTAAAGAAATTTGTTTTAGAGATAAAAGCTGAAATATGAACAAAGTGCTAAGATAGATTAACTGTCAAAATAGTGAGAAAGAAAAATTTGACCGTGAGTTGATCATTAAGTTTGATATATACTATTCTGATGACAACTTTTTGCATTTTTTAATCTACCATATTAACTGAGAAAAAGATTACTATTAACATAGCAATTACCTGTATTCTAGTATTTCTATAAGTTTATTTTTATAAACACTTAAACATGACAAGAGTGGCCGAGTGAACTAAACCATTCAAGTTTATTAAAGCTTTACAAACTGAAATTCAAGAAACTGCTTCCTTCCTTCCTTAATTCAGACTTCATAGCCACTGTCAGTTTTAACTCAAAAGTTTTATTATTTTTATATTTTTCTTTTTTGATTAAAAAAAATCTTGTAAGTATACCGTAAATCAAACACAAACAATACTCTATTAAAAGGTGAAGTCAATATCAATCTTAACCACTTTGTTTTGTGGCTTCTGATAAAGAAACTTTTTTTCAATGACAATGTTAACACCAGATGCTGACCTGCATCCCAAAAGAAGTCAGTACTAGTAACACACACATGACCCGTCCACCAGGAAAACAATATCAGGGACTGACTTCATTTTTATCTCTTCCTGTTACCCACAAGCAGGTGGCAATGTAACACTAGTTTCAATAAAGCAGGCAAAGTTATTACTCCTCAGAAAGAGATAACTACTGCAACTAACCCTGAACTACTTTAAAGAAATATTTTTTTCACCCTATTAACGACATTTTATGTAGCAGCCTCCCTGGTGGCACAGGGTTTAAGTCTTCAGCACTATGAAGCTATCAGCAGCCACTGCATCTGAGTTCCATCCCCAGCCATGGAGCTGACCTACATGGCACAGACCTCTCCTTTCTCACCTGCTGGTCCCCACTCGGTCTCTGGTGAGAAAACACTCAGATACAATCCTTCTGACCTACACACCAGCTCTTGTATGCACAAATCTTTTTTTTTTTTTTGTAAGATAGTTTATGTCTGATTATGCATTTCTTGAACTTTGCCAACAACACAAAACAAAGCATTGTGCTACAGGTTATTTAATTTTCAATGTGACCTTATTTTATAGATAAGAAAACAGATTTAGAAAAGTTAGGTTCCCAATA
Organism: Condylura cristata; assembly: GCF_000260355.1. Classification (NCBI taxonomy): domain Eukaryota; kingdom Metazoa; phylum Chordata; class Mammalia; order Eulipotyphla; family Talpidae; genus Condylura; species Condylura cristata. The sequence continues at coordinate 2,980,711 of NW_004567134.1, read as the reverse complement.
CAACGTTTCACTCTAACTACATATGTTAGAGACATGATCTGAACCTGGAGCAATCAGTCTGACATCAAAGTCCATATTCAAAACCACCTCACTAGATTGCCTCCATAAAAATTAAACTAGCCTGATCAATGATATATATTGTGGACATAAAGATGCTCATATAATCTGACTTAAATATAGAGCAAGCATCAAATCTTGAAGTGTACTTATCATTTTTAATAAACTTAATTCAATAGAATCCTATCTATAAATAAGAGTAGATTATTTTTACTTCATTTATTTTACTTCTCATTTATTTTATAGCAAAAAAAATCTATTAAGTCAACATCAGTTCCCATGAACTCTATTTACAAAAAACTTACTTAAATGAAAGGAACGTTTCCTATTAGGCTTTAAGAAAAGTTAACTTTGTAAGTAATTAATGACCACTAACATTAAATTAATGCTATCAAACGTTAAAGCCAATCAATCTCATGTTAGTATGCATTATTTACCACTACAGAATGAAATCCTCAGAGGAAACACTCATCAAGCCTCAACACTTTTCAATTGTGAATGAAAACCATCTGGCTACCTCACCCCATCTCAGTAGTTGTTTGATTTTAGTAACAAGGGTAAGAAGGATCATTAAACTTAAAAACCGTCACTTTATATTCATTCAGTCCCCACCTTGCCCACACCAACTATTACTTTAATCTCTCCAAGTTCTAATTTGTTCAAACTATGCTACTTGACAAAAATCAGAAAGATTCAACAATATGAGCCCTGCAAGTTAGTTTGCAAAGCACCTTCACATGCAAATGGTTAAAATGTTTTCCTACAATCAGTAGCAAGCTTGTTCCCCAGAAATTCCAGTTTAATACAGCAAACCTGCTACTTCATGTGCCTTTACCTCAAAGGGGATTAAAAAAATGATTAAGCAATAAAAATATTAAGTTGCCTTTGAAAAAAAGAGGGTCCCTCAAAAGCCCCTGGAATATGTAAGGTGTGTGTGTGTGTGTGTGTGTGTGTGTGTTTTCTCATGGGGACCTAGTCAGTTGACTAAATTGGACTTTTCTGTATAGGAAATGACCCTGATCTGAACTCTCTGCTGAGCAAATGAAATGTCAGTGAATTATCGATCTGCCGTGGGAATCCGATCGCACTAGGTCTTCCCCCTCTCATTCTACTTCCCAGCAGAAACTGAGCGCCGAAATCCTTTAACTCCAGAACTAAACACTCCAGTCACCTCTCCAAGCGCACTCCACTCGACCCTAACCCGTTCACCTGCGATGCTGAAGCAGTTAAACACTTCTTTTAATAATCCCAACCTGACAGATGAATCGTCTACAGCGTTAACTGCGGCGAAACAGTCATCAGACATACACCTCCAACAGAACTGACACTCCGAATTCAAGGGTAAATTGTTGAACAGGTATCCCCACCAAATCCATTCTTCCAGGGATATGGTTCTAAGTACAATAACGCACACCTTTCTCCGGGATTTTCTCAAGCCACATTTGGAGAAAGTGCTGGCCTACACAGACATATGCCTTATTGTCATCCCCATCATCTCAAGCCTGACTGCCCGGGTAGTCTGGGAAGGAGGGAAAAAGATCAAGCGCGGGGGGTGGGAGGTGGGGGATTCCGTGTCAGGTTCACGGTTTGCCCACCAAAGTTTCAAGTGCACATTAGGCTCCTGCAGCAGGAGCCTCCACAGAGGTAGAGAAGAAAGGAAAGGGGCGGGGAACGGGGGTTCTACGGGTAGAAGCCCCTGCGGGGCGCGCGTTCAGGGGGCCGGATTTCCCTCTCCCCCAACCCCACCCCCCGCCGGCCCAGCGGAATTCCTCCCCGGCCCGGAGCTGGGAACAATGCCGTAGCTCGGATCCCCGCCCCGGCCGCCCGCCACTCACC
>NW_004567134.1:2977748-2978645 GCF_000260355.1 Condylura cristata | reverse complement strand
GCCAAGGAGGCCGCGCCGCCCGCCGTCCTCAAACTCGAGGCGCGGCGGCCGAGTCGCCCGGGCCTAGCGCGGCCGCTGAGGAAGAGGTGGAGGTGGAGGAAGCGAGAGGAGGCTGGCGGCGGCGGAGCGCGACGCGACTTCCACGCACGCCAGCCGGCGCCGCAGACTGTGGGGCCGAGACCCGGAGGCGCGAGCGGAGCTCGCGGCCAGGGAGCTTCGGGCAGCCTGAGGCGGCCGGGACGCGGAGGCGCCTCGTCCTTCCTCACGCTCGGCGAAGGCCGGCCCCTCGGGTAGCCGAAGTCGCCGCAGTAGCTGCCACTGCCGCTGCCGCTGCCTCTGCCTCACAGACCGCTTTCGTCGGCCGCGCTGCAGCCCCGACTCGTTCACATCCACACAGCGAGAGGGACAATAAACAGAGCCGCCGCCGCGGTCGCCTCCCTCTCGTCCGGCATAACACCGCACACACACATTCGCACACCAAGGGAGGAGGGCGGGAGGGCGCGGCGGCCGTCCCTGCTGTCAATCAACGCCTCGTCGTCCCGTCGCCCAATCAGACTCTTGTCGCCTCAACCTCTTCACCAATCCCAAAATTCCAAGCCCCCGGAGGGGCGGGACCCGAGGGGCAAACGTCATTGCGGGTAGCAACCGAAGGGAAGACTTGAGGTTTTTTTGTTTGTGTGTGTGTCTGTGGGTTTTCCATTGGCGGGGAGAACAGGGGCTGCTGTCAGGGTCATTTGACTGTGGCAAAGGGAAAGGGTCGTTTTGGCCTCGGGTAGATTTTAATCCACCGTATTCTAAAACCAGTCCGTAGAACCCAGGCATTTCTTGGGGGGGGGGGGGTAGGGGGGGGGGGGAGGGGGGGGAGCCGGAAGAAGGCGGGGGCCGTCCCAAAGGAAA
>NW_004567134.1:2952381-2977648 GCF_000260355.1 Condylura cristata | reverse complement strand
GGTGGGGGAGGGGAGGGAGCCGGAAGAAGGCGGGGGCCGTCCCAAAGGAAAGTATTTTAAAAGAGCAGTTGTAAACCGCAGGCAAGACGTTATAGATCACTGGTGCAAAGAGGTCCCAGTGACCCCGGCCTCCTCTGGGCCCCAAGTGGACGCTGCTGTCAAAAGAATCCTCTGCTTAGATCTCCCCCTCCTCTGCCTCCTTCCTGCTCGTACTCCCCCTCGGCCCTCAAACCGAGAGGGCCAGTTTGCCAACAACTGCTTTTAGAGAACTTACACAGTAAGGAACGTACAGAGAACGTTCCTAGGAAAGAACGTGAGGTGGGTTAAGGGTTCCGTTTCTACTCTTTGACCTTTCTCTCCACTCTGAACAATGCGGATATGTCATTGTCACTTTCTCATCTGCTGAAATGTGCCTGCTACCTCTAAGAAAGCATGTTTAATTTTTCAAACTGCTTCAGTAGAATTTTCAAATGCACACCAACGAATAATTTCATTCACACCGAGGCTTTCTAAGAATGAAAATTACCCATTCAGCCGCACCAAAGTCTTTGGCAGATAGTAGGAGATGGCTTTACTTCATTCTGTGCTTTTCAGCGTAATTCCATTCCACAAGTATTTATTGGGCGCACACTCTGCCTCTCAGTGCCAGGCTCTGTGATGGGTTCAAATAAAAAAGTGCTCTTGATTAATCATTTGTAAACTGGCAGGTGAGGCAAACTAAAAAGAAATGCGCCATCAACAAAACAAACATTTGAGGGCATGAAGTACCCACTCCCCAAATAGTTTGGACAAGAGTGCTTTTTAAAAAGATGAAAACATTGCTGTTTTGTGAAAAGGTGTTTTTGTGAACTTCTCTTCCAACTGCATTTCCTCTCAAGGGAAAGCAAACATCTAGGGTCACATCTCTCAACCGCCTTCTGAGTCACAGAGGAGGGGGAACTTTGAAACATGGAAATAATTTAAACATGGTTTTTCTTAATTAGCTCTCTAGTGGCCATATGATTTTGGCATATTTGGTTTTTGTGGTTCAGAACACTGAAGCCTTTCTTTACCTTGAACTGGAGGTGCAAGCTTGTAAATCAGCAGACTAGGGTCTAATTTAGACTCTGAACTTGACCAACTTAAGTACCCCCAGCCTGCATTTGTGTTGCATTAGAAGGATTTTTACTCACGCCTACTGTGAATTTACATCTTCAAAACACATATTTTATAAATTTTAAAAGGGATATAATTTTTTTAAAAGATTTATTTATTCATACAGAACTGGGGTACAGGCCAGAGATGCGGAGGGTGAGAGGATTCACCAGACAGAGAGCGGGGAGCAGAACAGGCAGATCCACGAAGTACACTGCTGAGGGGAGCAGCGGGTGGGTCAGGAGAGGTCTGCCACGCCATGTGGTCACCTCCTGGGCAGGTGGGAATCGAACTCACGAGGAGTTGGCTTAAGCTTCTTAGGGCAGTGTTTTAACCCGCTGTGCCACCAGGGAGGGCCAAAAGGGATATAATTTTAAAGACTGACTCCTTATATGAGGAGAGATACACATAATACATACATATATATATATATATATACATATATATATATATAAGCCAAGCTATAAAGTATATAGTTGTCTCCTTTTTTAAACTGCAGTTTTCAAAGCACTTCAACTTTCACATTTTTTAAAATGAATAAAACATACTGAAAGCCCAAATAGGTTAGGGTAAATCATGTTCTTTTTACTTGCCTCATACCTGATGTTTCATCCTTTAGCTTCTAAGAATGAACAGCCTTTAGTAAATTAACTCATTTTCTTCTTATGAAAATACTGACTTATCTAAAAGAATCGCAATTGAACAAGATGCTGGATATACATGCAAATCAGCTTTTTAAAACAGATGCATGATGAATGGGAGAAGATAATTTCCAAAAGTAGCTAAGCCCCCAAAGACCTCTTGGTCTTTTTAAACTGTACTACCGACTTAACCTATCTTTGTGATAAAACTGATTTACTTACAGTGAGCACAGTTTTCTCTTCTGGGGGCTTGTCAAATAAATTTCATTTACAGTGTAATTATAGCAATAATTGCCACATTGAAGAGCTTCTCTATCAGGTTTGTCTTATTTGGAATACCAGTTTATTAAGATGAGTATATTATACACTTAAATCTCTATGTATAACAAGTATAGCTGGCAACCATCAAAATGAAAAGCTATAGAAATCAGTTCCATAGACTATTAAAAAATAAATAAAGGCCTTTATTTAATCAAACTGTCTGAATAGTTTCTATTGGAGCTCATCATAACTACTTTAGAATTTTTGTTTTTCAATCATGTTTCCCTTCTGTAAACAATCAAAAAAAATTAAATGCCTAATCTTTGTTAGGTCCCCAGAACCTGGAATTCAAAAAATGTGAAGATGTAGTTTCTGCCTTGAGTTCACATCATGTGTCATATAGCATTGAGCTAATCTCTTAAGTCAAAACCAACTTCATATTTATTCATTTGCTAGTAATAAACCGTTTACCTGATGAGTTACACATATCTTGCACTTTGCAAATGTGATATAATCAATAGGTAAAATAACTTAACTCAAAAATATACTTCTGGGTATTTGACAGAGTTTCAAGAGTTTCATTCATCTAATATTGAGATTTAGTTGGGAATCTGAGAGACTAATCATCAAAAAGTTAATATTTAAATTCATTATCTGTGATTGTATCTCTCCCTCTCATTGTGTTAGTTTTTAATGGATCCTTAATTATAACAAAGTTGCTTTCCCAAAAACAAAGGGAAAAATCCATGTCTGACTAAGAGTACATATACTGAAGTGGTTGTCCAGATAATGACTAGTTTTTTTTAATATAATTTAGTTTGGTATATTCTTTAAAAGTGAGCTCAAGCTGGGAAAGTAAGCTACTTTCAATGTAGCATTTTGTATCTCAGCATGTATTATTGATTTACTATAGTCAGGTTAGTTGATTAGTAACTTTTGAGACTGCAATTACTCCAAATATTTTGTAAATAGTTTTACTTTTCAAAAGATGCTGAAGCACACAAAGTTAACTGTTTACTAATGTCCATTAGATATCAGTGACAACCACATCCTTAAGTATTATTACCACTGGGCACTCCCTGGTGGCGCAGCAGGTTGGAATGTAGCACTGCAAAATTGGCTACCACTTCAGTGCAAGTTCTATCCCCTACCCTGAAGGTAATCCACACTGCTGTGCAGACCTCTCCTAACGGCTCACTGCTCCCCTCAGCAGTGTAGTTCATCAGTCTGCCTACTCTGCTCCCTATTCTGTCTCTGGTGAATTCTCTCATGGCCCCTATATCTCTGCCCTGCACCCCAGTTCTGTATGCATAAATATTTTTTTTTAAAAAGTATTATCACCACTGGAAAGACAAATAACAGCTTAAGTTCTTGAATTCCTACCTATACTAGATTTGAGATTTTTCTTTTTGACTTTATTTATTTTACATATAAATATATATATATATTGGTTTGGAGGAGTTTGTGTGATTGGTTTTGGTCAAGTAAGCTATATAGATCCCCTCAGGCATTATCTCCCATTATTTGTATGGATAAAAAGGGTCATTTCACTCTATGTGATAATAGATCAACAGTCAGGGCTTTCAACTGTTCTATGGAATTATATACTATGAAAACTATAATTAGTGCAACTCTGATGCTAGAGTTGCTAACTTGTTTCCATCCTGTAGTATATTTAAAAATTTTTTAAGAGGAAAGGGAGGGCCCAGAGAGTATGAGAAATATCTGCACTAGACTAGTCTAAGTGTAAAATCTTCAAGTTAAAGGGCTTGAATAGAAGAGGTGCTTATGCATTTTCTAGTGATAAAAATCACCACTTTGAAAGATACCATATTTTAGTGTGTCAGTTAACAAAAAGCAATTATTTCCTGTTTCCAAACAGTTGAGCAAAGATTAGCCTAGGTATTTTATACAATAGTAGCCCAGATATTGTATATCTTTGACAGTCACTCTTATTTTTAAGAGTGCTATGTGTGGAAAGGTCCAGAAGAAGGACTGAGAATGCCAACCTCTCAGGGAATAATGTATTTCTGGTTTCAACATTTAGGAAAAGTAAAAGACCAAGGCCAGTTTGTGAAGTAACAGTACACTACACCCTACCAGTCAACTCTAGAATAATTGGCATGGTACACAGTCAGTGCTCAATAAATAATTGTGTAAAGAATGAACAATCTAGGCATAACGTAAGGATTCTATCAAGATGTGCCCTAAAACAAAACATCCGTCACCCATCCAGTGCTAAAACCTGGACAGAACCCTTAAGTATTTGTGTTGTTTGTTTTGAAATAGTCTTAGTTGTAAACCAAAGAAGGTAAACTTTATTAAAACATATTATCAACAGTTACTTAAAGCACTGAATGAAAGCAGGATAATGTGAGAAGGGAAAGTTATGGTGCCAGGAGAAAGAATTGGGGGTGTGAGGAATGAGTCAGGAAGGTGGCAAAGATATTCAATTGTATGAAACTGAGTGGAAGCAATAAACATAGTCTGATTAAGGAACTAGATCAGCTGAAATCTTGCCAAGGCTTACCCTTCATTTCATGAAGAAGGAAGCCCTTATTGACTTTGAACCCTGCAATCAGGCACAGTACTGGGCTGGCACTTTCACACATACTAGCTTAATTAACTTCCAACAACCTGAAGTGAGAGATTCTTACTTCACAGTTAAGGAAATTAAAAGTCATAGAAAGTCACAGGTCTGAATATGTGGTAAAACTGAAATTCAAACCCAAGTCTCTGTTACTCCAAACCACACCCTTTCATCACCCGGAGAGCTGACTAACATAGTTGGCAATATAGTATTTTTGGCAAAAGTGTTAGGAAATTGGTGATATTGGTGAATAGTTCTGGCCATTGGCCTACAGTACACCTCTTTGATTGTTGCATTATATGGTTGAACTATGGTGACAAATATCTATAATTTGTATGGACTGACTAGACGTTCTTTTGAAACCAACCTGAATCTGCTTTGCCTTACTTTGTTGTAAAACAGACTGATTCTTTGGACTCCTAAAAGCAACTAAAACCTGAGTCCCATTATCCTGTGAAATCTCTACATATATATGATTTTAGACCAGTAATCTAGGTCCAGTACTAGGACAATAGAAGACAGATAGCTAGCTATCTTTCAAATATAGGAGGAAAAATTAAAAGTTTCATGGAAGTGGACTCAGGATTCACATTTGGAATAACTTTAGATTCACAGTAGAAGACATTTAAAGCATCATAGAAGTCTCCAAGTGTTCAACCATGAAGGGAAATTCATTTGTCCATTATAAGAATGGATGCCTTTTTCAGTCTATTTTTATTTCTCACATCTTATCTCCCATTTCAGCATTTTGTAAATCATGTTTCTCAGCCTACTATCTCTACAAAGTATAAACAGGTATTTTGTAAATTTGAGCATACCTGCTTCATATAGCAACTTCAGCTTGCTTTAATAGTGTCCATGGTGTTACAAGTCATTTGTGATGAATGTTTAAACTAGAAAACTTGATGAATTTTTGAAATATACATTGAATGAACTACCAGCACAGTTAATGTTTTATCTAGGATAGTGTGCACTGAAAGCTAACCTAGTATACAGAGGCAATGAGGCCAAGTCAGAGTTCTAGATGTTAGGGACCAGGCAGCTTTGATACCATCATCAACTGGCACAGACATGCATCAATTCCTATTGCTTACAGTATCTCACCCTACATATTCCAGATTTCATCCTGAGCAGATAGCGTATGGCTCCAAATAGCTGACATAATGGAAATCAAGCAACAGAGAGGAAAAGTGAAAGAAATTCAAAATAGCTGTGAATATGGAGAACTCACTATGTGCCTTGTAGTTAAGTCAGCCTTTATCTAATTGAGTCCACAGATAGTTAAGTCCCTGCTATGTCCATATGGAACAGCAGGTGATACAGATATATAAGCAAATTAAAAGTGCAGAACATACCTCGGTGAAACAAGTACAAGATATTACCTAGTTGCTTTAGCAAATAACTTGTGGGGCAAAATGTAATAAGGCAGAAGGGTGGGCAGAAAGTATTTTTAATAAAGTATTTTTAATAATGCTGAGGCTCTGAGGATGAAGTATGAATTTGTATTCAAGACTAGCAACAGCATGTTTCAAACTCTCATGGTGAGGAACAATGACAGAATTGAGAAAGTGGGAGATTTTCATATCCAGTTTTGACCAGGATCAGATCAAATAGGGCACACTGAGTCCTCGCAGAAATTTTTATCTTGTGCCCTAAAATGTCAAAGGAAAAATCACTGAGCACTTTAGTGCAGGATTGTGAACACATTTGGAATTTCCTACTTTATTCATTCTAATATTCTTATGATTTCTCGTTACTACAGAACTGAAAATGAGACCAAATCTTCTAAACTAACTTGCCTACTACAATGTCTTGTTTTGCTTTGCTACAAGAGAAAATAAGATAAGGTTGCGGTTATAATATCTCCCTATGACTCAGAAATAATGGCTCCTTCACAGCACTGGGCTTACAGTTTTCATCTAATAAAGGATAATGGGGCCTCTGGTTAAACAATGAACCAAAGCAGTGAAAATTTTCTTGAGCATATGTTTATGCTTTTTTGCTTCTATTTGGTTCTTAATTTTCATACCTTTAAAATGAGAAGATTCCTTTGGATAAATAACCTGATGAGTAATATGAGTAAAGAGTGTTTGCTGCTAGAGTTCTAAGTACAAAATATTCTAATATGAAATCCAAGCAACCACCACTTATAGGCTGTCGTTTTAAAATCAGTCTCCCTGAATACATCACCCACAAATTCACTGCTTTCTTAGATTACTGGTGGGGAAATGATCTTCATAATAGCTATGCTGGCCCTTCCCAAAGCTCCTCTGACAGCCATGTAATAAGTGCTTCACCTGACACGGAGAGTTGATTAAAAAAAGAAAAAAAAAAACCTAAAGTGTTTTTGCATTTCCGCAGTCATGAATTTCTCTCAGGAATTTCAAAATGTATAATCCTTGCATTTTAATTAAGTTATCCTCATACTTTTTCACATTCTATTTCTTGGTCATTCACTTGTTTCTAGGAACTAACCACAAATGATATTTTTCACAGATGTTTCTAATTCCCTGGCCTCAATTTTGTAGGGTTTATTTGTTAAATCATTCATTTCAAAGTATAATCTCTGGTATCCAGTTTCTTCATCTGTAAAATATAAGAAATTTGGATTAAATACCCCCTTGTAACTAGACATTGCTATGATTTCTTTTCCTCTTCCCAATATTCAAATGCAAGAGTAGTGAATTGAGAAAATTGACCAGTGAGTTGCATTTGCCCCTCACAGCTTCAGAAATCCTTCTTTCTGTAACTTTGTTATCAAACACTTCATATTGTGCCCACTCTGTTGGCTTTTGAAAGAATGAATACAGCCAGGCTTCTGTCAACAGCACCAAATAAGAGCATCTATTGTTTACCAGCAGGGCTCAAAAATCAAATATTCTAGTTTAACAATTAGAAGAAACATGTGACTAAGTCCATTATTTGCTTGTTTATGGGGATGTCAAAAATGTCTTTGGCTGTTTTTAAAAAGTTATTTCAGTAACTTGCCCTTTTATCAGAATGTCCTCTTCAAAGGTCATAAGAGTGGCATTTGGTGGAAGAGGTCATCATTTTGGGATACTTTTTCTCCCCCTCTCAGTCATCCAACTTCTCTTTCCACTGGAGAGAGCTGAGCCTTATGTCCCAACTAAAAATTACTTTAGCACGAGGGCTCTTCAGGCCCTGAATAAGCTAAGTATCCATTTCTCTTGTGAGAAAGAGAGATCTCTTATTTTTTCTCCCCTCATGCTTAAAGGCTTCCACATGATTTTTATTGGATTGATTTGTTTTCATTTCTGCAGACCCTTGTTCCATCTCCTCATTGGGTTTACATAAAATTTTAATCTTCAGCTTAACACACATCACAAAATTACTTGCTAGTAAAATCAAATCAAAGGAAAATTAATTTTAAAAAATCAATGTCATGGCCTCCAGTAACTTGCTATAATTCTATTTTCATATCAGCAGTTATGTTTGGAGAGTATTCTCCAGTACTAAAAAGAGCAAGAAGAAAAAAAAAAAACACCTTCTGGAGATTGTAATAATGAAGCTTAACGGCCATTTTTAAAGTTTTATTGTTGGATTGAACACTGTTGACATTTTCTATTTATTCTCCTTGTTGTTAGCTTTTCTTTTTTCTCCTTTCTACCCCTCACTTCCTAGCACCAGACATAAACCCAAGAAAACCTCAAAAACCCAACATTGATGTTTAACTCATCTAGAAAGTTGGGACTAACTAGAAGAGGTATAATGGAATTGGTCATTAGGAAAACATTATAAAACCAGAAGCATTAGGAAAGGATAGCCCACTGGAAATAGAATTTCCTACTTCTCACGGCTGCTCCATGAAAAGGTCCCCAAGTTTCTTGAACAGGAATAATACCTTTTAGTCCACTGGTAGAGAGGACAGGAAGATTGCCAATGTCACTGCTATATGCAACTTCATGACTCAATTTTACTTTATATTATACTCCGATTCGAATGTTTTTACTACCATGTATTCATCCTGATACACTAATGTGCAGTGTAATGGTATTAGGAGTATTTAGGTCTGAAAACAGTCCTGTCAAATGAGATTAATGTCCTTATAAAAGAGGACTGACAGAGGTCCCTGGCTGCTTTTCACCTGTAAGGGCAAAACTAGATGTCAGCACTGCAATCCAGAGGTGGTACTTTGTCAGATGCAGAATCTGGTGGGATCAACATCCAGTAGTATTGGTTTTGTTAGGAGACACTGGAAGGCAAGAATGTGCGCCAAGAAAGGAGATGGAAAGATGAATCAAAGGGAACACCGGAAACAAAGCTATCTGGGGCTTAATTTAAGAGTAGTTGAATGAAGGAGTTCAAGCATTCCACCCATTTAAATGTGGATCTTAACTGAGCCCCCAATTCAATTCCAGTGTTCCTTGAAAGCAGACATAAAAGCATACAGGTAAACCGAAGCAAAGTGGAATTATAAACACTATACCCCTCTTAGATAACACTATTTGAGTTATATTTGCACCATACTATGTTTTACAAAGTGATATAGCTATTAAGGCCATTTTAAATCAATGAAACAGATAGAGGCACTGAGCTATGTCTACTGTCCTTCAAAAAATTCAGAGTTAAATTTCAAATTATGAATTGTGTTCATTTCCTCAAGCCATGTTCCTTTTTATATCTTACCTATCTAGCCTTAAAATTGCTGCATGCTTATTCACATAATAGCGCCCCAAGGTCCTAATTCTCCAATCCTAAGATGCCTACTCTTATTATGAAATATTGTACTTAAGAAACCACTATTTGGATACTTAATCCAAAGGAAGAAGATCAACAAAAAATAGTATCTTACTGACTGAATTTTTAAAAGATAATAGTTTATTTTTACATCATTTTGTGCATTTTTTCATCTCAGTTGTAATCCCTGTGGGCTTCCCATCACCAAATCACCCATGTGCCATTACCATAGTCCAGTGCATTTCCCTCCCCCCACTGTTTTTGATCCCATTCCCTACTCCATCCCCATAAAGTCTCTGCAATATAGCTGCTCATCATTTTTTTTGCCTGGTCCATTATACTCCTGCTATGAGTGAAACCATCCAGTATTTTTCCTTTTTTTTTTCTGGCTTATTTTACTGAGCATGATCTTTTCCAGCTCCATCCATGTTGCAGCAAAAGGCATGTGTTTATTTTTTTTGGTTGCTGAGTAATATTCCATTGTGTATATGTACCACATCTTTTTAATCTAGTCATTTGGGCTGTTTCCATGTCTTTCCAATTGTAAATAAAGCAGCAGCAAACATGGAGGTGCAGGTATCTTTTTGAATCAGTGTTTTTGTGTCTTTTGGGTAGATACCTAAGAGTGGGATTGCTAGGTCATATGGAAGCTCCATTTTTAGCAGTTTGAGAAACCTCCACAAACAGTTTTCCATAGTGGTTGTACTAGTTTGCATTCCCACCAGTGCAGGAGAGTTCCCAAAAGAACTATTTTTACTGGCACTTAGCATTTTACAATAAATATCATGGCCAAATATTAACATCTCTCTAAGCAAACAAATACCATTTTCAAGGCAAAAAATTGCTTAACTTTGTATTTCAACATCTCAGACACAAATTGTATACTTATCACAAGAAGGACCTAAAAATTATTTGCATTCAGGATTAAGCATTCAGAATAGAGGAAAAGCTTTACTTCTTACTGGACTTAAGGTTTCAAGGTTCTGTCTGCTTCTCAAGACCTCATGTTTACAAGTATCATGAAACTTTGATAAGTCATTTTCCAAAATTATTTTTGACCACAAAATACTTTTGCTCCACATAGAAATATAAGGGATGTATTTTGGGAAATGCTGTCTCACAGGTCACCAAACAAGTTTTCTCTGCAACTGTCAACTGTTTACTTTTCCTCCATGCATCTTTACTGACTAAAAAAACTATGAATGCATGATTTAAAAATGAAATTAACAATTTCATTTACAATAGCATTAGAAAGAATCAAATAATTTGGAATAAATTTCACAAAAAATAATCTGCAAAAGTTATACTCTGAAAACTTGAAAGACATTAAGATCTTTATAAATGGAAAGATCTCATGTTCATAGATTGGAATACTTATCCAAAGTGTTAAAATGACAGTTATTCCAAAATTGATCTATAGATTCAATGTAATCATTAGCCAATGCCAATTGACTTCTTTGTAGAAATTGACAAACTAATAATATAATTTATGTGCAATTCAAGGGACCCAAAATACTCAAAACAATCTTGCAATGAGAGAAAATTGAAATGCAAAAATTTGAAATGCATTCCAATTTCAACTCTTACTATGAAACAACAGTAATCAAGATATTGTGAAACTTCCTTCAGGTCGCAAAGAGTTTAAGAGACAAGGAATAAATCCATGTGTCTATAGTCAACAGACTTTCAACAAGGGCACCAAGATCATTCAATGGGGAAAGAATATTTCTATCAACAAATTATGTTAAACACTTGGATATCCACAAGCAAAAACTGAAGTCAAGGGCCTTCCTGGTGGTGCAGGGGGTAAAGTTTCAGTGCTGTCAAGCTATCCATGGCCATGGCAGCACGAGTTCCATGCCCCACCAGCGAGCTGTCTACCTAGTACAGCAGACACCTCCTGTCTTGTCTGGCCCTTTGCTCCCCGCAGCGGTGTATTTCAGTCAATCTTCCTGTTATGTTCCCCACTCTGTCTCTGGTGATTCATTTCACCACCAACTCCACACAGCTGTATGGGGGTGGTTCTTGCATGCATAATCTTTCTTTTAAAAAAGAAGATAAATGAACAATAAGCTCATAAAAATAAGTTCATCCTCACAAAAATTAAAAATAGATCTGCCATAAGATATTGCCATTTCACTTCTGGGTTATATGAAGAGAAAATGAAAACAGGATATCCAAGTACTATCTGCACTTCCAGGTTTATTGTAGGCTATCAATGAATGAATGGAAAAGGACATCCTGATACATTCACACACATAATACTACTATTATGCCATGAGAAAGAAATCATGTCACCTTCCCTGGTGACACAGAACTATAAGTTAGTCACAGCTATGGCAGCATGAATTCAATCTCCAGCCAGGGAGGTGACCCAATGGCGTACCAGACCTTGCCTCACTCTCCACTACTCCCCTCAGCAGTGATTTCAGTAGATCTGCCTGTTCTGCTCCCCACTCTGTCTCTGGTAAATACTCTCACCCCCCCACACCTCTGGCCTGTACCCCAATTCTGTATGCATCAATAAACAAATCTTTTAAAAAGTGATTATAATCAAAAAGTCAAATTATAAGTGTTAACAGAAATCAGAAATCTCATGGACTGGTGATAGGAATCCAGTCCAGTCAGAAAAACATTCAAACAGTTCCTCAAAATTGAAACATAACGACCATTTGACTCAGCAGTTCCACTCCTAGAAAATTGAAAACATATGACCCCTAATAATTAAAAACATACATCCACATAAAAGTTTGTACATGAATGTTCATAGTAACATTATTCATAAATCCCAAAGGTAAAAACAAGCCATGTTTATAAACTGATGAATGAATAACAAACTGTTTTAGTAGTACCCACCTTAGCCACATTTTCACTGTCTACAGTTTTAGTTTCAGTTACCCACAGTCAACCACAGTCCAAAAATACAATGAAAAGATCATGTTAAGTGGTGGTTGAGCAGTTGGGGATGTGAGGGTGGGTGAGGAAGAGGGACAGACAGAACATAGACAGAAGGAGAGCTGTATATTGTTATTGTTAATCTATTATGTTAAAGCTTAATTTATAATTAAATTAGGCACAGTAAGTATGTATGTATAGAAAGAACAGTATATACATACACACACACATATATGTACCCATATGTATATATGTGTGTCTAGAGAGAGAGAGAGAGAGAGAGTTTGGTACTATCTGCGGTTTCAGTCACCCACTTGGGGACTTGGAACATATCTCTCATGGATAAGGGGGGGGGGAAACTACTGTGTTTCCATACAATGGGGTGTTATATAGTCAAAAGAAGAATGATGTGCTAGCACATACTACAGGTGGAGGAATTTTAAAATATTATGGACAAAAAACAAATTTTTGAGGTTGGAGAGAGAAGACATTTGGACACTTAGCGGGGATGTGATTTGTGCAGACATTATAGAAAACAGAATGGACAGTCCTCAAAAAATTAAAATTAGAAATTTCATGATCTAGCTATCCCATTTTTGGGAGTTTACCAGAAAAAGAACCCATTAATTCAAAGAAACATATGTACTCCGTGTTAATGCAACATTATTTACAATAGCCAAGATGTGGAAAAAAACCTAAGTGCCTACTGACAGAAGATTGGATAATGAAAATGTATGGAATACTATTCAACTATAAAAAGAGGAAACCTTGTAATTTGCAACAACATGGATGAATCTACGTATTATGCTCCATGGAATAAGTCAGATGGATAAAGACCAACATCATATGATGTACATAGACAAACCAAAAAAGTCAAATGTGCTAGCTGAAAGAAATCAGCTACCCAAAAGTGACATTATGTGATTACATTTATGTGAAATATTCAAAACAGGAAAATATACAAAGTAGAAGTAGATCACTGATTGATGAGGAGAAAGAAGAGTGGAGGACTGAGTGACAGCATATGGAGTTTCTTTTTAAGATGATTATATGTTCTAAAATTGCACAGCTCTGAATATACATTTTGTGAATTTGTATTTTATAATATATAAATTAAATCTCAGCAAAGCCTCTCCCATCCCAAAAGAAATCTGCAGCCTAGTAGGTACTTCAAATGTGGTGAGTACAGATAGTGTTTTATGTAAACTGTGTTTGGTCTGCCAAGAATTAAGAACTTGTAACAATATAAAACTCACAAGACTTTCTCAAAAGTGAAGCAGTACATTGAATATCCAAACACAAGCTTATCTTACAGAGGCTTTTTTTTTTTTAATTTTAGATTTACTTATGCATACAGAACTGGGTACAGGCCAGAAGTGTGGGAGGTGAGAGGATTCACCCAAACAAAGTGGGGAGCACAACAGGCAGATGTACTGAAATACACTGCTGAGAGAGCAGCAGGCAAGACAGGAGAGGTTTGCTGTGCCATGTGGGTCACTTCCACCATGTGGGTCACCTCCCTGCTGGGGTCAAAGAACTTGTGCTAAAGCAGCTGTGGATAGCTTTATAGTGCTGTGCTTTAGCTTCTGTGCCACCAAGGAGGGCCCCACAGAGAGGCTTTTTGAGTAACAATGGCCACAGCGTCTCATGCCCTAACCAAATGGTTTAAGGTCTTTGGGGACTGTGACTCCTGAGTCAAGTGAGGAGAGCAAGTGATTCTGTAAGAGGGACTACTGGCCTATGGATACTGGGGGTGGTATGGGAAGAAGAGACCATTTTGGGTAGTGCCAGGGAGCAGGGGTAAGATACAGAAAGGGTCAATGGAAAAAAAATAATAAAAACAGAAACAAGGATAATGTGGGGGGGGCGGAGAGACAGTAAACAAGTAAGTCAGAGAGAGCAAAGACAACAGCAACAGTAATTTGTGCAAAGCTAGCTTAAGAAGCATCTGGAGAACTGAAAGATGTGGGTGTATTATAGCCCAACAACCTTTATTGCCACAACCTATTTGGGGGGCTTGTTACCCCAAGCCCCCCAAATGGGAACACAAAATGAGGTGAGGGTCAGGAAACTAAAAATCATGCCAGACAATTGCAATGCAAGTCGTCCTTGAACTTCACGAGAGGGCCTATCTTGTGGCCTAGGGGTTGTCTCAGTGGTATCACAGCAGTGACAGCCTGAGTTGGAATCCCCATGAGGGAGCTGATCCCCATGGCAGCAGATCTCTCCTGTCTCACCTGCTGCTAACCTCAGCAGTGTATTTCAGTCAATCTACCTGTTCTGTTATACCCCATTCGCCTCTGGTGAATCTTCTCACACATACTCCCAATTCCTGCACCTTAGCTCTTGTATGCATAAATAAATCTTTTTTTTTTGTATACATAAATAAATCTTTTTTTTTTTTTTAAGTGTGAAGTGTGGAAAATAGCAAACAGATGCACCTGACAGTACAGGAATAAGTGTAGGGGTAAATTTTGGGGGATTTATGGAATGACAGTCACAGGACACTCTTAAATTGAAGTTGAAATGGTTTTTAATTTTGTGATGTCAGCTTTTGACTTATTTTTACTCTAATAAGCGGTCCTATTTTTAGTGTCTGAATTAAAAATAGGTTGTGGCAATAAAGGTTGTTGGGCTATAATGCTAAAAACTAAAATGTTAAAATGATATGAAATGCTTTCAGTATAGCTTAAATTATCTTCAGCTTTTTCTAAGTTTAGAGATGTATTAATAATCTAAAATTAAGTTAATTTCAATTAGGCTAAAGAATGGTTAAAGAGAATGATAGATTTTGGTTCAAATGTAGAGACAGCTTTAAGTACAGCTAGGCCTTGAATAATCAATGACCTACAATTATTTATTGAACACCAACCACATAACCAATCGTCATACTATGGAAAAGACCAATTTACACCAGTGTCCTTGCTCCCAAGGACACTATGATATGGAGACAAAGCATTTAATAATAAATGAAAATCATTTATTCATTTAACAAACATTTGCTGAGTACCTGCTAGACTGAAGACTGCTGTCTATGAAAGAATGATTAATTGGTATTTGTTACATTGTTCTTTATGCCTGTTGGTATATCAAATACTTTATGATAAATTATTTTAAAGAAATAATTAAAATTTTCAATTTTAGTGTTGGTTAGTAAGTAATAACTACCAAAATTATTGATTTCAGGTTAAAAAAAAAAAAAAGACACGTAGCAAGTCAAGGCAGAGTTAGAAATTAGGCCTTCAAATTGATCTGGAAGCCAAAACAGCTGGTAACTTTTTTGCAGTGAATTACTTGTATTTACCTTTGAGATGCCTTTAGTCCTTACTATTCATCTCTCTCATTCTGGCAGTTAGGAACACTCTGGCTGCTGTTGTTTGTGAGACTTACACAGGGATATCTTAGTTTCCGGAAGAAAGCCAAGGAAAGGGATGCTGGCTTACCCTCTTTGTATTAGCTCTCTGTCCTGAAGATTGTTAACAATGACTCACTCATGTAGCACAGAATCTTGTTGTCAAACAGCACCCATGCACAGTGTGAATCTCCAACTAGGGGCTTGCCACAATCAGTCTTCTACTGCACAGAATTGTTTGTAAGAATGTGAGTGATGTCCTATTTTTCAGGAGAGAAACTGTGAAATAATGGAATTACTGTTTTACTGAGAAAGATGATGGTACTACGTTTTCCTGGTAAATTAGATTCACTGATCATGAAAGTTAAGTCTGTGCACTTGCCCAGAAGAAATGCATGTAAATATGTTGCTCAGCCAAGCTCCCTGTGCCAGGTAGACAGATATAAATGCTAATCCCAAATGGAGTCAGAGAAATTTGAAATCCAGAGCAATGATAAAAGAGGGGAGAGGGAAAACATCTAAAAAGAAAGAGGACCTGAATTTAAATGTAGTCCACTTAAACTTGTGGGTGCTTAGGTTGCACTATAAACTGATGTGGGCAGCATGTTTCCAGGATTAGGTACCAATACTTAATTCTCAGTCTCTAGAAAACACATCAGTTGTTTTTGCTCTGTCTCGATAAGCATATCTGGTAACTCAAACTTACCTTCAGTTCCTTGGATTCTTTACTTTCATCCCATCAGATGTCTCCTTCAGTCTCCAAATCCTTCGCTGTCTTCATTAGATCAAAGTGGCTTGCTTCAGCAGCTCCTTTTATCCTCAACTTCTCTCACCCCGTTTCCTTCCATTAAAGCCACCTGGTAAAACTCCAGTCCTGGCTTTCGCTCTTCTCGGGCTACACACTCGCCCCAGGAGCAAATCACCTTTTGTTCAAGGAGCCTCAGCAACAGCCACACCTGGGGGGCTTGTAGGAACTGCTGGAGCTCAGGCTGCCCCAGGCCCACTGAATCAGGATTCCCAGCTGATTTCATTGCACATTATAAACAGAAAGTATCAACACAAAACACTGGTGCTGCTGCAAGAATCTTAGTCTCCTGTTTTAGCAGCTTCAGCCACTTTTGGCGACACCAGGCAGACTCCCCAGGCAGAATGCAGTTCCATTCCCTACGGGGGCTTTTTCAAACTTGATACTCTCCTTGGAAATCCACCCATTATTCTCTCCCTTCCTGATTTACTAGGAGGCATTACCTCTTCTTTTAGTGGGGGGGGGGGAGAAGAGGAGATGGAGGAGGAGACCCCTGAGGCAGGAGGCCCCCCATTGCTCCCATGACATAGACTCCCCTCACAGTCCTGCCTACCTCATTCACAGAAAAGGCCGCTTTGCTGCAGATTGTAGTCAGTTCTTTGTACCCTTAAAGCCATCCTCTCCCTCCAACACCCAGGTTTCACTCTAACAGATGAATTTAGTCTGTCAGTTTTCTTTATACATGTTTCTGTTTCTGCCTCAACTAATTCCATTGCTGTTGTTTATTTAACCTTCAACTTTCATCCTCACGGGATGGTCTCTGCAGCAATGTTTACTGGTCTGGCTTCTCCCCTCATCATTCTAGGGATCCTCCTTTGCTCTGTGAATCCAGCCTCATTCTACAGACTTTGACCTTGTCTTGCTGTCCCTAGGACCCTTGGCCCCTCTCTGCCCACCCCCTTCCATAATTTTCTAAGACTCCTTTGTAGACCCATCTTCCTTCACCTGCACCTCAAGGCTGCGTCCTTGGCTTGTTCCTTCGTTCTCCTTCCTGCCTGCCTGAACTCGCCCACTCCACAACGTTTGCAGTGATTCCCAGCCTGTGACCCACACCCCTCCTATGAACCTGTGTTCTACATTTGCTTTTGTGGCTCAACATAGATGTAACTGAGACAGCTCGACTGCCACATGTCCCAAACAGATTTCATCTGTTCCTTCGCTAGTGGTTATAGAGTACTGACTGTGGACTACCTATAGGTTTTTCGGGATGCAAGGACTTGCCTGAAGGTGTGTGTTGTTTGAAAAGATGGTGAGTTGTGGGCAGGTTCTGTGCAGTGAATGACTACCCAATTGCTTAGGTGTAGGCACTTATTTGAATACTGTGCCAAGGGCCTTTGAGCAGTCTCTCCCTCTCTGCCCAGTGTCCAAAGATTTCATGGTGAGTTGTCCTCCGAGACAATAAACAAATAGATGTGGGGCGGAGGGTGGTAAGAGCAAGAGTAAGGATGCTGGAGCCAAGAGTGGCGGAAAGCGTGTTCCTTTATTTGTAGAGATGGAAAAGGCTCCTATGAGCTTGTATTGTGGTAGAAACCTGGAGAAAAGTAAAGCCATTCTAGGAAGAGGGGTGAGGCGTGGCAATGGAGAAGCCCAGAGGTTAAGTGTGTTTGTGTGTCCAGAAGCGGCCAAGCTGGAGTGAGGACAGTGGAAGCGGGAGGCAGGTGGTGAGTGCAAGAAACAGCAGACTTCTCTGAGCCACTGGAGGGATTTCTTTTACACTTGGTGAAGTGGGAACCATTAGAGTTTGAGTGGGAGAGGGACATGTTCCAACTGGATTCATACCCACCCAGACTCCGCCCTCCCCAACCTGCTCCTCCAGGGTTTCCAGTGAAAGGGCCTCCCATTATCTTGACTCTTACTGTTTCTATTCTCTTCCTTAAAGTCTAGAGACCCCCACTAAAATAGTTCAAAGTGTAAACCTACCCTCATTTTGTATAAGGCATCCCAGTTACTAATAACTCATAGTCTAGAATGTCATCAAGCATAATTTAAAATTTAATTTTACAAAACCAACAAATAACAAAAGTACTGTTTGATTAGGATTTTCAGAAAAGAAAATATAGGCATTACCTTAGAATCACAGTAACAGAGGTCTTGAAGGTAGTAGGCCTCTGAATTGTGAAAACATTTACCACAAAGCAGTGAAGTGCTTGAGTGTTCTGTGAGTGACCCAAAAACCATCATTTAACAAAAGAGGAAAGGAAAGTTGGGAATATGGATGAGTGGTGTCCCAATCACACAGCCAGCTCCTGGCTTCTTCCACTTTTGCATAATCCTACATAAAAGCCAACCCCAACAGGTGCACCTTCAGACAATCTTTGTTGACACAGTGAAAACCAAATCACCCTGTTGGTCTTTTTTAGAGCGAACAGCAAGACAAGCTGGTTGCAGAGGTGAGGGTGAGGCTGCTGGCAGGCACTGGCACCGGTTTCAGAGCAGGGCTTAAGTCTAAGCAGTTGGGGTGGTCAAGTCACGACAGGGAGCCTGCCTACAACTCGAAACCTCAAACAGCACAGGCCTGCAGGCGAGGTTCATCTCACCTAATTCTATAGTCCTTTCCTGGCTGAAGCGTGTGATTTTTTTTCCTATTCAGTATGACATTTATTTTATATCAGCCCCAAAGGAAAACAGTGGTCTTTGCCCCTCTTCAAAGAATACATATTCAAGACAATGCTTTAAATCAAAATTACTCACATAGCAGGAATGGTGGGGGTGGGGATTGGGGTGGGGGGGGGCAGCAATTTAGGAAACTTGCATCTACCAGGGAGACTGGTTATTCAAGAAACGTTTAAAATATCCTAGTGCATATTAAAAGAAAGCACACCCAGGCATTATTTATCTAACTAACCCTTTTATCCCAGGCCCATATCTGGCATCATTAGTGATGCCTAATAAATGAATATGCTTGTCCCATCACGAATCCCTGAACTTCTGCACACAATAGCTTACATCAGCATTATTAGGCAGGAGACAATGCCAGCCTAACTTTTTTTTCAAGTTACGTTTATTGAGGTAAAGTTGGTGTAGATTGTTAAATCTTTGGTTTAAGCCTCAATCAATGTACATTTTCACACCCTGCCCATTGCTAGTGCCCCAACAATCTTCCACCATGTTCCACTGGGCCTCCTCCCTCTTCTATTCCTGCCTTATGAGTTCGTTATTCGTTTTGAGCGAGTCTTGGTTTTGTTTATATAGCATATATAAATGAGAACATCTGATGTTTTCTCTTTTTGACTTATCATTTGAGGAGAGGAAAAGGCAAAGAACTCTGGGTCCTGGACTTTTGGTTTCTTGTCTCCTCCTAAAGGATTCTAGGTTCTTGACTACAGAAAGAAATGGGGATTTGAGATAGAAGTTAGAGAATTCTACTTGAGACATTTAAGTATCTCCACTGAAAGCAAGTTGTGTTTGGAACTCAGGACAGAGGCCTGAGTAGCAGATAGTGTGCAACAAGCCAGCACAAGTCTGCTCGGTGAGGCCACAGAGAAAGAGACACTGGCCCAGGAAGAGCATGCAAAGTGGGAAGAGGCTGCAAGGCAGGATCATCTGCTCAACTGCATTTCACCAACAGTCAAAAACTGCAGAGAAGAATGGATCAGGGCCCTCCCTGGTGGCGCAATGGGTTAAAGCGCAGCACTATGAAGCCAGCTTCATAGTGTTCCACGCCTGAGTTCCACGCCTGGCCAGGGAGCTACCCATGTAGCTCAGCAGACCTCTCCTGTCTCCCCCGCTGCTCCCCTCAGCAGTGTACTTCGCCAATCTGCCTGTTTTGCTCCACACTGACTCTGGTGAATCCTCTCGCTGCCTCTGCACCTCTGACCTGTACCCCAGTTTTACATGCATAAATACAGAAATCTTAAAAAAAAAAAAATAAAGAAGGGATCAATTGGGGAATAAGGCCAGTGGAGTGAGTAAGGCAGAAGTTGAAATGATTCAGCCTAGATACTAGGTTGAATGGGAAGTTGGCAGTTATGAGATGGTTGAAAGACTTGGGCATAAGGTTGGTTGTAGCTAAAACAGTTTGTGTATTTGTTTAACTCTGAACCTGCACTTGACTTTTCAATCAAAATGTGTCCATTCTATATAACTGCACCAAAGTACACAATCCTCAAAACACAGTGCCCGAACAGGTAACTCTCTCCAACTGTATAAGTCAGGCCATTAAAAAAAAAAAAATAGAGAAGAGGGGATAAGTTATTCTAGAATATGGAAAATCTTTCTATCTCTCCCTTGACAAAATGAGTCAACACAAGTCATTCCAACCTCAGTGGACTGGCTTATAAGTATCTAGGTGTATAGTTCCTTTTATCATGCGTCTTGCACAGAAACTAGATGTTGCAAGATACACATTTCTGGTAATAGCAACAAGCAGAGAGGCCCCCTGCTCCCATAAACTCCACATTCTTCTTCCAGCTGCATGCCAGACCAACAATAACCAAACTATACTACTCCCTCAGGACAAGCAGGAATGTGAAAATAGAACAGAACTGAAATCTATTAAGATTCATATCCAGAGAAGTTTTTATGAGGCTAACAAAGGATGTTAGAAAAAAGTAAGACCAACTCATAGCACAACCCCCATCTTTAATTTGCTTAGAGTTTGAGTCGAAGTACTTGAGTTAATTAGAATTTCCTTTTGGGGGAGGAGAACACAGTTCAACAAAGCTATTAGTTGTTTGGATATTGGAAGAGAAGCC
This sequence comes from Condylura cristata, assembly GCF_000260355.1. Taxonomy (NCBI): domain Eukaryota; kingdom Metazoa; phylum Chordata; class Mammalia; order Eulipotyphla; family Talpidae; genus Condylura; species Condylura cristata. The sequence continues at coordinate 2,956,578 of NW_004567134.1, read as the reverse complement.
CAGTAATATATTATGCTTTGATGAAAAGTAGTAAAATCCACTCATGATCTGAATCTTGAAAACCTCAAAACCCCAATTTATTTAATCGTGGGTTCTGTTCTTTAAAATGCTGTGAAGAGAATTAAGGTTGTTGGGGATGGGAGGAGGGCAAGAATGGGAGTGAGAACAAATGGAGGAGGGGCCCCAAGGCCTAGGGTGAAGGACTATGGATGCTTTGATGGGGATGGTGTGATAATATGCATCTGAGGAAGGGTGAACCTATTTACCTAAATTATGTGCAGTGTTATAAACTAGTGTTATCTCAGTAGAGAAAATAAAATGCTGTGGAGACTACAGAAAGAGGGGGAAGAAATAAACCATACCCTCTGCACTGAAAAATTATATCTATCCTTGACATTTATCTGTATATTGTTTCAACCGTGTGCTAGACCTCACCAAACTGGCATGTAACATTTTTCTTTTCTTTTTTTAAGAGACTTTAAAACACTTAAAAAGTCTTTCAAAAAGACAATGTGGAAGCCTCCCTGGTTGTACAAGGGGTTAAGTCTCAGTACTATGAAACTATCTGCAGTCACTGAAGGATGAGTTTGATCTCCCACCAGAGAGCAGACCCACATGGCGCAGCAGACCTCTCCTGCCTTGCCTGCTGCTTCTCTTAGTAGTGTATTTCAGTCCCTCTGCCTGTTCTGCTCCCCACTGTCTCTGGTGAATCCTTTCACTCTTCCTTTCTCCCCTCCCTCTATAATCCCCCTCTATATCTAGCCTTGCAGATATAAACTTAAATAAATAAAACTTAAAAGAAAAAAAAGTGATCTCTTTCAAAAACATTGCAGAACATAAGATGACTTTACCTTGTGGTTCTTTGAAAAGTAAATGACCAACAGTTTGTCAGTGGTCAACTATAACCCATGTAATAAGCAAAATACCCAAGTGTGAATGAAGCCTGCTTGTTGGAATTGCACTCTGCCTACCTAACGTTCTCATTGTATGATAAAACTGAAGGCCAGAAAATTTAAGACATTAGCCCCAAATCACACAAGCTAGCAACCCCTTATCCTGTGCCTACTATTTTGTAAAGCCTTTATCTTGCTAACTGGTCTCATTTTTACTAAGGTTTCACTAATGCAGGGTGTTTTTGTTGTCACTGTAAAATTGTATGTTCACTTTTTTATATTATATGTTCATGATGCTCAACCTGCCAGAGATTTTCTGGGTCATGTGTGCACTGGTGGTGAGTGTTATGCTCTGAATGTTTATGCCCCTTCTCACTCCCAAATCACAAGTGAAATTCTAATGCTGAATGTAATGGTCTTAGTAGTGAGGCCTACTTAAGTCATGAGGGAAGAGACCTCATGAATGGGATTAGTGACTTTATAGAAGAGTCTCTAGAGAGCTCCCTTCATTTACCCTGTGGGGATAAAATGGTGAAGACTACTCCCAAGAAGTGAGGTTAGCTGACCATGTTGGCATCGATTTCCATTCTCCAGAACTGTGAGCAAAGCATTTCTGCTGTTTATCAGCTCCCCGGTTTGTGATATTTTGTTATGAGGCTAAAATAAGGGCCACTTGGTTCAAGCAGAGAGAAAGTTAACCTCCTGGGAAGGAAGGTCTAGTTTGTGTGTAGTGTTGGGAGGAAGAAGGGGTGGGAAATATATTTCTTTTCATATCTCTCCCGTAGTGGTATACACTTGGTAAGTATTTTCATAAATTAAATAAGCTAATTCTCACTTCCATTTTGCTATTAAGTCATTCTGCTTGTGCCTCAGTTTTTCCATCTGGAAAGAGGGTTGCAACAAGTGGTTATGAACAAATTTATAAACTCTAAAGCTCTATTATGCACATGAGCAAATGGAGAACTAGAATTGTCTCTTTTGCTTCTTCTCACACTAGCAGATATTAAACTTTCAGTGGCTGAACCACTACCAGTAGTCTTAGTGACTTTCTTCTAATCATAAAATCTCTTTTGTTTGTAAAAATACATATTCTTTCCCATAAACTAAAGCTGATTTCACCATAAAACTTTTAAAATTTGGTCTGAAATATCTTTTTTTGCTTAGAATTACATTGTTTTTAAAAATGTAGTCACCATAATTTTAAGATGTGTCTAGTTCTGTCATATCTTTGGCCCATCTACTATGTCAATTAACTGACTTCAAAACAGACTTATAGAATACAGCCCCTCAATAAACTGTATTTATGAACATCAGAACTATGTATTCAATTAAAAAGGAAAAAAATGAAATTCTTATAATATGTAACTTCCAAAACCTTTGGTAAATGTGCCTCCAATTACTGCACGTAATGCTTTCATTGTTTATTCAAACTGAATTACATCAACAATACAAGCTTTCTGGGGACATTTTCTAATTTAAATACCAGAAGAGCTTTGATAATACTAGAATGAACTAGAGATGGGCTCTGAGGACGACAATGACCTTCATGTGAAAATAATCCTTAGAAAATAATAAGCCCACCATTAGGCATACAAAGAAAGTCCACACTTCATCTATTCCTATTGATTGCCACTTCAGCAGGGAATCATTTGCTTAGTGGAAGCTGTTGGGATTATTCAGATTCTGCTGGAAGTGCTGTCTTTGCACTTAAGGGTGAGTTACTTTTATTATCATCACATTGGCAGGAGGCAGATCTCTCCAGAAACAAGTAGTGAAACTTGGATTAAAGCCTTTTGAATATATAATTACTCTTTAAGGTTCCAATCTATACAATATCAATTTACAGTAGTAACATCATTCCAGCACACTGAGAGAAATGTTAAATTTAGCTTATTGGCAACTATAGTCTGCCACAGCTTAAATGAGACATACATGTTTTAAATAACTTTGAAATACAAGTTTACCCCACATTTCTTCCCAGTCTGCTTGGAATATGGGAAAGTTAACACACAACCTACAATTAGAGTGTGCAATCAGAAGAGCAAAAAGACCTTCTAACTATGAACCAAAGAAATATGTATACTTCAAACAATTATTCAAGAATCAGTTATACAGAATGAGTCAATATTAGCCAGAGTAGATCTGGTGCAGAACCCAGGATGAATATGAACTGGGGGTTGATCTGATGAAATAAATGTTTTAGCAAAATCACATATCATGTTAGCAGTGAGATGTGAAATATCTTGGAAAGGGGTGATACTAGAGGCACAGAAACCACTTAAAAAAAAAGTAATGGTTTAGATCATGTGGGATTAGTAAGAAATGGGTACAAGATAGGAATACTTTTCAAGAAGTAATCAACAAGAATTACTTGATAGTTTCTTGACATGGGTGACATTATTCACAGAGGTAGATAAGGTAGGAATCACTTGGGAGATGAAAGGATTGTGGTTGATGTGGAAATGTTCAGCCTAGATGATGAAGCCTTATGTAAATGATTCCTGGATCAATTTAACTTACTCTAGTAACCTAAACTATGTGTAGTTTCTTCCCAGTGGTGCCTATTATAAGTTAAGCAGTGATTAGTTTGAAAGAAGAAAGCTCTTATATTTTTACTCATTTACCTTGTTAGTTAATACAAGTCAGGTATAAAATCTATTGCAGGCAGCTCAGACTTGATTTTATCTTTGAAGACTTACTTTCTTCTATAATGAACACTACCTAAGTCCTATCAGTATACATACAGGAAAGTTCAAACTTTGCCCCTGCTGAGAAATGTCAGTTCATGGGCTTGGCTTCACCTGTCTTGCATAATGCTAATTACAGTCTGCATTGTCTTTAAAATAGCAGACAGAGGCCATTGTATTGGAACATGGGCTTTCTTGTAAATAGGCTGTAGCTCCAGAACTACCCAGTCTATATTTATCCATCAGGTTCTATTTTAATTACATTTCCCCTTCAAAATTACTGTCATCCTGCAAAGCCACATACCTAACCCAGATTGCGGAAGTCTTTCCAATTCTTGCGATATTTTGCTAATCTTTATGTTATTTGATGATAAGCATCAAGATTACATTTTGTGGGCCCTCCCTGGTGGTAGATCAGGTTAAAGTGCAGCACTATGAAGCCATCCACAGCTTCTGCAACATATGTTTGATCCATGGCCATCAGATTGATCCAATCAGAAAAGGAATCAGACAGCAGGCTGAGAATGAGCATACCCAGTGAATAAGGAAGAAAAGATAGCTGTCTATATGAGACAACTATTTTTTTTTAAAGATTTATTTGTGCATACAGAACTGGG
>NW_004567134.1:2935444-2951775 GCF_000260355.1 Condylura cristata | reverse complement strand
GGGTTAACAAAAAAAAAAAAAAAAGATAATTCAGGGTTCCCGGCATAAGGGGCTTGCCATCTTGTGCTTTTAAAAGCAAAGTAGAGGTAAATGGCAAACTGTAGAAGGTTCAAGGTGAAAAATGGATGCAAAGAACTAGATCAGAACACTTTTCTTTCTCCCAATTTCTTTCAAAAGTAAACGTGGTCTGCTTTAAGAGTTGTCAGAGAACCAGAAAGTTTCTGTTTCCATGACACTAATAAAAATGTGAACATACAATGTTACAATGACAACAAAAGAAACCTACATTAGTGAAACCTTAGTAAAAATGAGACCAGTTAGCAAGATAAAGACTTTAGAAATACTAAGCACAGGACAAGGGGTTACTAGCTTGTGTGTTTGGGGCTAATGTCTTAAATTTTCTGGCCTTCAATTTTATCATAAAATGAGAACGTTAGGTTACAACTCTATTCTGAAATGTTTGTCTCAGAAAGAATCAGGGACTGGTTGATAAATCAAATTCCCTATTCTCAACTTCAGGATTTTGGCTTATGTTTTGCATAAGGACAAGGAATTTACAATTTAAGTAAACATGTCAGGTGGGTGATCCAAGATCCTGGACTCTAAGGCATCACTATCACAAAAGGGAAATAGCAGGAAATTTAAACACACAGCTTATAATTTCTATTCTTCCTGGTTCTACTTATGCATTTCCATTGTGTACATTCACAAATACTTTAATGCAGAAATTACTTCACAAATACTGTAATTTAAACTGTATGCAATTCCTTCTGCAATGAGTGAAGTCAAAATTACTTTTATCAGAAAATGAGGCCTAAACATAACACTGCATTCAAACCATGAAAAATAATTAACTTGCACTTACAAAATGAAAACTTTCCCACAAAATATCATGATTTATAATTTATGATGTAGAGAGTACAATCTGAGAAATCAAATGCAGAACATTTCCATTATACCGCTGAAAACAAGTTTTAGAACTCATGATTACTTAATATGCACACATATTGGCTAAGTAGGCAGCTTCCGTGTACATCTGGGGCTGGCATGGAAGCATCCATGGAGCAGTGGAAAGAGACAGGAGGTGAAGTGCTTGCCCAGAGCTGAAGGATCAGGTAGAACAGAGACATCACAGAGTATATCCACACATATGCATGTGGAAAATGATGGCATTTAGGTTCACATCTGACTATTTATTTTGGTAATCCCTCTGCCACCTGGCATTTTCAGACAGATGGGATTTTTATCAATAAAAATACTGTATTTTACCGTACTGGAAAAGGTACAAGACTTTACTGAGGACCATTCGGCACTAACGCCTTATCCTCTGAGTTGATTTAAGTACATCTGAATAGATTCACTCTTTAACCATGAATTTTTTTGAAATTCAATGACTTCATGATTTAGTATACACAGTTCTCCTGCCATCATTCCCCATTAGCATTTAATCTGTTTCAAATTTAGGTTTATAAGAGCTTTGATGGCTCCAAATTTATTAGTGAAGATCAAAGACCCTTTTTGCTTTGTCAGTCTTTTATATCTGTGAGGGGATGACATAACATTTAAGATGACATTCTTTCTTTCCTCCAAAGAATTCAGCATGTGAATGTTTTCATTTTTTAGCATTTTTCTCCCAGGCCTAGATGCTCTCCAAATTACTAGCATGCTGCCATCACATGCAGAATTTCATTCAATGTTATATTTCAAGGACAACAAGAATTTAACACACCATTCGTTATTGTCACCAGATACTGCTTTGTCCCTTTCCACATATCCTTCTGCCTACAAAGGGGGTTTCAGGGATTATAAAAAAGTATAAATCAAAGGTTGATTTCTTCCTAAATGATCTTATAGAGGAGATGGCTTTTTGCTGTGTTAGGTAGTTTCTGACAAAGGATCGTCAACATATTTTAATGCTGTCCAGAACACATGATGTAAAAACCAGTAAGTGAAGGACAAAGAACCCAAGGAGAATAGGGACAAAATATCTGAATAGTCACAGAATAGGGTAGCCAAATGATCAACAAATGTGAGAGGATACTCAAACTCAACAGTAATCAAGAAATTACACAGTAAGAAATACTATTTCACATAATCATAATGGCAAAAAATGATCACATTTAACAATACTATGTTTAGGACAGGAAGTAGAGAAGCTGGATTTCAGTAAATTACCAATAGCATTGGAAGTTGCTGCTGAACATCTTAGAGATTTGTCAGCAACTCTACTTCAAGGAACATACCCAAGTGAAACTGTACTTACCTACAAGGAGATACAGGTAATACTAATTATAGTAGCAGAACTACTTGTAATAAACATTGAAAATAAGTCAAAATTCACCAGGTACCAACCTGATTTAATGGGACTGAATTGTGGTATTATTAAAAGATGGAATCTGTGTAGCAGTTACAATAAAGGTCTATATATAAACATGGATATCCATATATAAACATGGATATAGAAAATGACTGAAAAAACAAGGTATAGCTCATTTTGTACTATTTATGTAGATTTAAAATGATTTCAGTCAATACCATGTGTTATATAGACACACACGTGTGTATACATATATCTCATCATAAAGTAAAAAATCATGAAATAAACTCTAAAATCTTGATTATTGTTCCTTCTGGGGAAAGAAGAGAGAAGAATAGGAATGAAAACTTCACTGAACTTGAGCAACATTAAGTGTGGTTTTGATTTTCATTAGCAGGTGAAATAAATAAAATGGAATGTTAATACATTTCACTTTTTGATACAATTCTTTGTTTCTCTTTATTTAAAAATAACCCAAACTAAAATATTAAGTAACAACAGAGGATATCTGGAAAAAAACCACTTGGTACTGACAATCCTTTTAAACTGTGAGAGTGCTGTGGTGGGTCAGCCACCTGCAGTTAAGTCTTACAAAATGCAATGGAGATCAACAAAGGATATTTGGAGTTATTCATAACAAGAATCAAAAGACAACTACAAGAATTGAGTATATTTGTCTCAGAAAACTGAAAGACATAGGGATGAGAAAATTACAAATTATATAAAAATTGTATTAAAAAAGTGCTCTGTCTCCTACATTTTGTATTTCGTAACAGTAGTGGTACCTACAATCTTAGGTAACTTACCTGATGGATTCTAAGTTCCTGGAAATTTAAAGACCACAAAAGCTATTCAACCTGTCAAATCACCAATTAACTTGAAACTTGACAGATACGTACACAAATAAAACAGTAAATTCCTGTAGAGAGTTGCAAACTCTAATATGAATAGTCAGCTAACTTTTGAGTAAGTACAAATTAAGTAATGAATAAAGAAAACCATGCAACCCACTTACACAGCCTTTGATTTTTACAATCTTCATAGACACAGAACTGGAGGAACAGCTCTCAAAGAACAGAAGTATTACAATAAATGGTAACTAACACTCGGTGTCAGCATTGGAGCTAAGGGTGAGGGGTTTACATCCCCCAGAAACTCTGTAATAGAGAATACAGGCCCTGTGGCTTTCTTATCTTTTTATTATTATTATTTTTTTAAATTTAGTTTTGTGTAGAAGAACTAGAGTGTAGGCCAAAGATGTGGCAGGTGAGAGCATCCACTTGAGACAGAGTGGGAGAACAGGTAGAATTACTGAAATACCCTGCTGAGGGGAGCAGCAGCGAGACAGGAGAGGTCTCACGCACCATTTGTGGGTTAGTTCCCTGGCTGGGGATCAGGCTATAGCAGTAATAGCGCAAAGTCTTAACCCTGAGGCTACAAGGAAAACTCCCAGGCCATGTTAAAAGGAAGAAATATCGGGGCCCTCCCTGGTGGCGCAGCGGGTTAAAGCACTGCACTGAGAATCTAAAGCCGCTTCTGCATGAGTTCGATTCCCGCCTGCCCCGGAGGTGACCACATGGTGTGGCAGACCTCTCCTGACCCGCCCGCTGCTCCCCTCAGCAGTGTACTTCATCCATCTGCCTGCTCTGCTCCCCACTCTGTCTCTGGTGAAGCCTCTTGCCAGCCCCTGAGCCTCTGGCCTGTACCTCAGTTCTGTATGCACAAATAAATAAATCTTTAAAAAAAAAAAAAGGAAGAAATATCAGGCTAACTGCTGCCATTATGAACACACTTTTGTTACATCATCCAATTATTCAATACAAGCTGATATCTAGAATTTTTTTTGTTGAATCTACTAACAGTTTTAAGTTATTGATTTAGGCTGGAGACAGCCTAAAATGTGAACTATCATGCACTCAACAGGTCACCTGTCTGTGTAAAATATGAGGAAATTCTTAAAAGATATAGAATGACCTCTGATACTAAATTTAAAAAAGGCAAGGTATAAAACAATGTCTGCAGTACAGTGTCTACAGTGATGGAAATGGATTTTTTTTTTGCCTCTGTTTTCAATTGGAAAAGTAGAATAACCCTGACTAATAAATGTGGTTCCCCATGAGGATGTGCTGCATATGAAAACAAGGAAGTGAGTGAGAACAGTTGGAGGAGGAAGCAAGGCTTCTTGCTATGCCATTAGAAAATTATGCAAACATTTTATCAAAGAAAAAAATGAAATTTTAAATGGAAAAAAGAAGACCCTGAAAACAAACGAATCTACATGAATACTAGCAGGAAGGGTGGAGAACCCACTTAGGCTCCCTGTAGAACTTATACTCTGCTCTGCAGTCAGTTGTCCCAACCAAAGAGGGGCTAGTGAAATACCACACAGAAAACCCAGGCTGGCTAAGGGTTATTACCAGCTGTCTTTAATCATAGGTATAGCTGATCAAATATTTCAAGAAAACCAATGAGAGAAAGCAAGATGAATAATGTGATATTAGAAAGAAAACAGGTAATTCTCAAAGAGACAAGTTAATTAGAAAAGTTCTAATTAATCATCTTCTAATGACTGTTAATTACAATCATTAAACAAGCTGATAGGAAGAAAAGCAACCAGCGGTGATACTAAGTATTATATAAAACAAAGAACCCACCAAAGTGGCAAATATATATACAGGCTTTAGTGATCAGGTTTTATTTTAGCTTTTCAGAGACACTTTGTTTTCTCTATGAATTTCTAAACGCTGCTACAATTTTGTTGATCTCAGATCAAGCCTTCAGAAAATTAAGAGAGCAAGATCTCAATTGGAGTCTATTTTTACTTGGAGGGATTAATCAATAGAAAATGGTTATTACACAAAAAGGCAGTGATACTGGTTCCCAGTTAGCCTCTCTTTCACAACTATGAAGTGGAGACAATATATATGTTACCAAAGACACAATGTCACTATAATCAAACGAGCTGAAGTAATCGGTACTTATTACATATTCAAAAGGTGATTGTTATTAGTTTAGATACATTCTAAATTTCTTACCAGAAGAAATATTGTTTTGATCAATAAAATGGATGTGACTGAAAACATGCTAAGTGGGAAAAAGCCAATCATGACTTACAGTTTACACTTACTCTTCCCCCAAGCAGCAGGAATGACATCTGTCCTAGAACTGTTAGCTATGTGGGTATTTACTTGGACAATAAAACCATAACAATAATTTATCGTCTTGTGGAGGAAAATAATGTTTGAAGACACAAATACTAGAGCATACAGCTCTATTACCAAAATACATTTATTCTTCAGAAAAGCTTAACTAGCTAGAAAAATCATTGGCTCTAACATCAATTTTTACATCCTCAGTTTGAACACCACTAACAAAGAGTATTCATAAAATACCTACTAAAACAGCAATCCACATATAGGAATACAACTCTACAACTTTAGAAGATTGAGAATTATAAATGAATCTTACCTATGTCATTAATCCACTGAATTGCTTAGACATGTCATTTAACTTCTCTGGGCATGAATTTCCTCAGTGAAGTCAGAAGTCTGGATTAAATTAACTCTGACAAACTTTCATACTCAAAAAGCCCATGATAAAGTGTTCATTAGCTGGCCCTTAAAATAAGACACCTTTCCTGGCGAACTGATGGAAACATCAGATGACACATCTTGTTCATCTTGAGAACGTGGTTTTTAGCAAAGGAATGACTTTTAAAAAATCATAACAAAAAGTAGAATATAAAATTCATTATAATGGGCCTTCCCTGGTGGTGCAAGGGTTAAAGCACAGCACTATGAAGCTAGCTGCAGCCCCTTCAATACAAGTGTGACCCCTCCCCAGTCAGGAGGGTGACCCACATGGCGCAGCAGTCCTCTCCTGTCTCTCCTGCTGCTCCCCTAAGCAGTGTACCTGGTCAATCTGTTTTGCTCCCCAGTCTACCTGGTGAATCCTCTCACCGCCCCTCCACCTCTGGCCTGTACCGCAGTTCTGTATGCATAAATCTTTTTAAAAAAAAAAATTCATGGTAAGATCTTACCTGAAACTAAAGGTATAAATCCTTTTCAATAATGAGCAGTTGACAGCAGAGGGCTAACCAATCAGAGTATGCCCAAGTTCAAGAACTTGGGGCAGTTATTCCCCCGTTGCTAGCATCCCCCTTTCACAACACTCATTCTTTCAAATAAGATCACAACTGCTCTATACAATGTACCTATTCCAGTGTCAATTTACTGAGGGGTGGATTCCATAATCAATCCTGCTTTGCCTTGTTGGTTTCTGTCACTCTGCTTTCACATTTTGTCCTATGAGACTCTGTACCATTTCCAAACATTTTTGAATATAAAAAAATGTTAATATTTATTGGGTACCCTTTAAGTGCTCATGAAATACATTTAAATGGGCAACTACTTTTACTTTTTAACAGTTCAACTCTATGATACATGACAAACTTTAGTCACTCCAGTAAAAATTAGAATGTGCCCTTCTCACTGATAAAGCATTCAGTTGAGTGCTCACATTTTTATTATCATCTTTATAAAACTGCTTGTAGATAATCCAATTTTATTTATGAGGGTTAGAAGGTCGGTTCAAGTGGTAATCAAAATACTCACTGAGCCAATACAAGACCCCCTCAAGGTAGGTGAAGAGTCAGATCTCTCCAATTTAATATATTTGGCCAATATACAAATATATAACAAAAAATAACTCAGAGACACAATTCCAGAAAACCTTCTTATATTTAAGACATATTAATAACTTACTATGTACAAACTACTTTATTTGAAATGTGGCTTTATAGCAAGAAAGTAATCCTAGACAGAATTCGACAACTGAAATGCAAAAATAAAAGACCCCTGTTACAGGTTCTTGGGACATCTTTATCTAAATGTTCTAAATGCATCTAAATGTTCTACTGAGTTTCCAGAGTGAAAATCTCTAAGAAGGTATTTTTTTCTTTTTGCACACAGATGTTTAATGTTCACTAAATTTAATTTAAGAGGTTATATTGAACACACACACACACATGCACACACACAAATCTTGATCCAGATATAAATACTGTACATACACTTACATAGTTTCAAAGACAAGAAAAGATATTTTATTCAATGAGGTAGATAAAAATATCCAAAAGAAAAGTATATTATGAAGTATCTACATATTATTGATTTATAATGTATTTTTGAATTTGTGCAATTAAAGTTGAATGTTTTCAGAACTCGATTCAGTTTTCAATGTTTACCATACTTATTAAAGAGATTTTTGTTTAGCTAAGTAACTGCTAAAAAGATAAAGCAAAATAATTCAAATTTTATTTTTAAATGACTACATATATACATCATAAAAATTTTCATGCATTACATAACTTATGAGATGCTACACTTTCACATTTATTAAAAATTTAAATCTTAGGAACCCTAATTCAATTACTTATGGAGAAATTAATGGTTGATCAGAAATGTCAAATTACTAATCATTTTAAGATTGTATCATAATCATGAATAGTGTTTAATCATGAATACCATCATTTTACTTTTAAAACTATATGCATGGTCTTAGATTAAAATCTCTTATTTGGGCAATGAAACTTTACTCCAAATTACAGTCACATATGAAGGGAGCTTTTAATTCAAGGTTTCATTATGGTCAATTGTAAAAGATTTTCATGAGAGTTACATGATGGATAGCTAGCAAAGGAAATAATGCTAGCAGAGGGTAGTCAAAGGCCAACTAAGCATGCACTGAACCAACAGATTACTGTAGAATATGGTCAGGCCTTGATTATTACCAGATTTTCTATAATGTTCAGGTTCTCAAAGGTCACTGAATTTTATAATTATCTCCAAACCATTTTCTTCATGGTCATTTAAGCTTTGTCTAAACAGCTGGGTGTGCTGCCAAGCAACAACACCATCTCCTCTGCTTAACTCTGCTTCCAAAATAACTTCAGTGGCACCAGAAAAGTCATGATAGCAGTGGAGAGTTTTATCTGTTGAAGGAAAGAAAGAATTAACACCTTGCTTTTGGTAACTTGCAGAATGTAAAGAGAGAGTTTTGAAGTAAATTTTATATACTTGACTTATAGGTAAAAATCAACCCTAAAAAATAAATACAAATAATTTTTTATGGAGGAAATATGTTTCTGAAACAAAAACACATTATTTTCCCTATTACATTTGTGTTTTACTATAAAAATCCTATGTCCTTCTATTACAACAGGTTCCAGTTGTTTTTTATTCCAACAGTATGAATAAGTTTGAGTGTGAAAAACTCAGAACTTTGTCTCAAATAAGTACAAAGCTTTTCAGAGTGTTAAATATATAATTCATGATTAATCCTCCTGTCAAATGCTTACCGCCTGTCACTTCCACTTGTGCTGATGGAGATCGCAATTTCCACTGTATTGCTCCAGTCTGAAAAGTTTGACTATTTGTTCGAATGGAGATGCTATCCACTTTCAGGCCAACAGATCCACACTCAACCTTCCAGGAAATATAAGCATAAGATGATCCTTCCTTCCGGGCTAAATATACCTACAAATCAGAGGGGTAAGGGAATTATCAAAAATAATAATAGGAAACAAAGACTCAGTTTACTGTCAGAAAGTTATGTATAAAAGGTTATTGAAAACCTAATTTTTCACCACTGAGGACTTTTTCTGGTAATATTTTCTCATTGGCAATTTTGTTGTGGATCAAATACAAGTGCCTTAGTAAATACAGTCCTACAGCGCTGCATAGTAAGCAAATTTTGGTACACTTTTTCTTGAAAATGTAGAAACCTTTAAAATGCAATTATTTCTTAATTTAGTTTACTCTCAGTCTGGATTTTCAGATAAGCTTTCCTAGACGGAAATGTGTCACAAATCAAGTAAATGTTTCAGTCACTGCTAAGTAATGGTTTTAAAAGGTAATATCCATATGCTTGCTTTGCTAACCAGTATGCTCCCCATTCTTTCATCAGTACCACTTTAAGCACATTTAAGGGATTCAAATTTACTGGCTATTTCTAAATCATCCCCTCTTATAGATTCTGACATCCTTAGGTAATTTTATTCACCCAGTCTCAAAACCCTAAAGTTCTATCTTTTAAGTCATTTACCACTGGTATCCAAACTCCCCCAGTAGCCCATGAATTTCTTTGGCACAGCTGGAAAAAATATCTCTTTTAAAACCCTACTTCCTTCATATCATTTGCTTAGGCTAGGATGTACAACAAATGTCTTGCTCTTGCATTAAATCCAAATTTGTTTGCTTTTGTGAACCTTCAGAATTTCACCGCATATTGAACTGGTGACATGTTGCTACCCCAAATGTAATTTTAATTTCTGGTGTGCTTGTATGATATATCTTACCAAATTTCTAACTTGCTAGTGGTACAGGTTCTAGATACATAGGAGGGTTTATTGAGTGGTATTTATTAAATATTAAAAAATGTGAATACACAATTGGAAAGACATGGGAACAGCACATATGTCCAAAAATGGATGACTGGATTAAAAAGATGTGATACATATACACAACGGAATATTACTCAGCAATGCTAATAGTGACTCATAGCAGGAATATAACAGAACAGGCGAGAAAATAATGATAATGAAGAACAGCTATATACCAGAGACATTTTGTGGGGGTGGAGTGGGGAATGGGATCAAAAACAGTGGGGGGAGGGAAATGCACTGGACCATGGTAATGGCACATGGTGATTTGGTGATGGGAAACCCAAGGGGATTGCAACTGAGATGGAAAAATGCACAAAAATATGTAAAAATAAACTATTATAAAAGAAAAAAAAGTGAATACACACATACCTATTCTTTTAGAAGCATCTACTTCAGCAATAGTTGAAAGCACCATAAAAAATACATCTGTCGGAGAAATGTCCTATACCATGTACTATTCTAATATTTAGTCATTAAATAAAGTCACTATTAGCATTCTATTAATATTCTTTTTGGCAACTAATAGCTACTTTTCCCCTACTAGGTTAAAACATGCCAGTAAAATTAAAGGTTTTAGAATCAGTGAGACAGAAATTATAAAATAATCCCTCTTCAGGGGAAATCATTTGAAATCCTCAAACTAGGTATGTGTAACTAATTATTGTTTCTCCAAATGAGATAACTAGATGTACAGAGCTGTCCACTCAAGATCAGGGCAACCTCAAACTATCTTCTGATGCTCACAGTTCCTACCACATGCTCCTCCTTTAAGTGTACAGAGCAGTCTGGGGCTCAGGATAGTACGAAGCTTCCTGGGAGTCCTTAGTTTCATGTGAACTAATGAATTAAACACAACTTCACATTCCCTGCAAGGAGTGGCTAATAAAGAAAATAAGAGGTAAACAGAAGGTTTACTGGAAGAAAAGTTATTGGAGGAACTAAGATTCATAGGAAATAATCTTAAGACAGTCTATATTTAAAATACACATCAACTCCTGTCTTGTATGTTTTCAGAGCTCAGTAGTTTTCCATGTCTGCTCAAAAGGTAAAATATGATAGGTTTACATCGGGTTAACATCAATTTCTAGCTCTTCCCAAAACTGTCTTAATTATACTATGTGAATCTGGGTCACAGAAGACTTATAAGTTGTTGAACATGTCTAACAAATTGTTCAAAACTTTTATTTTTCAGTTCTAAAGGCATCAACTTTTAAAACTCTAGAAAGTTAAAAAATAAATGAAATTCATTCAACTATCAAATGCTTCATCGTCTGAAGTTGTTATAAGCAAATAAAAGTCCTCTTATGCTAAAGAAACAGTATATGGAGAAAAACAGACTACATTAAAATTTGTCACCTTTTTTATTCAATATACTCTCTGTGAGCGTTTTAACCAACTCCCCGCCACCAGTAACCCACCGTTGTCCATTTTTGGTTTCTGTAAGGACTTATAGGTGGATCATAATCTGTGGGTGAGAGTAAGACCAGTGTCTGTAGTTTAAGGTGTAAGTTATACACCTCACAGTCATCATACAAATAAAAATCGTGTTTTGTGTTGTGGCTTTTTTTTATTTTACATACTCTAGAAGATGTTCGCTTAAAGATTTTCTGATTACTACTACATGCCAGGTTGATGTGCTTGCTGCTATGGTTTCCTGGAGGTTTGGTTTATACTGCACTGTTTGAAGTTATTCTTTACTATGTTCTTAAAATTATTCTTCTACATAGGCTGTTAAGATTAGGTGTAATTAAGTTCACCATACAGCAGCTGCTCTGCAGTCATTTCTGCAGCTATCCAGCAGTGCAGCTGTATTTCAAGAGATTTTAATTCAAGTCTGGTAAACTGGTATTGCTCATGAATCTTATTTTTTGTTATTGCCTTTTATCATCAAAATCAAACATGAATCTATGTCAGTTCCCACTATACTGAAATTTCTTGTACTATGCTTATGATTTATTCCATTTGTAGCCTATAGAATTATCTCTGCATCAGGCCCTCTGGAAAGGACAGGTCTTTTCCCTTGCCTGAATGCTTTCATGTTGCCTATTACATAACTGCAAGGTAATCAAAGTCCCTGAAACCTAACAACTGTTTTTCTCTCTAGTCTTACTTTCCACTATTCTCATCCACATCCCCTACATTACTTTTCCTGAATACAACAGCTATTTCTCGTATCTCTGATTTTTGTATATACTATTTTTCATGCCTCAGGTAACTTCCCATTTCATATTCTGTTCGCTACTAAGAAACTCCCACTGCCTCCACTAAAATCCTACTCAGAGATCCCTTCTTCCACAAGGCCTTCTCTGACTCAAGAAGGGACAGATTTTTATTCTCTATTCTTTCCCTTAGTCTGATTTACATTATTTAAACTTCTGGTACATGTGTCTTTCTCCAGTACCTGTCTGTGTTCACCTTGAGATTTTCTTCTTAATTTTACCATTGTATCCTAAGTGCCAACACAATGTCTGACAAGGCACATGTTTGTTTAATGAATAAATGAATCAATTCTTCACATGCCATGCATGAAAAAGAGAATGACAGAACTGCTCAAAAATAAAAAGCAGCTAGGGATAGTCAAGAGACACAATCTGAATGAAAACAGTATTTACGGTATTCTACATAGCTCTAGAGTGGTGCGTAATTTATGCCACATATACTCAATCATGCTTTCTATATTCACTAATGTTGATTAAAAGTTTATTATATACCAGATGCACATACACACATATGTAGTGTGTAAGCACACACACACACACACACACACACACAGTGAGTACAAAAGCGTATCATGAAGAATATAAAGGGACCAGGGCAGATGCAGGGAGGTTAGTTTAGGAAGCTATATTAATATCACTTTTATTAAGTGATGTCTTCTAAGAAGTATTCAGGTCTCCCTAATTTAGTTTTGTACATTCTTTAGAATCCAGATTACTGACCAATGTATTGCTAAGTAGCAACATTTAGTAAGCCCCTGTGTTCCAGGAAGAACACCTCTTTTTGAGAGAGTAAATCTATTCTAAATGAGAAAGGAGACTGCATGTGATATTCCACAGTTCCTGGAAGGTGATTATTAAGGAAGGTGTGGTGGAAAATAGGCTTCCAGATTTAGTAGTCATGAATCCCTAATTGAAGACATGTTAGTATAAAATTAGAATACTGATTCAGGTGGAAAAAAATAAAGTTTTAATGGTCCTATATTAGCGATGCACAACACAGTACAGTTTAAGAATCCAGTATCTTTCTTCATTTGGTATCCATACTGTAACTGGATCATATTTATTTAACTTTTAAAAACTGATGCCTTCTATGCAAGTATATCAAGGCAGAAATTTTACTTGAGCAGAGGCTTGTTTTATATTTAATGGTCTTTGCAATTCATTTATAATATTTAAATCTTTCCCATACAATACATCTCTGTCACAAGATCTCAAAACATGTCATGTACTACATGTTATTTCCTTGCTGTCCACTTGCCTTATGAACACCTACTCAGCCTTCAGTGTCCAGCTTAAATGTCACCTGCTCAGCAGAGCTTCGCCCAACTCCCACTGTCAGAGCTAATTACTCCCTCCTCAGTGTTTCCATAGTAATAAGTTGATGTCTTTATTATAGCACACCACATAGTGGCTAAGATGACTATTTATACTTTTGAGATTGTGAGGGTAGAAACTGGATCTTCATCTTTTTACCCATGTAGCTGAGAGCAATGCCTGGCACAGTAAGCACTCAAGTGTCTCTTGGTCTACAAATGTATGAATAAGACAAAGGAAAAACATGTGTTTTTGCAGCACATCATTAATGCTGCTAGTTATGAAGGAGGACTTGCTTTCCCTTCAGTTCAGCACATACAGATACAGATAATGATTTGCTTTCTATCCCACTTTCTGTTCAGAGGTATATTTAGGCTAAAGATAGTCTTCCAGAAATTGTTCATCCTCTTTCATCAGCTATATAAACACAAATATACACATCCATCCAGGCATTTAAGTTTTTACCATATTTTATTCTTCAATTTTTTCTTTTAAAGAATAAACTTTCTAAATCTTCAATTTTAATAACTCTATAAGCACTCTTAGTATACTACAGAAACGATCACAAAAGGAAGTTTTAGTACATAAACATGATTAGAGAGCTTATTCCTGTCTTTTGTACTGAAATGCCTGCTGACAGTGTGCAGTAGATGCTCATAAATACATGCAGCTGTTAATTTGTAGTACACTTTTCCAATCTAATTTATCTTACAAATTAACAACTTCCCTTCTCACTCAAACACCTTGGCAAGTTGACTTTAAAAGCCCCCAATAGTTCACTAATGAAATTTTATCAATTAATATGGTTAGATCTATCGAGGTCCTGTGAGCAGCTGCAAGTTTACTTCTGGTTTGTATCGAAGGGCAATTTAAAAGTAAAGTCTCTTATTACAAATAACTTGTGACAATAAGTATAAGTTAGTATAAAAGAACAACTATAGTCCTTGCATCTGTTTCTTTCCTTGTTTTTAAGGACACAGAGAAGAAATAACCAGAAATTATTCATCTGTTCAATGATGTTCAATCACCTACATTCTTATGAAGTGAAAGCATGTTGGGTAATTAGCTTTTTAACAGTTTGAACTAAACTGTTAGATCTACTAGTTAGCAGTCAATACATATCTATGAAAGCATTAGTAACAATGTTCTTTATATATTTATGCAAAAACTAGTAACATAGGTTAGTTATATTCTTGATTATATCTCCCCAGGAAAGAATAAATACAGTCCTTCTGATGAAAAATGCACAAATTTTGTATGAACTTTTGATTAAACATTTGGATCAGGACTTCTTAGTTCAAGGATTACTGGAAGTAACATCTGTTTTTAAATACAAGTGATAAATGAAGCAGATCTAAATAATGACAAAAGTTTTAAGAGTTGCATGCATTGAATTACCATTTTCCAGTCTGTTTCAACTTTTCTAAATATGGATTCCATTTTCCATACACCATTCTCCCATCCAGAAATGGTTTCATTATTATTTGAAACTCGAACATAATGATCTTTCACAATATTATAACAAAGGTGAAGCTTTTTAGAAATCTTCTCATTTTCAGAAGGTATGAACGGCGTTTCTTTTCTCTTAAATAGAAAACAGAATTAACTTTTCACCATAATGGAAAACACACACACACACACACACATACGCACACACAAAGAGGAACTACTATGTACAGTTACTATGTACAGTGGTGATTTCTTCAACTTGAAAAGGAAAAACTGGTGTCAATAGAAAGTAAGTTGTATGTTAAATATCATCAGTACAGTGCTTGATGTAGCACCAAACATTAGACAGTATATAAAATTACATCTCTGATTTATTTGTGATTTTGTGTTGAACCTGAATTCATTTTTCTTAATTCTACCGCTTCCTCATTGCATTACTATAATCATCTCATAAAGTTGACTCCCCACTTTCAACTCCTAACACCTTTTCTATCTGCTCCACATAAAGTGATTTTTTAAATGTAAATTGGGATATTTACACCTTCTTGCTTACCTCATTTCACTGATTTCTTTCAGTACTTATACGCTAAACTTTGATTATATAATCAAGACGAACAGTATCACTTATGATCTTTTCCTTGCATATTTTTCCAGTCAGATCTCAAATTATTCTTCCTTGTTCTATTTCCACCATGTCACTTTTCAAAAGTGCCCAGCTCACTTCTGCCTCAGGACCTTGGCACAGCTATTCTCTATCTGGAATGCTTTTCTTTCTATGCTCCACATACCTGATTCAGTTTTATCTGGGACTACCAAAAGCCATTTCTCAGAATGTCCTTTCCTGACCCTCTAAGCCTGAGAGTTCCTGTGATATATATATGCTAAATTAATCTTCTACCTGTGTGAAATCATCACAAAAATTTACATTTTACCTTAAAATTTTACAATCTAATCCAAAATAAATACATTTGTTTTAAGGACAAAGTCTCATGAAACCACTGAGTGCACCTAATCTTAAGAAACATGTCAAGCCTGTGTCCTTATGTGCCACAGTGGTTCCTCTCCCTTAGATAAGAGAACAGTACCATTCTGAGTCAGACAATTCTCTGAGGTAGACAGCTGTCCTTTGCGTTGTAGGTAGTTCAGCAGCATCCAAGAGCTCTACCCACTAGATGCCAGTGGGATCCTACCTCTCAGTATGACAACCAAAATGTTTTCAGTCATTGCCAACTGTTCCCCTAAGGTAAAGCTCATCCACTGTTGAGAACCTCTGCCCTACTGTGTGTCAACATTCTGCTACAGTACTTACTAATCAGTCACAATAGTGTGCAATTCATTTTTTTGTTAGGCTCTGAGCACCAGAT
This sequence comes from Condylura cristata, assembly GCF_000260355.1. NCBI lineage: Eukaryota > Metazoa > Chordata > Mammalia > Eulipotyphla > Talpidae > Condylura > Condylura cristata. Next base: position 2,935,668 of record NW_004567134.1, on the reverse strand, counting down.
AATAACCATTATAAAAACTAAATGCACAAGAATCAGTAAGCAGAAAACAAAACATCTTAGATATAGAGACATTGTTAGAATTTTAAAATAGTAGCATTACCAGAGTGAACAAAAAAATAATTTCCTAGTAAAACCTATGGCTATTACCAAACACAATATAGGACTTTTTTATTTTTAAAAAAAAAAAAAAAACATCTTAGATATAGAGACATTGTTAGAATTTT
>NW_004567134.1:2916609-2935344 GCF_000260355.1 Condylura cristata | reverse complement strand
AGCATTACCAGAGTGAACAAAAAAATAATTTCCTAGTAAAACCTATGGCTATTACCAAACACAATATAGGACTTTTTTTTTTTTAAAAAAAAAAAAAAAAGCAGTTCAATATTCCAAGAAACTGACTAAATTATTATAAATTAGTATACCTCACTTTAAAACATGCAACAGCACTTGTCAATTCTCGTCTTTGCCAAAGACGTTTCAGGACAATCACATAAGCCAAATGGAAATAAAATTTAAAAGCAACATTGTTCACAAAATTATATAGGATAAGCAATTACCAAAGAGAAAAGAAAAACAAATACACTACTGAATATATCATGTACGCAACCAAACAAAGCTAATCTGGAAAAACAACAGCACCAGTATTTCATAAAATGTTTAAAAAATTAACATTAATAACATCATGAAATCTTTCAAATCTAAGATTAATATAAATTTTTCTTTCTGGAAATCTATCACCAATATTTCCTTCTTCCTCCAAATGATTTCAACGTATAATTACAAAATTTTTTTAGGACTGATATTCTTTTATCTTTTTTTAAAAACACATGTTTTTAAAATGATTAAAATGACTAAAATTCACTGTCCTAGTATGGCTTCCAGTAATTCAGAAATTAAAATTTTCAAAAAGGAAAACAATATGGATATATGACCCAATTCCTACCCTTAAAATGTAATGAATGTATATGCCATGCAAGAGGAAGCACACCCATCCATTAGAAGAAAAAAAATTGAACAAATAATATTGATGTTTTAAATTGGACACAGCTGTGAATTAAATTAGCTCTTTTAAAATGTCTACATTTAGTTTTACACTTGTAAGTTGTACTGCATCAGCAGTGATTTGAATTACTTGTTGAAGTTAGATCTTGTAATTCTTTGTGGTTAAACTAACACTTCTAAATGCCTGCTAAAGAGAATAGGATAATTAAAAAGGAAACAGTCTACTAGGAATAATTCACCCCTTTTGGACTTATGCAACAATGGCAAATTCAGAAAATAGAAAAAGTAGATATAAAACTGCATCTTGCTTGGACTTGTTTGACAATGGTCCTAGAATGGACTATTTTCCTTTCAAACATTTTGTATTACATATCTTCTTAGACATTTATATTAAATACTAGTGAGTCACTTTTAAGTGCCTTACAGGCAACAGTCTGCTGTACTTTCTGAATGTCCATTTGCACAGCACAGTGCTTTTACCTAATTCCTAACTAGACGTTATATTTCCATTGTTCATTTTTAGTTTTGGGCTATTAATCAAGTCAGAATATCTAAAAATAAGTAGTAATATAATAAGCAGTACAATAATAGCAATGACACCAATAATAATTTCTATTGTTATAAGTATATAACAAAAAGTAATCACTTCATCTGCTGTATTCTTCTCACTGTAATTCATAAAGTTTTTACACGGTAAAAAGTGGCTCTTAGAAAATATTTTGATACAGTGATGGTTCATGGGTGATATGGTGATGGGAGAACTATGAGGGATGACAGTGATGTAAGAAAAAAAATTAATAAAAAGAAAAAATAGATTACTTGGAAAGATTTGAAAAAAATACTTCAAAAAAAGATATCCAAAAATTTAAAGAACAGAAATTTAATCCCATTAGTCATCACCAAGATGCAAAATCAAAACCACAATGTATTATTACTTTATACAATGCAATACTAAAATGAAAGGGACATACCATTGTAGGCAAAGATACAGGAAAATCTCATACAGCTGCTAAGAGTGTGTACTGGCACAACCACTTAAATTAGCAGTATCTTCCACTTGTACCCCCATGTTTATTGCTGCTTTATTTACAATTGGAAAAACATGGAAGCAGCCCAAATGCCCAAAAGTAGATGACTGGATTAGAAAGATGTGGTAGATATATACAATGGAATATTACTCAGCAACCAGAAAAGAGAAACACATGTCTTTTGCAGCAACTTGGATGGAGCTGGAAAAGATCATGCTTAGTGAGATAAGCCAGAAAGAGAAAGAAAAATACCGGATGGTTTCACTCATAGCAGGAGTATAATGGACCAGGCGAGAAAATAACAAAAATGATGAACAACCATATACCAGAGACATTCTGTGGGGGTGGAGTGGGGAATGGGATCAAAACCGGGGGGGGGGGGTGGGGAGTGCACGGGACTATGGTGGTGGCACAGGGGTGATATGGTGATGGGAAACCCGCGGGGATTACAATCGAGTTGGAAAAAAAAATGTGCAAAATGATGTAAAAATAAACTTTGTAATAAAAAAAAAAATTAGCAGTGTCTTCCGAAGTTGAAAAAGCTGAATAAGGTAGGTCGGTAACCTTATTACCTACAATTCCACTTTTAGGTTGAAATGAAGCTAAGTAATATCCATTGAGAAGATGTATATGATTGCTCACAGCTGCACAATTTTGAAAAGCCAAAGTACCAACAACAATCCAAATGCTAACCATCACTAGCATAAATTACATTCATACAATGGATTATTATACAGCAGAATATAAACATGCAGCAACAAATACAGATATCACTGTGTAATTTTGAGAAACTCACTAAAATGTACATACTACATGATTCCATTTACATAAAATACCTAATAGGTAAAACTTATTAGAGATAGGATATATATGACATATATATAGATCCTATATATATAGGATATACCTATAATGTTAGGATGATTACTCTTAGGGTGGAAGGCAATGACTGAAAAGGTTGTTTCAGGGGTTCTGGTAGTTTATTGCTTATTCTGGTTAGTGACTTACATCAGTGCTCAATTAATGAAATTTTTCAAATTTATACACTGTGCATTTTTCTATGTACACTGCACTGAAAATTTATATAAGATTGAAAAAATTCTATTTTAAATAATTTGCTAACCCACTATTATACTGCTAGCCCATAATTATCAATCACTGGTTCTCTTCCACTGTTTAAATTTTTAATAATTACACAGAAACATTAATTAAAAGATCATGAAAAAGGCATTTTGTTTTTTAAGTAAAGAGTGAAGTGGAAGCAGGAAGATGAGATTATTATGCTATACTAAATTAAATACCTCTAGACCCATTTCACCTCGGGCTACTCTCCAAGCCACTGATCCAGATATTCTGCCACCAAGTTCTCCAGGTTTAGGAGTTTTGGGAGATATAAATTCAACAAGTTCCACAATTATCCTCTGTAGCAGTTCTTTTCTTCTGTTTTCTGACAAAGATATCTGCCTCTGTAATTCATATATTTAAAAAGTCAGATTAGGGGAATATAGAGATAGAAATAGTAAGAAAGAATATATTAAAACATCTGTATTTTAAGGGGATCCTGGAAGAAGGATCCCCTTATTTTCATGCACATAATTAATTACATGGACAATAAAAAGAACACTAGAAAGCTTGAAATAATTTATAATTTTATGTTAAGAAATAATTTAATGCCCATATTCAACTCTCCATGATTTCTACTATTCTAGATTGCAAATGGAAGTAGCAACTTGTGTTCCTGACTATGATAAGACTAGTTTAGGTCAGGTTAATTGTCCTGCTGATAAAAGCTAGAAAACATACACAAGTCTGAACCCAACAGCAGTTACTAATGTAGTCAAGACCTGAAGAAGCTAAGATCACATGGAAGAAATAAGGTTAAACAAGGACATCACACCTCTTTTCCTTTCCAGACATTTCTCAATGAGTAAGGACAAGAGGCTGAGGAGCCAAGCACAAAATGGTGGCTAAAGCACCAAAAAAACAATGCTGAATTTTAGCAGAATCACTGGAGTTTAAACACTTTTCAAAGGGCCTCTAGGGCTGCAGTTTGTAATCTCTGAAGCAAATTTAGCTGCTTTTTAAAAAAAGATTTATTTATACATACAAGAACTGGGGTACAGGCCAGAGGTGTGGGGGATGCGAGTATTCACCAGAGTGGGGAACAGAAAAGGCAGATTGACTGAAATATACTGAGGGGAGTAGTGGGCTAGCTAGGAGAGGCCTGCTGCGCCATGTAGGTCAGCTCCCTGGCCAGGATAGAACTCATGCTGTAGTGGTGGCAGATTGCTTCATAGTGTTGTGCTTTAACCTCTTGTGCCACCAGGGAGGCCCCTGGTTTTTTGTTTTATATATATATATATATATAGATATAGATATAGATACTTATATCTTTATCTATATTTAGATATAGGGCTCTTTATATATATATATGTAATAGTAAAAAAAGTTTGTTACCAAAAAGGTATAAAGTGAAAACAGAACTTTCTTAGTTATTCTTCTCCGAAATTCTGAGTTTCCCGTGCCTTGTTTCAGAAATGTCCATACCTGGATATGTGTGCACTAGTGTATAATAATATTCAGGGCACAAAAACTGATACTTTCAGAAAAATAAGACAACATACTTTTTATGTCAAGTATTACATATTGTAGAAATTTTGTTTCACTGGACTCTGAGAAGACATAATTTAATGGGAAAAAATCCATGATATTTAAGATGAATTTTCAATATTTTCAAGGAGTGAAAGATATTTAACATATTAAAATATTCTGTTTCCAAAATAATGCTACTACTTTAGGAATTAATGTCAGTGGCTTAAAAATTGGCTATTCTTCATTACCTAAAAAATGTTCAATGTGCTCTCAAAACAATAAATGCCTACACATACCTGTTTATTAAGTCCATTAATAGTTTCTCGAAGCAAATCTTCTTTAACTTCAGTTCTTCTGGAAATTACCTCTTCATGTTTACAAGAATATCGCCAAGTGACATCAACCACCTCAAATTACAGAATATATATTTAACAAGATTACAACTACCTATTTGCTAGCTAATTTTAAAATGCTACCCTTTGAAAAAGTACTTTTTTATTCATTTTCTAACAGGTATGCTTTCAAGAAACTGTAACAGGAAGTTTTCAGAACATTTGGCTTTTAAAAACTTATCTACAAACTCAATTACATAAAATTAAAAAAAATTAACCTGTTTTCCATTTTGACTGTATTAAATTCATATTAGAGAGCTGATTTTTGACAAAGGTGAATAGTCGATTCATTGGAAAAGGATCTTTTCTACAAATTCTTCTATTTGTATTCTTCGAAATCAAATACATCTATGAAAAGGCTAAATTAAAATGTCAGGACATACTAAGTGTTAACAAGGAAACAGAGCAACTGGGTCCTCTCATATAGTACTGGTAAGAGTGTCACAATCACTTTGGAGGACAGTTTAGCTCTTTCTCAAGAGTAAAACAGGCCCCCACCATTAGATTCAAGTATTCCACTTCTAGATATTTAACAAGGAGAAAAGAAAGCATACAACCATAGAAAGACTGGTGCTTGATGTTTACAGCAGTTTGTGTAAAATAGTAAAAAAAATATAAAGTAGCCAAATGTCCATCACAGCTGAAGGGAGAAATAAATTATAGTACATTCATACAATGAAATACTACCTAGCAATAAAAAGAAAAAAACACACCGATACACGAAAGTATAGGAGTGAATCTTGAAATATTTTATGCTGAGAAAAAGAAACAAATCCACCCCACCAACAAAAAGTGTATATGCTGTTTAATCCATTTATATAAAACTCTGGAAATGTGTATTTATCTATATTGACAGAAAGGTCCATGGTACCTGGAAGGAGGTAAGAAGGAAGGACAAAAAAGAGACATAAGGAAACTTCCAAGGATAATGAGTACGTTTTCACTACCTCGATTATGAAGTTGACTTTATAGGTGTATACCCTAATGATAAGATTTATTATATCATACACTATAAAAAAAGGCATTTATTTTGTATCAGTAAATTTTTAAGAAAAAAAGGTAAGTATTATTAGTGAAAGATACATTTTTATTTATTTATGTATTTAAGAACTGGGGTGTTGGTTAGGGTGTTGGTGTGACAAACTACCAAAAACAGAGTACTGGGACAGAACAGGCGGAGCTACTAAAATACAGTGCTAAAGGGAGCAGTGGGTGAGACAGGAGCTGTCTGATGCACCACATGTAGGTTAATTGGGGGGATCAAACTCAGGCCATAGCAGTGATAGCACGGAGACTTAACCCCTATGCCACCAGGGGAGGCCTATTATATTTTATTTTTAGGAAAAAAATTTCCTGTATGCCTTACCTCATCTTTAGAAAATGCTATGACATAGGAAAGCTTCTTTCCCCACCCCATTTCATAAAGGAGTGGTTTGTCACAAACATCTTCACATGCATCACAGTGCAGCCACCGCTGCTGAGAAGGAGAATAGACTTCTGTCCAGACATGGTCTACTCATGTGAGAAATGAGAAAACAAGGGAAAACACAAAGAGAAGTTTATAAACAAAATGACTTCTAATAATCATATGATCCTAAGAAAAATAAATTATATAATATTTTTGAATATTCTAACTTTTAAAACCAAGTAGTTTGTGGCATTCAAGACTATACATTTGTACTAATTTCACTATCTCTTTGAAGTACTTGATTTGGAATATCTCCTTTAACATAGTTGACTTTAGACTGAGTCAAAAATAATGTGAACTGTAACTCTAAAAAGATAAAACACTGAGCAACAAAATAAAAAAAAAAAAAATAGGGCACATTTTACTAATGTGAAGGAGTTAATGTTACTTTCAGAACTTCAATCTCTCAACCAAATTGACAAGAGGCCTGACAGAGGATACCTGGTTATTAATGTTATATATAGCTGAGATTTTAAGAGAAAAGTAAATGAGGACTTCAATTTATTCTAAAAAACAAAAACAAACAAAAAAAACCTGCAGAAACAAAACTAAGTAAGGAAAATAATTTCCATGTGTACATGACACAATGAATCATTTCTGAGTTAAGGACAGTACATATTTCACATGATTTTTTTAAAGATGTATTTATTTATGCATATAAGAAATGGGGTGTAGGCCAGAGGTGTGGGGAGTAAGAGGATCCACCAGAAATAGAGTGGGAAACAGAACTGGCAGATTTTCTGAAATATACTGCTGAGGGGAACAGCAGGTGAGGCAGGAGAGGTCTGATGTGCCATGTGGGACACCTTGCTGGCCAGGGACTGAACTCCGTGCTGTAGTGGCTGTGGATAGCTTCATAGTGGTGCCCTTTAACATTTAAGCCTTAAGGGAGGCCCTATTTCACATGGCTTTTATTATATTATTTTTACATATTGAAATTTATGATCACTAAACCTTTTATACAAATTGCTACAAAAAATGAATTTCCATAGCAAATTACTATACCTGTTCTTATCCACATAGAAAAATAATACTAATAAGAGACATGATAAAACTGTTAAAAAAATGTTTATAGTGCAACAGGGAAAATAATAGCTTTATTACAAAAATCTTGTGATTCCTGCAAAAAACCTGTGAGGTTGGTACTACTGTTACCTTTTAGGAAGCAAATGGAAAAAGGGCAAAAAAGCAGCACAGAAAATGATGAGTCCAGACAGTAAACGTAATCCTTAAGTTTACAAAGTCTTTACATCTCTGTTTATACCATGTTCTGTACCTGTATAATCCCAAACATAGCGAGCTTCAAACCCTAAGGCTCGGCAGCACAGTGTAAAACAATTGGCCCACTCGCCACATCGTCCACACCTTGTTTCCAAAAGTTTCTCAGGGTGATTATACCTGGTTTAAAAGAACAAGCAAAAATATGCTTTGATTTGTTATCCAAATCAAGAATTTTGAAGAATTCATATTACTTCTGTGCTGAACAAGAATAGTTTCTTTATTTCATATTCTTAAAATAGTGAAATCAAGTACCTTTGGTGAAAAATGAATAAAATGTTATAGCCTTTAAGCAATTTATAGCCCTGAAAGGGATTATTTAAATAACTTTAATATGTGTATTAAATACATGTATTAGGATGAGATACAAACCTCACAATAGATCAGATTTAGTGTTACAGAACAGTAATTATATGAGAGGTTATATTTGAACTGGGCCTCGAAGGACAGACAGGATAGGCAGAAATTCTCTAGAGACTCTGCTTTAAGAATTTAATTTAGCACTACTCAAATAAGTGGTATAAGCACTTCTTTGTATTTAAAAGGTAAACAAATTTAATAAACTATTCAATAAAGATTTTAAAGCTTAGTAGAATAAAATTTTACTTAATTTTCTTTCTAATGATCATTTGTAATTTTATTCTTCTGAACTACTTAATGGTATCTATTAATTTGAAGTTGTGTTTTGAAAGGTTTGCAATGTTACTCCAATTGTAAAATTATCATAAAACTGGGAAACATCTGGGCCCTCCCTGGTGACGCAGCGAGTTAAAGCACAGCACTGAGAAGCTAAAGCCGCTTCGAATTCCGCCTGCCCCAGAGATGATCCACATGGCGAGGCAGACCTCTCCTGACCCACCCGCTGCTCCCCTCAGCAGTGTACTTCGACCATCTGCCTGTCCTGCTCCTTACTCTGTCTCTGGTGAATCCTTTCACCCTCCGCATCTCTGGCCTGTACCCCAGTTCTGTATGAATAAATACATAAATCTTTTTAAAAACAAAAACAAAAACTGGGAAACATCAAATTCTGCATCCTGTGCTGAGAAAAGTTTTGAGTGCACAGAACAGAAAAAGTGCCTCAGCAGAATTTGGGAGGAAAGAAATACTTGTATAAATGAATAAAGCTTATGCAATGAAAAGGTTGTCTTAAGCAGAAGCTGCTGCTTAAGCTAAGTTAAATACATGTATAATTTAGGTAGTTATTTCAAAAAGTTAATGTATAGTAAAAAATATTAACAGCAGAATCAGAGCATCCTATGCCTCCACCTTCTATAAACCTGTGCCAAACGGAATGAACAGTTTAGTCTCTAATTAATAAGGTTCATCATTATTCACCCAAACCTACATAGTTAACAGGAAATCAATGATTAGAAAGGAAAGCATCCTGTTTTCCTTTCAATATTCTGAAGTTGCTAATTCTATACAAATTAATCTTGAATATAATAACCCCAATTAAAATGATAAATATTTTATGAAATTAGATAAGGTAACTGCAGTGCATTGCCACAATGCATTATTATCTAGTTTATATCCAACAGACTAGAAAGTTTGAGGAATGATTTAGTTAACATATTTTATCTTCAATTTTTTGCAATATGCCTGTCCACATGTATGCTGAATGAAGAAATACTCAATGAATGAAGAAATACCTTGAAATAACTTTAGATATTAGGTATTGGATTGTTTATCCTATATTCTGTAGATCATAGAACTGGTTCTTAGGACAGAACTGAGTACCTAGGCATCACAAAATATTTTGAAAACTTGGTGTCTTTTCTGATGATGCAATCAAACTTTACAAGCATTGTTAAATAAGAAATCTAGTAAGAGATTTATAAATTACAAGATGAAAAGAGTTAATCAAAAAGTTCAAATTTCATATTTTAAAAGTTAGAAGTATGAAGAGTAGGCTGGATTAATACACCTAATTAAAACAGACATTCTATTAAACAGACATTATATGAAGTTACAACACTGCAGTTTTATCTTCCATATTACCACCTGACGATTACCTTAAGAAAAGCAATATATTCATTATAATTATCAGTACTAGTAATGTTAGCATTTTATGTACTATCATTATTAGTAAAAATATCCTAAAATTAAACTTTATATATTAAAAGAATAAAAAATGTGTAGCATTAAATGTGCTAGGACTACAATCAATTTATATTCTAGAACAAGAGTAAACAATCTGTACTGGCTGGATATAGTCCAATAAAATTTTATTTATAAAAATAGGATGTGGGCAGGATTTAGTCTGCCAGCTCTAGCTGCTGACCCCTGTCCTGAAGAATATATATCTAGTAATTAAAATAAGGAGGAAACAGTTCATTTAATAAAAATTCTCTTCTGTTAATATTAAGAGGTTAGTCTGACTTTATTGTTCAGTGAGTACCCACCTTGGGAATCGATTGCTGAACTGACATTTATCACAGTAATGATCTTCTACTCTGTTTGCACCCCACTTTAGCTCATCATCATTTGGGAATAATGATTCCCCTCTAGACTTAGTTTGGCCACCACATTTGCTGCATAAAATATCATTCACCCAGTGAAAAAATTCTTCCTTAAACCAGTGTAAAAGCTCCAGCAAAAGAAAATCCTCATCATTTAAATTTGTACCTGAGAAGTTAAAACAGAACCAAGTTACAACTTAAGTACAAAATTAAAAATATCCACATATGCTTTATTCTCAAATATGAAGCTGAAATATATGCAAAATACATGAAGATCCAAAAGGCTTTCACGAATAAGATGTAAGAGAAAGTTAGAAAATATTGAAATACAATGACACCACACACTGTGCATTTAGAACAGCAGGAAGTTTACAAGTTTGTATCCTCTAATTGATACTACACATTAACAAGTGAGCTGGAAACAACCTCTTAGGGAACTATGATCAGTTAGAAGCACACGGAAGAAAGTAATATAATTAATGAAACAACAGTTTAAAATGGCTATGCTATATAAATTTTTTATCAGGTATATACACACAGATAAGTCTGAAGCAATCACAAAATCACAGGCAGAAATCAGAATATCACAAACTTCAAAACAGCACCCCATTAGCTTTTCTCAGCAGTGCTCCAACGGTACCAAAAATTATAATCATAAATTATGTTATTATAAATTATAATATGTAACTTACACTACTTTCATGTAATATGTATAAGTCTTATTAAATACGAATCACACATTTTATTCTATATATCTGCAATGCAAATTATATAAATTATGTAACAATGTGTAATCTATACTATAATTACAATATAGTGTATAACATAATTTCACACAAAATATAAAAATAGAACCATATGTTGACTGAATATGAAACAAACCTAGCAAGAAAGTATGACAAACAATATTATAAGCACTTTATGATCTTTGAATACTACCTATTCAAGACTGTGGTCATCTCTGAAAAGAAGGGAAGGAGAGAAGTAAAAACCTGGGAGATATAAAGAGGGGACTCTCAGCTCTGTCTTTAATATTCAATAACTAAAACGTGGTAAGAAAACATACATAAGGGAAATACATGGCATAATGCTAATATCAAAGTTTGATGCTGGTCACAAATGTTAAATGTAGTCTACTCTCGTCGTCTTCCCATGTTTGATGAGAAAAAGTGCAGAGAATATAAAAAGATCAGAAGCATATTATGTCCCTAGCTGAGAAAATTCAATATTCTGAAGTTGCTAATTCTATACAAATCAATCTTGAATATAATGAATCCCAATTAAAATGATAAATATTTTATAAAATTAGATAAGGTAACTGCTAACTACATGTGAAAGTGAAAATGCACAGAACAGTCAATACAACTTTGAATAGGAAACGTGAGATAAATTAGTGTACTACACCTCAAAATATTACAAAACTCTAGTAATGAAAGCACTATAAAACTGGTAAATAATAGCCAAATAGATCACTGAATGAACAAAGTCAGCGTTTCACAGTAGTTCTAAGATGATGAACTGTTCAATAAAAGACAAGTAAATTTCCAAATATGTCTGTTTTTTATTCAAGTATATTTAAAATACTACATAAAAAGCTTCGTCAATGGCTCAAGGGTTAATGTCTCAGCACTATGAAGCTGTCGCCAACCCCTATGGCATGAGTTCAATCCCCAGCCAGCGAGCAGACCTCTCCTGTCTCACCCACTGCTCCCCTCTGCAGTGTACTTCAGTAGATTTGCCTGTTCCACTCTCTCTACTGTCTTTGGTGAATCCTCCCATCCTCTGTACCTCTGACCTATACCCCAGTTCTTGTATGCACAAATAAAAATAAATCCTAAAAAAATAGTAAAATAAAAATACTAAATAAAGACTAGAATACTTTGAAGTTGTACCACATAGGAAACTATGCTTATGACTTTGGAGTAGAAAAGTCTTATCTTAAATAAGGCACAAATTATAAAGTCAGTCATAGAAAAAAAAATTATATTCAGATTTCTAACTTCTGATTTTAAAAGATACACTAAGTGAAATTAAACAAAGGAGAATGACCCAGTACCTTCAGAATATATATAAAAATTCTACAAATAAGAACATTGAGAAACCCATTATAAAAATTCATAAAGTTTATTAAAGAAGTATAATTATTGCATAAAGGGCAAACAAATATCTATTTTCAAGCACTTCTGGTAGAAATTGGAGAGCAATTTGTTTGGCAGAATCATTATAGTATAAAATTATCACACATCTTTCCTTGACGCTTTCATAGCTACTCTGAAGAAACATTTGTAGATGTAAGTTATGTTTTAATGAAGTATACAAGATTCTTCATTGTAACAGAGTTTAGGGTAGAGAAATATATTAAATAATCTCAATGTCCATCAACAACGAACTATGAACAATAGTAGTCTACAGCACATTCGAAGAGTTAAAAGGTTTCTAAGCCACAGTAGTAAATAAAAAACACCAAAGAGCTAAATGTATGTGGAATGATAAATGTTATGCATGCCCACACAAAAACTATTTATTTTGATAGATAACTATTAATGGCTGTAAACACACAGGAAAAGATCTCAAAAGGACAAATCAAATAACAGCTGTTTCCTATGGAAGAGGAAAAGACATTTTCCTTATGCATACACAATTGTTTGTCGTATCAATTGTACACCTATCACACATTCTTTTACCTTTACAGCTCTCACATCCTCCTTATCCTCTGCAGTCACAACACTCTGTTCACCTTCCTAGTCCTTAATGTAAATTTGTTTACTGCTGTATTTTAACTCTTCTTTCCTTGCACTCTCTGGATTCTTGTTCATCTTAAAAGTTATTGTTAGGGCCTTGCTGCTGGCCTAAGAGTTAAAGTCTCATGGCTATCACTGTGAGCCTGAGTTCAATTCCCCAGACAAGGAACTAACCCATACATGGTACAGTCTCATCCGCTGCTCTCTTCAGCAGTGCCCTTTATCAGTCTGCCTGTTCTGCTCCCTAGTCTGTCTGTGATGAATCCTCTTACCATCCCACATCTGGCCTATACTCCAATTGTCCTATGCAAAAATAAATAAAATCGTAAAATCACTTCATTTCCTCCTTTCTAATTAGTAAGATTATATACCATTCTATTATATATGTTTAACCATACAAAAACTGTAACATCAGTCTCATGACTAATAAGATACATGCATTTTTGACATTTTATTTTATATTTCAGAATCTTAACAGATGTATTCTTCAATTTTACCACTAATTGTTCTTAAAAGATTAAAAATACAAAGATAAGTTAGAGATACATTGCTCTCCTGAAATTCACTGTCAATCAAAATATGGTCTCAGCCTACTCAATGCCTCACTATTATTTCACCCACCCCCTTCCTAAAAACAACCAGATTGTATTACTCAGTGTTGCTTATATAGAACCCATACTTTCCTGCTCCCATGCATGCAGTTCACTATATTTTGGGAGAAAATACATGATTCCTATCTTAATATGTCCTTTGGCATCCCAGATGATAGTCTAACTCATCCCTCACAATATTTTTTAAAAAGCCCAACCTTTGACTTATTTTAATAATACCATACCTATCAACTTTAAAATCCACTAATAGTTCTATCACATATCCCATGGACTAAAGTTTTACCATACCTAAAAAATTCACATACCAATGATTTAACTGCAAATATACATTTGAATAAAAAGTATTTTTTTAATGCTATCAAATGTACCCATGAGGTAGACCCAATATACAATTATACTGTTGATGTACTTTTTTGAAAATCCAAAACAAATAGGTTAGATATTTATAATGTACATACATTATATTTAGCAGCAAGGCATATTTAGGAATGAATGGTAATATAAAGCCACTACCTTTATCCAATTTTTTAGCTCTAGATAACTTTTCTTGTGATCTCTTTTTTAGCTCCTGGACTGGAATACAAGCCAATGCTTTCTCCTGGAGAGCAAGGTTCTCATAGATCAGTACATGCTGAATGTTGGACCGAAGAACTTTTAGAATGACTGGATCAGCACTAACCTAACAGGAAAAAACAAAACACTGAAATTAGCTTTTCAACAGATGCCATAAAAAGAACATGAAAAAACATAGGTTTGATGAGTTCACAGATTAAAGTACAGACTCACTGAAATATAATTATACACAAAATCTTTACAAAATCAGAAGATAACCGTGTTGAGTCAGTAAGGCAGGATGCTTAGATTCCCAAAAGGAAAGAACAGTATCCATGCTTAGAACAGTTACTTCTGACATAACACACCTTGCAGGATATCCTACTCCTCCCCATATCTGCTAGCAGCTTATGCAGTATTCACAGACAGGTTAGATGCTCTGAAGCTTTGTTGTCGTGTTAGGATCAACATCAGAAAAACTAGTCCTGCAATCACAGCAGCAATCACAGAAAATGAGTAAAAAAGGTCTATCTCTTCAAAAGTTTGAAAGTACACTGTGCTCAAAGAAAGACAACGAAGGATCTTGGATATTAAAAAATGTAAACACTAAAATAAAGAAGCAAGCACAACTCGTGTCAAATAGTAGCATAAACATAGCTAAGGGACAATCAACGGATTAGAAGTTTGAGATAAGACATTTTCTGAGAATACTGCACAGGAAGATATTGGGAATAAATACAAAAGTTCCCAAATCCAGCTTAGAAAGTAGGAATGAAAAACAATGGAAGAGAAAAATTTCTCAAAGAAGTAACAGAAGCAAATTTCCAAGATTTGAAGAAAGAACTGGTGGAAAAAACTGGCATATATTAGTGACTTTTCATAACATAATCCTAAAAGCTTGTATTGATGTCAGACATCTTATTGAAAATAATGAAGCAAATCTTTGAAATTCTGAGGGAATATGACTACAGGGAAAAGCTAAAGATGAAGTTAAGTTAGTAAACATCTAGATCCTTCTTCCTTTTTTTCCATTTGTAATGGAAAACTATTAAAGAAACCTAAGCAGAGGAGAAAAAAATCAGATTTGTATTTTCAGAATACCACTCTGTAATGTGAAGAAAGCACAGTAGGTATCAGTCCCCTAATGGGAAGCTATTGCAAAACTCTGACAGAACTGGTGGCATAAATGAGATTGGTTAAAAAAATGACAGGAAATGCAAATAGATATGAAAAGAACTTAGAAGTAGAATCAACGGGTCTTAACAACTGAGCTGTAGAACCAGAAGACTGTAAGAAAAGTAGAAAAATAAAGACTCATGGATTTTTGATATAAGGGACGAACATCAGGAGAATAACTGAGCTAAAGATTTCAAATGATCGAGAAAAAATTAAGTGAAAAAAGACCATCAAATTTAGCAGCATAGAGAACATTAATGACCTTAGTAAAATGTAATAGGTCAATAAGGGAAATGAGCCCTGAGAAACTCAGTTGTTAAGTGATACACCAAGACAGAATTAGTGCAAAAGATCGGTCAAAAGGGTCCAAAGGAATGTGGGTAAAATACACTGGAACTTCTATTTATGTAACATCTTTGCTCAAAAAGTGAAGCAATTAAGTTATAAAAGTATTTACGATGCGGATTACCAGTGGTTCCCCCTCAAAAGTAGAGAAGGTATCCTGAGAGAAGAGCTAACAGTGCATGGTTCACTTCTACTTCTACTTTCATTATGTTAGAAAGGTTTACAGTTCAATGTGCCTGATTACGTGGATTTACTGACTGTGTTACGTAGTTTTCACTATACTAACTTTCAGCCTAAATTTAAGATTACAAAGAAAGCTATACATGAAGGTTAACAGCTAATATGTTAGTATATTCAGCAAGAGGAAAACAGCTGGGCTAACTAACTCTTCTTAGTATGAGCCCTTCAAGAGCTACATTTTAATACCACGAAAAAAAAAAATCAAAACCTACTGAGATCACACTAAGTCAGCCAATTCAGATAGTGAGGCATATGCAGATATTTGTGGGTTGGCCTGTTTCTAAGAAAGGAGAAGGATTCTTGAACATTCCTAAGTTCCCTTTCTCCCTTTCTGATTTAGCTGGTCTGGGTTACACCCAGGACTCTGTACATCCAGGAATCTTCTGATGCCAACAGCCCAAACTTAGATGAAAACTGACTTAAAGCAAAGTTTAAATGCCAATGAGAAGAATTACTAAGAAAAGAGGAAGCTCAAGACCGGACACCATCCATGTGCGACCCCATGGTGAGGAGAGAGGGACACAAGGATGGGGAAAGAATATTTATTAAGACAGGCATATTTCCTCCATAACAAAAAGGAGTTTATAGATGATTGAATAAACCTGATGAAGATCTGTGATGAGAAATCCAGGGTATTCACAATGGGGAGGAAATCATCCTTTACCAGAGTGACATAGAAACATAAAAAAGGGAAATTACCTTCATTTTTATTTGAAAGAATCTTTATATAAAAAAGATTACATTGGTATCTTTTTAAATGCAAATATTTATTTACTAAGAAGGATAAGAAATCATCCAGAGCACTTTTATTTTCAATTTAATGCTTTTCAATCTGGAAAGTACCTTATTTGTTGTGGTTTTAATGGCATTCAAATGATCTTGAACAATAAAGTTTATTTTCTTGCCTTATTTCTTTACATATTCATTGGTACAACTGAAAAAAAAACTAAGTCATAAAAATAGAATTTTGCTGATTGCATGGCAATTACAGCAGCTGGATAACCATGTACATAAAGGCAGCAGCTAATTGCTTGAGAGAGTATAAGTTATTTGAAGCAAGAATGGAAGTTCAAATTGTCAAATCTGTCTGTTTTAGAGTAAAAACATTTTTCTCTTCACCAATAATACCCTGGATTTCAGTTATTTGGCTTCTAATCTGAAAATGTTTAAGACTCTTAATAATAAAAAATTCAAAGTGTGCATTTTATTATATTTTAATTTAACCTGTGGAAGCTGGATTAGCAAGTTCACTTCTTTAGTAAAGGACCAAGACTTCTACCTTTATGTACCCTTTGCACTGGTTATTTTTAAACTGAAAACCAGTTTGTTTTTTTTTTAGTTGTATTATTTTTATTGCTGTAATAATGGCTTACAACACCTTATACATTATACATTACATGTAATAATGGCTTATACATCACCTAGGGACACATTTTCACATCTTGTCACACCACATCCACCACTGAAACACCCATAATCTGCCTTCCCACTCTGCTCCGCTTTCACAGCGTCAATTCTATAGATTTTTAGGATTGTTTTGATTTTGAATTTCTGTAAACATGTCTTTAAATACAAAAGTTCTGTTTAACACATTTTTAACTATAGGTTTAATGAACTTGTGACTTCCCTAAGCTTATTTATTATAAAAATTCAAGTTTTTCTCCTATATATGAAAGTAATGAATGTTGCAAAAAATTTCAGGAAATACTTGAATGGTATAAATACCATGAAATCACCTATACTTTTACTACTCAGAAGAAATTATGACTAAAGTGTCTGTGTTGGCTTTCCAGACTTTGTGAAATAAATGTGTGTATATATATGTACATTTTTAGTAAAAAAAAATGACATATATATACATATATACAATGTTGTTTTAGAATTCTTAGTTTTACCTTTTTTCCACAAACTACTACTAATCATGCCAAAATAGACCTCATCTAGTAATACTGTATCACATTTATTTCAATGAAATAATCTCAATAAATTCTTTTAAATAAATATACTTACCCATGTATGCAAATGGGCAATAATTTCTAGAGAGAGTTGATAAGAGTCTTTAAAATTTCATACAAATTCTAAAAGTCAACTGAATAATGCTACTTAGTCATGCTAAATAAAAACATATACTAGCAGGCATCCCTGGTGGAGGACTATGATATTACTGGTAGCCACTGCAGTACAAGTTCAAACACTGCCCAGGGAGCTGACCTACACAAGGCAGCAGACCTGTCCTGTCTCACCTGATGCTCCCCTCAAGCAGTGTCTTTCAGAAGATCTGCCTGTTCTGATACCCACTCTTTCTCTGCTTAATCCTCTCACCCCCTATACCTCTGGCCTATACTCCAGGTCTTACATGCATAAATAAAAAAAAATAAAATAAATCTTAAAAAAAAAAAACATAAAAACAAGACACTAGCTGTGTAAAAACTGACTGCTCTCTTAAGCAAACCAAACTTAAGAATCATGTTTTCAACATAAAGTTGCAAAACTGGAAACATGATGCTTTTAACATTCTGAGGTTTTATGTCTCTGAAACACTGTTGCTTCAAATCTGAGGGCAAAGGGTTTAAAATACATAATGGGTTATCAGGAAAAGAAGTTAGTTCCTGTTAGAATACTACATACCCAGTATAAATGATCAGCAAATTTAAAAATCAGTTGGGTCATTAGGAAAATACAAACTAAAGTCACAATGAAACACTATGTAATAGACACTAAAAAGTTATAATGAGGCCCTCCCTGGGGGCGCAACAGGTTAAGATGCAGCACTGCAGGCTGGATGCAGCTGCTTCAGTGCAGGTTCCATTCCCGTCCCGGATGGCGCAGCAGACCTCTCCTGACCCTCCAGCTGCTCCTCTCAGGAGTGTACTTCGTCAATATTCCTGTTCTGCTCCCCACTCTGTCTCTGGTGAATCCTCTCACTGCCCCTGCACCTCTGACTTGTACCCCGGCTCTGTATGCACAAATAAGTCTTTAAAAAAAGAAAAAGTTTTGGCCCTCCCTGGTGGCGCAGTGGGTTAAAGCACAGCACTGAGAAGCTAAAGCCGCTTCCGCATGAGTTCGATTCCCGCCTGCCCCGGAGGTGACCACATGGTGTGGCAGACCTCTCCTGACCCACCCG
>NW_004567134.1:2913931-2916257 GCF_000260355.1 Condylura cristata | reverse complement strand
AAAGAAAAATACCGGATGGTTTCACTCATAGCAGGAGTATAATGGACCAGGCAAGAAAATAACAAGAATAATGAACAGCCATATACCAGAGACATTTTGTGGGGGGTGGAGTGGGGAATGGGACCAAAAAAGGGGGGGGGGGATTGCACGGAATTATGGTGATGGCACACAGTGACTTGGTGATGGGAAACCCACAGGGACTACAATTGAGATGGAAAATAAAATGTAAAAATGTAAAATAAACTGTTATAAAATTAAATTAAAAAAAGAAAGAAGGTATAATGAAACAGACATAGTACAGCCAACTCTGGAAAACAGTTTTGCAATTTCTCAAAACATTAAAAATAATCTTGCTACAAAACCCACTGGTCCCACTCCTAGTATTCTACCCAAGAAAAATGAAAGCATATGTCCACACAAAGCCTTGTAGTAGCACTACTCATAATAGACAAAGACTGGAAATAACCCAAATGTCCATCAAGGATCCACCAATAAAATGGAACAAAATATTGAAACATCTTACAATAGGGATAATTCTGAAAACATGCAAAGTAAAAGAAGCTAGATGCCACACTACAAGTTGTGTAATTCTCTTTATAAAAGTGTTCAGAAAAGGCGGCAAAATAAGTTTTTAACAACCATTACCATTTATTGAGTAGCAATATAATCTAGTACTTCAAACATTAAAGGAAAAAATTATTGGCAAACTTACTTTCAGAGACCTCAAACTACATCTAGATCTCAAGGTTAGAAAGTACAAGGAAAAAAGGAAGGTTAAGAAGTGTCAGAAATCTAAATTTCCTGAGTTAGAACCCTGAACAAAATACTATTTGTAGAAATAGGGTAGTCTAGAAAATAAAATGTTTTCATGCATTATGTGCTTTTCTGTAAGACTGTTAAGTGCTGTAAAGTTTAAACTGTAATACTGAGATTCAACAAAAGATGAAGTAAGGAATTGTAAAAGATATACTCTAAGGGTCTCCCTGATGGCGTTAAAAAGTCTCAGTGCTATCAAGCTATCATCATCAGCCACAGTGCCATGAATCTGACCCCCGTCCAGGGACCCATATGATATAGCAGGCCTCTCCTTTCTTGCCTGCTCCTCCCTCAGCAATGTATTTCAGTAGATCTGTCTGTTCTGCTCCCCACTCTGTCTCTGGTGACTACTCTTACACCCTTGCACCTCTGGCCTACACCCCAGTTCTTGAATGCATAAATAAATTAAAATACATATATACATATATATATTCTAACACTATAATTAGAAAATAGGTGTATTTATGAGTACAAAGACACTGGATTATGTACTCAGCATTTTACTACTGGTAAGAAGTACAATAAAAAGAATGGAATTAATCTTCTAAACAAAGAATATGAAAACCACTCAGTAAGAATTACATAAAAAGATAGCATCTATTTTCTTCCCCTACTAGGGTCATTCACCGTTATTCTTTATTTTTTAAAAAATGTATTCACTATAGAGCTCTCACTGATGGTACAACAGGTTAGGACACAGCACTGCAGGCTGCAGTGCTTCAGTACAAGTTTGATCCCTGGCCCCAGAGGTGACCCACATGGTGCAGCAGACCTCTACGGTCTCACCCGCTGCTCCCCTCAGCAGTGTACTTCATCGATCTGCCTTTTCTGGTCCCCTCTCTGTCTCTGTGAATCCTCTCACCATTCCTACACCTTTGGCCTATATCCCGATTCTGTATGCATAAATAAATAAATCTTTACAAAGCATATATATTCATTCCATCATCCTTCATTTTTGTACAATGTATGATTTCCCCATGAAATTTCCACCATCCATTCCTCGCGCACCATTGCCGTAGTCCCTTGTGCTCTTCCCACTACTGGCTGGTCCTTCTTCCTCCACCTCCCCCACAGAATGTCTCTGAGCTATAGTTGCCTGGTGATTTTGCTTTTTTTTATTCTTTATTTTGTAAAGACAAACTTAGGGCCTTCCCAGCCCACCAAAAGGAATTACTGACAGTCATTTCACTAATAGGAAGGTGAAGTGTAAGACTCTAATTATTCAGGTGAAGATTAAGAGTAGACTTAATAACTGATCTCTAAAAAATACTGTTCTGTGGAGCATGACAAGCTGTCTTAGAAAAATTAAAGGATATGGGCCCTCTCTGGTGGCACAGCGGGTTAAAGCGCAGCATTAAGAAGCTAAACCACTTCTGCGTAAGTTCGATTCCCACCTGCTCCGGAGCTGACCCACATGGCGTGGCAGACCTCTCCTGACCTGCCCGCTGCTCCCCTCAGCAGTGTACTTCAAAGATCTGCCTGTTCTGCTCCCCACTCTGTCTCTGGTGAA
>NW_004567134.1:2907699-2913831 GCF_000260355.1 Condylura cristata | reverse complement strand
AAAAAAAAAAAATTAAAAGGATATGACTTTAAGCTAGTTATTGGTAAAATTTTAGAACAATCAAATGAAACTGAAAATGTAGAGTACTACACAAAGACCTTTAACAAAAAAATTTTGTAAACAGGATAATTTCCTATCAAATGATATCATTAGCTATGTCAAGAATACATATAAGCATCAGAAGTTTAATTTCAATGCTTCAGAAATACATGCTTGTGTATGCTAATAACTATACTAATTTGCTAGAACCACTATCAATAAATTAATATTGTTCTTCGCCTTAAACCTAAAAATCTGACATTTTATTGAATGGAAGCACAATTAATAGTTAAGCTGTTGCAATTACTAATCCAAATAGTGAATAGCAGTAACTACACTTTAGATCAGAACTGTTACAAGCATTAGAGGAAAATGAAGTTGCTGTATTCCTGTCCAGCAAATCCATTATTTTGTTTTAGGTTAAAGACCACAACATACCCATCACCAAATAAATAAAAGATATTCATCTTCCATACTTTTGTTAGAAATTTGATATTTTTTAAAAAGAGCTGATGACTTTTGGATATAAGAACCAAGGATAAATTCAGGAATAAACCGTAACATATATCAAAACATTTATTTCAATAGCTTGAAAGGAAAAATTAAGAAAGGTGTAGTTCCAACATACCGCTGGAGCAGATGGTGGATTTGATGACCGCGCTCGACTGTCCCCTGCACACTGAGTCAACCCACTGGGGTTTGAAGGCTGCGTTGCAGGAAGCTGGGTACTGGATACAGGTTGCTGAGATAATTCTACTTTGTGGCTCTTATTTGAGCCATCCAATCTGCTACTTCTCTCTATGGCAATCAGGTCGCGAATTTTTTGTAACTGCTCTACTGAAGCTTTTTTAGGAAAGATAAGATGTGTTTCTCCCTGAAATGTATAAAATTAGGAACAATTTTAAACTTTGCTTTACAGTGACAGCTATTCATATATACAGGTCCTGAGGTGTGACTTCCAAAGTCAATTAACAATTTTAAGTATAATTTAGATAAATTAGTCTTATCGAAACATGTTCTTTTTTCCTAAAAGCATGAGTCTAAGTCTGCAAGTCTAAGTCTGGCTTGTCAGTTGCACTGATGTGACCAGCCTTCAAGTTTACCTGATAGAGGGATTTTCTGGGATGTAAGCCTTTCAGTGTTAAAAACAGAAGAAAACTCCAATGTTAGAGCAATGTGTGCTAACCATGCAGCTTTTCTGTATTTACTTCAAGCTTTTCTCATTTTGTACTTATAGACAGGTAGTTAAATCTTCTTTGTATTTATTTGTGCTTACAAATCAGGTTTTTGCTGAAAGTGTATGATAAAACAGAATTTGGTCTTGTGTTGTGAATCTAAGTTCCATAATCCAAAGGGCTCATATTTGGAAGAATTTTTCCCATGGGAGAGTTGCTATATTTTGCTGTACTTTTAAAGTATATTTACTGTGACTTCAATAATATCTAGAAGGTGAAGAAGTAACTTGTTCTACAGATTTCTGAAATGAGACTAATTAATTAAAAAACCCAGTATTGTACTTAATTGTTCATCAACACTTTAATGAATGCTTTATATATAAATCGGAGAGAAGAAAGTCCTGTACGTACCTCTTCAAAGCCCATTTCAAATAAACATTCAACAGCTCCTCTGACAGGCAAGAGTCTAGTAGAGAAAGCTGTGTTTCCAATCCTGATAGATCTGTATTTTTCATCATTAGGATTTCTGATTGGGAAAAAAAAAAAGTCTGATTATATATAACAGCTTACAGTTCACTAAGAAAAAAGAAATTATATAAACTCTAGACAGGAGGCAACACTTTTGCCTGTTTTGCTCTGATGGATCTTAATCATCAAGAATGGTACCAGCATAGAAGATGTTTACTATTTGTGAAATAAATAAAACTAGTAAGTTACATAAAAATATATCACAATTCCTCAGATTTTATGTCTGACACCCATAAACCTAGATGTATCTTTATACTCACTTGATTCTCTTTCTTTCCTAGACCAATGATTAAACAGTTTTTACAGTAAGTTCCATTTTAAGATACATTTTTTGTCACAGCTAGTATGGTAGTAAAATAAAATGAAAATTGACTTTTTCAGGTAATTATGGTTTTGAGGAGTACACATGAGATGACACCAGCACATGACAAAAAATGATTTTAGAATTTTAATGACCTTGATAAATCAGAAAAGCTATATAAAAATAAATCAGAAAGAAAATAAGTGGTTAGACAATGAGTGCTTTGGTGGTAGCTGACATACACTAATAACACTTTTGAAAGGAGGAGATTCTACATCTGTAGGGCACAAATAACAATATAAACCAACACTGTCTCAATTTTTAAAAAATGGAAAAAAGGAAAGACCCAACCAAGCTAGAAAATAAGTCTCCTACAATTTACACTAATTGTTCTAATATAGCTTATTCTTTTACTACAGGTTGTTTTTAAAAGTAATTACTGCTATAGTTTCTCTACTATGGGCTTTGTGTACTTTAAATTTTCCTCTTTAGTTTCTAGTAAGCAATTTTTTGCAAACAACTATGGGCCTCACATATCATTTCTATTTTTCTCACCAAACATATATTGCAACCAGGGTCCAGCAATACCAATCAAGTCCAGTTCCCCAAATTCTATCTTCCTTTCAGGATATTAAGAGAACCAGTCATGGACTGGAGTATAGACTAATGTTCAAAAATGCATGAAGCATTTCATGTGGAATAAGGATATAAGATGACACAGGTATGAATCTTATTTGTGAAACTGTTAAGGGGAAAGGATGTCCTAAAGGAAATTGCTTCTCCATGTTCCATATTTATTGAAACCATCAGATATTTATCTTTTGAGGACAGCTTATTTTATCTAGAAGTCAGTGAGCTGAAGGAAAAAAAAAAAAGGTAAAAGGTACAAATATGGGCCCTCCCTGGTGGCGCAGCAGGTTAAAGCACTGCACTGAGAAGCTTAAGCCACTTCCACATGAGTTCAATCCCCGCCTGCCCCGCAGTAGATCCACATAGCGTGGCAGACCTCTCCTGGCCCGCCCGCTGCTCCCCTCAGCAGTGTACTTCGTCGATCTGCCTCTTCGGCTCCCCACTCTGTCCCTGATCGACGAAGTACACTGCTGAGGGGAGCAGCGGGTGGGCCAGGAGAGGTCTGCCTCACCATGTGGACTCCTCCGGGGCAGGCGGGGATCGAACTCATGCGGAAGTGGCTTAAGCTTCTCAGTACAGTGCTTTAACCCGCTGCGCCACCAGGGAGGGCCCTGAATAAATAAATCCTTAAAAAAAAAAAGGTCCAAATATATGACAAGTTGTACATGGAAAGGAGTAACTTCATTCCATAACTTCTTGGGGAATAGAACAAACATCATTAGGTGTAGAAATTAAAACATAACTAAATATATTATTTTCACCTGTGTGTACCATGCCAAGTTAGCACTGTTTAAAAAAACAAACTGCTGGGGACCTCCCTCATAGCCCAAGGGGTTAAGTTTCAGCACTAGGAAGCTATCAGCAGCCACTGCAGCATATCCACCACCAGGGAGCTGACCCACATGGCCCAGCAGACCTCTCCTGTCTTGCCCACTGTTCTCCTCAGAGTGTATGTCAGCCGAGCTGCCTGTTCTGCTCCCCACTCTGTCTCTGGCGAATCCTCTCACTCCCCACACCTCTGGCCTGTACCCAGTTCTGTAAGCACAAATACATAAATAAATAAATATTGCTAATTAAATTCCCATTTCAGCATTTGTATAAAATGGTAAACCAGACTTGAGATAGGAGCAAGGAATAGAAAAACATTATGCCTTACACCATTCCATCTCTCTAATGCTAATGACTTTTCCAAAGCAGCAAATGAACAGAAAACCTTGTTTCTCTACTCTCAAGTAGACTGACATATCTGTAATGCAGTGTGGCAAGGAATAAAGAAAGAGGTTTTTCTGTGACTAGGTCAGCAAGTCACTGGAGGAGGCAGGGAATAATGCTGTTCTTTACCTCTTGGAAGCCTGAAGGAGTCTGGATTTTAAGAATATGAGGGTAAAGGCTAACATTACTTACAACAAACTAAAATGGGTTGTTTTTCATACCATCTCCAATTATACGCCTTCAGGCTCCTAAATGCCATTTTTAGATAAAACCTTTTAAAGACCAGAAACATAGCCTTACTAAAGACTGTATGTAACATGAACTGACTGCATGCCAAGTTTCTTCTATGAGTTTGGTAAACATTCATAAAGTTGATTATGATGCCAAGTCATTATTTGCTTGCAAAAGACTTCCTTGCTCAAAATATACAGACTTTAGCATTTTTGGTTTAATTTAAAGCAGGAGAGAATCCTCATTATAAAGCCATCTCCCTTTTCTGAATAGGGGGTTTAAACAGTTGAGTGGCTTTTCCGGGTGGAAGATCCCAGAAGCTGGGCTTTGGAGAACTGTCAGTCTGTGAGTTCACTGATGCAGCCCATCTTTGTGGTCTGAAGAGCTGTTAAATCTCTCAGAGGAGAAAGAGTTGAGAAGTTGTAACAGAAGAGGAAGGCATTCCCCACAGAGGTCACAAATGTGTGTAGCTGGTACAGTGCACAAGCTGCATGTCTCATAGCATCCTAACAGAGGCTCCGAGTTTTAAAATCATTAAAATCATTAATGTTGCTGACCTTTAAAATCATTAATGTTGTTGGGCCCTCCCTGGTGGCGCAGCGGGTTAAAGCACAGCACTGAGAATCTAAAGCCTCTTCCGCATGAGTTCAATTCCCGCCTGCCCCGGAGGTGACCACATGGCGTGGCAGACCTCTCCTGACCCGCCCGCTGCTCCCCTCAGCAGTGTACTTTGTTGATCTGCCTGTTCTGCTCCCCACTCTGTCTCTGGTGAAGCCTCTCACCGCTCCTGAGCCTCTGGCCTGTACCCCAGTTCTGTATGCACAAAAAAATAAATCTTTTTAAAAAAAAATCATTAATGTTGCTTACCTGAACTGCCATGGATGAAAACACTGCACTTGTAACCAATGTCTTTAAAACTGAGCCACATGAAATCTATCACCTTGAAACTGAAGGGAGTTTCCTTTTAGAGTTCATGCAACATACACACCACTCAGAAGAGCAATTGCACCAGGGGCTGAGGAGGCTCCTACGTGATCAGGGATCCCCGCCAGCTGATAAACGAGGTGACACCACTAAAGCACCTGGCACCTGGTTCCTTTAACTTCAGTTCCACTTCCCTCCCCCACACATCATGAAGAGTCAGGTAAGTAATGACTCAAAAATGAATAGTCAAACTTGCCTCCCACTTCCCCAAATCTGTAATGTATCTTAGAGATGTGGAAGTTTACTTTATTTAGCTCACAGGAAAATGAAAAACTACTCACAGCAAAGATTATCATCTCCATGTACGACGGCTATGAACATGAACACTGTAACTTTTAAATAACGTGGCTAATAATATTTCGACCCACAAAAATGGGCATGAAAAGTCCCTTCTTTAAAACACTTCTTTAAAACCTCACCACTTCAAAATTAGGCTTTCATGGTAGGATGTTCACTCAATGTTGGCAAGAAAACATTTTGTCAGCGACTAACTTCTGATAGCATGTGGGAATGTTAAGGACCGATGTTTGTCAAAGCCCAAGCAACCGGAATGAAATGCGGTTAGTTTAAGTGCTGCCAAGGCATCTAACCAAAGGGATCAGGGTGAAGTGTCTGGGCACGTCCTCCCACCTCCAGTGCACCTCCAGTGCACCCCTGGTGCACCCCAACATCAGGAACCAAGTCACAAGTGCAAAGAAACTTCCTCTCCTCGGCAGGGTGGGGCCTGTCCTGGTCTCAAGCCCCCGGCTCGAGTCTGACACCACCAGGCACGCGGGCCTCCTGGCCTCGTTGCCCTTCAGGGCCGGGGTCGGGAGCCCCCTAACGTGGGCCAAACATGGGCGGCGCCGCGCCCGCCCGGCGGCCCCTGCCCAGCTCGCAGCCAGTACCTGAGGATGTTGTCCGCGTAGGTGAGCAACAGTTTGGACGCCTCCAGGAAGGTCTCCGGGGTGTTCTGACAGAGCTCGGCCACCGCCGGGGACGGGGAGCCCGACGAGCTGCCCAGCGCCGCAGCCGCCATGCTTGAGCGCCCGC
>NW_004567134.1:2842170-2907374 GCF_000260355.1 Condylura cristata | reverse complement strand
TGGAAGGTTGGGGCGTGGTGTGGAGGGACACGGGGTTTCCCCTGAGGGCAGGGGCCCGTTCAGAGGGAAGAGACAGGTAGGTTGGAAGAATGGGTGGGGATATCGACGGGGAAGTTTTGTGAGCTGTTCGGGAAGGGTCGGGGTTGCTCCGAAGGAGCCGGGGCCATTGGAGCCCTGAAACCTGGAGGTCTCTGCAACCCAGGGCCGGTTTCTACCCAGCCACGAAAGTGGGGACCCCACTTATCACCAACCAAACTTTTCTTTGAACGAAGGAATAACAAACGTTAAAAAACGAATAAGTGGCTTTAAACTGCTGGGTTTCTGATAGAAAAATTCTTTTTAAAACGAGAAGAATGGGGGCCCTCCCTGGTGGCGCAATGCCGCAGCTGCTGCTTCAGCACAAGTTTGATCACCGGTCTATGGGTCTGTGGGGTGACCAGCATGGCGTGGCAGCTCTCTTCTGACCCGCGCGCTGCTCCCCTCAGCAATGCACTTTGTCGATCTGCCGGTTCTGCTCTCCGCTCTGTGTCTGGTGAATCCTCTCACTGCCCCTGAACCTCTGGCCTGTACCCCAGTTCTGTATGCATAAATAAATAAATCTTAACAACAACAACAACAAACTAGATGAATGGAAAACCACCTGCTTAAGTCCTAGCGCAGATTGCATAATGCCCCTAAAAGGTCAGGTTTTTTAAAACCCAGGTAGCAACATATTAATGGATTGTGAATTTCATTTACCATGTGGTCATCAGCACAAAACAGTAATAACGAAAGAGAGTAGCATTATGGAGAAGGAAGAGGGGAAAATAAAACCATGCACCCCACGTAGTAAAGGTGAGTATTGTGCCTTTTATGGTAGAGATGTGATCAGTGCTTTTATATCTCTCCATCTTTAACCTCTTTAATCCACTCTCTCACATGCCCTTGAAGTGTACTTTACACATGGCTTCCTTCTTGCAGAAGCTTCTTTCTAAACCTCAACAAATATTTTTCTTGACCTTATGTTCTGAACATATTATTTGCCTAAGTAACTAATTTAAATGTTCTTAATGCTTTATTTTTGTTTGCTTTAAGATTTGAAATTTCCCTCCAATATTTCTGAGCAAGACCCTGAGCTGTGCTATCCATTTCAATTACCATTCATCTGCCAGATACATCTGAGAAGTTTTTAATGTTAATTTTGGAATCAACTTCTGATAATAGTGTGTTTCTTCAATAGTATATAGCAAGTTTCTGTAACTAAAACTGTCAGTGACTAATTAATACAAGAAGACTTGTGCACATGACACTGTAACCATACAATGCCGTTAAGTCAGTGGGCAGCTTTCTTCCATGTAGTGATTTAGGCACCCAGTGCATTCATCCTGTAGAATTATTCCTGTAGAATAGAAGTCAATAAACATTTTCTGTAAAGGGCTCAGGTAGTAAATGTTTAAGGCTCTGTAACCATAGGATCTTTATTTCATCTGTTTAACTCTACTTCAGCAGGTATAGCTCCATAGGAAATACTTTAAAATGAATGATCGGACCCTCCCTTGTGGTGCAACAGGTTAAAGGGAAGCACTGCAAGTGAGCCACCACTGCTTCATTGCGAGTTTGATCCCCAGTCCTCCAGAGGTGACCCACATGGCGCGGCAGACCACTCCTTACCTGCCCACAGCTCCCATCAACAGTATACTCCGTCAATCAGCCTATTCTGCTCCCCACTCCCAATCCTCTCATTGCCCCTGCACCTCTGGCCTGTACCCCAGTTCTGGATGCATAAATAAATCTTAAAAGATGAATGATCTCTATATTAATGTAAGTTCTTTATAGAAGCATGAATCCTGCTAGCTTTGTGCTTTACTAACCCTTGCTATGCAGCTTCTTAACAGTTGGACAAAAAGATGGTATACCTGCTTTTTACCCAGAAATGACATACAATATTTTGCCTTATCATTGGCAAGAATGAAGTCCCATCTAGATAAAAGGTAGGATGGTAGGAAATCTAGTTTCTAGAGAGCACCACCCACAACTCTAAACTATGGAACTGGGGGGTACTGGGTTTATGACTAGGTGTCTTTACCATAAACTATGTTACCTTTGAGTGTCTTTTTTTTCTACTATCTTATTTATTTATCCTTAGAATAATCCTCTTCTTATATGCTACATAACATTTGTGATTTTTTTTAAAGCAATGGAACACTTTTTTCATATAAAATCTTGGGAGGAAATCCAGTATAAACAAAACACCAAAATGGAAGTGCTTTAGAATTGAAGCAGGAGCTTGGGGCAAGGGGGTGGAGAGAGGCATTGGGTAGAGCAGCAGAATGCTATTAGCTCAGCTTTACCCTTAGAGATAAGGATACCCTTAGGATACCCTTGTATCTACATACAATTACAATGCCAGGGTGTTAATTATGTGATAATATACAGACTATAAGATTGTAGAAATTATTTCAAGAGTTGTTCAGGTTATTCTTTTTTTCTAAGTCACCTGAAATTCAAACCCTACCAAATTACTTTTTATCACTACTTCTGTAAAGTTTTGAGTAACTGTAATCTTTCTTGAATATCACCATGTATGAGGCTATTACATGAATTTATTATAAAAAGGAACACTGGCTAGGGGAGGGAGGGATGTAAAAAAATAAGGGACGTTGGCTCATTCTTTCCTTTGCATCTTTTTGTAACATATCTATGTATACAGAACTGGGGTACAGGACAGAGGTGCGGGTGGTGAGAGGCTTCACCAGAGACAGAGTGAGGAGCAGAACAGGCAGATCTACGAAGTACACTGCTGAGGTGGGCAGCGGGCGGGTCAGGAGAGATCTGCCACGCCATGTGGTCACCTCCGGGGCAGGCGGGAATGGGAATCGAACTCATGAGGAAGTAGCTTTAGCTTCTCAGTGCTGGGCTTTAACCCGCTGCGCCACCAGGGAGGGCCTCCTTTGCATCTTTAAGTTGAAAATAACTTGATTTGTTTTCTTTAGAAAATTTGAAGGTATTAAACTAAATTTATTTATATCCCAACGTTGCCTCAAACAACTAGAAGATGGTCTAGTATTAAATCAGCGTTGAACTTCTGTTCTTTTACTTGGTTTTTGTGTGTGTGCCAAAGTGATGAATTTTTTTCATTATTCACGTTTTATTAAGAATACCATCTTTAGAGTTGACACATGGTGGCACTATTCTTAAATGGAATAGAATAAAAAAATAACCCAATAAATTTCCCCCAGCCTTGGCTTTGTTATAAAAAACGATAACGTTGCCCTCAATAAAGACAATTAACAGAGAGGGGTTCAAGCCTTTTAGGAATTGTAGCAATTCATTATTGTATGATTGCACTAAGTGATTAACCAAATTTATTTATTGAGCACCTGTTCTGATAATACAGTCTGAGATAGATGACTTAAGAGACTTTTAACGTAGTTAGAAAGACAAAGCTAATGGTAATAGTTACCTAGATAGCCCTTTAATTGATGAAACAAGGTTTCTATGGAAAGAAGCCATTTGCAAAAAACATACAAAACAGTGCATGTATCAGTACATGAATTACTGTAAGGACATATACTCATTAATTCATTCCCAAGTTTTTAATGAAGTTACTCACTAAATGCCAGGCACTGTGCTAAGTAATGTGAAGCAGGGAAGGGAATAAGCAGAGATCCTAGCATTCATGCAATTCATGAGTTTACCAGACGTTAGATCAGCAGCAGAGAACTTGTCAGAAGGACAGTTTCAAGTCCCACTTTTAAAAGTGAGGCCTGGCCCTCCCTGGTGGCACAGTGTGTTAAAGCACAGCACTAAGAACCTAAAGCCACTTTTTCATGAGTTCCATCCCTGCCTGCCGGGGAGGAGATCCACAAGGTGTGGCAGACCTCTTCTGACCCGCCCACTGCTCCCCTCAGCAGTGTACTTCGTGGATCTGCCTGTTCTGCTCCCCTCTCTGTCTCTGGTGAAGTCTCTCACTGCCCCTGCACCTCTGGCCTGTACCCCAGTTCTGTATGCACAAATAAATAAATCTTTAAAAAAAAAAAAAAAAGTGAGGCCCAACAATCTGTTTACTAATAAGCCGTTCAGGTTACTGTGATGTACAGTAAAGTTTAAGAACATTTTAGAGGAAGGAACAGCAGTTTTATGGAAGAATTTAAACAGACCATTCATTTGGGGGTTATGAAAGTGAGGAAGCAGAGGACTTCCTGGTTATGGGAGAATCACCCCACAATTAATCAGGAACAACATCCTAGCAATGTTTCTTCCTGAACATCTGCATCTTTGCCATTGATTTACTTTGGGCTTCATCATCTTTTGCCTAGTCTTACTGAACTCTCTTGCCCAGGCCCCAGTCTTCCCACACCCCTGAAAGCCTCCTCCTCCCTGCACCTTCCACTGCTGCAACAGGATCTTTCCAAAGTACACATGAAGTCATGATATTCTTTTAAGGCAAATATGGTCAGGAGTTAGGAAAGCACCTTAAATGTGCAAAGTGGCTTTTTCAAGACAAAAAGGAGTAGCAGAGGGCTTGGTGAAAGGATTAGTGAGTTTGGTCAAAGGAATGAGCCTCTCCTTTCTAAAGGAATTTCTATTTAACAAAAGAATGCTGTGGTCCAAATTAGCCCAGAGCTGTCAGCATACCACCTGGGACCTGTGAGATCAAATCCAAAGTCGTTAAGTATTTTGTGATAGGCCTTTGCTTTACTCTTACACTTCATTGCTGCTGTGTCCTACCGGTCATTGGACAGATTTATTTATTTGCGGTTTGTGGAAGACAAGAGTTCCAGGTCTAAAATTTTTGTCAGAATGCCTTTTCCCAACCAACGTACTAAATAGTTATTTTCAAGGATCAGTGTTGCAGTTTATGTGCCAACAGGCTGTGATGAAGTTCAGTTCAATGAACCAAGCGGTCTCCATGTCGTCTACGACCATTGTGGCTACTGGGGCAGCAGTTATCCCTAGCATAGTCTTAGTATCGTTTCACATTGATACTCATTTATAAAATTTTTCAAATGGCTGCACAGTTTTTAGATGTACCACGTAACAGACAACCCATTTCCAGAATGTTGAGCACTTTGGTCAGTTCTACTTTACTATGAAAGCGTTGGGAAGTGAAGCAATGACTTCGAAGGAACAGGCACTTAATTCTTTTTAAAGGTACAGTTATTTCCTTAATCTTTAGTTCTCATCATATTCCAGTCAATAAGTATGCCTTGTGCTACAAGACAGAAATATTTGGGCATTACCTTTACAAACTTCCCTTTTGATGGACATGCGTATGTTTTTGATTACTTAGTAGTCATTGAGGTTTGGGAGAGAAGCATTTTAAGCACCACGGTACGAACTCCGGCCACTCCCACTGCCCGACCTCAGTCAAGGTGACGCGGAGGAAGGGCAAGCAGCCGCAGCAGGCTGGGACGTGACGCGTGCGTGCGCATGCGCAAGTGCCGGCGTGCCTATGCGCGTGCGCACGCAAAAGTCATTGCCGCGGCTGACTACTGGGCTGCCCACGTGAGTCTCGGTCCAGGTTAGGGAGTTCTTGGAACATTCTTCCTTACGCTCCTCCACAGCCTGATCGGGTCGGAATGGGGTCAGGAGAAGGGGGTCTGGGGAGTTGGCCCGGATTTCTGGCCATGGTTTCCGGGTTTGTGCGGGCGCTTGAGAGGCGGAGCGGGGGTGGTGGTGGCCACACCCCTTTACTCCCAGCTGATATCCGTGCTTTCCTTAGGGAGGTGAACTAGCCTTTCTAGTGATAACTTGGTGGAGAAGTTTAGATACATGGAGAAACCCATCTTCTCCCTCAGTGTCTATCCTATGTTTAGAGTATTTTCTCAGCCCAGACTCTGTCCAGGATCCATCTAGATCTGGCTGGGTATCTTATCTCTGAACTGGAGATAAAACTCCACTTGCCTTCACATTGAAACAGAATCTGAAGTGTATTCAGTGCAGTGGACAGGATAAATGCTATTTACAAAAAGCCCTCAGTAATCCTGAAAAAGAATGTTTCTTGTTTACTATAGGGTGGAAGGGCGACTTATATTTTTAATTGTGTAATTCTAATTCTGCTTTAGTGCCCTGAATAAATGATCACTTTACCTTCTTTGTCTTTGAATGCTTGAGGGTGCTTATAGCTTTAAAAAAAAAAAAAGGTCTAAACAAGTGGTTTGATGGTATGTAGAAATAAAAATGATGTAATATTACTTTCCCTGCTCATTAACAGCTCACACCAAGCACCTAAAAGAACACGTTGGATATTCTTTCGTTGGCCTTTAAATTACTTAGAAAACAGTGAATACCTCCTGGG
This sequence comes from Condylura cristata, assembly GCF_000260355.1. NCBI lineage: Eukaryota > Metazoa > Chordata > Mammalia > Eulipotyphla > Talpidae > Condylura > Condylura cristata. The sequence goes on along the minus strand of NW_004567134.1, from coordinate 2,901,094 downwards.
CCTGTTGTGATTTGTTACTGGAATCTGTTTCTGATCGTCTGAATTGCAACCATGTTGTCAAACTGCTTGCCAAATTTCCTAAAAGTCACACACCCTCATCTTCAGTATTCAAGATTATGTCAACGATTAGTAAGAAGTAAAAGGAGGTGCTTTGGAACTGTGCCGACATCCAGATCTCGCCGACGTGTTGTCATTACAGGCATTGGCTTAGTGACTCCTTTGGGTGTTGGAACTCAACTGGTATGGGATCGTCTTATTCGGGGAGAGAATGGAATTGTTTCACTGGTTGGTGAAGAGTATAAGAGTATCCCTTGCAGTGTTGCTGCTTATGTGCCAAGAGGTTCTGATGAAGGTCAGTTCAATGAGCAAAACTTTGTGCTCAAGTCAGACATCAAGTCCATGTCTTCTCCCACCATTATGGCCATTGGGGCTGCAGAGTTAGCCCTGAAAGATTCCAACTGGCATCCTCAGTCAGAAACTGATCAAGTGGCTACTGGTGTTGCAATTGGCATGGGAATGGTACCTCTTGAAGTGGTATCTGAAACTGCTTTGATGTTTCAGACAAAAGGTTACAGTAAAGTCAGCCCTTTCTTTGTCCCTAAAATTCTGATCAATATGGCAGCAGGCCAGGTCAGCATTCGCTATAAACTGAAGGGCCCCAATCATGCAGTATCCACAGCCTGTACCACAGGAGCTCATGCTGTGGGAGACTCTTTCAGACTTATAGCTCATGGGGATGCTGATGTGATGGTGGCTGGAGGCACAGATTCTTGCATTAGTCCTCTCTCTCTTGCTGGGTTTTGTAGAGCCCGGGCTCTGAGCACAAATTCTGATCCTAAGTTGGCATGTCGGCCATTTCATCCAAAGAGAGATGGTTTTGTAATGGGAGAAGGTGCCGCAGTGCTGGTGCTGGAAGAACATGAACACGCTGTTCAAAGAGGGGCCCGGATATATGCTGAAGTTTTGGGGTATGGACTTTCAGGTGATGCTGGTCACATAACTGCCCCAGACCCTGAAGGAGAAGGTGCCTTAAGGTAAGGACTGGTTGTTTTATTCAAAATATTTCTTCAAATAAAAGACGCTATTGGAATCTCAAACTAGGGAACATTGTAGTATTTGGCCTTAGTGTATAGTAACTGGTTTTTCCATTTTAGACTAATTAGTGTTTTTAAATTGTCTTGCTTTATTTAGCATGTTTGAAATATTTGAAAACATTTGAATATCCTTATAAAAATTAGATTTTAGTTAAGAGCAGTACTGTAGTGAAGTAGGCTAGTATGTCTTTGTTAACTTTTCACACCTTCATTTGGGCTGAACAGTTGTCAGGGTGCTCTGTCTCACAGTCCTCCTCTTTGGCCCATCATCAGACTTGGACAGTAAAGGTAACTTCTTTGCATGTGTTTGGTCCTTGCTCCATTTCATAAGGATTGTGCTGTTATTGGTTAGCACTTCTCAACATCTAATCACTCAGTATCTTAATTAAAATGCCATTCTGATTCTATAGGACAAACGTGATAGCTGTGATTCTCCATTTCTAGAAATCTCCTGGGGGATGCTGAAGCTAGTTTGAGGCTCAGACTGAAAAAGCAAATTGCTGGTATTGTAGAAGAGATAGTAAAATTAAAAAAAAAAAAAGTTCCTGATAACGTACCTAATGGAGTAGTCTGCTTAGATTGTTTAGATCATATTATAACTAGTTAAAATTAGCCACAGGTTGACACACCTACTCTGTAAAGGGACAAATAGTAAATTTTTTGGCTTGTGGTTCATGGAACATTTGGCACAACTGTTCAGCTATTTCTAGTGTGAAGCGAGCTCAGACAATACAAAAATGCATGGGTGAGTTCTGATGAGACTATAATAGACAGGCATCTGCCCAGAGCCCTGGTTTCCTGACCATTCAAGTTTTAGTGAGTAGTTGCTGGTACTAGAAATTTTAAGCATAATGGCTAGTTAGATAAATAAATAGTTATGTTTAGGCCTTTCCTGGTGGCATAATAGGTTAAAGCAGAGTACTGTAAAGCTCGTGGCAGCCACTTTAGCATCAGTTCCATCCCTGGCCAGAGAGGTGACCCACATGGCGTGGCAAACCTTGCCTCACCCACGCGCTGCTCCCCTCAGCAGTGTGGATTTGCCTGTTCTGTTCCCTGCTCTGCCTTTGGTGAGTACTCTCACTGCCTCTGTACCTCTGGCCTGTACCCCAGTTCTGTATACATAAATAACAACAAATTAAAATCTTAAAAAAAAAAAAAGGAAGTAGTTATATTTAGGTGAAACATTTTATGCTTCAAACTAGACTCTCAGCTACCTCTTAAGGAAATGTGTGCAGCCCAAAGATCAGGAGAAGGTGTTGCCATCCTTTCAATTTTCAAAGGTTCTTCCAGAGAAATATTTTACTTTTGGAATTTTATAGTCCAAGCAAACAGCCTTTTGAAAGGTTATGTGGAGCACTGACTTGCAGTGCCACATAACGATTTTTCACTCAACCGTGAACCAAATATGTAACTGTGGAGCCGAAATTCCAATTGCCTGGTGACATTGTGCTGTTGTAAAGGCGTTGGTGTATACTGACAGCAGCCTCATTCATTCTCCCCATGTTTGCATTGCCTCTTGACAGCATCATTTTCCTGTGTCTTTAATTTCACATTTTGTTTATTGTGCAACCTAAGCTTACAAAATCTTTTGCTAATGATGCATTTTTTACAACATCTCCTCATTGTTAAATAACACATGGCATTTTTGGAAGTATACCAACTTTTACATTTAAACGTAAAAGAAGAAACACAGTTTTTAAATATACACGTGTGCACACTCATGCATATCTCTTTGGCCTATTATCAGACTTGGACGGTAAAGGGGATAGATTAAAAAAATTCCTTCAAGAAAAATTATTCGAGGCTTGAGCCATAGGTATTTTGCCCAAGCAGTAAGTTCAACAGAAATAAATGGAAGTATATACATTTAGACATTATAAACTTTGTAGACTTGTTTATTTCGTGGTGATGAATCAGTGCAAGGTGCCAGCAGGGAGACACCATGCAGGTGGTGTTAGAACTTAACCTGTCAATCCAAGAGTCAATTCTGTTATTAGAGCAAAGTATTCTTTTCAGCTACTGGTTAAGTCTTTCACATAGGCCACACAGATCATGAATCACTTGTTGAAATTAAACCTAGTTCTGATAAGCTTCTTTTCTTATTTTACTAGATGTATGACTGCTGCTGTAAGAGATGCAAATGTGCACCCTGAAGAGATAACCTATGTCAATGCACATGCTACTTCCACACCTTTGGGAGATGCTGCTGAGAACAAAGCTATCAAACATCTTTTCAAAGACCATGCCCATGCGCTTGCTGTCTCCTCGACCAAGGGAGCCACCGGGCATCTGCTGGGAGCTGCAGGGGCGACCGAAGCAGCTTTTACAGCACTTGCTTGTTATTATCGAAAACTACCACCTACTTTAAACCTGGATTGTACAGAGCCAGAATTTGATCTCAATTATGTCCCGCTAAGGGCACAAGAATGGAAAACTGAGAAAAGATGTATTGGACTCACCAATTCTTTTGGTTTTGGTGGTACTAATGCAACACTTTGTATTGCTGGCATATAGTGCAAATCATCTGTAATTAAACATTGATTTTTAAAATGCTATAAGCAGACTATATTAAGTGAAGAAATACTGTGTTCATGTGAATGCATGTACTTATATTTCAATACCCAGATGCCTTTGTTCTGTCAGGGTTTCTCAGTCTTGGCACTGTTGACATTTTGGGCAGCATAATTTTTTGTTGGGGAACAGAGGGAAAGAGGGGCTCCTATAAACTCTATGTTTACTGGTGTCCCATTCTGGACCCACAATATTCCGAAGCACCCCCTACCTTGGTGTGAACCTCAAGTGTCCATAGACATTGCCAAATATTTCCTGGAGGGTGCAGGGACGATGTGGGAGGAGACAAAGGGCAACCTAACTCCAACATGAGAATCACTGATCTCTCTTTTCTAATATTCATAGGTTAAACATTTTACCCCCTCTTATCTCTTTTACAGTTTGATAAGTCACTACTCTGTGCTAGTCTGGGACGCCCCATTGTACATCTCAGGCACACCATTCCCATGTTACGTACAGTGAAGAAATACAGTGAAGTTTGCGCAACTGACCAGTAGTCTTTGGATATGGTAATCAAGCTGCAATGATCTATTTACACCTTATCTACCTACTTCTCTTTTCTTCATATTATCTAGCCTATGATTCAGTACATCAGTGGCAGTTCTCCAAACTCCTTAGCCATAAATTCTCTAAAAGAAGGAAGTGAAATGATTTTGGCCTTTCTGATTCTTTTTATATTTACAGTGGTACATAGTAACTAATGAAAGCTAGATCTTTAAGAAGTAGAACAAAATTTTTTGTTAGCTCAAACCCTATCACCTGGCCTACTTCTGACTTCATTGCAACTAGAGGAGAATTCTGTTGTGTTTGCTTCTAAGTGCCAGTGGTACCCTTACTTTTATACTTTAGGGTTCCTGTCCCACTAAAAGTATTGGGGTAGGGAGTAGATAAGTTCCCTGAAGGTAATATTCAACCAATGAGTGGTGAGAGCTGGTGTCCTAGTGCCTCAGCCTGCTTCCAGAGGCATATCTAGGATGCTGTACGGTTGCTTCGAGGGTTTACAGTGAGATGGCACCTTAGCACTCAGCTCAATGGAATTACCTTTCCTGATTTTTTTTCTCCTTCACTGTGAGCCTTCTGTTATTCTTAATTGTGCTTCCATGAATCACTTCTAAGTAAATTACCTTGTCATAGGCTCTGCTTTCTGGGGGATTCTAAGGAAGTTTGTGTTGCAATGGGGTTTACTGTATTAAACGGAGAGCGTGAGTAAATGAATGAATGGAATGTGTATTTCTACAAAACTGAGTAGCGTGCCCCACATTTTACTGGGATAAGCATGTTGCCTTGTTGATCCTGACTAACACTGTATCTCCATGGCCTAGCGTAAGACTCCAGTCATACTAAGCTATCTCATTGGCATACATTGGTTTGTTCACAAATTTGTTGGTTGCTACCTGTGGCCCTGGATATACACAGCTTACTAATGATGAAGGCATTTGTCTTTACATACCTATAAATGCAAATATGTGAACCTGGTAAATTTTGTTAATCGGAAACCATTTTATGGGCGATTTGAAAACAAGAACCATTTCGTAGCTCATGGCCACATTGCTGACTCACTTTGCTGGTAGACAGTGGCTAAGCTGCTCCTACTCCGCTTTCCTCTGCATCCTCAAGTTCTCGGACTCTTGGGCCAGATGCGGCCTTGATGGTGAAGGGCCCCAGCTCTGTCTACTTACACCAAGGTCGGGGTTGGGGGCAAGAGCTGACAAGTCTCAGTTCATTCTTGTGTTTGTGGGCCCCACCTTGGTTTTGGAACTTGAAATACCTTTCCTGATGGCCTTCCTTGTGGGTTCAGACTGCACTGGAAGATAACAGGTAAACAGAACAGCCTCAGACTTTTTTTTTTTTTTTTAAATGACATTTTTTTTTTAAGATTTATTTATTTGTGCATACAGAACTGGGGTACAGGCCAGAGGCCTCAGGGGCGGTGAGAGGCTTCACCAGAGACAGAGTGGGGAGCAGACCAGGCAGATCGACGAAGTACACTGCTGAGGGGAGCGCAGCGGGTGGGTCAGGAGAGGTCTGCCACGCCATGTGGTCACCTCCGAGGCAGGCGAGAATCGAACTCATGCGGAAGTGCTTTAGATTCTCAGTGCAGTGCTTTAAGCCGCCACGCCACCAGGGAGGGCCAGCCTCAGACTTTTTAACCATTTCACATGATTACATAGGGCCTTATAACAAGTATATATACCTATATCTATGTCATTATTCATCTATATGTACCTGTTTTAGGGTTCTGTCTCTATAAACGAACTATTACTGATAATATATAAAGAGTGGGGACTATTAGGTGTGACATAGACACATTTCCTTTAAGAAAAGTCACTGTGGACTGTAGAATGAGAACAGGTCAGAGAAGAGCTTCATTCCTATAAGGGAAACTCAGTCAGAGGATATGACAAGTCCAGGAGTGAAAAAGATGAAGCAGGGGTTTTGACTCAAGTTTCTGCCTAGGTCGAAATCATCTATTACTCATTTTAAAATCAATTTTAAGGGACTAATTTTTTTAAAAAGATTTATTTATTTATGCATACAAGAACTGGGGTACAGACCAGAGGTATGAGAGGACTTAACCAGAGACAGAGTGGGGAGCAGAATAGGCAAATCTACTGAAATACCCCACTGAGCGGAGCAGTGGGTGGGTCAGGAGAGGTCTGCCCATGCCATGTGGGTCAGCTCCCTGGCTGGAGATTGAATTCGTGCTGCAGTCGCTGTGGAGAGCTTCATAGTGCTGTCCTTTAACCAGTTGTGCCACCAGGCCGGGCCCTTAAAGGATTAACTCTATACAATAAAAGTCATATTTGTGCTTTGATGGTAGAAGAACTGTGGTAATCACACTGGTGGGGAGAATTCCTGTGCTGTGAAGAAATAAGGATGTAAAATACTGGTATTCCATTAAAATACATATATTATTTTTAAAAAACCCATTTTAAGAGTACTATAAAGTTAGTTTTGATAAGGGTATACATGTACTAATATTATAATCACTATCAGTCAAAATATAGGAAGTTTGTATCACCACTAGAATTTCTTTATAACCAATGCCTTTTGCTTCAGATAATCACTGAAGAGGTTTCTATTTGCCTTTTCTAGAATTTTATACACATGGAGCCATGCAGAATTTAGGTTTTGGTATTTGGCTTTTCACTAATGATTTTTTTTGAGATTTACCCATAGAAATATATTTGATATATTGAGTATCTTCATTTGATATAATAAATTCCTCATTTATTACTGATTCTTTACAATTTTTGACTCAATCTGGTTGCTCTTGACATACTCCACCTTACTCCTTGCTCAGCTTATTTTGTAATATTTTACCCCATATTTTAAATGAATATAGTGTGCATATATAGTATATATATGCATATATACATTTAATATTGAGAATACTGAAGAACTAGAATTTTGATATTTTTTCCTGTCATCTAGTGCTGAGTATATAATTATTCTTTCACCCAAATATCTCACATACACACCATTTAAAGAAAAAAGTAAAAGAATAGTGAAAATACCAAGTTTTCTATTAATGTGGAGCAAGGTTTCTGTGCAAGAAATTTACTGGGGGATGCAACTGTCAAGGATAAAGGAAGAGGGGCAGGGGGCAGCCAGCATCTTCAGTCAGTGAAGGAATTAAGGAGAGACCAAAGTCCTGGAAGGAGAGTCCAGAATGAGAAGATTGGGTAGAAGTATTCAGATGAAATACCATTCTAGGAAAGTGTTGCCCAGGCTGATGCAGACTTCCTGATCAAACCTTTCAGTAAAAGAGTTTCACAGTTCTCAGGAATAAGCCTGCGTTAGCAACCTCCACCCTCACCCTCTCCTCCCTACTGTGGTCAGTGGCTGGGAGCTGCTTGGGCCCAGCAGCAGATCTGAGCTGTGCATTTTTCAAAAATTGTATAATTTTTTTGGCTAAGGTAGCATTGGTTTGCAACACTATGATTCAAGGGTATAGGTTCACACCTCAGTTATATGTTACCACCCCACACCCACCACCAAAGCACCCATTGAACCCCCTCTCCTGCTTGTTCCTCACTCTTCCCTCCAGTGACTTCAATTCAGCAGTGAGATTTGAAGGTTTTCTTTGTTTTACTCTTGTGTTTCTTTGTTTTTGTGTTTTATATTCCACACACAAGTGAAATCACTTGGTGTTTGTCTTTCTCCCTTGGATTTATTTCACTTAGCATAATCCCCTGAACTGTGCATTTTCCATAGTCACTGTAATCCACTTCTTGCCTTTAAACAGGTACAAGGCCAACTTCTCTGTGGTTTCAGTGGACTTGTTTTCAGGCAGAAAATTTAGAAGAGGAAGGTTATTCCTAATTTGCTCTTCATTCTAAATTCCCCTCACCCTCAGGCCTTGGTGGCTTTCCTGGAGATGTGGCCTAAACCTTCATTCCTGAGAATCCAGGCCCTTGTTGATCATACCAAAACCTACTTATAATGCTTTTTTCATCATTGCAGTTTTAGTGAACAGTGTTGTGTTGTGAGGTCTGATAGCAGGGGAGATTCAATGATTCATAAACAAGAATATAGCAGCAGTTTCAAAGATCTTACATATTATTGAACCAACTGACTAGGTATAGAGCATATGAGAGAAAAAAAAATCTGCACTTATCCAAAAATGATATTTTCAGTGTGTCATGGTAAGATGCCAGTGATCTTTATAAAACATATCTCTATCTCCTGTGCCATTCTTCTTGGACACTAGCACTCAGCGTGGTTCTCCATTGTTGCCTCATTTTATCGCCAGTTTTCCTTGGAATACACTGGGAGGATGGGACAATTCTGCCTTTATTATTTGACCAGGAATTGCTCGATCCTGAGAGTCTTGTGAGAAGAAAAGGCCAGGAACCGAGAGCACACAACCCTAGCTGGAGAAGAAACGGAGAGGTGGACCAATCCTATTTATAGCTCAGTGGCTGCTCCGGACACAGCAAGGAATCAGGAGGGAAGGGATACTAGGAGGCACCCCACTAGACACCTAGACCCCACAGCATAGTTCCTGATTCTAGGTGAGCTTGCAGGGAAATGTTTCACCGCCAAGTGTTTTCCAAGTGAACGTTCTCATTACATCTCCACCTAACTAATTGGCCAAAAGGCAATTGTCGTAAAAGAAAACTACTGACAATTTAGTTTGATTTTTCCATTCAAAGTAAATAGAAGGTCTTTGCAAGCAGGTGGTATTTTTTAGTACAGCAGTGTGTGACCTGGTTTTAGGCTCGCAGCTAGCTCCCTTAAAGTTACAAAACGGAAAAAAAAAAAAAAAAAAGCCAAAGGGGGGGGCGTGAACAAAAAACTTGGAAGAAAGCACTTAGGTACAATACACAAAAGAAAAGCAACCCTTTACACAGTAGTGCAAGAATCGACACACTTTTTTCCCCAATACATTTAACTACTGTGGCTTTTTAAAAAAATGTGTTATTAATTTTGTCCTTTTGAACCGTCCTCTTTGTCGTTCCTTTTTTCTTTTACGACAGAATCGCCTTACGGCCAGTGGCGGAACTGCTGGTCTGGAAACGACCAGACGCAAAGGTCTCCTCCTCATCCTGGAGCTGCGCTACAGCCTCCAGCTAGAAGGGACAGGAGGCAGAGGCTTGACGCTGGCTTTCTGGCCCCTGGACACACGGCGTCTAGAGGCTCCGGGGAGAGCCTCTGCGCCCTGCGCTTCCAGAAGCTGGGTGTTCCTGGCAAGCTCTGGAGCTTCAGCGCCCACCACGCAGTGCGGAGTTGCGTGGATCGAAGCACAGCATTCTCCACTGTGGTGGAAACTCGTGGAGCCGTGGTAAGTGGGCACAGACCTGCTTTTCAGCGCACAACCGCCCCCCAACCCCGATGGCCTTGGCCCATGTGTTCTTCCAGGAGTCTTAGCGTCATATAAAAGTCCGGTTTGAGCGTAAAGTGTACCCAGAGGACGGCACCATTTCCCTTCAGGTGTGCCTTTAGAAGGCGTAAGAGCATTCTGCTCCTTCTGGGATGTCCGCAACCCCTGGGCCCCTTGCCCTTGACCTGCTCGCACAGCCCACCCCCTTGCTATGTGGTAGGCCCTCTGCTTACATTCTTGTCGCGAGGGATTCCATGCCTGTGCAAGGTGGTGCTGCCTGGCGTTCTGTGGGCAGGAAAAACAAACCTACCTGTAAAGATGAGATTCAGGCATTTCTTTCGAGTTAGATTGGATGCTCTGGTTCAGCAGTGTCTGGATTGAGCTAGGTAAGTAGAAATAGCAGTCACTATAATAGAGTCATTTTAGTAAGTGAGGCCCACATTGTGTGGTACTTATCTCCATTTCTGCTCCTGTAGCTACTTCATTCATGTGGGGCCAATGGCAAGGCTGGAAAATGGCAATGGACAGAGTCGTTTTGTCTCGGTTGTTCATTCTCTCTGTCATGGTGGGTACATGCTGCTAAGTATAAACGTGTGATCCAAAAGGCTTTACTCTTCATGAAGGGCCCATCTGGCCAGCTGCATGCCTTTACTCCAGATACTTCAGATCTCTGATCTGCCACTCTTGCCCTTCTAGGAATCTGCTAGTCTTTCCCTAAGGTCAGACCTTTGGTCACTGCCCAGGAATCTTCATACATTCTATATATTTTTTTAAAGATTTATTTATTTATTCATACAGAACTGGGGTACAGGCCAGAGGCTCAGGGGCGGTGAGAGGCTTCACCAGAGACAGAGTGGGGAGCAGAACAGACAGATTGACGAAGTACACTGCTGAGGGGAAGCAGCGGGCGGGTCAGGAGAGGTCTGGCTCGCCATGTGGTCTCCTCCGGGGCAGGCGGGAATCGAACTCATGCGGAAGTGGCTTTAGCTTCTCAGTGCTGTGCTTTAACCCGCTGCGCCACCAGGGAGGGCCACATTCTATATTTTTGAGCTACTCCTTCTATATGAAGTAGATGGCCTGATACATTGTTAGCAGCTTTGCCTAATAGCTTTCCAGTTCACCCCTAAATGTCTTTAATGTAGCTGTTACCCATTTTTAATTCAGTTAAGAAAAAAATTTATTTGTGCATACAGAACTGGGGTACAGGCCAGAGGTGCAGGGGCTGTGAGAGGATTCACCAGAGACAGAGTGAGGAGCAGAACAGGTAGATCCTCGAAGTACACTGCTGAGGGGAGCAGCAGGCGGGTCAGGAGAGGTCTGCTGCACAATGTGGTCACCTCCTAGTGGTGGTGGGGGGATGGAACTCATGGGAAAGTGGCTTTAGCTTCTTAGTGCTGTGCTTTCACCGGCTGAGCCACCAGGGAGGGCCTTATCTCATTTTTAACTTGAGCTACTACAGTAAACATGCAGGAGACAGAATCAACAGGGTTGGTCATTGAATCCCTCCCTCCATCTTTGAGGCATCCTCCCCAAATTCTCTGCTTCTTCCTTAGTCTTCTAAATTCTCTATTTCCCTCTGCTGTATAAATTTCACCAGGTAGGAACTTTTGCTGTTTATCTCACCGGGGTAGTTCCAAATGCTTAGAATAATATCTGCACAAAGTACGTTCTCAATTAAGGATTGCTGAATGAAAAAATAAGTGGATGTCAGTGAATTACTCCTCCAGCCATCTGGTTGCACAACCCACAAAACTAGTCATCCTTGGAACATCCTCTCTTCTCTTTTCCACATCCAATCATGCACCAATTTCTAGTTGTTTATATCTTTGAAAATACCCTGAATAGTCTAATGCTGTTGTCATCTCTCTCTTGAACTACTGCAAGAGCCAGCTCTTTGGTCTTTCTGTTTCTGCTCTTCAGTATTTCCCAAACTCCGTCCATTCCATTTATTTATATAATTAATTAAACCATTTTTAAAATCAGGTAACTTTGGTTTACAGCTTTGTATCTGATTTAGAGGTATAGGATCAGGTGCTTCAGGTGGCTGGTTCCCACACTGGCATACACAGAGTTCTCCACCATAGTCCATTGGGTCCCCTTCCCACCCCACTTTGTTCTCCACACTCTCTCTCCCCATCTGGTAATCTCAATTTTATAGTCAGGCTTCTAGAGATTGTTTTTGGTTTGGTTTTGTCTGTTCCGTTTTTTTGTGTTTGTTTTGTTTTTTGTTTCTTTATATTCCACACATGAGTGAAGCCATCTGGTATTTGTCTTTCTCCTTCTGACTTGTTTCACTTAGCATAATCTCCCCCTGGTCTATCTGTACTTTCACAAATAGCAAGAGTTCATCTTTTTTTTTTTTTTAATAGCTGATTCATATTCCACTGTTTACCATGTTTTCTTAACCCACTCATCATCTGTCCTTGGTAGTTAGATTGTTTACATAACTTGACTGCTGTAAATAATGAAGCAGCATCATTCAATCTTAGCATAGCTGCCTAATTGATGTTATTTTATGCTAGAAATCTAATCATGCCATTTCCCTGCTGAAAAGCTTCCAGTGATGTCCCATTTGACACAGGATGTAATTCAGACACCTTAATTAGGTGACCCAGTCCTGATTTTCCTTCTCTCATCTCAACTCATAACACATTTAAGTCTCCTCTTAAACCACACCAAAGTTGATTATGCCTTTATCCTTGCTCCTCAAAAGACCTGGAACACTATTTTTTATTTATATGCAAATTGGCTTCATCTTATTTTTCATATTTCAGCACAAATACCTTTTCCTGAGAGAGGCCATCTCTGGCCTTCCCTTGCTCCCCAATCTAAAATTGTCTCCTCTCTTTATTTCTGATCCATCTCCCTCCTAGAGCCCTGATTTGTTTCTTCATTCTTATTACTATCAGAAGTTACCTCTTTTTAAAATCATTTTTCTGGACTTAAAATCCCTCTGTTTTGTCTGGCTATAACCTTCATGGGAGGAGAAGACTTACTGATTTTGTGATTTTTCAGAAGGAGAAAGACAAATATAAAATTATTTTATAAACAAAAATAGCATTTATAGAGCTTAGTGAAGTGTGTGAAACATTACTTTGAACAGAAATGCCTTAAACTCAGGACTCAAACATTTTTTTTGCCTGTAAAGGGTCAGATAGTAAATATGTTTGGCTTTGCAGATTATAAAATGTCAGTTGAAGCTTCTTAACTATGGCCTGTAGTGCAAAGACACTGCAGATCTGGGCAGGATCTGCTGGGGGACAGATTTGGCTCCTGGGCTATAGCTTGATAACTCCTCTGCTCTAACTCTTAAAGAAGCGTGTTCTCTAGTGTTAGGCCAACTAATTTCCCTGTATATGTGGAGCATCCAGAAATTTTGCAATGTAAGATTAGATAGCTGATTGCAGGACTGGAATAGTGATGATTATAATAACAATAACTAATGCTTCTGTATATACTAAGTATTGTTTCAAGTACTTTTCTTGATGTTAAATCATTTAATCTTCACAGCAAGTATGTAATTTAGTTAATAGCATGGTGGTTCCCATTTTATAGATAAGCTATCTGAAATTTAGCAATTTTAGAAAGCTGGTTCAAAGTCACACAGTCAAAATTTGGTAGAGTTAGGTCTCTGACTCAAAAGCGTAGGCTTATAATCTCATGTACATACCAACTGCCTGAAATCAAGGGTTGGACTCCTACCAAGGGAATTCCTATAGAGTGGCAGAGCTAACTCTTTTGGATCCTGTTCTGACCTGGGAGAAGGCAAGATGCTAAGTTGTCATCAGAGACAGAATGGGAAACAGAACAGGTAGATTGACTGCTGAGGGCGGGACAGGAGAGGTCTGCTACATCGTTTGTCACCTGCCTGGCCAGGGATTGAACTTGTGCTGCAGTGGCTGAGGATAGCTTCATAGTGCTGTGCTTTAACCACTTTGTACCACCAGGGAGGGCCCTGTCTGCTTTTGTTTGTTTGTAGATGCCATTTTTATAGCTACTGACTCATACCAGAATATATGAAGCCTGATAACCAAACTCCAACTTGAAAATCAAAATGCTCCTTTTCTAGTATAACTATTCTGTTTTTTCTAGGTTTAAATTATGTCCATCTTTACTTATACTTAAAGAGTAATTTGAGTAACTTAAGGAAAGAACATAATAATTTAAAGGTAACAACACTGATGGTATATTTCCCATATACCATCGGGTAGCATGTGATATATATTCATTTAGAAAACTAAGACTGTGGAATTTAAGCCTACCATTCTCTACCCCTCCTCTGCCACTAATAACACTTTTTAACCTTAAAAGCTGAAACATGTGATGCTACTTTGTTCTACATTAATTTCAGATGAGAATTCCTTTATTCTTTCATTGCTCAATTCCACCATAGCCAAGCTCTGCTAAGGATGGTCTGGTAGAAAATAATCCATCAGAAGAGTTCCTTGCTTTCTAGCGTAAAGTAGCAGAGATTTGGACTCAATAGCCCTAGATTTAGATCACTGTTATGGGGCTCAGTTTCCTCATAGGCCATGCAGTCAGTAATGTGATTTATATGACAATGATCAGCCACTAAATAAGGTTGATCAATATATTAAATGTAATCCTCTTTAAAGAAAGTGATTTTTAGGTTAAGAGATAAGTGTGGTCTTTTCCATAGGGATGAATTTTTCAGGGGTTTTGTTGCTAACTCTAGAAATTGGATTGGTTCTAGATTTTATTATTGTGTATGTATGTGTGTGTTTATGTGTGTATGTATGTATATCTCAGAAGAACATATTAATTTAAAGGTAACAACACTGATGGTATATTTCCTTTATGCCATCAGGCGGTATGTGATATACGTTCACTTAGAAAACTTTAAACACTGTGGAATATAAGTCAACCATTTTCCACACCTCTCAGTGTATGTATGTATACACAATCTATTATATATATAATATTATATTATAATATAATTTATTATTATTAATATTAATTTATATAATTATGTTAATATTAAATTATAATTTATTATTATTATTAAATCATATTATCATATAATTTATTTATTATTACTGCCTGGAGAAGAGCTTTGGCAAATTAAAAGACACCATAACCAGACTTGAGGAATTTCTCCTAAAATAATGTGAATCACAAAATTGTTAATAAAGAAGCCTATGGAATTCCTTTTGAAGAGATGAAAGATTAGAAATCTGTCTCAGGCCCACCCCTTACTACCAGCAGGGGAAGATTAGATGACCTCTCAAGGGTCCTTGCAGCCTGTGGCTTTATTTCTTGATGTCTGTTTAAAGCTTATGCTAATATTGCTGGAGGAGAAATCCTTTGTACACAGTGATGGTTGGAAATGCTGGCTCATGACCTGAATCTGCCTGCTTGGTTAACATTGTATACTTGAGATTATCAGAACTCAGATGCTCATGTTTTATACAAGCTATTGGATTGTTTTCTTTCTTAAGAAGTTTTTTTAGCTTTATTTTGGAATAAAGCAAGAGGGAGAAGGTTGATAAAAAATGCATTCAGATACAGAAGGATTTAGATTACTTTAATAACTAAGCTTAGTTATGGGTTTAGAAAGATGGATGAATAACAATGTAGACTGCAAAGTTCCAGGAGGTAATCCCCCCAGACAAAACATTACTGGAGCAGCATATTAACTAGAAAGGAATAATTTTTAGCAGAGAGCAGAGGGAGAATCCTCCAAATTCATAACCATCTTGTATCTAATAAGTAACTTGTGTAGTCCTTTAGGAGAATGAACTCTGGAGCCAGACTACCTGGATTCAGATACTGGCTCTGGTTTCTTATGAGTTCTGTCATCTTAGTAATTTATTTAGGCTCCTTTTATCTCATATCCTTCATCTATAAAATGAAGGTAACAATGGTACTTATTTGTCAGGGTTGATCATGAAGTTATGATAAGTTAATACAAGTAGTGTGGTTAGCAAAGTGCCTGAAATGTAGTATATTAAATAATGGTGATTAATTAAAAATCTTAGGTATTGTTGTGGGATACTTTTGTTTGCTTTCTATTCTGTGTTAACTTTTTATTGTGGAAAATTGTCAACCTTCAAAAATAGAGAGGTGTAATATGTCCGCATGTATTCATCAGCAATTAGTCATTCTTGGGCCCCATTTTTTTTTACAGATGCTCTTTGCTTTCGATACTCCTACTTGGTTATTTATTTATTTTTTTTAAAGATTTATTTATTTATTCATACAGAACTGGGGTACAGGCCAGAGGTGCAGGGCCTGCGAGAGGATTCACCAGAGACAGAGTGGGAAGCAGAACAGGCAGATCATGAAGTACACTGCTGAGGGGAGCAGCGGGCGGGTCAGGAGAGGTCTGCCACACCATGTGGTCTCCTCCGGGGCAGGCGGGAATCGAACTCATGCGGAAGTGGCTTTAGCTTCTTAGTGTTGTGCTTTAACCCACTGCGCCACCAGGGAGGGCCCCTACTTGGTTATTTTAAAGCAAATCTTATACATCACATTATTTCATTTATGTAATTTCCAGCGTGTATCTCTGAAAGAGGTAGCAAATTACAGCTTGTCTGTTTTACAAGTCAAGTCTTACTGGAATTCAGTGAAAGCTTCCAGAATGTGCAACAAATGTGGTGGTACAGTGGTGAGCCTAACTGCCTTCCAGAATGTGGCACTATGGCATAAAAATTATTTTGACCTGAAAGCATTTGAGAATAGGCCTTTTTGCTGCACTCCCCTATCTAAAAGCTAAGACTCCCAAAATAACTCACAAGCCCCCTCCCTAGAAAATTCACAACCAAGCAAGATTGATTTATCCAAAATGACAAGTTGATGCTGAATCTAAACAGATTTTGTATAAATTTGTATTTCTCATCTGCTTTTCTAGGGGTCTGTTATCTTTCCTGAAGCCATTTGTTTTCTCATAAGTGCCCTATTAGTATGGCATGTAAGTCTCAACATCTACTGCCCTTGAATCATATTTTCCTGTGGGCTCTCTTGTGTGTACATGAATAAAACTCTTTTTGTCTTCCTAATCAATTTTTTTTTAAGTTTAATTCCCTGGCCCCGAATAATTGAATGTAAGTTGGTCAAATAAATTTCCTCCTGGACAACAGCTATGCCTTATGACTGGGTATGGTTGCTTTTTTTTTTTAATTTTTTTATTTTACAAAAGTTTATTTTTACATCATTTTGTACATTTTTTTCCCCATCTCAATTGTAACCCCCGTGGGTTTCCCGTCACCCGTGTGCCATCACCATAATCCTGTGCATTTCCCTCCCCACCCCCCCCATTTTTGATCCCATTCCCCACTCCGCCCCCACAGAATGTCTCTGGTATATGGTTGTTCATTATTTTTGTTATTTTCTCGCCTGGTCCATTATACTCCTGCTATGAGTGAAACCATCCGGTATTTTTCTTTCTCTTTCTGGCTTATCTCACTAAGCATGATCTTTTCCAGCTCCATCCAAGTTGCTGCAAAAGACATGTGTTTCTCTTTTTTGGTTGCTGAGTAATATTCCATTGTATATATGAACCACATCTTTTTTATCCAGTCATCTACTTTTGGGCATGTGGGTATGGTTGCTTTTTATACTACAATGATGGAGTTGATAATTGTTACAGATTACATGGTCATCAAGCTTAAAATATTTACTGTATGATCTTTATGTGCGAAATGCTTGCAAAATCTATTCTAAAGACAAGAATGCTCTCTCTTTTACACATATATCTATTCACTTTCACACTAAAACATTAATAATAATGTGATAATATCATCAGATATCCAACTGGTCTTCAAAATTTCCCATTCCAGAATGGATTTATTGAAAAATAGGTTACAGGTGAGGGTCAACATGTTTGGAAGTTGCGGTTCTGAAGTCATTTTCAATCTAGAGCAGTAAGTAATCTTTCCTTGTTACCTGTAGCAGTTTATCTATTTAAGAAAAAGCTTATGTGTCCCACATTTAAACAAGGTCAGGCTAGGGATATTTAAGAAGGTGACATTTGAGCAAAAATTTGAAGGAGGCAAGGCTAGATGCCTTCTGTGAGATTTAAAGGACCTGCATTAAAGTGCTTTTTTTTTTTTTTCTGTTTAGGTTCATTCTCATTTTATAGGTGAGAAAACCAAGATTAGGCTAATTTGGAGACACTTTGATGTCAGTGAGTGAATAACAGAACAAACTTCTAGCGCTAATTGTCACACTCAGGATATTATAGCAAATATTAGAGTGGAATATGGTGTGCTAAGTAGCACAGGGGAAAGAGTTCTGGCCAGCCAGGTAGATAAGAGGAAAATGAGACAAAGACAAAGGGACCCAGTTCACCTGTGTGCTTTCCTGGAGTCCCTTATCTTAGGAGGGGTGGCTGGACTCAGCTTGCACCCGGTGACTTCACTGCCTAATTTTAGACAAGAAATGTTGAAAGAGCAAGGTTTCTGTTTGTTTACTATCTGTTTGTGCCTCCACTGGAGAGGAAGTGAGATGTAATAGAAAAGCCTTGGGCTTTGAATTCAGGTGTTTTTCAAATGTTGGTTCTGTCATTTACTATCCAAATTATTTAAGTTCTCTGAGCCCCATTTTTATCTGCAAGGAGTTAACAATAACTTTATAAATATTCATTTATTGCCACCTACTGTATGCAAAGAACTATGCATAGTAAATGTTGGGGGTAAGATAAAATATAGAAAGTGTTATTTAATATTATGTAAAGCATATAGTAGTTGTTCAATAAGTAGTCGCTACCATTGTGTTATTACCAGTGTCTTTAAGTACATCAGCAATAAGTCTTTTGGAATGATAGTAATGAAGGCATTGTGTAACTTCTGACAACTTCCATCAACAAAGCCTCAGAAGAAAATGAGCTGGTTATCCAACATATCATTCTGTTTCACAGTGGTTGATAGGGATTTGCTAATAATTTTGATCTGGTAAAGAGTCAGTCAGTAGAAAATTGGAAATTTTAATGAAGATTCTCATTAGCTGTTCCTCACAAGTAATTGAAACTATAATCTAACTCAAGGTTCTTGGCAAAGCAATTTTCATTTCAATCCTCACAAGTAATTATTATTTAGTGTTTATATCACTTTATATTTCTTAAATGTCTTCGATTATTTTTTCCCATTATTCTTTGCAGAAAACAAAACCCTTTGAGGCATTTAGCATGTTAATCTCCATTTCACAGATGGGGGATAGTGGGACCGATCTTGAACAAACACCAATGTGTCCTGTTATGCTAACCAAAATAATACAAAATTCTCTTCTAAAAGTTACTATCACCAGCAGCTGCTAGTAAACACGACATTAGTTATATGCAGAGACAGAGAAAGAGAAGAAAGGATGCTCTTGGATCAATGCTCAGTGAAGAAATTAGATTCTTTACTTGTTTTCCCTCCAGGAAAGTCAGGTGTTGAAAAACCCAGCTTCAAGATGGTGATTTCACCTCTTTGTTGCTTTAGAATTTCTATCCTTCTCCTTACCGCCTTCATATACTCTGAATTCAGGATGTGAATGATTCAGTCAGTGTTTTCTGTGTCACAACCAGCAAATCTTCAGTTACCAGCAATTACACGCATTTGTATTTGGCTCATGCACCTGTCAGTTGTCTGCACTGGTTCTGCTGAGAGGCAGTTACGACCACAGTATTTTTTTCTCATGGCAATGGCCTCAGTACAATAGCAGAAACTTAATGCATAAGCATATTTTAAATCTTTGCTGGTAGCATATCCCATTGGCCAAAGTGAGGGGCATGGGAATTGGCAAAAGTCAAGGGGCATGGGAATTTATTCCTCCCACCAAGCTACCCCAGCAGGGGTTTTGGGTGTACTGTGGCTGGGAGATGAGAGGCGATGATGTGCTGTAGACGCAGGCAGCAGCTTCCTCTTTTTGTCTTGCCTCACATCTTCCCTAACTTGCTGGTTGGAGTGTAACAGTATCTGGAGGTTAGGATCACATAGGATCAAGTCTCAGCAAGAACATGATCCCCAAGGATGTGTCAGGTAGAAATGTGATCCCCAAAGAGTCTCTCCATGGTTTTTCCTGCATGTTAAACCTAAAGCTGAAACTCTATTAATGTTCCACCCCATATTTCAGCATGTCGCAATGTGACTTTGAAGAATCCATCAAGAAGTGGAACCCACCCCCCCTACACCTGGATTCTGGGGTGACTGGGGACTTGGTTTGGCCAGTAGTGTGCACCGGACCTGATAGGATGCCACTTCTAGAGCAAGTTATAACGAGGCTTTGCAGGCTTCTGTACTTTCCTGATCACTGCTGTGAGAATAAGCCTGGGCTAGCTTTCTGAGAGGGGAGAAGTTGCTATGGAAGAGAGATCAATCCCCAAGAGGCCCCTGTTGGAGCCATTGCCGATCAGTCAGCATCTGGCTCACCTGCCAGCCCACTGCAGTCACAGCGTGGACTTAGGTCAACAAATAATACCTGATTATTGATTTGAACAACTAAATTTTGGGTGGCTTGTTAAGCACCCAATTGGTGCCTGGAACTTTTCACCTTGAACTTTCCACCTCAGCTGGCTTGTAACATGGTGTCACTTTCCCCATCCTGCACTATCTTGGGATAGATATAAAATGTTCTCTGACACCTTCTCTCATTCCCCAGGCCTGCAGTTCATGAGATGTCTGTGACTGAAGGGCTCACAAACCAATTGACTTTTTCTAGGGGGTGGCAATTTCTTTTGGAAAATTATAGGATACTAATTGATGTTGAAAATGTGATTACTGATATGATACAAACGAAAGCAAAGCAGAGTTTTCTGTTTAAGATATCAGAGGCATTTCAATTTCTGTAGAATGATAGCTAATTTAAACTTGATAGAAAACCCATTTTCTTTGAGAAATCAATGAATTATAGAGAAATTTGACAGCAGTCATTGCTTGAAATCTTAGTTTTCATGTAGGAGGCACAGTTTTACAATGATAGCTAATATGCAGGAAGACCAACCCAAACTAGAAAAAGCTATTTGGTGCTATTATGTGTTTCTGGAAATAAGTGATAATGGGATTGACATCAAATAACAGAGGCCTGATATTGAAGCGCTCCTTGTTTCTCCTCTATTTTTTTTTACCAGCACTAAAATAAAATATAAATAGAGAAATGTAAAGAGATAAGTGAGGTGACTTATAATTTAGATTTTCACAATCCTCAAGCATATTTAAGGGCAAAATTTTTGAGGTGTTGAGGATACCATCTCTGAATGTATCAGAGGAATGCTTCATTTTTGCAGTGAATGCTCAATTTCAATATTTTTCTGCTCACAACTGATCTTAGTATATGGACTTTCACATGGATAGCCATGTGTCATTGGTTAATTATTTTTTATTTTATAACAGTTTATTTTTACATCGTTTTGTACATTTTTTTTGTCATTGGTTAATTTTTAAGGTGCATGACTGTGAGTTGGGACTGGTTAGTCTTATCAGAGCAATGGGGGAGTGTATCTTAAGCAAAATAAGAATACAACAGAATGTTTCCTATTGTTTTTATATGTACCCATAAATCCACAAATCTACTTGGAAAGTTTCTTAGACATGGGAGAAGAATTGCATTGTTCCATTCATACTTTACCCCATGTCCATGCTGGCTGGCAGGGATGTTGTTATTCTTTATACCAGGGCCTCAGCAACCAGCAGGCCTCTCCATAGGGTTAACTAGAGCATGAAGGATCCAGGCCTTCTTTGCCTGCTGAATCTTTCTTGTAGGTTTTCCCAGCAGGAAGCCTTTGTCTTAAGGCATTTCACTGATGTTTTCCTAATCCTCCTGAGCTTTGGAGCTTGACAGGGAGCTGATCATTAAGGACTTGATTTGCATGATACTCTCGTTTTAAATGACTCCATTAAGGAGAGAAAAATATACCTACCAAGAGTGTGAATGCAGCAACTTTGTGTTTGTTCAATGCTCTCTCTCCTAAAACTAGAACAATAGGAATTTAATAAATATTTATTCAATGAACAACACCAACACCACCAACAAAAAACATTGAAGAGAATAGGGACCAAGAGATCTCAGCAAATTCTCAGTCCAGTTGAAACTGAACAGTTACCTTTTCTTTATATTTTTTGACAGGAGATGATTGGCCTGGGAAAAAGGATTACATATCATTTTTGAAAATTCTGCTTTGCTTCAACTTCCATTTATCCAGAACCTCTGTCCTTCCTATCCCTTTATGGTTCAGGTCAAATTCAACCCCACTTCCAGTGTGCGGTCTTTTATGATTATTGCTCTTCCATGACCTCCTGACCTAAGCAGGGAGGCTGCCTCCTGACCTCCCCATATCTGTACACTTAGAATGTGACTGAGCACTCATAGTAAGTTTGGTAGGCCTGCTGTACAAACAACTGGAGAACGTCTGTTGAGTAAGTATGTATATTGATTGGAGCTCAGGTGGAAGGCCTGATAAGAGGTCACATTTGAGATTCATTGGTGTGTGGGTTGTGAAGTAGTCACACGTGGAGATCACACCTGGAGGATGCAGAATGAGCAAAATACCTGTACACAAATACCTCAGAATCTCATTACAATGCAGGTTCTATTTCAAAGATCTGACTGAGTAAGGTCGAAAGTCTGAATTTCATCAGGCTCTGATATGATGTTGATGTTACTAGTCCATGGTCCACATTTGGAAAGCCATGGAGGTAGAGGACTGAAACCTGAGAAGTGAGAACATTTAAATAATAGGCAAAAGAGAAAATATTGCAAAGTGATTGATCAGAGGAACCAGAAATGGAAGCTATCCAGAAAATTATTGGTATGGAGTCAAGGATAGAAAGATTTTCTCAAGAAGAGAGCATGTGGGGGTAAATGTTTCAGGGGATACAGAGCAAGCAAGAGGTAGCAGTAATTGGATGCATATGCTTTTCAATACGAGAGAAATTTGAGCAAGTTTTTATGCTGAAGAGAAAGGAAGTAGAGAAGAGGTGGGATTTATAATGCGTTATGTGATTGACCAAGTAATCCCTAAGAGGGTGAGAGGCACCCTCCCTGGTGGCTCAGTGGTTAAAGCACACGCACTATGAAGTGATCGGCAGCCGCTGCAGCCTGAGTTTGATCCCCAACCCCTCCTGACCCGTCTGCTGTGTATTTCAGTGGATCTGCCTGTTCTGCTCCCCGCTCTGTCTCCGGTGAATCCTTTCATACCCCAGCACCTCTCACCTGTACCCTAGTTCTTGTATGCATTTAAAAAAAAAAATCTTAAAAAAAAAATAAAATGGGTGAGCGGTGAGGGGAATTAGAGTTTAGCAAAGAGCCAAAAAGGAGTGAATAAGCGGTCTTGTGTCATGTAGGTTTGAAAGTTGAAGGAAGAATCAGCTTTAGAGAAATGGAGTTCTTTCGTGAGGCTTCCATTGCTTTATGAAGAAAGAGTAGTGTACTGAAAAATAACAGAAGAAAGTGGTAGCATTAAGGAAAGGAGTGAAGATATGGAAGTGTTCTCGAGACATTGGGAAAGGGAATTGATGGGTCGGGATTTCTGGTAGTTCTGAGTTTCCAGTTGAGGTTTGAAGCCTTGAATTAGCAAATGGTGCCAATGCTTGGGCTCATATGATTTTTTTCCCAGAGAGCTCTGTTGGCTGGGAACCCGCACAAAATAGATGCCTCGTAGTTCAATTTTCAAAATACAAAAGGTATGAATAACCCACACGAGGTATTTGACACACTTGCTTGGATGCCCGCTTCTCATGTGTGACCTTGGAATTTCCCATTTATGATACCCAGATGTAATTTTTATTTATTGTCTTGGTAAGTGAGGTTTTGGATCTGGAGGAAACAGTCTGATTCTAGCTCAAGTAGATACTGGGGAGCTTCCAGCAATACTTAAAACCAGGATATTTTAGTCTTTAGAACATCACTGCCCAATGTGCTAGGTGCTAACCACATGCACTATTGAGCACTTGAATTATGGCTAGTCTGACTTGAGATGAGCTTGAAGCACAAAATATACATGGGCTTTTACAACTTACTACTTAATAAAAGGAAAATATCTCACTAATAATTAAAAAACAATGGTTACTTGTTAAAATGAGAAGATTTGGCTATATTAGGCAACATGAAATATATTAAGACTATTTTCACCTTCACCTTTACATTTAGAAATGTAGCTATTAGAGGATTTAAAATGACATCTGTGGCTCACCTGATATTTTTGTTAAATAGAGTGATTGTAGAGTTTTCTTCTCTTTGGAACATTTTAATATTTGATCTCTTTTTTATTTAATCACATTTTCTATTTCTGCTTATTGTGTTAGTGAGCATTCTAGTGGTATAGGTAGTTTTAGTCTTTTCTGAATTCTACCTAAATTCACGTGATAGCTGATTCTACCACCCAATTTTTGCTTGCTATTTACTATTTGGAGGAGCATGTGTCACATTGTTGGATTACTAGGTAATATTTGTCATAAATAGTTTGGACTTGCAACTTACCAGTTATGCAGAAGCTAAAACCTTACTCAAACAATGAAACTAGTTCTTTCTATGTGATAGGCTTATTCTCTCTTATTGGAAGTCAACTTTTCCTCACATCTGTAGATTAGACCCAGGGAAGGATTCTGATTGGCCCTCTTTAGGTCATATGCACCTTCCTAAACCAATCATTTGTGCAAGAGGATGTTGCACTTGACTGTTTCCATCACTTGCCCAAGCCTTTGACTAGTGGAAGAGTCTATTACCAGAAGAAAGGAGATAGAAAAGTGTGTATGCTAAGAAGAAAAAATAGTAGGGAAGGCAAGCCTGAGCCTCCTACTTGAAGGACAGAGTAAACTGTCCTGTTGTGGATTTAAGCCTGCTTCATGATGGAACACTACTCAGCTATAAAAAAGATGAGCTCTTGTCATTTGCAACAACATGGAAGGAACTGGAAAGGATTATGCTAAATGAAATAACGCAGAGGCAAAAGGCAAATATTGGATATATATGTGGAATATATAGAAACAGGACAAAGGAACTGACAAAGCTAAACCAAAACAAACCCTAGAAATAAGAGTGTAGAACAGTGGTTACTAGAAGGGGGAGGGGCCCAATGGTCTATGGTAAAAGTCCTTGGGTATTTTGATGGTAGGTGTTGTAATATACATCTGAGGAGGTATGAAACTATTCTCCTAAATCATATCCAGTGTTACCCCAATTTTCCTAGTAACCTGCTCTTCCTCCTCCTGTAAGTGGCCTTAGTGATCTCTGAAGATGGTTCAATGATCATTTGACCTAGAAAACCTTATAAAGTTATGCAAATCAAGAGGTTCAAATCTTTGTGTTCCTTTGAAGAACACTCATGAAACTGTGCAGGCCATCAAGAGTACCCTGTTCAAAAAACCACTGAGTAGCTGAAAGATAATCATTCTATGGAAGACATGTGTGTGTCATTCTGTCATTACTATGGTGAAGTTGGCAAGTGTGTGCAGGCCATACTTGCGGTTGGAGGCAGGGTTAGTAACTCAGAAAGAGCACTGACTCTTTCCCGCACATGCTTAAGCATGCAGAACAATGCTGAACTTAAGGGTTTAGATGTAGCCTCGCTGGTCATTGAGCACATCCTGGCGAACAAAGGCCCTAAGATGCCTGCGTGGTTGGATTAGTCCCTGTGTGAGCTCTCCCAGATGTTGCACAGAAGAAAAAGATATCCCAGAAGGAATGAAGAAACAAAAAGTTATGGCCAGGGAACAAGTTCAACTTAAAAGAAAATAAAAGCAAATGCCAAATGTTGGCTGCCTTTATTAGTAAATATATCTCAAGTGTCTTAAAAAAAATTCAAGCAATATTCTTGGGAAAAAATAAATTTTTAAGCAGCCTGGAATTCACCCACACAAATGTATGCAACTAAGAGCCCCAAGTCATCGTGAATCATAGACAAGGCAGGCTGAAAGTAAACACTTATGCTTTTCCTGAATCATTTTCTCTGGTTGTAAAGCCCATTCTATAGTATTTGCATGGTTTCTTTTGGCAAAGATATAGAAAGTCCTTAGCTGTAAATGCCGAATTGTTGTGTGTGACTGTGAGTGACTGAGACATTACCCACAGTAAGTCAGTGTACAGTCTGTCAGAAAAACAGCCTTTGGATTTATACTATAATTAGTACATATTTGCTAAAACTGTGTTCCAGAAAAATGTCTTTTGGATCACTTTCAAAATATTTTAAGAAAAATAAAATCCATGTTAGTTAAAATCAAGTTATAGCATTTCGTGAAAAAAATCAGTTCTTGGAGTTGGATGAAACTCTGGGAGTTCTCTTTGAAATGAATATAATCTAGAGATATGAGGGATTTAAATACTTCTGTTTCTCAGCAGATTTTGATTTTATTGTTATGATGTGCTTTTCTTTAACTGTTAATTTTGGGATTTGAGGATATAATCTGTCAAGAATTATTTATGTATAGATCTATGAGGTTATATTTTACTTTGACTCATAATTCAATCAGCTTTCATAGCCATTTACTGTAGTTACTGTTCCTCTATTGATTATACCATCCCTGTGAACATGTCCTGATAGAGAAATGGAGACTCAGAGATAGTGAGTTTTTCTCAGGTGACAAGATAATCAGAAGTCATAAACCTGTCTTCTAAATCAGATAGGATGCTTTTGACTACATGTGTCAGAAGAGTAGTGGCTTAAACAGAAAAGACATTTAACAATCTAATGTAAATTGAAGACTGGTAGTTCAAGGAGCTAGACTGTTATCTCTTTGGTTCATTTGATCTTTTCCTATAAGTCGCAAAATGATTGCAGCTATTCCAGACATCACACCGTCATATTGTAGAATCGGTCCACAGCAGGAAGGGAAGTTAGAGACCTCTCTTATTACCTTTTTCCTTTTTCTGCTCCACTTTGCTTTCTCATCTTCCTTTCTGTTCCTTTCCCATTTTCTGTTTCTTCTCCCCCTTCCTTCTTACTTCACTGACTTCCTTTACCACTCTCTTCATTGCTATCTTCTTACCTCTTTTATCCTCTTATCTTACCTTCACACTCCTTAGTAGGTATATCTTTTGAAGAAATAATTCTTCAAATATCTTAGCCAGAATTTGGTTACATTTTAACCTATAGTTGCAAGGAAGTCTGAAAAAATAAATAACAAATAACATTTTTGGTCTTTATCATTGGAGGCAGTTTTTTATTTTCACAATATTTACATTATTGTGAAAGTTCTAATAATGGAAAGCATATGTGGATTTGGTCCCAGTAGTGCCTACTAAATCTTTGTACACTAAGTCCAGTGCTCTTTTAATTTTATCTCATCGAATTTATTTTTATTGCTCAGAAATAAAATTTGTTGCTTTGTTTATTAAGAGTCTGCTCTTTAACAAATAGTGTAATAGGTGTTCTGGGCCTTCAGTAATTAAGAGATGCTGTTCTTGCTCTTGAGGTTGACTATTCAGTGAAGGAGGCAGAACCTAAATAAGAATACTTCAAGTGTAAGGCCCTCCCTGGTGGTTAAAGTGCAGCACTAAGAAGCTAAATTCACTTCAGCATGAGTTTGATCTCTGCCCTGGAGTTGCGGCAGACCTCTCCTGACCTGCCTGCTGCTCTCCTCAGCAGTGTACTTCATCAGTCTACCTGTTCTGCTCCCTGTTCTGTCTCTGGTGAATCCTCTCACTGCCCCTGCATCTTTGGCCTGTACCCAGGTTCTGTATGCATAAATAAATAACTCTTTAAAAAAAAAGAATACTTCAAGTGTAAATTAACTTTATAAAATGCAATTGTGCTGGAAAAAACAAATGATAGCAATTTAGATTAAAAAATAAATATCTTCACCTAGGATTTCGTATTCTAGAACTAAAATGGCTATCATCTGTTTGGTATTCTACTAGGAAGTCTGGTTGCAAGATGTTGCTTGATAATGATACAAAAGTCTTGCAGTGTATGTTAACACAGCTGCAACCAACATTTTTGGTGGAATGTGAACAATGAGTTGAAAGCATGGCAGTTTATAATAATCCCTTCCAGCTTCATTCATGTTGCTGAAAGTGGTGCAATTTTTTTTTGATTGCTGAGTTAATGCCATTCCATTGTATAAACACATGCATAAACACACACACAGCATCTACACATCCTTTTTTTGGGGCTCTTAGGTGGTTTCCATACCTTGGCTATTGTAAATAGTCCTGCTATGGACATAGAGTACATATTCTGTCCCAGAAAGGGAACTAATTATGCTTTCGCTATATTGTTTGTGAGACAGTCACATGATACTTTAACATATTGCATACCAGCTAAGATTATGATGAGCATTGGCAAAAGGTAGGACTTAAGATCCTCACCTTAGAAAGAAATGTTTATTGATATAATTGTACTTAAAAAAAAAAAGGAAGGAAAATCCCTGATATAATAAACATAAGCTTTTAAAGAGGACATTCAGGGGCACTTAGTATATTCACAAATGTTGTGCAGCCATTGCCTCTACCTATTTTAACAGCATCTTCATCATCCCACAAGGAACCTCTTACTTACCATGCAGTCTCTCTATGGCCTTCTCACCAGAGTCCCTGGAATCCACACATCTGCTTTATGTTTCTGTGGATTTACCTATTCTCTGTATTGAATATAAATAGAATCAGGCAGCACGTGGACTTTGGATCCAGGATTTTTACTTGGCTTCATGTCTTCAAGGCTCATCATGCTGTAGCACGAATCTGTACTTCCTTCCAATGAATGCCTGCATGCTATCCCATTGTGTGCGATAACACATTCCCTTGTCCATTCTTCACTTGATGGACGTTTGGGTTATTTCCATCTGTTAGCTATAACGAGTGCTGCTGCCATGAACATTTCTGTTCAAGTTTTTGTTTGAACACCTGGTTTCTTTTGGGTAGAGATCTAGCAGTGGACTGTACATGTACTGTTATCTACTTTATTCTGGAATTTTGTTTCCTCTAAGACACAAACATAAAGGTGGTGTTAGATCTATTTGCTTAATTGGATATTAGAACATTGAGAAAATTGAAATATTGAGATGGGAAAAGTGAACATTTTAAGTGAAAATATGTACACTTACTTCCCACAATTAGATTGAAAATTTGACTCTTAAGCACCTAGCAGGTGTCAAAGGCTTTTCTTAGAAATGAAACCTACAAGTGAGATGTTTACAGAAACCACAAAACCTGAAAGGCAGGTTTGGCTACATAAAGATAAAACCTTCTGTATAACCAAAGGAAAAAAAGTTAAAAGATAATTGGAACACTAAGGGAGCTAATTGTAACATCTGTAACAAAAGGTTGATGTCCATAATGTAAACAGTATTTACAGATCGTGTAAAAATCCAACCCAGTGTATTGAAAGGTAAATAGGCATTTTGAAAAAAAGATTTTCAAAATGGAATCATTTAATAGGTTTGAAAAAATTTAAAAAGATAGATAAGCATCCATTGATGAGGATGTAGATAAATCTTTCTTGCAAGGCAAAGAGATAGTACAGGGTCAAAGAATAGATACACAAAGTGATAGAGATCATTGGAAAGAATAGGGAGCTCAGAAATAAGCTCTGACAGATATTTGACATGGGAATAAAGCCAACTCAGTAAAGAAAGGATAAACTTTTCAACAAACAATGCTGCAATAGTTGGAAGTACTTTATGCAAACGAAAAAAAAAAATTGAAAAGAGACTTACCACAAAAATAAGCAAATTCTCATAAAACTTGAAAGTAAATCTCAAAGGCCACCAGTAATAAAAAATCAAATTGCTTACAAGGAAAAGAAAATCCGACTGCAATCAGACTTTTCATCAGCTGTACTTGATACATAAAATAAAAGTACAAGTTATTCAGAGGAAAGGGGAGACTTTTGTGGGCAGAAGAAGGTGGATACCAGTGGAGGTTAAATTTGCATCAGTTAACTAACTATGAGAAGTGGTATGGCATCCTGTGGTTGATCAAGGTAGACTGGAATCTGAACAGAAATCTCTTGAAAGTATATTTCCTGTAAGACATAAAAATGTAGAGAGGTAGTATTAGCTGTATTACTGCATCAGATTAGATGAGAAAATTAGAATGTTGAGTTGAGAAAGCTTAAACCTGAGGATGGCAGTACAATACATTTGTAAGAAAGAAAAGTGAAAGCAGGCCATGCTAAAGGGAAATGATGGGGGCATTCAGTCTAAGCGAATTGAATAATGTGAGTCTGGATACCTATAATTTTCCTCAACTGTGTCTTTATTCTCATTATAAAACCAATGGTGGCAGAGCAATTATCAAAGATAGTCATTTAATCCCTGTGCCATACTGTACTTTTTATAGAGCCTTTAGCAGCTGACAGGGTTTACTTTGAAGGAAGCCTGCTGGTCAGTGTGATTGTTCAGTCCATCTGAGCTATGATTTCAATAGAAAGCCTTTTGTTCAAAAACAAAGTAGTTTAGCTTAGTCAGTTCATCAAAAAGTATAATGCTAGGAGATGCAATTTCATCATGTGGAAAACTTTTGATGCATTATCTCATCTACTTGCCAAATGCAGCCTTGCAATTAAAATCACCCCATACGCCACCAGATGGAATTTTATGCAAGCATACATAGATGTGTGCCAGGATAGTAAGAAGAGAAGTTTCAAAGCACAGCTGCCAGCTCTGCCTGACACAGGACTGGAAGAGCCACATTTCTAAGGGAGGGCTTGCCAGACAGCAGACCTCTCAGTTTAGCCAATTATGTAAATGGAATTGGAAGAATGGTGTATACCAGGCATGGTTTCTGGAGAAAGCCCTTCTGTTGTGAAGCCCTGTCCTGGGTCTAGACTGTTTGAAAATTTTTGTTTCCTTTCCTATATTGCTTTGCTTTTCCTGACTTGTGGAGAAGCTGACTCATGAGAAGACAGAGTGTGAAATGTAGGATCGTCACAAAGACCTAAAATCAGTGGAGACAATGGAATTTTAGGCACTGATGGTGTTTTTAAAGACTTAAGATTTTTTTTTTTTAAAGCAAAGCAGAGCGCTGGAGCATCTTCCCGGTTCAGGGCGAAGCGATGTGCATAGACTGTGTGGAGAAGGAATATCCTAACCAGGGTACCACGTGCCTGGAGAGTGGATCTTTCTTGCTCCACTTCACAGGCTGTGCAGTATGTAATAAGTGGGACTTTATGCTGATCACCAACAAATCTTTGAAAGAAGAGGATGGAGAAGAAATTGTTACCTATGATCATCTGTGTAAGAATTGTCATCAAGTTGTAGCCAGGCATGAGTATACATTCAGTATCATGGATGAATTTCAGGAGTATACCATGCTGTGTCTGTTATGTGGCAAAGCTGAAGATATTGTCAGCATTCTCCCTGATGACCCCCGACAAATGACTGTTGTTCTAAGAATCCTGCAGTTCAGTTGTAATTCTGTTGTGTTGGTTACAGTATAGCAATTCTGATGACTTGTTTTATGTAGATTATAATGGAAATTACTTTTTTTTAAATTTCTGTTTAGACTCACCCATTCTTTGAAAGGAAAAGTTATTACGGGGGGTTCTCTCTAGAACTGAGCTCCTCTGCCGAAGTTCTTAGTTTACATACTTAAATTGGAGCGAATAGATAAATCTTCCATTCTTCAAATAATGTATGTAAATACTCTCCGCTCCTTATGGGTGGGTTTGGCATTGTCACTTCCTTCCTAAGAGTACAGTGTGGAAAGAGGAAAAATATAACCTTACTGTGGGGCAACTTGATAACCGCCAGCTCAGCCAGGTGGTTAAGAGTAACAGGTGCAAGGAGACAAGGGAGGAGTATTGGGGGGATTGGCGAATAACAACTGCAAAGGTAAGCTTTGTTCCTACTATGTACCCTTTATGGGAGGTGATGAGAATGGCTTTACCTCTGGATGTTGTCCCCAGAATTCAAGACTGTGGCCTCATCATGAGAAAAACATCAGACAAGTCCCAGTTGAGGGGCATTACCTGACCAGTTCTTAAAACCTTTGCAGTCATCGAAGACAGGAAATCAGAAAATCTCCAACAGCCAAAAAGAGCCTAAGGAAATAACAAGTAAATATATTGAGGTACCTGGATAGGATCCTGGGACAGAAAGGGGCCTTTGTAAAAACTGGGGAAGTCTGAATAAAGTGTGCGCTTTAACTAAAAAGAAAAAAAAAAGTAAAGCATCACCAGGGAGATTATTTTGTTTTCTCATTCTTTGAAGCCAAAGCAAAGCCCAGGATATTATGATCATGGAGCGTCCACTGGGACTGTGAGCAAAAACCCTAGTGTGTGTCTGAAAGCATTGAAAAGAATAATTTATTATGACAGGGAGGAATGTAAACATTTTAGAGACTGGGCAGGGCCTACGAAAAAAGTAATTTTGAATGCAGTCCTGAGGAGAGAAAGGGGGAGTTTTCCACTATGCTTCATGCATTTTTCTGGTAAAAATCTCAGCATGATTCAGAAGACGCATCTTCCTTTAACCGGGATGCTGCCTCCCTATCATCAATCAGGCAAACACAGTTTTAGAATCTGTGTTCTAGCTAGAAGTTTCATTTGGAGAAAAAACTGCTGGCTGTAAAAATGAGTCACCACTGCCTAGAGCAAAAATGACTTGAGAAACTTTAGTTCAGTGAGTAAACAGGCAGGTGTTAAACTGTTTTATTTCAAAATAGGTGTGATTTTGTGGTTCCCTCCTATCTGTTCCCTAGTGTTTAGCAGTAAAATTTCTGTGAGCTGTGATGGTACTTAACAGCTCCCCTTGGGGTGTAAAGGAGGAGACATAAGACACAGAATGAATGGGCGAATACAGGCATCAGACTACTGGGAACAATCAGATACACAGTCAGATGTTCATTTGTAAATTAATATGCAACAATCAGCAAGCTTCTTATATGAAATGTTAACAAGATTTACATAAGCCATGTAGCAATTTATGCAGAAAATAGCATGGAAGAATCTATTGTGTTTATATTGGCATCATAAAACATAAAATACCAAGAAGTAAACAATAAAACAGATAAAGGACTTTTTGGGAAGAAAACTGTAAAATACTGTCATAAAAGAAGTCTTGGAATATTTTGTTTTTAGTTAAGATTCATTATTTCTCATTTTTTCTTTTAAATATAATTGTGGGGGGGTTTTCTAAGACAACAGATAAGTCACTACAGGCCATTTACTGTTTGCACAGAACTTTCCAGAATGGGGGCACCCTATGCTAGCTCTTTTGGTGGACATTAGATGTGTCTGTTTTTTTTGAAAACAGTGTTAGAAAAATTTGCTGATATGTATATTTCTTTATATTCAAAACACTTGATACATTTCTAGCAATGGAACACCTAGCTCAAAAAGCCTGCCATGGAAACATTTTGACAAATACTGTCAAATTGTCTTCCAAGAAAGGTTGATTAGTATATACTTTTTTTAAAAAAAAATTATTTATTTATACATACAGAACTGGGGTATAAGCCAGAGGTGCAGGGGCAGTGAGAGGATTCACCAGAGACAGAGTGGGGAGCAGAACAGGTGGACTGATGAAGTACACTGCTGAGGGGAGCAGCAGGTGGGTCAGGAGAGGTCTGCCATGCCATGTGGGTCACCTCCAGGGTAGGGATCGAACTCATGCGGAAGTGGCTTCAGCTTCTCAGTGCTGTGCTTTAACCTGCTGCACCACCAGGAAGGGCCCAGTATATACTTTTCCAATGATGCTTTACAGTTCTCCCCCACATCCCCACTGACACTGAATGTTGACTGTCATAATTTTTTTCCCTCAATCTACTAAATGATATGTCCCCCTTCTCATACTTGCATGTCCTTCAATATATTGGTTTGTCCTAAAAAAGACTTGTAGCTACTGCTTATGTCTTAGGAACACTGACCTTTTGTTACTTTGCTGCAAATAATTGAGTCCAGTTTTCTAGTTACCTTTTCTTGAACAGAAGTTCTTCATTTTTTGAAGTCAGATCTGCCTTTTAAGATGTGTGGCTTGTGTAGACATTTTACTTCTGGGTTTCATTTCTACCTTAGAGAGCCTTTGACACCTGCCAGGTGCCTAGGAGTCAAATTCTTGATTTAATTGTGGCAACTCTGTGGAGCGCTGGTCCCTACTTCCTAATGCCAATGGTCCCCACCACAGGCTAGCAGATCTCAGCTGTGGCTCTGGATGTCCCTCTCTCCCCAGATTTCAGCAGCTGTTTATCCTCTAATGATCAAAAAAGAACATTGATTGTCAATCTGGTCTGCTTTTTCTTGCTATAAGTTGATGACTTCCCATCTTTTTTATATTCTGCAGCTAAAATGAGAAACCTTTTAGTGTAACTTATTTTACATAAGTCTACTAGGTTTATGTAGATACAATTTAGTCAGCAAAGAATTCTGGGGAGAGCAGGATTTAGGGGTGGCTTATCAGGTGTGAGTTTTGTCTGAATGTCTGAAAGAGATTTTAGAGAACCATGGGCAGATGTGAGTGGTTGGATATTGTAGGTTTGAGTGAGGTAAAGGGTTGGGGCTGAATTAGCACAAATGTGGTGTTGTAGATCTCTGGTAGCTTCTGATCTCCCTCAGCTAAGCCCTGTACATCCAGTTAGCGTAAATGACCTGACTCTTGTTCTTTCCCTGATCTCTACTTTCCATCTTCTAATCTTGTTCTCTGAGCTTCAGAACTGACCTCTTTGCTAGTTCTTAAATAATCAAGGTTGCTCCTGCCTTCTAGTCTTTGGTCCTGCTGTTTCCTCTGTGGTAATGATTTTCCACTGGGTTCTCTCCTCACCACCTACAGGACACAGAAGTGATCAACTCAGTGATACTTTGCTGAAAATTGCTGACCCACATTTCAGCCACCTGTTCTGGTTGTTCAGATCCCCCTTCTCCTTGGCACATGCCACCGTCTTGCATCCTTTAGCTGGCATATGGTGTATATCTCCCATCAGATTGTATACTCCAAGGGAAAGGAACTTTTCTGTTAATTCATTTTCTCGCCAGGTCTATGTATACATTATGAAAGTGAAAAGAAGCAGGTGAAAATAAGTTTAATAATACACATTGCATCTCAGATATTTTTTTCTCAACATGTGCTTGCTATACAAATTATTAACGAGACAGTTTGCATTCTTTTTAGATTTTATGCCTTCCTCATTTGGAGTGTATTTCATACTAACAGCACATTTAATTTGCACAAGCCACATTCCAAGGGCTGGGTAGCCACAGATGACTAGAAGCTACAGTTTTGGGAGCACATATTGAATTATAGGCTGTTAAGCTTGGGGAACATTTTTCTTAGGAGAAGTGGGATACTATTGAAGAATTCTAGGCAGGGTTTAGGATTGACATGAGGAGATTTCTAGTAACACAATTCACTGTTACAGCAGAGTAGAAGATGAACTAGAGGGAGTTGAGAATATGCATAGAGAAATCAGTTTAAGAACTAGAAGATGGATTAGCTGAGAGACATATATAAGTGTCGGATTAAGGCGGGGCATCAGAAAAAAGCAGAAGAGACAAGATTCAGGAGATATTTAGTCAGGAAATTCCACAAGGCTTGCTAATAGACTAAATATAGGTGAATCTAAAAGTCAGAAAGTAATTAGATTATAATGTTTTGTTTTCAGTTACACGGAAAACAGGCTTGATAGAAGTATTGTTTTGAAGAGTTTCTCCCATTCCTACGTTACCTATGATTTGTGAGTTGTAGAAGTACTATGATTTTGCAGGACTTTGCTTTTATGGCAAAAATCTAAATGGCCACACGATGGTGCTAAAGTCTTGGCAGTTGGTATGGATTTTCAGAACAGCTTGCAAATTCCTTTTACAAAAGTATCACAGCCGTGGCTTAGTTATTTTATTAAAAACACACACACACACAAACAAAAAAAAAACCCCACAAGCCCTGCAAAAACCCAACAAATTCATTGCGCATACATGATTTGTTTTTTGTATTTTCAAAGCGTAATGTTTTATTTCTAACCATGTTCTTAACAGGTAGACTTGACTTAGTCCTCTTTATTTTATAGTTATAAAAATGGGGTTTTCTCATAACCCAATATGACACATTCTCAGTGGGAAACAATCCTATATTTATTTGTTAAGGATGAGATCAGTTGGACCAGTGTAAGATAGAATGCCCGTTCTTTGGGGACTTTCACTGTAGTTCTTTTGGAAGACATGCCACTCTTTAATGAGAGATGATTGTAATAAAGCTGATGAATCCAGATACCACATTTGAAATGATTTGTTAGAGGTGGTTCAATGCCCTATTGATAGTTAATTAAAAAAAAGAAACTTTATTTATTTATTTATGCATACAGAACTGGGGTAGGGGGGAGAGATGTAGGGGTGGTGGGAAGATTCACCATGGACCAAGTGGGGAGCAGAACAGGCAGATGGATGAAGGGCACTGCCGAGGGGAGCAGCAGGCGGGTCAGGAGAGGTCTGCCACGCCATGTGAATCCCTCAGGGCCCAGGGATCAAACTCATGCTGAAGTGGCTTTAGCTTCTTAGTGCTGTGTTTACCTGCTGCATCACCAGAGAG
Organism: Condylura cristata; assembly: GCF_000260355.1. NCBI lineage: Eukaryota > Metazoa > Chordata > Mammalia > Eulipotyphla > Talpidae > Condylura > Condylura cristata. Next base: position 2,865,215 of record NW_004567134.1, on the reverse strand, counting down.
GACCCTAGAGACCCAAATTTTAAGGCACATTTGAATCCCAAGAAAAGATCATTTATTTATTTTAAAATTCTTTTTTGAAGTTACATAGGTTTACAACATTGTATGTGATTTAGAGGTATAAGATCAGATTCTTTAGGTGTTTGTTACCACGCTTCACCAACCACAAAGGTTCCGGAAGTCCTCTTTCTGTTCTCCCTGTTCTCCTCTCCCTTCTGCTAGTCTCAATTCTATAGTCAGATTTCTAGGCTTTGTTACTGGTTTGGTTTTATCAGGCCTTGTGTTTTGTTTCTTTATATTGTACATATAAGTGACACTACCTGGTATTTGTTTTTGTCCTTTCACTTATTTTGCTTATCATTATCATAAATGTCAAGAATTTCTTTTTTTTTTTTAGAGCTAGATAGTATTCTATTGTATGTATATACACCGCACTTTCCCTAATTCACTCACCTGTCCTTGGTTACTTAGGTTGTTTCCATAGATTGACTATTGTAAATAGTGCTGCAATGAATTTAGAAATGCATTTGTTTATTCAAATTAGTGTTTTGGTATATTTCTAGGGGTGGAATTCCTGGGGCACATAGTAGTTCTATTTTTTTTTTAAAGATTTATTTATTTGTACAGAACTGGGGTACAGGCTAGAGATGCGGGGGGTGAGAGGATTCACCAGAGACAGAGTGGGGAGCAGAACAGGCAGATTGACGAAGTACACTGCTGAGGGGAGCAGCGGGTGGGTCAGGAGAAGTCTGCCGCGCCATGTGGGTCACCTCCAGAGCAGGCGGGGATAGAACTCATGTGGAAGTGGCTTAAGCTTCCTTGTGCTGTGCTTTAACCCGCTGCGCCACCAGGGAGGGCCCGTAGTTCTATTTTTAATATTTTCAGAAGTCTCCATACTGTTTTCCACAGGAGCAAAACAAGTAGTATTAGAAGCATTAAAGGGAACATTTATTCACTCAGTTAACTGTGTTTTTGCTGTGGCTCAAAGCTCATTGTGTAGGGTTGACAGTTGATCCATAATGCCATTAAACTACCATCATCTAGAAATGTAAATGCTGTGAGCAATAGCAGTCACAAGGCTCATAAACATAAAATATCAAGTACCATCAAGCAAGGTCTACAATTTTAAGTGCCAGAATCCCAAGAAGTCTGCACCATGACTGTTTTCACACAGTGCTAGAAAACCAAAACCTAGACTATGTGTTACCAAGTGTCACAAATGTCCAGCATATTACTGTGCTGTCATTAACATTTAGAAGTACAAAGTTTACCAGCTTTTAGACCACAGGTGAGCAAACTCTGATCTGCATGTTTCCCATCTGCTTTTGATGATGTTTTATGGAACACAACCACACCTATTCATTTATATATTGTCACACCTGCTTTTGTATTATAATAGCAGAGTTGAATAATTTTAGCAGAGACCTTTTGCTGGCAAAGTCTCTGATGGTTTAAGAAAATGTTTGCTGACATTTGCTACCGACCCCCAACCTATAAAACCACAAGTGTCATTAATTCCTAGAATCAGATTTCCTTCAAATACTTTAAGTCAAAACTGCTACCAGATGTACCCAACATCTAGAAACACAGAGGCATCAGTGAGTAACGTATTCAAGAAGTAAAAGACTTCGTGGGAGGACTGATCAAGCACTAGTGAAAGCTGGACAAGAAAACTTACAGCTTATGTCTCTGAATTTCTTTTAGAATAAGGTTAGAGAATATAGATAAAGTTTATAGGTCTTGTCAGAGTTCTCAGGTAAGTTGTTATTGATTCTATAATTTTGACCTTTCTTAGGAATATTGTTTTGGTAAGAGAAGAAATAAAGAGAAGGAAGTAAAACATTTTTCATATATGAATTCTCCTTGGATATAAATTCTCCATTTCAAGAGTACTGATTTCATTAACCTTGAAATATCAGAGCATGGATAAAAGATTGTGAATATAAATGAACTCAGAACTTGTTGACATCTACTTTAAATAGCAATCTAAATACTGTCAAAAGGAAAAGGGCTGTTGCGTTAAGTTTGGTGATGAGGCTGATGTGAGGCTTGAAGGCACAAATGCTACACAATAAAACACTCATATGTTATTGTTTAATGTGATAACTAAGAAGGAGAGCAGAGTTACTTTTGGACTTGGGTAGCGAAGTGAGTGTTGGGCCAATAGAATTCTTGGTTTGGAAGGCTGATGTATAACTTAGAAAGCAATCTACAAAGTGCCTTGAGACTAAGCAAGCAAAGCCATTTATGTACACTGGTCATGATGCATTTTTGTTTGAAAAACAGAAAAAATATGTCATGACTTTTCCAATAACCCAATATTTAAAGGCCCAGGAGCCCCTTGGGTGTCATCAAAGGAAAACTTAGCAAAAGATGAGTTATAGAGTCTGAAGTGTGGTTCTGTAATTGTGTAGCCTTGAGGTACATACTAAAATCTGAACTTTGCTTCTTCACAAATAAATCGAAGCTCATCCTCAGTATCATCATTTTCTTCATTATCATCCTCAGGGTCATGACACTCTTGATGGAGGCAAAGCAGGGTGTGAGCACATGAAAACATATAAACTTCAATTTCAGTGTCCGTAAATAAGCCCTATTTACACCATGAGTCCTGTTTACTTAGCTATTGTCTGTGGCTGCTTTCATGTTATAGCAGCAGAGTTGAGTTGCTGGTGAGAGACCACATGGCCCACAAAACTTAAAATATTTACTATCTGACCTTTTACCAAAAAAATTTGCTCACCCCTGATTTATGCTAACTTCAGTTCTCTAAATCTTGTTCTGACATCATGGGAATTTTATTTCATAGGTTTTTGGAAATGTTATTAAATGCTTAGGAATGTTACCAGTATTTAAGCTTTAAAAAATGTTTTAAAAACACTCGGCCATTGGTGAACAGGGTGAGATGGTGATGTTTGCTAACATGTGAATATACCTTCTGGTGACTACTGTGCAGGAGCTGGAGGACCTTTTCTGGGCATCAGGAGATCCAGTCTTAGACCGCTCACAGTTTGACCCACGTGGGCCTCCTTCCCACCTCTGTAAGCATGAAGCTGACTGGATGATTTCTGAGCCCTTTCCAGCTCTGCTCTGCAATGACTGTATCATTCAAATAGATGGTTGTTCTTCAGTTATTAAGAATACTTTTGCTGACTTTGAGATAAATAACCAATTTCATGGCCAAGAATCAAAATTTAAATGCTTGCATGGCTCAGACAGTTCAAATAGATGACAGTGCTCACCCAAAGTTACAAAAGGTCATGAGAAGCATGAGGCAAGGAGGCTCACCCCCTTGAAGGGAGTAGCTGTAACTAGATGCCAGCTGGCGATTAGTGCTGCTGTCTCATTCATATGTTCAAGAGATAATAGAAAATCTGGATTTTAGTATCACATCTTATGTTTGAATCTAGATAGTAAACAAAATGCAATGCATTTTACAGTGTCCTCCCACTCCCAATCTCTTAATACAGAATGAACCTCTGTGTTGATTTTAGAAATCTTACCTCTGTGATAGGTAATTCTTACTTAGCTTCTTACTGAGAATGGACAACGAAGGTTCTTCAGGGACCATTGTCACTCACCGGGGTACCTCACCCCTTTTTTTTTAAGATTTACTTATTTATGCACAAAGAAATGGGGGTACAGCCAGAAGTGCAGGAGCAGTGAGAGGATTCACCAGAATCAGTGGGGAGCAGAACAGGAAGATCAACAAAGCACACTGCTGAGGGGAGCAGTGTGAGGGGATAGAAGAGGTCTGCTGTGCCCTGTGGATCACCTCCAGGGCAGGGATCAAACTCGCACTGAAGCTGCCATGGCTTGACTTAGCTTCGCAGTACAGGGCTCCAACCTGCGCCACCAGGGAGGGCCACAGTATCTCACCCCTTTTGTGCTCACTTTGAAGCCCATCTTTCCTATGTTTGGTTTCACATTGTTAGCCAGAACAAACTAGCTCAACTAGAATGTGGATGGAGAGCCTGGGACTGTTATATGAAAAACTACTCTTTTAGTTCTTTTTTTTTTTTTTGGGTGGGGTTGTAGGGACATACAATAGTTTTCTTAGTGAGTGTCATTTGAGTGCCTACTGTGTGGTAGAATTGCTGCAGTGATTGGGGGTGCAGCAGCAACCTAAATAAAACCTTATTCTCGGGTCTCCCGGATGGTGCAGTGGGTTAAAGCACAGCACTAAGAAGCTACAGCCACTTTAGCATGAGTTTGAACCCCACCTGGACAACGAAGGTTTGAACCCCGCCTGCTCGGGAGGTGACCATGAGGCGCGGCAGACCTCTCCTGACCCTCCTACTGCTCCCCTCAGCAGTGTTTCGTCAGTTTGCCTGCTCTGTTCCCCACTCTGTCTCTGGTGATGCCTCTCGCCATCCCTGCACCTCTGGCCTGTACCCTAGTTCTGTATGCACAAATAAATAAATCTTTAAAAAAAAAAACAAACCTCATTCTCCTAGGACTTCCTAAAGGGAAAGATACACATCGAATAAACACATGTACTGCCAGATTGTGACAAGATAAGTAATGGCATAGATAGAATGATTTTCAATTATGTGTTTATGAGGGTCTCTCTGAGAAGACGCTGGGCACAGAGACCCCAATGAAGTAAGTAAGCCATTGGAATATTTTTAGGCTGAGAGGACAGCAAGTACAAAAGCCCCAAGATAAATTTCTTGTTGTGTTTGAGAAATATCAGGGGAGCAAGTGTAGCTGGAGCATGGTCATCCAGAAGGGTAGAGTAACAGCAGGTGAGATCCCGGAGCCAGCCAGATATGAAGTCATACAGATTCCGTGGACTTAGGGGAGACTTTTAAGAGTGTAGGGAAACCATTAGGAGGTGATATCATCTCATTCACCTTTTAAGAGCCGCACTCTGGCTGCTGTCAGGGCGGGAGTTTGCAGCAGGGCCACCGGTTAGGAAGCTACTGCAGTGATCTAGGAAGACGGATGGTGGGTGAGGCCGTGTTGGAGTGGATGTGCTAAGAAGCAGCAGAGGTAACGCCTGGTCCTTGTCTAAAATAATTCAGAGTCCACATCCGAGAAATAGTTCTTGATTTCGTCTTTTGTACTAGGCTGGGTTTCTCCTTTCTGTGATTTCTTCACTCAGCTCCTGTTTATTTCTTTAGACATATGATGTTTGATTGAAATGCTTTATCTGTTATCTGTCTGTCTGTGAGTTTTTTTTTTTAAAATGAGGGATCTTGCCTATTTCTTTCTAGTGCCAAAGCATTATGCTTTTACATATTTATATTGAATAGTTATGTAAATCAATACATTGATCGGAAACATTATTGGGAAGAAGTGAATTGATAGGGAGGTAAGATGATTGGAGAGTTACCAGTATCAGTGGTTTGTAATTTTAGTGGATAGGTTTTGCTTGGTGATCAGACTTTTTTTGGTGCTGGTCTTCAATCCCAACCAAATAGATCGACTGAAAACTACCTTTCAGATAAATAGAATCTCACGACACCTCTGTGTCTGGGGCTTCATGACATAGCAAATTACTTCTGTGCAACTTCAGAAGTTTCATAAAAAAATACCTTAAACTGTTTTCTACCTTTGAGAGTAGATAGCAGTTTGAAGCTTATCGATGGTGGAAGGATAATTATAGACATGCCATGTATCCCTCAGCTTCTCTGAAACAGAAGCATTCTATGCTATATGCTTATACAGCTTCACAACCCATGTGTCAGAATTTCCTCTCCTTTGCATATGAGACATAGAAGAAAAAAGTGTCAAAAATGATCTTAGTGGAGAAATGTTTTGCTGGTTATTCATTTTCATGTGGTGATATTGTAAAAGGTAGTATTGTAAAAGAAATCTTGTAAATCTGCTTTTGAAATGAAAATGGAAGAAAATTTTGAATAGATTTGAGCCCAGGACTGGGCCCGCACGAGGCCCAGACTACTCTTGGGCATTCTTTCTCTCTTACTATTGGTTGATTTTCTGAATTTGACAGGGGACGTGGGTTAAACTAACAGAAAAAAGCTATGTTTCACTTGTGCATTTATTCAATCAATAAATTAACAAGCAGTGGCTGAGGCATGGTATTTGCTTTAGGTATAGTAGTGCCAAGTGGGGGAATTCCATCAGCTCGGGGTTCTGTTTCATTGTAGATAACTGAAAATTCGACTTGAGATTACTTTCCTCATGCAGTGAGGAAGCTAGAAAGGGGCTGTCTCTGGCAGCTATTGTTGCACCCTGCAGGCTGACTCCAGCTGGCTCTTCTCTCCTCCCTTAGAGTTTTGCTTTCCCTCTCATGATTGTAAGATATTTGCTTCATCCCTAGCCCCATGTCTGTGCTCCTGAAATTTTTCATGTATTTTCAACCAAGCACAGTGCCCAGCTCCTGAGAACTACTCAGACATAAATTGAATAAATAACTCGATTCAGTGAAAATGTGCTGTACAAAAGTGCACAAATGTGGACACTAAGCCTTCCAGTTATCGTCAGGAGACTGGAGCCATTTGCTTTTGCATTGTTGCAGGTTGTGTTCTCTAGGTGGATTCAGAGATGTAGCTATTTGGGAAGGAAAAGGTTTGGAGGCAGCATTAACTGGGGGGGAAATGTTGATGATGTGATGCAGGCCCAGCTCACGCTTGATAGGTAACTCTATAACAAATGCTCCTTCGTGTTGGGCTGAAATGGTTGGATCTCCCTCTTTGTCTCCCTTTTTCCCCTTAGCAACACTCTCACACCCCAGCCTGGCACAGGATGCCCTGGGGAGCCCAGCAGGGGTTCCATGAGAAGTCTCTCTCTAACTAGGACCAGAGTGACCAATGGCAGCACATTCCATGATTACTGCATTCCCTACAGCGGACCAGTAAATCTTTTTTAAAAGAATGTTCTGGATAATATTTCTCCCTATCTGCTGTAGCATGATATTTCACCTTACTTGTCATAACACGAGATTTAAATAACAAGATACAAGAAATAAAAAGAAAGAAGAAAGAGGGAGAGGTGTAATGGTAACAGAAAGTTCAGCTTGAGGAACAAAAGCGAAGACTTGCTGAAATTAGTGGCGACTTTGCCCATATAGAGACAGCATCAAAAACGAAGGGTTCTCATTGGCCAGAGGCCTGGACTTAGGCAGAGTGGCTCATTAGCAGTAAGTTCTATCTAAGACTGAATTGACTGGAGGAGCAAGGTCTGTAAGGGGAATTTCTAAGGCAAGCTCCCCACTCCTTGAGCTCTGAGTATGGAATTTGAGCTTGGAGAGCCCAAAGAGAGCCCCATCTTGTGGTTAGAAGAGGAAGCCGCTCACCTTGGGGAGGGAATAGTTTGCTTTCTATTTCTAATAGTATGGGCTAAAGGGGGTGCTTCCCCACTTTAAGACTAAATACATTTTCCCTGGAAATTGATTTTATCCCTCATTTCTACGTGGACGCCAAGCAGGACCTGCTTTTTAGCATCCTTGTAGTTTGCCTTCGTTCCCTGTGCTTTTCCTCACCTGCTACATTCTTCCTGTCATTTTCTTCTGCTCATATGACTGCAGCTAATCAGGGGCTGAACTGATTTGGCTCATGGAGGATTTGCTTTTAAGTAATGAAAGTCTGGGTGAGATCAAGGCCTTCACGACTTCAGGGAATAACTCAATTGTGGTGAACCTTTTTTGTCATGAAGTGGGAGAACTACTTGGTGAGGAACGAAGAGCTGGAAGTTTGGAGCCAGATTTGCCTTAGCTTAACTCAGTTTACATTGTGTTTACAGAGAACAAAAAATACTGCACTTTAATTATAAGCATGTAGTTTTGTTGTTTTTTTTTTTTTAAGGACTGCAAATAATACAGTTTCTCTCACTAATCACATTCTTAGCATATAGCAGTGTAAACACTCTCGGAGATATCCAAATATGATCACAAACGCACCATTATCTGGAGAAAATACAGTCATTGTAGTGTTACCATTTCCAAGTCAAAGCTGTTATTAAAGAAAAATGGTGACTTCAGACGAGCACCTGGGCTTTGTCAGCAGAACCCTTGCTAGTAGTGATGACCTTGTTTTGATTTTGAATTGTATCCTTTTCATTATACTTATGCCATTGTTATTATTTGTATCATTGCTTTTGAAGATTCTGAATAATGTCTTAATTATTTTGGTAGAAACACATCATTAAAAGCAAATTGCTTTTATTAGAAATGTGCTGGTGTGTTTTGCTTTGGGAAGGAATATTTAAAAAGGCTTCACACATTTGTAAAGAAGCCGGAGTTTATTTTCAGCTACCTGGGATGTGCTGTGCTGTTGTTACCTCCACTGACAGGATTAAGATCTGTTTGAATCCATCCACACAGGCAAGGTGGACAGAAAGAATGCCTGCTTCTTTGAAGAATTTGCATTTTAATTAAAAAGTTAATTGTTTGCTGAATATAAAACTAATGCAACTTAATATATTCTGGAAAATGAAAAAAAAAAGCATACATATACAATGTGAAAATTTCCTTTAACCTTGTTACCCAGAAATAACCACTGGTAATATTTTGGAGTATGTCTAGGGGTACTTAAAAAATATAGATATATCTGTAATTTATAAATACTGTGTCACTATATATAATTCTTAAATATAATGTATAATATGTATGTGTGTAAAAATGCATGGTTAAGGATGGACCATCTCATAACTTGCCCTCTTAATTATTCACAACATTACTATTCTAAGATACTTTATGCTGGTGGCAAACAATTGCAATATATGAATGGACTCACTATACGTAAGCAACTGCCATTTTGGACTTTTGGTTGTTTTAGGATTTTTATCAATTTTTTAAAACATTTCTATGTATAAGGTCTAATTTTTGTAGATTTCTAGAAAAGCAAATGTTAAGCAGAAGGATAGAGAAATGCTCAAAGTTTTTGATACAGTTGGCTAATTGCTTTACAGAAAATGTGTAGAATTCTATACATGCTCAGTATTTAAGAAAGCACATTTCATAGTATCCTTTTCAGACCCCGGGCATTGTCCCTAAAAAGAGAGAGGGAGAACACTTGCAGCTGGCATAGACAAATGTAGTTACTGGCGGACAGGCACTCTGTGGACATTTATCTGCAGATCTACTTACCTGCTTGTCTTTTGCCCTTTTTTTCTATTGAGTCATTAAATCTTTCCTTACAGCCTGACCTCCTTAGCTATTAAGAATAATCACTTTCATATGTATTATAAAATGATTTCCAACTGATTTTATTTAATGCATCAGTGCCTGTAACTAGCTTCAAATTTTTCATAATGTGATGTATTCATTTTTTCTTCTCTGTTTTTAGATTTGAATATTTTTATTTTACTGAGACCAAAGTTTCCCTCTTGGAAATTTTAGGTCCTACCCAAATAAATTGGGCAGCACTTCTGGGGTTCAAATGTGGGTGGGTAGAGAAATTTGTGTGGACTTTTTTTTGGGGGGGAGGGCCATAGTCTGATTCCTGCTAGGTTCTGGTTTCAGATTTTTTCCTGTAATAGTTTTGTACCCCCTGGCCTTTCATTGGGCTCTTTTTTTTTATTAAAAATTTCTGATTTTTTTATTAAAAATTTCATGCCAAATTTCAAGAATTAGGGTTTTCCTGTGGTAGAGAGAATAGGTACCTTAGAATCAGATGTACACACTTGAATTAAAATCTTAATTCTTCTGCTTATTAACCACTGGTATTGAATAATTCACTTAAGTGTCACTCAATTTTTTAATCTGAAAAATGAAGTTTGTAAGATTTGCCTCATGAGTTACTCATATTAGAATACATTTTCCTTCTATTACTGTCTTCCCTTCTCTTAATTTCTTCTTCTCTCAGTCTTTCTTTTCTCCCCAATTTTTTTCTTTCCCTCATCTCTTCTCTTTACATTTCTGTTACTTTAGTAAATAAAGAATAGAACTTGAGACTCAGAAGTTACTTGGTAAGTTTCTGTTAACCTTTTAGATCATAACAGTATCTCAAGTCTTTATCTCTTATCTTTCTCTACTGGAAATTCTCCTAGTGCATCCAACCTTATATTTCCTAAATTTCTTAGAAGCAGTGAGCTTAGCTAATTTGGATTTACTTTAACCTGAGTTTATCACTTTCCCTTTACATACAGTCAACTGAACTACAGTTCAGTTCCTGAAGTCCATCTTTGGGATTTTATCCCTATAATCTTGACTTATTTTTACACTAAAGCTCTTTCTTTATTTGCAAACATGAGTCTTTTGTGACCATTTACTCTTCACAGAATTTATAAAAATATTAAATACAGCCTGGAGAGACGTTGCCTGGACATGTTTACAATCAGGTTCTGTAAACTAAATAAGTGGGGTATCATGAGAGCCACTTTCTGGGGCACCTTAACTCACAAATGGCTCCTTAATGAGCTCCACCCAAAACGATGCTCCCCAGAAGCCAGCCTCACACCCCGTGCTCCTGCTGATATGGTCCCTGTTGCTCGGACAATTGTGAGTCAACAGACGCTGTCTTCCTTCTCGCCTTCTCTCATCTGGTCTTTCCAGCGGGCTGTGAAATGGCCATCATCTTGAGAAATATCAAAGTCGAATACTGGAGAGAGAGAGAAGGGCAAATGTACACAGTGAAGCTGAGAAGGCTTTTGAGGCTTTGCTCTAGTTCCTGCTGGAGGCCAGCGTCCATTTCTGCATTGGGAGTTCCTGGATTATCCCTTCATTTCTATGACACTGACACATTCTGATTTTTCTTAATCTAGCTTTAATTAGCTTCTCATGCAGTTATGGAGACCTTAAGGGCTGACATTCAATTCTAACCGAGTACTTATCAGTTACAGAGTTTAATTTCTTTACCCTTTCAGTTAGATGAAAAGAGGTCAGGTCTAATATTGTGTTCTTTTACTATACTTTACATTTTAGAAATTGTATGTATTTGGTCTTTGCTTTCATTTGTTTCTTCTCCTGCCTGCCTATGCTAAGATTGATATTACCCCAGTAAAATGTAATTCTCAAGGATTACTGCTAAAGTTAATTTGTGTGTTGTCATTACTTAATCTTTAAGCATAGCCTGTGTGCTCTGTGATTTACCACATTCTCCATTCTGTTGTTGCATCTTATGTGATGCCCGCAAATGTTTTTATGATTTCATTATATGAGAGATGGTAGACTAATTTTTTATTTACCTCTTAGTGTTCCCATAAGATTGTCACACTGTGGAATGGAACTCAATTCTTTGTTTAATTCTAGCTGACAGCCAGGAATTAGACAAACAAACAAGACATTACTGAATGAGAATTAGAACCATCTGTCTGGAGTTAAGGTCCTTATTTTGCAGGTAGAAATGACAAACTGCTGTGTGGACCATGTTTATTTCCATCTTGTGCTGTCTATAAAATAGGAAGTAGAGTTGGCAGGAAGTTGTGTATCAATCAGGTTACAGTTTCCATATTTTTCAAATGCCGTACCACTGGCCTGCATGCTATAATAAGTTCAGGGAAATCACCCTAAATATTTGGTGGTGTTATTGTCTAGAATGACCAGGCTTTCCAAACAAAACTTAGGACACACTGACTGGTAATATTGTAATTTTGAGACTAATGAGACAACATTCTCAAAAAATTACAGGTCATGTGGTCACTATCCCTTTGCAAACCACCTGTTGTTTCCTTGTATTTCCAGTTTTACTTTAGAGCATGAAGCTGCTACTGTTCTCCCTAAATTGTTGTCTTTTTCACTTCTAATATCAGATAGATGGAGTTGTGGGATAAAGAAAGTAGAAGTAGGTCATTTCAGAAAAAATATAATTCTTCTTTGAAGACAAGATCATAAACGGCTACATGTAAAAGCAGAGATGAACTCTCTACAAGAAAACCAGATCTAATGGAAACATACCATGATGAAGACATGAAAACAATCTGTTTGATGCTAAAATCATACTCCTCATTCTAACATTAAGCAACAAAATAGGGAAAGGAAGCAAACTTAAGTTGACCTCTCTGAACCTCAGTAATTTTTTTCTATAAAATAAAGTTAATAATACCTCATAGAGTTGCTTCAGGGATTAATTTAGATAATATATATAAAGCAGCATATACAGAGAAGACAATCTATAGATGTTTTCATTTTGCTTCCTTCCATCTAATCCAAACCTTCATAGGAGGTGAATGGGCATTTAGACTTTAAAAAACTCAGTTGCGATGTTAGCTAAATTATAATTACACAGATTGTATTTCCAGATGTTCTCAAATGTCAATGAAACCAACATTTAGGCAGAGATCTAATGGACTGAACATAAGCCCTGGATAATTGAGGACTGACTACAAACTGAGAATCACTTTATGTTCTGCATTATGTCCCTGCATTAACAGGGACTGAGCAGTTGAAGGTTTGGAGCTAAGCTAAATGGCCTGGCACCTCCAAAATGTCAGAAGGAAATGTAAAAACATAATAAGCAGCAGAGTTGCTGTATTAATTGTTTGAGAAATAATTTACCTCTCTGGAAAATTTCCCCCGGTGAATGCCAATTATCACTAGTGTGGATTCTCTAAGGTGTTTAGTAATCACTCTGTTATCTCCAGTATCCATGCTTCCTCTTGGCCTTTTAATACAAACTGTCACATTTCCCATTGTTCCAGTCTCCAGTCAAATCACAGTTACTTGCTGCAGTAGGCATCACAGAGATAGTAAAGTAACGTCACACTCCCCAGATAATCCCAAGTTTCTGAATCTGTTAGAGGTGATAATTGTAAATGACAGGGCCCTAATTTGCTAGTGTTAGATAGAGGTCATTTTCAAAATCATTCCTGTAACTCCAGTACTGATGATCTGTTGCTACATACTAAGCAACTTCAAAACATATGGCTTAAAACAAACCCCTTACAGTTCTGTGGGTACACTGGGCTCAGTGTGGGGTGTGCCATGCAACTGAAGTGAAGGAGGGACTGAGGCTGCCTTGGTCTGACATTCCCACTGGGTGGAAATGTCACATAGTTGAGAGTTGATGCCAAGAGCTGAACTGGGGCTGCCTCTCAAGCTCTTACCCATGAACTTTCCATGTGACTTAGAGCACTTAGAGGATAGCAGCTGTTCTCAGAGGGAGCAACCCAGGAGCGGAAGTCCCAGCATGTCACTTGGGCCACATTCTATAGATCAGGCAAGTCTTCTAAGGTCAAGCTCAGGTAGGGTAATGAGATTTCACTTCTTGGTGGGGGGATGGCAAATTCTTATTGCAGAAGAGCATACTTAATGGGCATGCTTCTGGAAAATCTATCTCTGGAAAATAGAATCTGCCATATCTACATCTATTCCTTCTTTGGCTGCTGACGACACTTGACTGTATCTGGAATGCTTGTGGGGTCCAGATGGTTTCATTTCTTTCTTTACCTGTGAACTTAGAACAATTTATAATTAATAAAATGTATAAAGGAAGTCGGGAGAGTCTCTGTTTTAGAAATATAGCATATTTATTTATTTACTTTAAAGATTTATTTATTTATGCATGCAGAACGGGGGTATAGGCCAGAGGTGGTGAGAGGATTCACAGATACAGAGTGAGGAGCAGAATAGGTAGATCGACAAAGTACACTGCTGAGGGGAGCAGCGGGCGAGGCAGGAGAGGTCTACCATGCCATGTGGGTCACCTCTGGGGCAGGGCTTGAACTCACCCTGAAGTGGCTGTGGCTAGCTTGCAGTGCTGTGTCTTAACCCATTGTGCCACTTGGGGGGGGGGCTGAAATATAGCATATTTATTTTATAAATCAAACCTTAGCTTTCTTACTGTTGGTGCCAGAGTCTTGATCAATTTGCCATTTAGGATTCTGTGTCTCTGTCTGCCTTACCACCATGACCCTCCTGTCCTCGCCTCTGCTTTGACCTTTTTTTTTTTTTTTTTAAAGATTTACTTATTTATTTGGGATACAGGCCAGAGGTTCAGGGGCGGTGAGAGGCTTCACCAGAGACAGAGTGGGGAACAGAACAGGTAGATCGAGGAAGTACACTGCTGAGGGGAGCAGCGGGCAGGTCAGGAGAGGTCTGCCGCGCCATGTGGATCTCCTCCGGGGCAGGCGGGGATCAAATTCATGCAGAAGTGGCTTTAGATTCTCAGTGCTGTGCTTTAACCCTCTGTGCCACCAGGGAGGGCCGACCTTTTGTTTTTAATGCTTGACTTGTTCCTAATCCTCGATACCCTAGATTCTTATCACCTTGCCTTTAAAATTTGGCTTCCAGATCTTTGCTTTATAACTAGTCTAGGTTCTCTAACTCCTACCTTTATCTCTTGGGTTGTAGAGATTCCCACTGATATAGTGCAATCCTTCATATTCTGTTCCCCGTCTCAATGCTACATGCCTAGTCCTCCTTGGTTTTTAATTTTATTAACCTAGCTAATTACAATAGGTAAATTTTGTTAACCTAACAATAAATGAATATTACTAATTTTATTAAGCTCCCATTGGTGTCTCCCTCTATTATTTATGCTTACAAGCTGAATTTTCCCCTTTAGTGAAAAGCTAAGATTCTTTGCCATAGATCCTTTATTACTAGTGCCCAGACTTGCCAGTGCCTTTAATCTTTGACACCTCTTTGTGATTAGACTATTACTCTCGCACGATGCCAGATATTCCTGCACTTGAATGACTCGGGAGATATATTTCCTCTGGTCTCAGACATTTAGTATGTTTCGACTAAGATTTATCAAAAGCTTCTGTTGCTCATTTAACATACTGAAAGAAATACTTTTATGAAGGTAGGCAGGGAAAACCTCAGGGGTTTTAATAAGTGTTTTAATGGACTGAAAATAATGGATGCAAATACACCATAATTGGATAAATGGGCAGAATCTGCAACTCGTATTGACTCCTCAAATGGGCTGATAACTAAAGTCCATCGGTAATTTGTGATTAGAAATTTTTTCCCCTAGGAATTTCATCTTGGTGGCTTCTTTTTCACCTAGTACTTATTGTATATAGCTAGGAAAGATTACATAGGATATACAATACTTGTATATTTGGAAAAAAATGGAATCATGCTGTTGTTAGGTAACAGTTTCCTGAACTTCTTTCAAATCCTGTATTAAATTTGAAAGTATTTTTTTTTAATTGATCATTTATCCTATCTTAGGCAAAGACATCTGTGAATAGTGGGAGTGAACTATCATTAAGGTAAAAATACTTTGCCCTGAATGATTTTTCAGTTTAATAGAAGAGATAACATGCTCACCTAAGTAATCAAGATACCAGCACTGTGTGATATTTGATATTGAGAAGTATAATTTTGTAGTTCCATTTAAGAGGTGCCTTGAGAAGTAGGTTGTAATTTTCCAGAGGAGACTGGAGAGTGAAAAGGGCATTCTAAGTGGAAAAACAGCATGAAAAAAAAAATATAGAAGCAGGTCTATACAAGTTCTTTTAGAGGAATAGTAACTAGATGAGCTTTGATGTGAAAGATGTATTTAGGGAAATAATAGGTAAAGGCTAGAGCCATCTGGTGAATGTCTTCAGATGTCTTGATTGAGACTATGTATATTTTTCTGTAGGCAATAATGGCTTCTGAAAATTTTTGTGTCATGTTAGGCCTGTTATCTAATCAACTCAAACAGAAGGTTGTTCACATTCATTTATGGTAAAGCATTTCAGGTGTTCTAGTTTTAATAGTGGCAGAAATGGCTTACAGGAATCTTGACCTTGTATGGTTTGCCTTTGATAGAATACTTGGGAACTTTGGCTAGTAGGAAAGAATTGGAAATGGGAAAAGAAGGAAGCCTAGATCTGGGTGAATAAACATGGAAGTAGAGTTGACCTTGAGAGAAGTAGTGTGTTACGGGGTGGAGCTGGAGGAGGGGAGTGGGCACGGTTTGAATCCTAGTGGCCAATGTATGTCTTTGGTCCTCAAAGGCCATGTTTCTCAGAAAACTTCAGGCAGCAGGAAAATTGGGTACCACCTTGTTTCTGGAAGATTTATTCAGTTTGAAAAAGTACCCCAACTAGAGACTGAAGATACAGGATTAGTATTTAATGAGGGTAGAAAGTTCTTGTAAGGATTAGTTAATCTAGTGTTCACCTCTAACCACAGAACAGGGTTCAGGAACATAAGAGCATAGTGGTTAAGAGATGGGAATTTGCATTTAGGTGTTTTCGGTTCAAATCTTAATTGAGGCGTTTTCTAGTTATGTAACCTTGGGCATGTCTGCTTTCTATCTTTTGGAATTTGTTTTTCCGTCTGTTAATGGAGAATCTCACTTGGGTGAGATATGAAAGCTAAGACAAGAAGGCCTTGTTCTTTGGAGGTAGTTATAGCTGGAAACATGGACAGTGAGATCCCCTCGCTTTCTTGGAAACCAGCTCTGGAACCCTGGAGAACCAGCCACACCATGGCGCTATGTTGCAGCTGTCCAACCCACCAGGTGCGTAAGCCTTTAAATCCCTGCATTAAAGTAATTCTACCTGGAACACATAGACAGGCTTCTGTTTTCCTACTCACTTTTGGCAGATTTGAATAGCTTATTGTTTTTGATTTTATAAGAGGGCCTTTACACCCTCTTGGAAAAGGGAACTTGGAGAGTAAATTAGGAATCCAGAGTAGAAATGTAGCCACATAGTGAAGACTAGGGCAATGGGCTTAATTTCCATGGATGAAGAGATCCTCACTACTCCCTAGACACTGTATGAATTGTAACCGCACCTTGAGGTGCTTGCTCAAGGGCTACAGCAATGACAGGACTGCACTGGAGGAGTCCAAAGGGTGGGAGCAAGAGAGCAAAGTTTACTTAAGGCACCAGGAAGTTTCTGAAAGAGGGGCCTGAGCTGAGATAAGAGTAGGAACTAGAGTGTGGGGAAGGGGACCAAATTCTGGAGCAGCCTTCACATAGGGGTCAGCACTGGGGGTAGGTGTCAGAAACAAGAAGGCTGGGAGTCTCTGGTTTGCAGAGTGGAGCTAGAATAGTAGCCAGCGATGGCAGCCTGCAGGGGATACTCTAGCGCAGGCCATGTGGGGCTGTGATGTGTACATGGGACAACTGAACTTAGGGACCCCCCACCCCCCCACCCCCCCCGTGGAGGACATTAAGATGAATTTGGAGCAACTGGGTTAAGATTTCCTTGTCTGTCAATTAACTGTTACCTTTGGTGAGAGCTGACAAGGGACTGAGCCAGGTTTGAAGTGCCCCGTTACCTGGCTGGGACCAGAGAAGGCGGGTCTCCCAGGCACACAGCAGATCCAGGGCTCAGGCGTGGTTGTGGCCAGTTACACAGTCCTTCTGTGGCTCCACAGATGTGGGGAAATATTTTCAAGGATAATGAGCAATTTCTCTTGAAGGGGTATGAAAAACCCTTGAAATTATGTCGTGACACTTTCATAGATGGCTGCACAGATTTATTGATGAGGTTTTTCAGACAATTCTGTGTCTTACCTCAGCATTTTCTACTTTGATACACATTTATTCACTGAACACAGACTGTATTCTTTTATTATAAAATGTTATTGATTCTTTATTTAAAAAATGATACCTGCCCAGAAAGTTTTACCAATTTTTATTGCTATTATTTGTGAATTGAAGCGTTCTTTTTTCTTTCGACCAACTGATTTTTAGTTAGCTTTCTCTTAGAGTTTTCTGATGAAAAGTATTGAAAACAACATTATGAGAAAATACATTTGCAAGTGTACAAAAAGAAGCTTGTTTAAGCCTCTCTATTCTCATAATCACTTTACTTCAGTTCTTTTTAGATGGCCCCTCCTCAATCCCATCACTCACCCCCTCAGAGATAGACACCTGCTTAAGATGATCTTTAGTTTTGTGCAATTTTCATTACAAACTTGCGTGTATACATGCATGTATACAAATTACCACCATTCCACCTGCTTTTAAATAGGTCACATCAAATTGTGAGTGTGATCCTCCAGCTAGATTTTTTCTTTCCATTTTGTTTTTCAGAGTTATACATTATAATGCCTGTCTTAGTTTTTGTTCACTCATTTTAGCTAACCTATATGTAGAATTCCCTATTATTATTTTTAAACATTTACTTATTTATGCATACAAGAACTGAGGTACAGACAAGGGATGGGGGGCAGTGAGAGAATTCACCAGAGACAGAGTGGGGAACAGAACATTTGGACTAACTAAAATACACTGCTGAGGAGTGAGCAGGAGCGGTCTGCTGTGCCATGAGAGACACCTCCCTGGCTGGGGATCGAACTTATGCTGCCATGGCTGTTGTTGGCTTCATAGTGCTGTGCTGTGCACTGTCCATATTATTACAGAACAGTGACTTATCTGTCCATTTCCCAATTATGGATACTAAGATATTTTTTGTCTTGATTTTAATTTTTTTTTTTGCTACCAAAAACGCACGTGTCCCAAGGTTTTCTTTTTTTATCTCCTCTTGGGTCTATGTATGAGAGTTTCAATGCCTATAACTAGAGAATTTCTTGATAAAGGACATCGTATCTTCCAGTGTTTCTAGATATTGCCAAATTACATTTTAAGTCTTCTGTACGATTTTCCTTTCTACATGTGCATGAGAGTTCCTGTTTTTCCTTTTACTCTCTAACACTTGGTATTTTCAGACTTGTTACTTCCTGCTAGCTTGATGAGTGTGAAATGGTCTCTTGTTGATCTTTCGATTGTTTTGCTTTCACCAGTTGTGAGCCTAAGTATCTTTTCAAATATTGCTTCTCTGTAAATTGTTTATTTGAATTCTTTGCCATTGGGTGGTTTGTCTTTTTCTTATTGATTTAGAAATTTTCTCTCGATGTTCTGGATATTGATCTTTTGTTGTCAGGTGCTATCTTCCACCAGTCTATGTCTCTGGTTTTAACTTTTTTTTTTTAAATGATGTTCTCTGAGACTTAAGCACTATAAGCTTTAACTTGTTGGATTTTTTAAAATTAGTTTTATCCCAGTCTATCCATCATCATACACTTATTTACTGTATTTACTGCTTGACGTTTAAAAACTATTTTTCTACTTTAATATATTTAACATACCCAAATGTATTTTGGAGTGTGATATCTGGTAAATCCCCATTGTGAGAAGTAGCTTTTCCACTGGCTACTATCCCAGAATATTTATAAATTAGTCCATTGTTTCTTTTTTTATTTCTAGGGACATTTCTGTCATATACCAAGTTTCATAAGCAGATGTGTCTGTTTCTGAGCTTTCTTTTCTGTTGTATTGGTCCATTGTCCCATTCCTGCTGAAGTGTCACATCACTTGAACTACCAAAGCTTCACAGCAAGTCCTTATATTAACTTTACCCTTCTGTATTAAAAAAGTTTTCTGTCCCTGGAAGATGTAGTAAGTATTTCTGCAAAATTGGAAGGACTAGGACTATACACACGCACACACATATATGTGACTTATAAATGTTTATGATCGTTATTGTTATTTCATTACTAACTACTTTGGCTTTAGGATTCATTGTTCAATCTTTTATTTATCACTTTGAACATGCAGACGATTTAATTGTTAGCAAATTCATATTCTGATTTATGGGCTGTCTTAGCTTTGTTTTATTTACATATCTTGGGCTAAGCTTTGTTTTATTTACATATTTTGGGCTACATCATGTGTTAAAGTTTCACCTCTTCTTATTTGTACATTTTTTAGTAAAGTTATAGTGGTTGGTAAAAATATTTAAGTTTCAGTTTTATAGCGTTATAGTTTGATACCTGCAATACACTATGATCATTACCAAAAGCCTGGTCTCCTTACCCCACTGTACAATTGACCTCTTTATTCTTTTACCCACCTTCCTCCTTTCTCCTCTTGCAATTAAAAGTCATCTTTTTCTGTGTTCTCATTTTTCCCTGTATAGCTGTTCTGAGTTTGCACAGACCATCCCTGGGCCTCTGATCCAAAACCCTGCCTCCTGTTGGTGGCTCGAGTCTCTAGCCCTCACTGATGGTGAGGCTAATGCAGAACTATCCCTAAGAGGGCTCCAGCGTCAGCATCTTGTTGCAGAGTGGAGTGTGTGTCCATCAGCCTCTGCAGCTGTCCGGCCAATGGTTAGCAACATCTACCTCTTCCCCCCTTTCAAGAGTGCAGGCATCTCATGCCAACCACTTCCCAAAAGGAGCCAAATCCCCCAAATCCTTTGTCTACATCTATGCAAAAAACCAAGTTTATCTATGCCCCACTCCTTATTGAGTCGTATTGTGTTATTTGCTGCTTGAGTTGGTTATCTCAGTTTTGAATATAATATATTTTTAGATGTTCTTTTCAAATATTTTGGCACAAACAAATATTTGAAACTCAGAAATTCTCAAAACATAAAACATAAGGAAAACAAACAGATTTAAAAATGAAAATCCTAAAAATAGGTAAGGTTAACTCACCTTTATTTTGAGTAGAGATTGTCAGCTTTTCTGTCTTGTTTGTCTTTTTGTGGTGATCAAGAGGCGTACAGCTACTTATTCATTTTTGTGTTTGAACTTCACTTGCCCACACAATGTAAGGCTGTTGAATTTAGGATGAGGAGTCATTTTAACATTGTAGTCCTACTTCCAAAGAAATTGTTGTTGATCTTCTCAACAGTTGATGCTGATGAATGGAAAAAAAAATTGTGAGAACGTCCATTTTATTATTTTAAGGTTGTTCTCAGCTCACTTTAGAGTCACTACTATTTGCATTATGTCTTGTTTAATACAACCCACTAGGTTGTATAATGGGGAATGTTCATTTTATAGCCTGCAAAACAACATATTAATGAAGATTACATGCAGAGATGTATGTTAAAACATACATTTTAAGTTTAAAAGCCTAATGCAAGAGAGAGTTAATTAGTATCAGTTTCATGCAAATAATTGTTTCAATTCATGCATAAAGAATGTTTTAATAGATTTTGTTCTGTGGTCAATTTATGCAGGCAGACTGGTAATAGATTTTGCTCTGTAGAATAAAAGTTCTGTTTCCAAGTCATAGCAAGGTCTATGAATTACCCTGGTTTGCATTTTAATACTATCATTAAAGCTTAATTGACAATTGCTAGCATCTTACTAAGTGATGAGGTAGGCAATCATCATAAACTGAAGACTGTGGGTACTAGTGGTCCCCAAATTAATAGTACATAGAGGGGAAAAGCTGGATATTTAAGCAGTTTTGGCAGTAATAGGATAAAATATGCTAGAGCTGTGATGGAACCTTAGATCAATTAAATCAGTTTTGTTTTGACCAAGTCAATCCAACTAGTGGGCTATTTCAGCCAAAATTTAACCCCACCTTTTTTGGGGGGGGTTTTAAATAGACCCAAAGAAATTGTGACTTTGGTTTCAGCACTGTAATTGTTATAGACCTAGAGTAACTAAGGTAGAGCTTTCCAAAACTTAAATAGAAAACTGCTGCTTCTGGAGTCAATACAGAGGTAACACCTGGAATATTGAACCTGTCATGTGAAAGCTGCTTCTGGCACTTAAGCTGAAGTTTTAGGGAAGAGGTCTGCAGTAGATGAACTTAATGAAAACATCTGCTTCTTAGAGCTCAAAATATGGTGCATGATTGAGATTTACTTTTTTTTATTGGGCCTCCAGATGGACATGATTTCCATAAAATACTGCTGTGTTTATGAACTGTTGCATGATCATAGTCATAGATTAGATGTGCTGAGGTTTCACAGCCTTCAAATTGTGTGTTCTCCAGGGGTCAAATTGGTAGACATCCTTTGAAAGATTTAAGAGTTTTGTCCCGACTGCTTAGATTTGTGATATTTTGGCTGTCTTTCACCAACAAAGGAATTAACATGATTTTCTATGACTTTTTTTTGTTATTTAAGTCTTCTGTTTTCACACACTGTGCATGTGACAGCATAAAATAGTCACTGCAATGACAGTTTTGTACTCTACTTCACAACTCAGGAAGCCTGCTTAATTGTATGTGTCCAATACCTCTCAGTGATTATCACTAATTGGGGTGGGTGGGGAGATAGAGAATCCAATAGGAAAGTTGTACTTTTTCTGTTGTGGTAAATTATATATAATACAAAATTTACCATTTTAACCATTCTTATATGTGCAGGTCAGTGGCATCAAATACATTTATAATGTTTTGCAAATTCACTTCCATATATTTCTAGAGCTTTTTCATTATCCCCAACAGAAACTTGATCACCATTAAATAATAGCTTTCCATTTTCCTCTCCCTTTAATCCCTAGTTAACTTCTATTCTACTTTTTGTCTCAAGGAGTTTGACTCTCCTAGATGTTTTCCCAAAATGCACATGCTGAAGATGTAATCTCCAATGTGATGGGATTTGGAGTGGGGAGACATAAGAAGGTAATTAGGTCATGAGGGTAGAACCGTCATGAATGGGATTAGTGATTAGTGCTCTTATAAAGAGAGACATAGGAGATATAATCTCTTTCTATGAAGGCAACCAGTATTTATTCTTTTGTGTGTGGTTTATATCTCTGAGCCCAATGTTTTCGAGGTTCATTTATATTATAGTGTTTATCGGGAATTTCATTCCTTTTTGAATAATATTCTCTTACATGTATATACTATATTTTGTTTATTCATCTGTTGATGGACACTTGGGTTGTTTCCACCTTTTGACTCTTGTAAACATGCTGCAGTGACCATTATCAGACACATCTGTTTGAGTCTCTGCTTTCAATCCTTTTGCATATACATATAGAGGGAACAGTGCTGGATCATATGGTAACTTCATGTTTAACTTTTTGAGGAGTTGCCAAATTGTTTTCCACAGTAGCTTCTTCACTGTTTTACATTTCCACTAGTAGTGCATAGGGGTTCCAGTTCTCCACATCCTTGCCAACTCTTATTATTTTCCTAATAAATTTGAAGTAGCATCTTGTGATTTTGATTTCACCTTCCTGGTTAATGATGTTGTATACATCTTTTTGTGTGCTTACCTCACTTGTAAAATCTTCTTTGGAGAATAGCTATTCAAGTCCTTTGCCCCTTTTTGAAATGAGCAATTTATTTAAAAGAAAAGATTTATGCTTATAGAACTGGGGTGCAGGCCAGAAGTGCAGGAATGGTAAGGTGATTTACCAGAGACAGAGAGGGGAGCAGAACAGGCAGATTGACGAAGTACACTGCTGAGGGGAGCAGCAGGTGAGAAAGAAGAGGTCTGCATGCCATATGGATCACCTCTGGGGCGGGGATCGAACTCATGCTGAAGTG
>NW_004567134.1:2839823-2840480 GCF_000260355.1 Condylura cristata | reverse complement strand
TAAGCCCCTCTTTTTGCTTCTCTCTTGATAGCTATCTGTCTATGTATTTATTTATCTACCTGCCAACCAGTTACCTATTGATTCTCTTTTCTAGAGAAACGTGAATAATCTAGCTGTCCAGAGGTCTTTAGGGAAAGTTTAGTTGAAGCCATGAAGGTCAGTATACTCTGTAGTCAGATTTGAATTTCTTTACTATGTAATACTTTACATTTCAAGGGGGACGGATTAGGATCTGAGTTTCTATTGTCCTATTCTGCAATAGAATAGGACAATATTCTGCAAAGATTCAGCTTTCTTCTCAGAAATAAGTGAGAACCCTAACCCTAACTGAGGCAAGAAACCATTTCTTTTCTTTTTTTTTTAAGATTTATTTATTTATACATTACAGAACTTGGGTACAGGCCAGAGGTGCAGGGACGGTGAGAGAATTCACCAGAGACAGTGGGGAGCAGAACAGGCCGACTGATGAAGAACACTGCTGAGGGGAGAAGCGGGCGGGTCAGGAGAGGTCTGCCGCACCATGTGGATCACCTCGGGGCAGGCGGGGATCGAACTCATGCTGAAGTGGCTTAAGCTTCTTAGAGCTGTGCTTTAACCCTCTGCGCCACCAGGGAGAGCAGAGAAACCATTTCTTAATGTGTGTATTAGCATGACTTT
>NW_004567134.1:2815879-2835923 GCF_000260355.1 Condylura cristata | reverse complement strand
AAAAAAAAAAAAAGTTCAAAGAAGTAGAATTCAGTAATCTGAAGGAGGTCAGATGTAGAGATTATATTGTTTGAAACATTGAAGCACAAAATTTATTCTGTACTCTCAAGCCCTGAGGGCAGAATTCTGGAATTTTTGGAGAATTACAGTGTCTTCAATTAGGGACTTGGCATAGGGAAGCCAGAGAAGTCCCCAAAATACAGTTTCTATGAAGATAGAAAGAGATAGGGTGAGAGGAAGATGTAGCTCTAGGTCTGTGAGGTGGCAGCCTCTACCCCAGATTCGTGACTGCTGGCTGCATGCTGCTTCCCTCTCTAGGCAGACCGGTACCTCCCCCTACTAACCGGCTATCGTGGGGGTCCCTTTGCCCTCTTGTTTGTGGTTGGCTTTGTCAGTGGGTCATAGAAGCACAATTCTAAAGGATAGCACTGGGATCTTAATTCCCCTACCCCACCACCATGGAGTTATTGCTGATTGATTGAATCAACCAAAGACTTTGAACAGTATAGTGAATACATTTAAGGCTGCAAAACAGAAAGCATGAGTCAGTTTCAGCAATGACTAGTGTTGGGAGGATGTTGAGGAAGAAACTGCCTTTTCTTGACTCTACAAGGTTCATTGAGGCCTGGCCAAGATCTCAGTGGATGACAGTGGCAGTGGCTAGAATGCCAGGTAGTGGCTTCCTTTGGATGTCCCAGGTGTCACATGCAACATTGTTATAGTTCAGAAGATTTGTAGTCATTTCCATAGCAACTTGCTTCTGATGCCAGGTGTCCTGTCCTCCAGTACCAAAGTGCACACCTGGAGTTCTAGCTCCTCCCAAAAGGTTATAGGACATCTGAATGAGCCCTTGAGTTAAGAATAAAATTTTAGAGAGTTTTGAGCATCTTATGGGAATTGTGCACATTTTCTTGTAAATACTTAAATGAAGGCTTGAGCTATTTTACTTATGCATTGTCTGTAATTAAATTTAATTGTAATATTTCAGTATAGGGGTGATTTTAGTATATGTACATGTAGAGATTAACTTTGACTTAAACCCAAAGGAACGTTAGTTAACATTTTGAAAATACCTTAGTAGGAAATCCAAATTTCAGAATAGGCAGTTATTTGAGTATGCACAATTGGGTTTGTTATTTTGCACAAGGGCTGTGAGAAATATTGATCTCATTGATTAAATGATTTATAAGATCAGTGGAGGGCACAAATGATTGTATAGGTAGCTTGTCCTTATACAAATGGGTGAAAATCTGGTGAGCCTAGCTAGGAATAATACCCTATGTACAACTTTTAGCTTCTCCCTACTTCTGACCCTTCCTCATGTTGAATGTGGAGAATTTAATCATCTTAATTTTATAGAAGATCAGTTGCAATTGAATTGTTGCATTTACTTCAGAATTTATTTCTTACTCATTCACAATGTCCACTTAGGGCATTCTGCCTTGTTATCATTGTGAGACCCTGTATGACAGAGCAACCACTAGCTGGAACATTGTTCATTGTTCTGGAAGAAGGAAAAGTGGAATTCCTTATGGAGGGTTTCATATAGGTTAATAGACTGCTACCTTGTGACATGAAGGCATATGGGGATATTTGGGTAATAGCACCATAGTTACCATAAAATATATTAGTTTCTTATTCCTACTTTTTAGCAAATGTGTGCATAAGTGGCAGAATTTACACTAAATCTGATTTTTCATTGTAATGCGCCACCTACAGAGAGCTAAGGGAGAGGAACAAGGAAGAGTCTTCAGATATCGTTAATGGAATGAAAGCATTTCTAAATGTAAGCTGTTGGTATTTACCCATAAAGTACTGAATTATTGTTGAAAGGATGTATCATTAGCTTGATTCTGGTAGAATACTGAAAGTCGACATGATTTGGAAATGAGGAAGAGGTCCATCCTGCTTAGAGAACTCAGCTCACGTCATCTTTGCCTTACATGTTTGTCATTAATGATGGGGCACTGTAGCACAAAAGTAATACTCTGAAATCAATCTAGTAGATTCCTCATAATATTCTAGATTCTCTCCTCTCACACCCCCCACCTTTCTCTCTTTCCATCTACCCTTTGTGCATAGTAAACATTTTAAGATCTTGATTATTCAGTGGGACCCCCTGGGCATCAAAGACAAACAGTGACATTATGACTTTCTCTCCCTTAACTATCCAAGCAGCTGGGCTCTTTGAAATAACCCCCTTGACTCTTCAAGACTCTGAAGGTCTGTTTGGAAGTTCATCCCTATAGTCACTAAAGTCAAGGCATATTCAGAGGAACATTTAAGTGAGAGCTAATTTCTAGCAAACTACCTCTGTATTCATTGCTAATTAACTCTGGCCTAGAGCTAAGCATATGATTTGGGGATGAAACTTTTTTTTTTATTTTTGCAACACAACACACAAAAAGCAATTACAGTGTTTTTTTTCTTATAATCAGTTGAGTGGTAGAGGAAATAGAACTGTTACTTAGTAATTATCACACTCTGCCCAACTTCCTCCATAATTTAATAGACATAAGATTCTTCTAAACCTTAAATTAGTCAACAATTTTGCTAATTTTTAACCCAGATAAGTCACCTTAACCTTCTATTAGATAAACTAGTTAAAATGGTGAAGTTAAAATATCTACCACATTTAGAGAGAGCTTTACTCAGAAATGTTTTCACTCCTTATTAATTTTTATGAATATAAAATAATCATACTCAAAATTCAAAACAGCTGGCCTACTCTGTGTCATAACTGAATGAACATAAGGTCTTGTGAATTTACAGTAATCCCTTGACAAAAGGAATAGAGACCTATGTGTTACCTTGGCTTGAATTTTTTTTCTTTTTCTTTTTTAAAAGTTTATTTCCTCATACAAGAACTGGGATACAGGCCAGAGGTGTGTGTGTGGGGAGGGGTGAGAGGATTCATTAGAGAAGGAGTGGGGAGCAGAACAGGCAAGTCTACTGAAATACACTGCTGAGGGGAGTAGTGGGTGGGTCAGGAGAGGTCTGCCACACCATGTGGGTCTCCTCCCTGGCCTGGGATCTAACGCCAGCTGTAGTGGCTGCCGATAGCTTTGTGGTGCTGTGTTTTATCCCGTTGGGCCACCAGGGAGGGACCCTTGACTTGAATTTAAAATAAAAATGCTTCAGAAGTGTAAATGATATAAATTCTACAGTTTGTTAATAACAATTTATTTAAAAATTTTTCTTCTTGAATCTTAAAAGCAAAAGTTTGCCTATTTAAGGTCTCTCTTGTATCTTTTATTGTCTAAAATAATTTAACTTATATTATCCCAAATTACAAAAATGTATGAATAACATCTCAAACTTGTAGGATATAAAATATTTACCTTTCACATTAAAAAGGACTAATACCTACATACTTGATTTATTTTGCAATAAATATCTAATAACCTTTATCTGAATATACCTATTCCTATGTAAATGTGCATATTTAACTTCTGGATCCATGTTTTATATAATTAAAGAGGAATTAAACCTCCAAGTAACATTTATGTTCTTAAAAAAGGTTTGCCTACTTAAAAATAGATAACTTCTCTAAAATATTGCTGATAAAAATGCAATATCTTCTATTGTATTTTCAATTTCCTAACCATACTAAAAAAGCAAGCTATAAATTTATTTATGATTAAGTTGATTCCATTAAGAGTGTATTTGATTTTCATTTTCCCTATTGTCATTAAAAAAAGAAATAGAAATCCTGAGTATGGTATGAGGATAGGAATGGAGTAGGAGCAGAGTGGTAAGGAGTCAGGTTGATCTGGATCTTGTTAGCTTTCTCAGTTAGCCAGTTGTCCAGTCAAGCATCGCAAAGTTAGGGCTTCTCATATATTTGTTCTTCGCTTCATTCCAACACTCCCTTTAGTTTTCTTAAGACCTTATCTCCTGATATTTTTATATGCTCTGGAATTCCTCTCTTTGCTGAAGCGTATTTCTCTCCTGTTTTATGAGTTTTTATATGTCTGTCTGCCTTAAAAGCCACACTATCATTCTGGTCCTGATGAACACCTCTGTTTCACTTTGAGAGCAAAGTCAGTTCCCATGTGAACCTGAATCCCTTTGGCAGAGACTGAAATATTGACTCCTTCATATTATCTGGTCTATATAGTTTCCTTAGAGCATGTTTTACTTCTGCAATCTTCATCTGGACAGAGGCTCCACCTCTCCTGCTACCTCCAGTTCAGAGACTGTGTGTCTTCATTTCCATCTGGCACAGAGTGGGTGTTCATTACATTTGCATAAATGAATTCATATAAAGATTAGGGCCAACCAGTTAGTGAACTGTAGTAAATCAAAAATACTGGATATGGTTATTTCTGATTCTATTAATGTAGCTTTCCATCTTTTCCCAGGAAGTTTTACTTTTTAAAAAGTATTCTCAATACAGTGCTACAGAATGTAATTTTCAACTGGAATATTTGGTTGCAAACAGAGCCAGAGAACAATTATTGCTCCTTTTTTTTTTTTGCTTTGAATTGATGAGGAAATACATTACGCTTCTCTTGTGAAAAATAATTGATTCTTAGCAACAATATTTGAAGCTTCTTTACCTCAGAAGAATCTGAGGTAGACTGGAAGATCCAAATCTAGCTTCTTTGAGTCACACTTGAAGTTTTTATGCATACTGTGGGGAAAACAACTGTTCCTCATTAGTTTAGTTTAAAATAAAACTGTTTTTTTAAAAAACATTTTAATGTGTTATTTTTTTGGTTGCTTGGGTGGAACATTTCTCTGCAGTTAAGCAAATATATTAGAGGCATGCACAAATCTGTCAAACCTGGGGTGTTGACTTTACTCAAAACTTAGTTATTAATAATTTCTTAATAAGCAGCTCTTTAATCCTCTTGGTTTTGTAGTCTGAACCTTTCCAATATCAAAGGATGAAGAGAGAGACATGGTAAACCCTTCCATAAACACTGAGAGGAGTTGGTAGGACACTCTCTCTGGCCCTAATGTGGTCTGCAAAATACATCAAAGGGGACTGATAGGAAATAATAATCATAAACTAGAAATTAAAAATAGTGGTGTGGATATAGTTCTTTTTTTGTTGTATGTCTTTTATCACCACTTCACTTGACAGGAATGGTTAGGAAGAGTAAAAATTAGATTTTAACATTAATGAGAACCATGAATAATTTTGTCTTTTAATTTTATGACAGGCAGATCTATAGATTATATATTTTCTTGTTCTCAACAACCTTCTTGTCACTATTCTTTGCAATGAAGTGAGATTTTACAGGTAATTAACATTCACTGTTCAAATTGCAGTGATACTTGTGTCGTAGGGTCACAGAATGTGTTACATAATATCTTCTAGTGTAGTGACAGTATGAGTATTTGTGTCTGTCTGCCAGTAGGCAAAGCAAATGACATCATGTCTTACTTCGAAAATACAAATTTTGCTGAGTAAGACAAGGCTAGAGATAGGGTAAAGGACAATTAATGTTTCTGGAACTTTCATCTATTCCTAAGATCTCTAGTTTTATTCAGATATATACACTATTAATTGTGTTAAGAAGGCAGAGAAAACAGCAACTTATTATGATGACTGGATTAAGTATTCTGGCAGGGAACAGAGAAAAACAAGTATGTCTGCAGATGGAAATGTGGCCACATAGAGTTTTCAGCAACAGATTTCTGTGGAGGATTTTTGGCATGAGGGATAAACATTCATATTGCTGGAATTGCCATGTGAGTTACATTGGGGGCTATTTTAAAGTAAACTGGAAATTTAATTATTCTGTGAATTCTATAGTTATGACTTATGCACTGAAGGGTAAAATATAAGTTGATGATGATTATCCTGTAGGGCATTATTAGGCCAGGTATTCATGGTTCTCAAATAATTTCAAAATTGAAAAGCTGTTTAGCATTTCCAAGTCAGAAATTGTAGGTTGTATTAAGTGCTTAATGTTCTGATGAAGGCAATCCCAACTAGAAAAAACAGTCTAGATTTCTCAGTTGGGTGGGATATGCTTACCCGTGTCAGTTTCTCTGATCATTACAACTTCATGAGGACAATGTGACAATAATTGCATCAGTCTCATGGTATCATTACAAGGAGGACTAAAGGCAATTATGATCAAAGAGCAGTTTGTAAGTTACAAGAACCAAATATATAGTATCTATCATTATTTTTATTTCTTTATTTGAAATAATTTTAAAGGAACTTTACAATATAGATGTTTCAGGTGTGCATCTGAAACATATCAACATCTGTGTGTGCTACCCTAAGCCTACGACTCTGAAAAGTCAAGTTCATCCTTCACTATATAATTGATCTTTTCACAAGCAGGGACAATACTTCTAGCAGAGGCTGATGATGCACGGCTCTGCATCCTCTTGGCCCACTTGATTTTAGTACCTCTGAAGTGGACTTCTCCATACATACCCCCTCAAAGGTATCAGGTAATATCTCTCTACTTTGTTGCCTTACAGTTGCTTTTACAGAAGCTGTGGAATACTGATCACAGACAGACATGACCTGTAAGTTAATGCTCTGTGGGAAAGTTAATTCCCTATGAAGAATTTCCTGCCTCAAAGGCTGTTGGAAGTCAGTGTTTAAGTGTCCCAGGCTTCTCATCCTCTGGTGAGACAAGTGTAAGTTCCGTTCTCCACAGTTTCCAGGAAGCTTTTGAGCAGGAGTGAGCTCTAAATGCCCACAGAGGGAACTGCTGCATTAACACACAATTTTATTGTAATCTCTCTCTCTCTTGTTTTGCTTTTCCTCACTCTCATTTCTGCTTTCTGGAACCACCTCTCATAAACCATCTGCAACCTGCCCCTGTCTGTAGCTAGATTTTTTTCCCCCCCTGGAGATAGTGCCCTAGCCTCACCTCCTCGAGGCATGTGATAATAACACAATTTAGCATAATGATAAAGGAAAAAAGATATCATACTACTACAAAAGAGGATATTTCAGTAACTGCCCAGTGGGGAGAATTCCTGGCAGTGAGTATTACTACCTACCAGAGCGAGTAAGAGTGTTGGAGATGGTAGTCAATGAGCTGCAGACTTCTAAGGCTTCAGAACTGTTGTTTGCAGTGTTTTTCAATTCTTTTATTATAGAGGAAAGTCCTGAATGTGGAGAGTGGGAGCTCAATTGTAGTTTTGAAGTGTATAGGATAAAGTACTCCTGTTATAGAACTCTGTGAATGGGGTGACTGAGGGAAGGAAGGACAAAACGCCCAGAAGAAGAAACCAGGAGAAAAAGTGGAAATAATGTGGATAATTACGTCCCCATGTGAGCTCTGTGTTGTAAGTTTATGAGGATTGGGGACTATGGGTATTGTTCCTGCTATGTTCCTCTGCCTAGCACCTGGAATACAGAGGCTGTTCAACAAACGGTTTTGGAATGGATGAATGAATGAACCGACTCAAGTCTTTCTCTTCAGTGTGTGAGGGGGAAACCCAGGACCAGAGGTGGTAGAACTCCTTCAAACCTACAATGTTTCATTAGCCAGTGCATAACTTTGGCCACTCCATCCATCACAGTGGTCTGGTGGCAGGCATTCAGACAAGACCTTTAACTGGTCTCAGTGTTCTAACAGCCGTGCTAAGGGACTGGCCTTTGACGTCAGGCTACTGTGGGTATGCAACTGGCACGTCTAAGGTGCGAGCGCTAAGGAAAATTAGCTTTCTGTCTCATCCTTAAGTTTTGAATTTCCCAGAGGGAAATAATGCTTCCTACCTCACTGGGCTGTTAATGCTGCTAACATTGATTATTTATAAAATCTATTATAATCAATAATTCCCCCAATGTCATGAGTACCTTTTTATAAATCTTTTAGCTGACAAAGTACCCCAAGATGAAGGAAGTAAGAGGAAAAAAACAAAGAGGAGAATCCACAATTGGGGATAAATTCTCAAGGAGTTATTTATGTTGCTATGTCCCAAAATTATTGACATAACAGACAGAGAAATTGGTGTGCATATATTAATTGCCACTAGATTCATTTTCCAGGTAGACTAGTCTTTTTAGATGTTGTCAAACCCAAGACATTTTACTTTCGGTCTTCTGGATTTCTGTTACCCCTTTGTTTTCTTTGTCTTTGGGCTTCAGTGGGTACCTGCTTCCTTATGCCAAAAGACTCCCCTGTCCTCTTTCTTTTACTTCAGGGGGCATAAGCCTCTCGGGGAGCCTCCCGGGGAGTTGGCAGACTTGGTGGTAGGTGGTGAGCACTTGCTGGTGCATTTGTTCTTGCACTGACCTTTTCTGCCAGTTCCTCTGCTCTCCAGCCCTCTCCACGAAAGGAGCCAAGCATTCATTTGTCCATCAAGCGTTTTATTTTTGTAGCTCCTGAGTCTTCCAGTTCAGTGGATGCATTCCAGGCCAGAGATTGCCTAAATTACTTTTCAACAAACTCTCCTTCCCATTGTAAACCAAAAGATGGCTGATAGGGGGTGGGGGAAAGCATTGGGCACTAGATCTCAGAGAGGGAAATTGGTGATTTGGGTCAACTGGAAGTTTGGTTTTATGAGCTAATGTGGTTGGACTTGTGAAAACCTTTTGGTATTGGAACAAATTCTCATTCCAAACTAAATGCTATATAAAGCAATTTTGTTAGAAAATTTACTTGTTTCTGTGACTGAATGCAAAAAATAGTTACCATTCTTCACCTCTCTCTCTCCCTTCTCCTTGAAACAGGAGCCTTTGCAGCTTCTTCCATAAAAAGGCAAAGTTCATTTCTCTAAATTTGAATGTGGACTGGACTTTGGACTTGGCAGCCAAATGTGTGTGAGTTGAGAGCCTGGCCTCAAGAGACCTTGTGTGCTTCCATTCTTTCTCTTGGAATACAGCCAGGTAGCATAGGGACAGCTTGGATAGCCAGAGGGAAGGTGAATCCAGAGTCAGTAGAATCAACCCAGTTTCCTAGGTGAGACCTCGGATGTGTGAAAGAGCTTAACCAAGGTGCCAGCCAAGTCTGGCCTGAATCAGTAGAACCAACTAGATTATTATAGACTGTATACATAATAAAATATTGTTTTAAAGCCTCTAAATTTTGGAATGGCTTATTATATAGCAAAATCTAACCAATTTGGGGTTTCATAAGCCCACCAAAACATATTATGTTAAATTGATTATGTAGGTTTTAGGGAGACAGTGTTAAGTAGGGGTAATGATGATTAGTGAGGCAGAAAGTGGAGAGCAAATTTCAATATGAAAAGATGTTTTTTCATCATCATTCTCACCTGAGCCCACTGACAGGTGTATTTGTGGTTTCACTTTTTTTTAGAAAACTTTCAAAGTAAAAGCTTTTGGAATGCCTTAGACCACTGTCCCAGCTGGGGAGAACTCAGACTCTAGGCTTTTACTCTCCTTTTCCAGGACTCCTATGTGTCCTGGGATTTTGGGAAAGACACCCAGATGAGGACTGAGCTCACGTCAGGGCACTGCCATTGGGTAGTGAAGGTCGATGAGAAGTTCATTGGACTTGTTCTAGGCTTTATCTTACATAGCACGATGCTGCAAGGCTTCATGAGCTACTTTTCAAAAAGTCACCTTTTGCTTCCAAACAACTGAGACATAAACAAAACATAGCTCTTGTTTATACGGCATTTTATCTCTTGTTCATCAGCCCATACGTGGCACCAGCAGGCCTTTGATAAGGAGTCTAAAAGCAACTTAAACAACTTTGATGTAGTAATTTCTTTCCTGAGTTTTCTTTTGTTGATTAACAAATTATTTTCTCTCCCTAGAGAGTGAATGTTGTATTTAAACCTCCGGCCCATTAAAATAGTTTGAAGGAAGCTTTTTCCTTTATTGGTGACAGCATCCAAATTTTATTGTTTCTGTTGGAAAGAGGTATTTTTCTCTCCACTAGCCAAACTCAAAATACTCAGAGTGAAATTTGGTAAACAGAAACACAAATGGTCTCCAGCTATTTGAAGACATTTTGGTGTTTGTTTTTACTTCAGAAAAATTTTAGGACTAGTGTGAATTAATATATAAAATACATATTTGATCTAAGATGACTAACTTCCTCATTTTTAATAGAATTGCAAATATACTCCTTATTTGAGAAAGATATTTGGGATTTGAGTGAGATAAAAGCTAAAGAAAAACACTGTTGTGAATCATATGCTTTCAACAAGGAAAATGCTCAAATTATCACCGAGTTACATACTGCTGGAGGGTCAGCTGTGCCAAGATGAGTTTGGAACTTTGCCCATCAGATTCTTTGGCTTCTCTGAGCAGTCTAGCTTGCAACAATACTTGCTATTTATTTAAAACACAAATCAACAGAGAAATGTACATTTTAGGCATAGAGAACCACAGAGAAATCTAGTTGTGGAAAATTGGTACCACTAAAACTTATCTTAGAAGTCTACATTAAAAACTCCTTCCAGATAGAGGGATCTAGATAAATTACCCAATGCTTACCATATTTCCAGAATCTGGTGCCCAACTTGGGTACAAGTAAGAGCCCCCCTGCCCCACCTCCTTGCTTAATGCTGTCTCATGTGGACTTACCTCTGTCAAGTTGTGCTGTATATAAGGTAGGTGGAGAGTGTATATTTGGATCCAAAGACAGACAATTGCACCTCATGCTGCTAGACCCCGAGCTGGCAGCACTTAGCATGGAGTTAGCTTATCTCAAATGGCCACAGGGCCATTTCTTTACACAGGCTGTTTGTTCTCCATTCCTAAATCGATCATTTCCAATTCTGCTGTCAACTTGCCAATCATGGTTTTCCAGGTTTGACTTGAGTGACTCATATAAATCAGCATTGAAGTAATTGATTTATAATTTGGCCCTGCAAGGAATGAATCGGGGAGGTCTGTGGAGTTCATGGAAGTATACTCAGAACTCAGTGTGATCTGAGGACAGGTTCTAGATTTTTTATTGGATACTCACAGGGATATTGTCTTCTCATTCAAAGATAGAGAACCATCACTTAAAATGTACCTTGTGATAAAGATTTTTCCACTCTCTATGACTTACGACTCCTTCCTAGAGATGCTAGCATAAAGGAGTTTACTGTCTGCAGCTTATAATTACCACTCATAACACAGTTTCCCTAAATTTCTAAGAAGGTGAAACTGACCTTCAGTATAATAGAAGGGTAGGTAAAAATTTAAGATCTGTGGCAGAAATTTATGAAGGATGTCGGACATTGAATCTGTAACAATTCAATAAGTGGAAACTTTTCAGTTGTTACAAGATCATAAACACATTCTATGCAGGGTTTACTTTTTTTTCATATAAGTTAAGAATTTGTTGGGGGCTGTGTTTGTCAATCACTTAATAAGTCACTTAAATAATAAATGCATTTTCTTATCTCACAAGCCACAAAGAGTGCATCCAGATGTTTCCAGGATTCTATCAGTGGCTCAACAATGTCAGAATTTGTTATGAATTAAATATTTGTGTATTACCAAAATTCACATGGTAATACTTTAACCTTTGGATAGGATGCTGTTTGGAGATGGGAGGTAGTTAGGGTTAGATGATGTCATGAGGGTGAGGCTCTCATATGGGATTACTTTCCTCAGAAGAGATACCAGAGAACTATCTCTGGCAAGTGCACAAGGAAGTCATATGAGAACATTGCCAGATTATGATGATAAACAAGTGAAGAGAAGAGAACTCAGAGTGAAATCTAACCTTGCTGGCACCTTGACCTTGGTCCTCCCAACCTCCAGTCACTGTGAGAAACAGATTTCTTTTAAGCTACCCAGTTTATGGTATTTTGTCACGGCAACCTTGGCTGACTATTAGAGCGCCCTGTCGACATCTCCGTTATTCTTTTGGTAGGCATGCTTGAGGGGACATGAAAATCCAGCTCTCAGCAGAAGCTATTTTGTTAAGATGGGCATGAGATATATTGATATATTGAGATATATTGATTCTGCCGCAGACCCCGTTGTTCCCCATTTTCTTCCCATCCCTAGTAGTCTACTCCTTTATTTTTGTAATATGATAAATCTGTCACTTGTCTTACCTGGCTTACTTCTATATAGGCATTTAAGTTGAATTACTTTAAATAGTAGGACTACAAAAAACAACTTCTCACAACTATTTGTTTTTTGGGCCCCAGTCTGTAACTAAAGTTTTGCTTTAAATTTTATTTTGATGTTAATTTTTGAACAGATTACTTGGTATCTAAAGAGTTGTAGGTCAACTGTGTATGACTAGAGATGTTTTGTCATGTCCAGAAGGAACTGTTTAGGAGGACCTAGAAATCAATTTGCATCTCATTTCCAGTAAAGATGATCTAGTTGGAGTAAAAATAGCACAACTTTTGAAGCTAAATAAAATCCAGTCAGATTTTCTCACAATGAAGTAGACCAGGAGTATAGTATGTTTGTTGAGTAGTAGTTTTTACTTTTAATTTTCTATTTGTGTTCTTAATATTCTCAGGGAAATTTTGAATCCCCGAAGTTGCTTCAAGCTGGTTTTTAATGCACACGAATAACTCCCAAATTCATAGCTGCATCTCAAACGACTTTCCATTGAATATCACCAACAGGATGTTGCGCAGTCCCTCATACAGAAGATGCCAATGTGGCCACTTTAAAAATAGCAAAAAAGGAAGAGAGATTCTTTTATTTCCAGAAGCCACAAAAGAGTGTGAAAAAGAAAGAGCCCCAAACTGTCCTTGGATTAGTTCTGTGCCCAGAGAGATGGAATAATCAAATTGGCTCTACTGGGTCATGTAAACCACTTTGGGGGAGGTAACGCAAGCTGCCTTGATTGACAGCTCCATTAGAGGTAGACATGAATTAGGGGAGATGCAGTTCCTTGCGGCAAGTAAAGAGGGGGGAGATAAAATAACAGGCTACCTGAGGTAAGAACTCAATAAATTCTTGTTAAATTGAATTGTGTGTGCACTTTCACAGCCAAAACTTGTCCTGAACTTCACAAAGATAACTTGTGCCTAACTTTCAGTAGGAACTTGCTTTTTGTTGAGCCAGCTTGCTCATCCTTGAGAAAATTCTTGGCCTAGAAACTGTCAGGCCAAGTTTGAACTCAGGCTATCTTGGGCAGATTTATAACCACCTGAGATGCTAGCATTATAATGAAAATGCTGACAGCCCCAGAGTTTTGCTGACAGGAACAGCACAGCTGTGATAAAACTAGAAGATGAATAGAAATACGGAGACTCATCCTTGGGGAATTGTCGTGAGTTTAGGTCAAAGAGAAACAAATCCTTAATTAATCCAGGTCTGGAAAAAAGGCCCTCCAACATCTGAGTCCCAAGTTGGTTTCAATTAATTTGTCTGGATATTTTTGCAGGTCTTTCTAAAATAAGCCTGAAAGAGTTGAGAGACAGAGCATTATTAAAATAAAATCATTTTACTTGTGGCTTCACTGTTTAAATCAGGAGTCAGCAAACTAGAACTTGCGCGCCAAATGTCACTCACAATAGGGTTTTGTAAATAAAAGTTTATCAGAACACATATGTGTCCTTTATCTACAGTGGAGGTGGCCACTTTTGTACTATGGCAGAGTTGAGTAGTTGTGACAGAAGCAATATGGTCTGCAAAGTCAAAATTTGCTGTTAGTCATTTACGGAGAAAGCTTACCTACTTCTGATTTAAATGAATGATCCCCCAAATTTTCACTGTTTATTTGGTCTCATGTTCTCATATACTGTCTCTTTGCCTTGTACATACATCTTTCTAATTATGCTTAGATACCCAGTTATGGATTAAAAAATAAAGTGAAATAGACTTGTTTGGAAAAATCCTTTAGAGTCCTTGAGGTAATTGGAAGCACCTGGGGTTCCCAGCCTCGCGTTAGCAATTTTAGTTTTCTGGTGAAAACGTTGGATGAGTTTCAGCCAAGTTGGAAGAACCAAAAGCGGTTTTCAGGGCTATTATCTTCTAGGGGACACATACCAGGCGCAAATGTTGGAAGCATTGCAGTCAGATATATCTGGATCATTTAACATGTGCAAAATGCTAAGGAAGTGGATGGAGGCCCTTTCTTGCAATTTTTATTTTTATTTGTTCATTCCTTATGGGTATGAAATGACATAGAAATTCCACAAGTCTTTATGGAATGTTGTACGTTGAGGACTGTGGTAGACATTTTCACTTAATTTGATGTAATTTATTTCTAGCTCCGTAGCTGTTAGAATTAAATGTATACAGCTGAAGGAACAGAGACTAAGAGATGAGAGAGTTATTACAAACCTTGCTAGCAAGTGGTGGTGGAATCCAAATCCAGATTTTCTGTTTTGTATTTGTAAAAACCAGGGCTTGATTTTACACTGTGATACCTGAACGGTGCGTATGATGAACAGCATGTTTAATCTTTCTGTTGACTTTCTTCTCACTATAGAGAGCAGCCTGCTATGGGATGGTGGTTTTCGAAGTCTGGATCTGTGTCTGTTCATGAAAACTATTTTCATAAGAATCCAGAACATTTTTTGATTTTTTTTTTTTCATTCTCTCCCTCTTCTGTTCACACAGTGTAGTTTTCTGGAGCTATGGTGGGTTCTTAGATTATGTGGCTCTTAGATTAAAATATGTGGAGAAATATTACTCTCTGAGTCCGCCAGAGAGACGGAGAAATATGTAGCTCTTAGATTAAAAATTAAAAAAAATATATATAATAGCTTATTTTATACATTTTCCCATCTCAGTTGTATTCCCGTGGGTTAGATTAAAATTTTTAATCTCCCTTTCCCCACTCATTCTGCTTGTAAGATTAACCTTCATTTTGTGTAGTTCATAAGATGACCTGTGTCATTGTTGATAGTATTCGATCTTATGAATATGCTTAATATATTTATCTTACTGTTGATGGATATTTGGGTCATTTTCATATTTTGGCTAGTGTGAATATCACAGCTATGAATATTCTGGTTCAAGCCTGGACAAAAATTTCTCTTGGGGGAAATTATTATTTTTTTATTACATCATTGTTTATTTTTGTACATATTTGATTTCTCCCCTCAGGTGTAGTCTGCTGGGGAAATTTTCAGGTATGCCCTGTGGGTTGTCAAGATTGTGTGTGGCTCTGTCCCAGGGGTTCCTATGGTTGTGTCATAGCCAACGTGCATGTTCATCTTTTAACAGTTTTCCAAATTTGTTATATCCGTTTATACTCCAGCCAGTGCTATAGTTTATTCCTACCAACAGTGTGGGCATTCAGTTGCCAGCATTTGATATTGTCATTATATTTCCATTAAGCCACTCTTGCTGGTGTTAGTTATCTCACCTTGAATTTTTATCTCGCTTTGAATTTTTATTTCCCTGTTAACTGATGAAGTTGAATCTACTCATGTTATATAGTCACT
Organism: Condylura cristata; assembly: GCF_000260355.1. Lineage (NCBI taxonomy): Eukaryota > Metazoa > Chordata > Mammalia > Eulipotyphla > Talpidae > Condylura > Condylura cristata. The sequence goes on along the minus strand of NW_004567134.1, from coordinate 2,820,659 downwards.
TCTGGGAGGTGTTCAAATCATTCACACATTATTTTCTTATTTTGTCTTTTTTTCTACATATATGTCTTTTGATGGTTTTAAAACCTTTTAAAGTATCTTTTAGACCCCTAACACTCCACAGCCTCGATATTTAAAAATTACCACACTGCTTAATCTCAAATCCATCATCATCATCTCTGCTGCTACTGTAAACATGGAACTACAAGTGTTGAGAAGAGGAAAACAGAAGGAAGTTTGCTTCTGCAAGTTAATGTTTACATTGCAGCTGCTCTGTTTACATATCATGAAATGTACACTCCAGCATGTGGTAGAACAAAGGAGATAATAGTGTACTAGGACCAGTCCAGGAGGCATGCCTCACTGCGACCAGCAAACAGGCTCTGAGCTGGTGGACTCAGAGAGTAAGATTTATTGATGTGAACCAGCCATCCCAATGACTGAGGGGTAGCTTATGGAAAAATCTTCAAACTAACATCCAAATCCAACACTACAGGCTTTTTGTGTAGGGAAGTGGTATGGTTCATTCTCGAATGAATTTCCCATTCATTCAGGACTTAAACCTACAGAAGAATAATCAAACAGTTCTTTGTATTTTTCAAATTTCTCATCATTAGTTCTGAAACTATGGTTCACATTCATATCACTTGAGGGCTTTCTAAATGATACTGGTGTCACTTGTGGTCCTGGGAACCATTTATTTTTGAATTCCCTAGATGACTCAAATTGCATCTAGGGTTGAGAATCAGTGCTCTGTAGAATCCAGTGCAGCAGAGGATGTTTTTAGGAAAGATTTCATAAAGAAAGTCTGTAGCCCATTTATCCCATTCCCTGACTCTCCAAGAATGGGGATAGGGTCTGAGTTTCTTACTCTTAGGTCCCTATATTCACATTTCAAAGTCAATGAAGATCTTATCACTTCTGGTTCTCTTTAGATTCTTCCCCTTTTCTTGGTTTTAGGTCTTTTAAGGTCTCTTTGCTTCCTTCTTTTATTCTCCTTTTCCATATAGGCTGTCTCAGAGACCAACCTTTTCTTATATCCAGCCAAATACTTGTGGAAGTTTTTGGTCATTATTCTAGATCCATTTCTGCTGCTGCATGTGTCATAGGACTTTGGGTATGGGGTAGTTTGGATATTGGGGGTGGATTGGATATTGGAGGTGTGTTGAATACTGGGGGTAGATGGATTGGATCTAGCTAGAGCACAAGAAAGGCCATCATTAGCTAACTGTCATTTAACCTCCTGCATACTAGAATGAAGGAGGTTCAGGCCATTTTTGTTATCATAATATCATTATTAAAGAGCCCTCCTGTTAGCCTATTTTTGATATCTGCCTGATTCTAGAAAAGGCTTGAGCATGCAGAATGGAGGGGAGAAAGTTTCCTTGAGAAAATAAAAAAAAAAATCTATGTAAAGGAAACTAAAATAGTAAAGAGCTACTACTCTTTTTTTTTCCTATATTAAATTAACAGAGTAATGGTTCCCCTGATAATACACATTGTTGGTTGCTATGCTACACTTTCTGCAAAAATGATTTGACAGTTTGTATTTGTAGTCATGAAAGGGGACATGCAATTATTCCTTTCATCATTTATCAAGGGAAATAATCAAAATATGCAGAAATGACTTATAAAGGTATTCAGTGTGGTTTTATTACTGATACTGAAAACTTGATAATAGCCTAGGAGTACATTAGGAGAATGATGAAGCAATTATGCACAAACCATCTGAAGAAATACTGCATTGTTTTAAATAGTGATATTTGCAGACTTCTGGTTTAAAATGGCATCAGTCCTTAAAACATTCTTTCCCATTAAAATATCTATGATGACCTCTACTGAAAGCCAAAATCAACAGATAGTTTCATGTTACAGGTTTTTAGTTTCTAACTAAATAAACTTGGTTCAAGTTGGTCTTCATTTGTAACACTCTCCATTTTCTTTACTTTTGACCTACAGGGGTCTTACTAATGAGAGAAAAGGGTACTTCAAAGGCATTGGGAGATAAGGTCTCTGGGAAAAAAGTGCTGGAGATTGCAGCTAGGTAGAAGGACTTGGCTGTACCTGCTGTAAATGGTAACTTACTTTAGAGAAACCAGAGGACCAGTAAGAGTGTGTGAAGGGCTGCATTGATTCAGTAGAACAGAGTGTTTTTAAGGTGAGGGGTACAAAGAAATTGGTCCTTGGACTGGAATGCGAATGTACTTCAGGTTTAAAGAACAGGTTAAAGAACAGGGTCCTGAGTCAGAGTGAACGATATTTTCTCACCAAGGATGAGGAAGGAGAGAACATCAAACAACATCTAAGACATTGCTAATGGGAAAGTGATAAGGGAATAGGGAATAGAATATAAGAATAAGGGAAGAGAACGGGTTCTTGATGTCTTAGGGAAGATGAGACCTCTAAAAATGATCTGTGAGATTTAAACTATAAAGAAATTTCTAATGGGAAGTAAGGAGGCAGGACCTCTGTGGATTAGCAGCCAGTAATGATAAAGAGGAAAAGGCGCTGATGAAAAGATAAGAAGGTAAAGTGCGGAGGAGATGGATAATATTAAAAGGATAACAAGTACATTAAAAACTAAAGAGTGGAATTAAAGCCTATATTAAGGCAAAAAAAAATGGGTTAGTATTATAGAAAATAAAATCAAGAAGACATTCTCTTCCAGAATATAAAGTTAAAGATACATTTGACAAGAATGATGAGAAAGAAGATAATATAAATGGGATATAGAGAATAAAGATTCAACAGTGGACACGTTCATGAGAGGAATATTGGGACACAGAAATAAATGTAAATGTATTAGATGAGCTAATATACTAGTTCAGGCACATTGAAAGATCCTGGAAAAATAATTGAAAAGAGATCCATAGTCAGAATTTTTCAGGTAAGAAAATATTGAAATAGATGCAAAGGAAAACAATTAAAATTTTTTTTAAAACAATAGTTTATTTTTACATCATTTTGTGCCTTTTTCCATTTCAGTTGTAATCCCTGTGGGCTTCCCACCAATTCCCCCGTGTGTCATCACCATAGTCCAGTGCACTCCCACCCCCATTTTTGATCCCATTCCCCACTCCACCCCTGTAAGATGTCTCTGGTATATAGTTGTTCATTATTATTATTATTTTCTCCCCTGGTCCTTTTATACTCCTGATATGAGTGAAACAATCCAGTATTTTTTCTTTCCTTTCTGGCTTATTTCACTCAGCATGATCCCTTCCAGTTCCATCTATGTTGCTGCAAAAGGCATGTGTTTATTTATTTATTTTTGGTTGCTGAGTAATATTCCATTGTGTATGTGTACCACATCTTTTTAATTCAGTTATCTACTTTTGGGCATTTGGGTTGATTCCATGCCTTTCCAATTGTACATAAAGCAGCAATAAACATGGGGCAGCAGGTGTCTTTTTGAATCAGTGTTTTTGTGTCTTTTGGGTAAGATACGTAGGAGTGGATTGCAGTTTTTAGCAGTTTGAGAGACCTCCAAACAGTTTTACAATGGAAAACAATTTTAAAAGCACCCAACTATGAAAGAAGGAAACCCACATGGTATGAAAAGTAGATGACCCTAGAAATGAAATAGCAAAATTACTGTTCAAAAGATGAAGTCCAAAGTTCAGGAAAGAGGGTATCATATAAAAGAGGACTGTTGAGTAGCTTCAAAAGGCACATCAAAATGATTATTGTAAGTCTCTTACATAACTAAATACTTCTGCTAAATTAATTTTTGATTAAGTAGTGCAAAACCAGCAATTTAGTTTACAAAGCATATTATATATGTTTTTAAATAATACATCTAGTCACAAATTAATGTAAAAATAACATAGATTAAGTTATTACTAGATTATAGTAACAAAGTCTGAGACAGATATTGGAAGAGCAAATGTTTGGGGGGGAGAATAAAAGAATAAACGTGTATCTTATAAAATAGAGTGTCAAAAAGTTACTGGTTTACTTTTGATTCTGAGAAGTTTAAGAATGTTAATTCTTAAACAGGGCTAATTTTGGAAAAAAGAATTTATGGTGACCATTTGCAATATTAAAAGTAGGACATACATCTTTGTTATATAAGAGTGCAGAAAAATAAGCATAACAAATGAGGGGAAAATCTTTTAAAATGAGGCAAAAAGGTATTAACAAAATAAACCAACTGTGTCTGTTAAATCAATAAATATAGTGTATGCAACCTCTAGGAAATAGTTTAAAACATGGGGATTGAGTCACTAGTAAGAGATTTTTGCAAACCAGTTTCTGAGCATCTTTCTTTAACTCCATTAAGCTTTGTTTATCTGGTCTGTTGCATGGGAACAAATATTCACTGTCAGAAATACTGATGAAAAAGTCAACCAACACATGAAAAAATAGGATAGATACTGTCTTTACATAGTCATAGTAAAAAAGTCAAGGGATTTTTTTTTTATTCATGAAGACACAAGTCCCACATAGTTGAATTGCCACTTGTCAGTTGATAGAGAACAAGTAGTTCCCAGGTGGATTGGTGAGTGCTGACCATTGGGAGACACCTGTCTTTGCTCTTGGAAGTTGGTCTTGAAAACGTGTACACGAAAAGGTTAAGAAATCACTCTATTTTTAAGCACCTACTATGTGTGAGGTATTCTTCTGTTTCTTGAGTGTATAAGATGAATAAGCTCCATCTCTTGGGTGGGTTGGTATTTAAGAAGTAGAAGGAAATGTGTAAATACATGGTCACAGAACTCTAAGAACTTTAGTAGATATCTTTAATCAGGTCACATTTGTTTTAAAGATTTATTTATTTATT
>NW_004567134.1:2791920-2815471 GCF_000260355.1 Condylura cristata | reverse complement strand
ATTCCCCACTCCACCCCATAAAATGTCTCTGGTATATAGCTGTTCATTATTTTCTCGCCTCAGACCACACTCTTACCTAAAATATGGATGCCATGATCTGGGAAAGTTTGGTTGGAAATGAATCTTTCCTGATTATCTATCTATCTATCTATCTATCTATCTATCTATCTATCTATCTATCTATCTATCTATCTATCTATCTATCATCTATCTGTATCCTCCCCCCGCCCCAGAATAATTGGGTTCCTTATGCCTGATACTTTGGGCTTATTTTTAGTTTTATTGTTTATTTATTTTTTATTACTAGCCTGATAAATCATGTCTTTCCTGCTGGCATAAGTCTGAAATGATATCCCTAAGTGCAGCATGATACTGAGCAGTTCCTGGGGTCGGTGGCATGCTTGATGGAGCCCGTGGACCAAGTCCAGAATGCCAGCAGGCGTCACATAAATTTCATTCTCTGCCAGGTGGTCTAGTGCTTGCACTCTCTAGGTGTCACCTATTCCATGCCCAAATTGAAGGAGCAGGACTGAAGTCTTTGATTCAAAGTGGGTGGGCAATTTGTTCAATCCCAGGGGCTTTTGGACTTTGAGATGTAGGCTGTGAGAGGCAGTTATTTGAAATGAAGGTAGCTGGCACGGGCAGGCTGAGGTCCCAGCGGGGAAGGGAGAGAAGGAGTAGAAAACCTTCCAAGAAGAAGCTGAAAATTGACCTAGTTATTTCGATGGCATGCTCTGCTACATTTCCCCTTCTGGCCAAGTCCAGGCTCCCTGACATGAAACTGAAGCACTCACTGCCAAGGACTTAAAGTTTGGGATGCTTCAAGTGTTTCTTCCTTCCTTTCTTTGGCTGCTTTGCCCAGTCAAGGGATATCTGACCATAAACTGAATTAGCATTGGTAATTAAGGTTATTTATGTTGAGCCGACAAGTCTAGAGAGGAGTGACCGAGCAGAGGGCAAGCTACAAGGCCATCTGGCTTTTGTACACTGCTCCCTCCAGGATCCGGGGAGCCTATGGGGACATATGGGGACAAGCGTGGGTAGAGTGTGGGGGCTGGAGAACGGGGGCAGGTGCTGGCCTGCCCTTTTATTCTCCTGGGCTCTCTGCCAATGGCACACTCCTTTCCCAACCTTTTTTGTTATGAAAACTTATTTTCTCCCTAACTCACAATCTTCATATTTCTTTCAAGTCGTATTTTTTGAGTGTGTAGACTAAACTATACTGTAAGATTTATCAGCAGAGGCACTAACTGGCATTTTGACCCAGATAATTCTTTATTGGGATGGAGCAGGAGAAACTGTCCTGTATATTTATTTACTAGCCTTCCGGGCCTCTCCCCACACCAGATGAGAACCCCTATATCTGGTATCCTTCAATTTGTCACAAATGTCTCCAGACTAACAAATGGCACTGAAGAGGCAAATTCAACCCCTTGTGAGAACCAGCAGAGGTAAGCAGCAGCCCATCCTTTGGGCATTTACCCTGCTGAATATGGAACAGAAATTCCTCCACATTCTTCAGTCTTAGTGTCATCTGTATACAGAAATGCTTTTAAGACTCTATTATTTAGTATTGTCCACTAAGGTTTCAATAAGAAATATGCCCATTTAACGTGGTGGTGGCATACTTATTTTTTTTAAATTAGAGTAAACCTGTAATATCATATTTTAGACATAGCATGATTTGATTTATGTTAAAATGATCATTACAAGGAGTTTAATTAGCATTCATCATCTCATATACTTACACTTTTTTTTTATAAGAAATTTTTAAGATGTATTCTCTCAGCATCTTTGACATTATTATTAACTGTAGTCACCATAATGAATATTACACCCTAATACTATTATTTTATACCTGGCATTGTATCTTTTGCATAGAGGTTATGTGTGTATTATCAGTCTTTCGAATATCCTCTTTTGTGATGTGCCTTTTTAAGCCATTTTTTCAGCTTTATTAAGGTGTCATTAACAAATAAAATTGTAAGACACTTAAACTGTACAGTGCAATGATTTGCTAAGCATATATAATATGAATTTTCCATGTAGTTAACTGGATAATGTAAAAATGGGTAAGTCCATATCCATCAACTCATATACTTAATTTTTTTTTTTTTTGGTGAGAACTCTTCAGTTCTAATTTCTTTCATTTTTTTTCTTTTTAAGATTTATTTATTTATTTTATACAGAACTGGGGTACCAGCCAGAGATGTGGAGGGTGAGAGGATTCAGCAGGAGCAGAGTGGGGAGCAGAACAGGCAGATCAACAAAGCACACTGCTGAGGGGAGCAGCAGGCGGGTCAGGAGAGGTCTGCTGCGCCATGTGGTCACCTCCCGGGCAGGTGGGAATCGAACTCATGAGGAAGTGGCTTTAGCTTCTCAGTGCTGTGCTTTAACCCGCTGTGCCACCAGGGAGGGCCAGTTCTAATTTCTTAGCAATTTCAATTACAGAATTGTTATCAACTACAGTCACCATTTTATGCATGAGATCTTCATACCTTCCTCATAACTAAAGTTTATACCCTTTCAACTTTTCCCTATTTCCTCCACCTCCCTAGCTTGACTAGAGCCATGTACTTTCTGTTTCTGTGAGTTTAGTTCTTTTTTCATCTTTTTTAGAATCCATATGTGAGATACCATGCAGTATCTTTTTCTGTTTAGCTTTTCTATCCTTATAGATTATCTAAAACTCACATTTACTATCTAGTATTATCTTGCTATATGTGTGTGCATACATTTTCTTTATTCTTCCAAAAACACACTTAAGTTGTTTCCATAGCTTGGCTATTGTAAGTGATGCTGTTTTGAACCTGGAACTACAGATATCTGAGTTAATGATTGTATTTTCTTTGACTCTATAACCAAAGGTGTGATTGCTGGATCATATTGGTAATTCTATTATTAACTCCTGGAGAAGTGTCCATACTGTTTCCCATAGTAGCTATCCCAGTTTATATTCCCATTAACAGTATGTAAGAGTTTTCTTTTCTCACATCCTTGCAAGCATTTGTTCTTTCTTATTTTTTATTTTTTGGTAGTGGACATCCTAACAGGTGTGAAGTACACCTCATTGTGGTTTTGATGTGCATTTTCCCAATGATTAGTGATGTCAAATAGTGAAAGATTAAGATACATTTATGCTGGACTCCATGTCTTTTTTCTTTCCTTTCTGTTCTTATCACATACCCACACAGCAGTCTTTTAATATGTGACTTTATTCTCTTGACCCACTTTCAGTATTCTCTTTTCCTTACGATGTCCTAATTACTCATACTCTTGGGAAAGCAGAAAAGGGACATGTCTGCTCTCCTTCTTGGTAGGTCACATTCTTCCACCCCCTTTTTAATAACTATGCCTATTTGGAGAGGATTATTTGATTTTCAGATGAGTTAATTTTGTTGCTCACAATCCAGTTGCTTGAGTAGTAAAGTAGGGTAGAAGTGACTGATTTCCAGGTTGATGCTCCAGCTGCAAATTGCTGACACACTCTCTCTTGAAACCCAGCTGCCATGTTGTAATAAAGCTCAAGCAGCCCCCAGGAGAGGCCTACAGGGTTAGGAACCAAGACCCACAGCCAACAGCACTGGCTGAGCTCCCACTAACAGCCCATCTGAGTGAGCCAAGTTGGAAGTAGATTCTCTGTCCCAGCTGATTCCACATGGAGCAGAGCCATGCTGTCTCTGCTGGGCCCTGCCCAAATTGCACATTAGTGAATTAAATAAATGATAGCTGATGTTTTAAGCCTTTAACTTTTGTTGTAGCTAGCTTACTACATAGCAATAGAAAATCAGAATAAGGGACATATGGTCCCAGGCCCAAGCAATTTCTAATCTTTTGTGGAGAGCATAGGATACTTGCTCTCCCTTTTAGAAAGAGGCATATTATTATTTCCATTTGGTTATTGTGTTCACTTTGCTCAATTAGGATCCCATAGGGAAAAAAGGTGAGATCGAGGATGATTCCAAAGACTTCATCCAGATTGCTTCCAAAAATATCATTAACAATAAACATTTACTGAGAAATACAATGTTAAACTGGTGATGGGAAAAGATATAAAATGATAGATCTCAGCTTTGACTTTATAATTGAATGGTCTGGAGGCTTAGAAAATAATGAGACTTGGCAATCTCTACCCCCAAATGACCTGTGCCCCAGTCCCAGAAATTCTGGAATAGTTGGAATAGGTCCTGGACATTTTGATTTGTAAATCTCCCCAGGTGAGCCTCATTTGTAGCAAATTTTGAAATCCCCCAATCTGGAAGACCCCATTACTGCCCTCATGAGTTTATAGTCTAGCTGAGGAGTTAGCATTTCATATAAAAAGAAGTGAAGTTCCAGGGACTATCCAGTGTGAAGATGGATAATTGGAAATGTGAATCAGACATTGAAGGGCAGTTAAAAGTTCCCTTGTTTTTTTTGGCCCTCCCTGGTGGCGCAGCGGGTTCAAGCAAGGAACTGAGAATCCAAAGCTGCTTCCGCATGAGTTCGATCCCCGCCTGCCCGGGAGGTGACCACATGGTGTGGCAGACCTCTCCTGACCCGCCCGCTGCTCCCCTCAGCAGTGTACTTAGTCAATCTGCCTGTTCTGTTCCCCACTCTGTCTCTGGTGAAGCCTCTCACCACCCCTGAGCCTCTGGCCTGGACCCCAGTTCTGTATGCACAAATAAATAAATCTTAAAAAAAAAAAGTTCCCTTGTTTTTATTTTTTCCTTAGAATGTCTCTAAAATCTGTTCACTAAAATTGTTCTCTGTATTATATATATATATTTCTTAATTACAGCATTTGTTTTGTTATAAAGTACATGTTTTTTAGGAGATAATGTTCTTAGGGTTGAGAATCATCTTACAATACTGGGCATTTAATAAAATTCCTTTTCCTCTAAAACTTATTATCTAAGAAATTAATGGAAACTATACTTAGTGATGTGTTATAATGGAAGAAACACAAAATGCCCTTCCCTTCTTTCTATTGTGTGATGTGTTGTTCTCCTGTTCCTTACTAGGAATAAAAGCCAAATGCTTTGCTCCTTTTGTATCCCCGCCCCCACAAGTTCCAAACACCTAACAGAACGTGAACACTTTGTAGAGATTCCCTAGGTAAGTTGTATATGATTGTACACACTTTTCCACTTTGTATTATTCAAACTTCGGAGATTCTGGTCGCTGGCAAAGATCTAGAAACCACAGCAAAATTCCAGAGATAGAGTGGTAGAGAACTCCATGCTATAACTTTTAGTCCATTTTAATCCCTTGGAAGTTGTGCACAATAAAATGAAAATTCATTGTTTCCATTACAAGATATTTTTGATCTCCTGAAGTTATACAGGGGGAGCAGACAGCATCTAGATTACCTTTTGCCATGTAACTACCATATCTATTTTTGGAGCATATAAATGTTGCACAGCATGTTGCTGGCCTGAAGTATTGGGGTTTTTATAAATCCTCTTTATTTAGTATGCTTTACGGCTAGAATCCACTAAATCAAGTGATGCTCCTTCCCTAAACACATTTCTTATGAGTATTGCTGGCACAGAATTGTATTAATAAATTGAATCAACAAAGCTCTCAATATTCAACAGTCAGCCACTGACTGGTATATAAAACTGATAAATCCCTCCATTCTGTGTGCCACCAAATCGCTGCTTTCTGATTATACTTATTTATTCTTTCTTAACTCTGACCTATTTCGTTAACATTCACACACCCTCCCTTTAATTCTGTGGGCTCTCTCTCTCTCTCTCTTTTTTAAATTGAACTGATTGTGTACAATGTAGGGGGATATTGTGTATGATATAGGGGGATAGGTTCACACCTCCTCAGATGTATGCCCCCACAGCATGCCCACCACGACAGCACTCATAATCCTTTACCTTGGCCGTTGGGTCCCTTCTCTCTGGGGTACTTGCTGATGAAGCTTCAGGAAGCATGCCTGCCACACAGGTCTGACAGGTGATGTTCCAAGCTCACTTGGCATCATAGGAATGGAGTGGGGGAGTTTCCCCTTTCTTTTCTTTCTCCCTCTTGAATGTTTTATTGACTTGACTAGAGGTCCTTTTTGTGGCTCTTCTTCCCATGCCTTCTTTTCTCAGCCATCCTCCACAGTTCTATTACACAAGCAGAGACTTGTGTAATAGGACTAAGTTTATTCTGTTCTTCATCAGTGGCTTATAACCCAAGGTGCATATCATGATCACTGATAAATCTTAAAAATATAGTCAGAATCTTCTACCTGAGGAGATTTGAAATCAAGACACCTGGATATTTGACTAAGGCACCTGTGCTTTTGAAGAAATGCCATTGGTGACTCTTACATAAAAGACCCTTTGACTCTTACATAAAAGACCCTTTTCGGGGCTATTGTCTGAGATACACTGAAATGTATTGGATTAAGCTTTATGTGCCTTATACTTAAAGGCATTTAACTTGACTAAATGGTGAATATTGTTATTTCCCTTGTTATTTAATGACATTCTAAAATGTTATCCTTGCCTCAACTTTTTACTTTATAGCAAATTAATTTCATTTGGGCTTTTCTTTAATCTCCCAAGTTGTCTTCTTTATAAACCAAAAGCTGTTCATTTTCTGGTGAGAGTTTAATCTGGTCTGTGTACACTGAGATGATTAATTCTTGCAAGTGCAAAGTGTCTCACATAAAGGTGATACTAACAAACAACAGATTACTTGGAAAAGGCCACTTCCCGGATCCTTGCTGTGCCCTCTCCCACTTCCCTTTCTTCTGCGTGTTTACACTATGCCTGGCCTTCTCTTTGCAAGTTGCTGGGGACTCTAGTTTCTTTACGCAACCTGCAGTGATTTCTTTAAGGGCATTGGAAATGCTGTCCTGCAGGGGTGTCATTGATGGCACCAGTGGTGGCTTTGCCTATATCCCCTGGTTCATCTTTCCAGGTCCTGCTGAAGGCACCTGACCCCACACACCCTCTGTCCTCTGTGCAAGATCTGTAAGTGCTGGGAAACGAACACCTGCCACCTCCCTCAGACAGGAATGGATGGGTGTGGACTGAGACCACCTATTTATGTTATGATGTCTCCCAGATAGGGGCCTGCAGTGGTAAGCTTTGATAGTGGCTTCCTGTTCCATTCCTCCAAGATCCTATTTACCTAGAATGCTTCATGGGATTGCCATGCAAATAAGCTATTTGCACTCAAATTTTGTCTCTAGTTGTACTTATCAAGGAGGCTGTTAAGACACTGACCATCTTCCCTTCTGCAATCTGTGAATACCTTGATTCACTGATTTTCTGTCTGCATCTTGTTTCCCCAATCAGATCATGACAGCTTGGAGCCAGAGCAGAGCCCACTCACTCCTCGGAGTCAGTCTGCAGAGCCTTGCATGTTGCTGGACCCACAGAGTTGACCTGAAATGTGTGGTATGTGTGACTTTGGGGCAAACGCACAGAATGGGCAGGCAGGATTATTTAATCCATAATGAATGGATCCTGAAGGGAAAGGAAGGGTGTGAGATAAAATTCTTTGGGGATTGCTTCAAAAAAGCAATAGAAGACTTTGAGGAGAAATATTAGTGCTGGCAGGTCTTACTTACCTCATCTGTAGAGCAGGGTATGGCAAGGAAGTAGGATGAGGTAGAGAGACAGAGGGGAAGGCATCCTTATTCTTGCATTGCAAGGTAACCTGTGTGTGCGCTACAGAAGGGGCTTATGTGAGCACACTAGATAGGACATATGCTTCTAATTCATATGGGAAATGGTTCTGGGCCTTCAAAGGAAAAAGGCATGTGCAATTATCAGACTCTTCCATGCACACCCCCTAATTACTTAGGAAACAGTAATTTTCACCAAGTTACTGTATAATATTTTAAAACGATATTGGTGAATGTGACCTTTTCAGTAGGGCTTCAGGAAAGCATGCACCTGTTCTAAACTTCCTTTGTTTTCTTGGAGAAAAAGAAGAAAATTAGGCAATATTTAGAAAGGCAGACAAGGATTTCACCTGGTTTCTGAATGAATATTATGGAAGGGTAGGCAACCTAGCTTCCAAGCCCATGGTGGTGTATTGAGCAAAATCTTATTAGGATGCTATTTAATTTTAATTGCTAATTATTTTTCCAAAAGTAAAAGATATGATCCTGAATATTTGCATAATTTTGTATTTAGATTGTAGGTCAATTCCGCACACCCTACACCCACAATCCACCGGTAAGAAGGAAATTAAAATCTTGGCACAGAGCTTTCTTCCGTTTTCCACAGATTTTTTTTTAAAGATTTTATTCACTTATGCATACAGAATTGGGATACTGGCTAGAGGGGCAGGGGTGGTGAGAGGATTCATCAGAGGCAGAGTGAAGAGCGGAACAGGCAGATGGACGAAGTATACTGTTGAGGTGAGCAGCAGGCGGGTCAGGAGAGGTCTGCCGCGCCCAGGTGGATCCGTTCCAGGGCAGGGATTGAACTCATGCTGAAGTGGCTAGCTTGCAATGCTGTGCGCTAACCTGTGGTGCCACCAGGGAGGGCCCACTTTCCACAGTTTTAATGAGGCATATTTACATAGTGCATTGAAATTCACCCAGAGTTGGTATATAATTTAGTGATTTTTAGTAAGTTTAGAGAGTTGCACAATTACTGTAGTACAGCTCTGGAATATTTCCATCACTCCAGAAATTCTGTTGAGCTCATTTGCAGTCCATCCTTGTGAACACTCCTAGCTCGAGGCAACCTCTAATCTGCTTGTTCCTATAAATTTGTATTTTCTGAACATTTCATAAAGATGGGATCATATACAATATATATTCTTTTGCTCTTGGCTTCTTTTACTTAGCATTTTTTCCGGTTTATTAAATTTTGCTTTTATCTTTTTTCTTTTTGTCAGCTATTCTAGAGGTTTGATGGACAAGTGAAAATTATATATATTTAAGCTGTACATGGGGTGTTCATGTACACATTATAAAACGATCACCACAATAAAACTAATTAATGTCTCATCACTCACAGCTAACCTTTTTTTTTTGATTGTGAGAACACTTGAAATCTACCCTCATAGTAATTTTTGAGTGTATGAAATGTGATTATTAACTCCTGTCACTGTATTCTCTTTATCCATTCATCTGCACTAATCTGTCTCTTTAGATTGTTTATGTATTTTGGTTACTGTGAATAATGCTGCAATGAGCATGGTAGTACATACATTTCTTAAAGAAAGTGATTTGACTCTTGGGGAAAATACGCAGAGTGAGATTGCTGGGTCATGCATGGTGGTTCTATTTTTAATTCTTAATGTACTTCCATCTGTAAAAGTTGAACCGATTTGCATTTGAATTTCCACCAATGCAAGGATTTCCTATTCTCCATATTCTTGCCAACACTTGTTATCTCCTTGATAACAGGTGTGAGGTGATACCTCATTGTGATTTTAATTTGTATTTCCCTTAATGGTTAGTGATGTTGAGACTCTTTTCATATTCCTGCTGGCTATTTGTATGTCTTCATTTGAGCAGATTGTCTTGGATGGGCTGTAGAAATAGTATTCCTGGATTCCATGGTAAATATATGTTTAACTTCATAAAAACTACCAAGCTCTTCCAGAGAGTTGCCTTCCCACTAGCCATGAAGGAGAGTTCCACGGAGGGGTCTGACAATCTCTGATCTTTTCAGTGTGCAGACATACACTGAAATGTACACAGAGGGCACAACAAATTCTTTCATAAGATAATGTCAACTCATGTGCACTTTTAAAATGATAGTTTTGATTTGTGTATCACATAAGATGGCACGAGAATGATACAATGTAAACATAGCCTGGCCATGAGGTCTCATTTGATAAGCAGAGATTCTCTCTGTTCCTTGACTAACTCCCTATCAGGGGTGATCCCGATTTTTATTCTAGAAGTTGACTTCTTGATGGCTCTATTTTATTTGATTGCTGACATTCTTTATTAGGAAGTAGCATTGGTCAAGGAAATTCTCAGAGACACCTGGGTAACACTTAGATTCCAAACATCATCCTCTTGCCCCCATTAGATTGTGGCAACCCAGCTTCACCTTAATAATTGAAAGCAAATCCCACGGTTTATAGAACCATCATGAGATCTGAGCCATCAGAGAGTTGAACCATGCCTGCCAGTTGGTTCAGGGCTGTTAGCTTTTCAGTACTGAGGATATTAACAGAATGACCTCTCAGAACATGACAGGAGTGGGGAAGTAACACTGTTAGTGACCTCCGTGGACAGTTACTGGTAATAAAGGGATTCAGGAAAGGACATAAGTTGATGAATGCTAGCCTTTTGTGAGATGCTTGCTGGAAACCACAAGACACTCTCAGCTCACTCTCACAAGACACTCTCATAAGACACTGTCTCCGTAGAGTAAATTTAGGATACGAGAAATCATTCTCTTCTCACGGAATTAATGCTGTCCATTCAATTTGCATTGTCAACTTCTGATCCTGAAAATCCCCCCGGTACAGGTATTGAAAAGGAAGCTCTGGTCAGTTCCACTCTTCCCAGATCCAACTCATTGTGCTGCAGGCATAAGATCAAGGTCTGTGATACCACTATAGTGTTACTTAAGTACATGACTTCTAAAACTGCACTAACTGGTACCATTGCTTTGGAGATTCTTGAGTGGACTTCATTTGTTCTCCACTCTTCTTACTGTATCGTGGATGCAATGAATCGCTGGCTGCTTATTAAGAGAATGACGGCATGTATTAAGTTAGCTACAGACCTGTATTTTTTATTTTTAAAGAGAGATTGAAGTTCTGAACTTGGTTGTTACATATCCTGCATCTGATGAACTAAATTTGAACAGTGATACATCTCAATTAATAACTGCCCAATTTCTTCATGCATCACAAATGATGCTTGTGGCAACTAAATTCTGTGAGTTTCTCGAGTTTTGTTTTTGGCTTGACAGGCTGATTTTCCTATGGCTGGATTTTCATGTCTGTGATGTAGTAGGTGGACTGGACCATGATTACAGTGATCTGCAGGCATTTTAATGATAGTTACTTGAGTGTGGCTGAGGCAGCCTTGAATAATTTAATCAAAGCCATATGTCTCCTGATAATGCCTTTTGTTTCTAGAACAAAACAGATTATTTTCTCTTTTATCCCCGTGTGATTGGTCATGTTACTGCTGCTGTACTGTCATACTGTGTTTATTTTCAAGAGTTTTAGCACCTGAATGAGGTTGGAAGTAATTGTAGATGAATGCTACTAAAGTAATATGTAATTTCCTCCTTATGAATTATTCATATGAGCACCTATTTCTGAAGCATTTAACGGGTGCTGTATAAAATATCACATGGCACATGTGTAAATGTCTTTATCATATTTTATTTCTATGTACTTCTATGAGGTTATTTGGCAAAAATAAAAATCCTGTCCTAAAGGAAACAAGAACCTCTTTATTTTCACAGGAAGATGTTTCACTTTAAAAACATGAGTCATTTGAATAAAGGCACGGCTATTTTTCACGCTTCTTTCATAATTTTACCATTTTAAGTATTATTAAATGTATTAAAACCAAATTTATTTTATTTCTACCTCCTTTTTCCTCAATGAATTATTAAAAGACTATTGCTGCTATTTCCAACTGACATAATGCATTTATTACTAAATTCCCTGTGAAGACTGTAGTAGAGATTCAGTGTGGAGTGGTCCAAGGCACTGTACTAGCTTCATTTAATTGTCAGAAGACCATCAGGATTGCCGAATGTTTCTCTGTTTACTTTCAGTATTCCTGGAGCACTGTGTAGCGATACAGAGTACTCAACAAGAAAGCAGAACTCTTGAGTCATGAGTGTGAATCCAGGAGCTACCCTTCACTAGTTTTGAATCCAGAGGTCCCAGTAGCCCTTTCCTTTCTTAATCTAACACCAAATCACTACTCACTGCTCCTAGAGCACACAAAGACATAAAGGCCAATAGCGTTTAGTCGGAGAGGCAGTCGGAAAGAGCAAGCACATTTGCCTCCATTGTCTGCTGCTGTTCCTACACCACAGTCTTCACATCATGAGTCCCAGACCCTGGGGCGACTACTTCTATGGAGCCTCAGTTTGCTAATTGCTTTAACTATGTTGGGACAATACAGAACACGAAGGACAGAGGAGAGACTGTGACTCAATGTGGCAACCTGCATCCCCACCTGAACTATCTAGAAAATACTGCCACGAATATCTCAGGATCTAACCTGCAAACCAGAGGCTGGGGTTTCTCTCTTGTGGAAGTCATTTCTCACCTTGATTCAGACCTTGAGAAAGAGGGACAGTGGGAAGTAGTGGTAAGGGCCTCCTGACAAGCTTTGATCCCTTCTGGAAGCCAATTCCTGATACGTATAGCAGTGAAATACCACAAACTCATTTCTGTTAATTTGCTTTCGGGTAAAAATTAGTCAATAAAAACAGCCAAATTATTATGGCAACTACTTTGCCTTAACATAGACTCTGGGAATGGAGGATTAGGTTAGAGTTGGGCAAGCGTCTTAGCTTTCCATGCATCTTTTCCTATCTGAAGTAGCTAGTATAGACCTCTATGTTTGCTGAGAGCACTGAATGAGTTAAAATTTGTAATGTGCTCAGAAAAGTGCCTGGCACATAATAAGTGCCATGTGAGTGTTGGTTAAACATTTGAATACAAAATCAAGTTGGTCACGGTTAAAGTTAAACCTATATTCTCCCAAGTAGGTCACAGCCAAACCACGGCATTAAAAAATTCTTTTATTTTAATATTGCATTCCCTTGCATATTAATTATACATTTTCAACCAGAGCACAATTATGTTTTAGCTTCATGAGCTGTTCATCTTTAATGAATACTGAGTTAATTAGTAAGACCTGTCTTTTTGGGCACTGCATCTGTTCTGCGACATTCAGTTTAGGATTCATTATTTTAAGACAGCAATTCTCTTTTTCAAAAATATTTAGAGAATGAAATGAATAATTACTCTGCCATGCTACATCACTATGTTTCAAAATACAAAAATTGGAAAATATGCTTGTGGAGCATGGGTGTACCTGAGAGCTGACTCTGTCTTTTACCACACATAAGAAAGAAATACTGTCTTGCTCATTGAATTGATGCAGTTCATTATTTTTTTCTCCTAAGAACTATTTTTAGCCTGTTTTCAGAATGCAAATTTGTGCCTTCCTTTTGTCCCTTGAAAGTCAATCTAATTCTAATCTTGTGAAACTGTAGGTCATCCAAATTTTCTTCCATTCTCAGAGGGGCCAATCCTCAACATATGATTTAGGTCATCATTGTTGAAAGAACTAAAACTCTTGAACAGTGATCCCTCATCTTCTTTCAGCTGTCAACAGCAGTCCTGTCCTTTCAACTTTCGGTAGCAGTGACCTAAATAATGGTCCACATGCTGCACCATGTGTCAGGACCAGGAAAGAAACCCAGGTATATATTACCTAAACATCCACATAACTCCACTGGAGTGCACACATACCACATGCACCACTTCTCCAGGTTCTGACAGTAGTTGTGGGCTGGACTTGGGAATTATTTTTTTTTAATAAGTTCATCAGACAGTTCTATCTCAAGAGCATTCAGATCGGGGGGGCCCCCAGATCAAGTCTCATCCACCAAACCACTGCCATTGCAAGCCTTGGCAAACTGTTCTTCATTGCTGTTCATGTAATCATGGTTCTTCTGCAAGTTTAGCCTTAAAGTTTTAGAATCATACTTGGTTTCACCTGCTGCTTAATTTCCTCCAACCGTGATTATATCACCGCTTCCTTCTCACCTTTTCCTTTTTAATACCTCATGTTATGGCTTAGAGCTCTTTAAGCATGTGTTTTATTTGCTGTATTTGACTATGAACCCATGGAGATAGGAATCTGTCTTACTCATGCTTAAATGTGCCTCACTCTTGGCACCCAGCACAGACTCTTTCATGATTAGGCATCTGATAAATATTTGATGAAGATTATTTCATGGTCATTTTCTCTGTGTTTAAGTTTTTCTTCCATGGCTTCCATCATAGACCTGTATCCCTGTCACTGCCTGCACCTTTAGTCTCTCTCTTATTATTCGTCCCAACTGGAACAGATTTTCTTCTTCCTTTACAAAGAGTGTATATTTACTTTGATTACTGGATTTCCAAGTTTATTATGAAGTAGTATGCTAAATGTTAAGCTGTGAGCATGCACGATAAGAGTCCCTACTGACTGACATAGATAAGTTTTAAGTCTGAGCATGTCTTACTTGAATATTTAACAATGGCCCCATAGCCAATGATATGCTAATCACACAATCTCCTGTTCTAGTCATATGGTAAATCCAGATCATGAAATCATTATGATTTATTTCAGCAATTATTCCACCATCAATTTGACTAATATGTTTTGTGTACTATGTAATCTTCCAGATACTGGGCTATGGCAATAGAAAAAAACAAAACAAAACAAAACAGATATCAATGCTCTCACAGAGCTTAAGGGGTGATAGACAGTTGGTAAGTAAAGATTATGTTAGAAGGTAATCTGTGTTATGTGGTAAAATACAGCTGAGTTAGGGGAATAGGGAAATTGCTCTTTTTATTGGAAGCAGGGAGTTTCCACTGAGCAGGGGTACAAGTTAAGAGGCTATTGCAGTGATCATGTAACATAATGGAGGCTTAGAGGAGACAAGTAATGTGAAGATGGCAAGAACTGATAAGATTTTGATATATTCTGGAGGTTAAGCTAAAGGGATTACCCACTAGCAGGCATTTGGAGAAGGAGGTTTTGCTGCTGCTGTGTCATAAACTCCAGAGAGGATTTGGGGAGGGGAGAGGCTAGGAGAGGAATGAACGGGTCAGATTATGAAGGATGAAGAGTCAAATGGGGGTGCGGGCGAACTGGATTGTGGACTTCTTGCTCTGGAGGCATATAGAATGTGCTGATGTTACCTGAGGCAGACTGACTGGGTGAGGCTGTGGGTGCTGGTAATGTGCTCAAGGCAGGACAGAGGCTTTGCCAACAACACAAACTTGGTGTCTCCAACTTCACTCATGCAGCTGAAAGAGAGGAGCTGGGAAGAGGCAGTATTACTTGGGAGCATAAGAAGACTCGGGGGCTTCCTCTTCACTCAGCTCATCCCTATGTCTTAAATTTTTTTTTTTTTTAAGATTATTTATCCATACAGAGTTGGGGTACAGGCCAGAGATGCGGAGGGTGAGAGGACTCACCAGAGACAGAGCAGGGAGCAGAACAGGCAGATCGACAAAGTACACTGCTGAGGGGAGCAGCGGGCAGGTCAGGAGAGGCCTGCCACGCCATGTGGTCACCTCCGGGGCAGGCGGGGATCGAACTCATGCGGAAGTGGCTTAAGTTTCTTAGTGCTGTACTTTAACCTGCTGCGCCACCAGGGAGGGCCCTGTGTCTTAAATTTGTTTGAAAGGTAATTACTATTGACCTCCAGAAAGTTTCTGGGAATGAAGATATTAACATCATCTTCATAGGCAGGCAGACACCAAGGGTTTGTTTTTGGCTTGGTCCCAGTGGGAAAGGTGGCAGGATGGAGGGGGAAGAAGAGGGGCACAGTGGAGCATGGTGGAGGATTACTGGGACTTTGGTGGCGGGCATGGTGTGCTAATATACATTTGGAGGGGCGTTAGCCTATACCCCCTAAAACATACTGTGTTTTACACCAACATTACTTCAGTGAACATACTGAAGTATTATTGTCCTATTTGTGAACCACCAACCCTTGTTTTTGGTCTTTTTGACATGGGCCATTCCCAAGGGTGTAAGGTGGGATCTCACTGTGGTTTTGATTTGCATTTCCCTGATGATAAGTGATGATGCTCATCAAATTAGTAAAGTTTCTCTTCTCCTCACAAGATGGCACTTTTTATGAATCTTTTTAACATCTACTTATGCTTTGTAATTTACTATACACATTTACATACGTGATTTCACTTATCTATTCTACCAAGTATTCAGTTCAGTTTCTGACATATTTTTGGCACTAAAAATTTACTCATCTAGAGGATGAGATGAGATACTGGGTTTGGTGTAAAGGCAGGGAGTAAAAATGTGAGATACCTAGAAATATTTATACGTAGGTTTTGTTAGTCATTCTTTTTTCGAAAAGAAAATATTCATACATTCTTGAGAAGGCAGACAGAGAAAAATTAGCATGAAACTTGTGCCGGCAGCTTTCAGTTAGCATTTATTACATTAATCTACTGTATTTTAAGTGGAATGACTGAGACACTTAGCTTTGAGCTTGGGAAAATAGATGGTAATAATAGAAAGCATTTGAAATATCCAGTATGGTCAAACTGCATTTTTATGGTTATTGATGAATCAGCAAAAGAAGATGATTTCATGCACTGAAGGTATTTATTAAATTTTGAACTATTTGTGTAATGGATTTTTACTTTCATCAGAAAGTTGGATATCACCAGAACAATATTTCTTTTGTCTGTTGTTGTTAAAGAGATTAGCAGGGCAATAAGGGACCAGTTACAGAAAGAAGTTAGGACTTGTGTACTAAAAGCACCGTTTCTTATTCAATCATTAAGGTTGTTTTCAAGTGGAAGATATCCTACTGATATGACACTCCTGAGCCTCTCAGTGTGTTTTATTTGATTGTGTTCTTGCATATGAGTAATTTGTTTGATTGCTAAAACAGAACTAATAAATAACCTTGCTAACCTCAGCTCTGCCCTTCTTTAATCAGGCCCAACATCACCTAGACTAGGTACCTAAGTTTGTTTCCTTTAGGTCTCTTCAGCATTCATGCCAAGGCATATCCTCTAATTAAGACTCTGTCAATAAGGGCCCTCCCTGGTGGTGCAACGAATTGAAGCACAGCAATGCGAAACTGTTCACAGCCACTGCAGCACAAATTTAATTCCTGGCCAGGGAGGTGACCCACATGGCGAGGCAGACCTCTCTTGACCTTCCCGCTGCTCTCCCCAGCAGTGTATTTCAGTAGATCTGCCTGTTCTGCTCCCCACTTTGTCTCTGGTCGATCCTCTTACCCACTCATCTCTAGCCTGTACCCCAGTTCTTGTATGCATAAAAAAAAATCTTAAAAAAAGACTATCAATAAAAAGATGGTATTTTGGCTTCCTCTGATACTTCATTGCTTTATACTGCAAATTGTAGAAAAGTTAGTATATTATGATTGTACGTAGTATTATGGTTATTTCAGGGGATCCGTTATGTGAGTCATGGGAAGTCTTAGACTGTCTACACTAGGTTAGATGCTTCTGTCTGTTAGCATAGTTTCTTACACTTCTCCCACTTTTAGCCTTTAAAATACTTCCTATTGATTTCATGCCCATTTTTGTCAGGACCAAAGTCTGATAGTAACATAATCTGCTTTTTGTTTTTCTTGGTATCACTAAGAACTTACATGGTACTTGACAAATAGTAGTCATCCAGTTTGTTGAAACAATAATGAGTGAATTATGAGCAACTGCTTGAGAAAAGATCATATTCCTAAGTTATGGAGTGAATAAAAAAAAATGGATGATACACTTAAAATTCCCTACTTAAGAAATAAAAATAGGTAGTAGAAGCTTCCACCTTTCCATTTTGTACAAGCTTAATTAAAGCTATTAAAAATGTCTGTCTTCTTCAGATTCGTTGTTGAATGAGCAAGGGAACTATGCTTGTCCTGGAAAACTTCATGTTTTTTTATAAAGATCAGCATTCACAGCTGTCCAGCTCTCAGCTGAGTGTTTTTATTAGTCAGATGCCTACATAATATTTATTTCATCTTCCAGAATTTTGCAGTGATACTAGAGATGAAAGCCCATAATTTAGAAAGTGCTTGATATGATCCATTGCTCATTAATGATAATATTAAATTATATTTTTAACAGTACTTTTAAAGACTTTTAGGTAGATCTAACAGCTAAAGACTTTGCTATTTATACCTGAAGAAAATTGGGGGGCCAGAAGTAGTTCATTGTGATGATTATTTTAGAAGATATAATAGAATTGTTTTCTAGCTGGAAAATATTGGATTGAGACTATGAAATAAAACTTATAAACTGGAATCCCAATTCTAGGTTCAGATGTATATAAGTGACAAAAACAGGAGTTGAAAGAAAATTTAGTTTTTTTTTCTTTAAAGGTTTATTTATGTATATAATAACTGGAGAACAGGCCAGAGGTGTAGGGGGTGAGAGAAGACTGAGTGGGGAGCAGAACAGGCAGATCTACTGAAATACACTGCTGAGGGGAGCAGCGGGTGAGACAGGAGAGGTCTACTGTGTCATGTGGGTCACCTCTTTGGCTGGGGATGGAACTCCTGCTGCAGTGGCTACGGATAGCTTTATAGTGCTGCACTTTAACCCC
Source organism: Condylura cristata (assembly GCF_000260355.1). Classification (NCBI taxonomy): domain Eukaryota; kingdom Metazoa; phylum Chordata; class Mammalia; order Eulipotyphla; family Talpidae; genus Condylura; species Condylura cristata. The sequence goes on along the minus strand of NW_004567134.1, from coordinate 2,797,194 downwards.
TTGTGCCACCAGGGAGGTCCTGAAAACTTACCTTGATTTCACAGTTAACTACTTCTTTCAGTAAGTGGAAGAGTATGCCATTTAATCTATCTTTGGTACAGTAATGATAGCTAAAGTATCTGGAGAGTGATGGGTTCTGATGGGCATTTCTTTTTTTGAGTCCCTTATAAGTTACAGTCAGATAGTGGCAGAGACTGGATAGTGGCTGAGAATGGGGTCCTTTGAATGATTTTTCATTCAAATATTTGGTGGCTGGACTGGGCTAACTGGAATACCTGCAGACTGGTTGAGTATGCCTGTCTGTCTCTCCTTGTGAATGTTCCATACAGCTTATCTTCACTGCAGGGTTATCTCAGGGAAGCTACACCTTGCAATATGGAGCTTAAATTCTACCAGAGAAAATGTTCCAAGAGAAAGGAGGTGGATTTTGCTAGCCTCTCATGGCTTGGGCTCAGATACTGGCACAGTGTGTCTTTGTTCATATTCTTTTGGTGAAAAGACTACCCATTTCAACGGGCAGGAGATATAGCTTCCACCTCTTGAAGGGAAGAATGACAGCAAATGTGTAACTTTCCTTTACCTGAAACATGCTTTTGCCTCCTCAACTGAATATTGTCCGCACTTGTATCATTTAGTTGTAAACGAATAAATGGAAGGTATTACCAGTAAAAATAATTCTTAAAAATGTATATTCATGAAATCCAGAAAGATTAAATTTAAAATACTTGTCTATGATGAATGTGCCCTGTTCAGTGATTCTTGAAGCCCACTTAAAATTCAAAAGGTAATTTCAAAAGGTAAGGAAAAAATCAAAGGTAAAGTAGATGAAATCTAATTTTCTTTCTATCAGTTTAGAAAACTAATATATATCTTGAGGCCATCATGACTGGTAAAGTGACTGTATGTAATGTCTTTGAAGATTTATTTTCCCCACTTAGCTCTTTATATTATGCACAAGCAAATGATTTTGGTGCCCTCAACTTTTTTTTTTGGTCTCCTGATAAAATAAACTTACATGTATGGGCTATTCTCCTCTCAATTACAGGTGTTTAGACAATAAAAGGAGGGATTTGTAAAGCCCAAAGCAAAATTAATTTTAACCTTGAAAAAAATGTTGAAATAAACTTGTACTTTCTTTAATCTTCTCATTAAAGTCCAAGGAGTCATTATTTCATGATGTTTCCCCATACAGGCATAACTTGAATTCCATACAGAATTTCAACATTTCTGAGAAGTATTACTTTTGTCAATTCTTTGGCTCTGTTGTGTATATCTTATAACAAATAATGATTTAAGCAGTGTGCCAGTCATTGAGCTAAGTGAGTGTCTTATATTGTCTGCATTAATCCTTATGAGGTATTTGGTAACATAACCTCATTTTTCAGATGGTTAAATGGAAATGCTCAGAGGTTATGATTTTACTTAATGCCAGTTTCAATTATGTCACATGCCAAAGTACACATAACTAGTTGGTAGTCTGGGAATTCATACCTAAGCATGTCTGTTGCTGGAAACTGAGTTCTTTTTTCCTCTTTAATTTTAGTGAGTTTCCATTCTCTTATTTAACTGTATAGTTCTGTTCTTTAAAGAAGTGTCTGTTTAGGTGAAGACTGAGTTCTCAATCATCTTGATCATACACTTTCCAAACCCATTCAATGGCCCCACGAGCTGTGGAACTCATATTATTTTCACTGTGGCTCAGATAAAGTGGCCCACTTTCAGTTGAAAAGGGTCTTATAATAAAGCATTGGAAAGAAACAAAATTTATAAAGTAGTCATTCATTTATGAAAAGAATTTAAGCCTATACATGTACGTGTTTATATGTCAGTACCCTATAAACTGTTACATAAGTATGCAACTGTTATATAACAGTAACTTTATCACATTTGCTTTTAAGCTGTTATATAAATAATCCAAATTCATAAAAATATTTTCTACCACAAAAGTTCCCCGACAAAACTGAGCATTTTGAACATATCTGCTCCAGTCACAGTGTGTATCTAGTTCATATTGCACTGCAGTGCAAGGCCCTTAACATCTGTTTACTGGGAGATTGTGCGACAAACAAGTGAAAGGTTAGTCATATAAAAGAAAATAAATCATAATGATGTGGCTAAACTAATTTCAATAGATAGATAATTATGATACTATTTCTAATATAATTGATATGTAAAAATCAAGATGAGCAATAATTGAAAATCTCTAGCCATCCAAGGAAACAAAATCTTTTTGAAATGATTTCTTGAGCATTGGAGGAGTAATTGATTGCGTGAACAATAGCTGAGGGCCTGCTGATTTTACTTAATGCCAATTTCAGTACAACTCCACAATTCATACAGAGGCTGGGGAGCAAAGACTTCTGGCCTGTATCTGGCCTCACTAGTTAGTGGCCAGGTGATAGTGGGCCATGTGTTGGGCCTCTGCGCATCCTGCTTTCCTGAAGGGTTCAAAGGACCTATCCTTTAGGTTTGGTATAAAGAAGAAATAAGTGAATTCACATTAAATATTTACTGGAGTACTTGGCATACCGTAAAGGACTCAGCAAATTCTAGCTACTATTAATATATTTCTAGCATATGATAAAAATAAGAAAATTTATGTGATACATTATGGTTCAATATTCTTCTATTAGAACCACAGAATGTGTAGTTTCGATATTGGCTGACTCTCAGAACAGTCCTCTAAGCCACTGAAGGCATGTAGAGTGCAAGTAAGTAAATTTGGGGTATTCAGTCCTGTTTGTGACTTGGGTTTTAAAAGAAGAAAAAAAAAATGGAAGTCATTTTCTGAAAAATTGGCCATTTTTCTTGCTCCTGCCATTTCAGTTTCCTAGTTGTATATGCTAGATTTGAGGTAAGAATGGGAAAAACAAAAACTAGAGAAAGGCAATCAGTAAGGAAAAGGTAGAGAGGAAATGGAGGAAGAACATTTTGGAGACATCACTTCTATTTATGAGCAAAAAGAATACAGATAAATTAGAGGCTTGGCTAGACTCCTTTATTGCCAATAGTAAAAAAGACACAGTGTTGGTGGGATGAATTAAAGAGAATATTTCTACACTTACATACTTAGCTGTAGGTATACCTAAACATTTGAGGTCAAACAGCCTTTGAGAGAAAATGACTCAAATGTGAACTTGTGTGAGCTCCAACTTTTTTGGTAAATATTTGTTTTTCCTCCTAATCTTCATCCAGAGATAGTGTGCCCCCAATAAAGTCTGAGGTTATAATCACACACAACTGCTAGCATTCATAAAATCAACTTTTTGGCTTGGAAGGAAAGTAACGGGGAGGCTATTAACAGAACAGAAAATTCGTCTTTTTCACCTTTGTGCTCCTGACATAGAGTTTATATATTCAATAAATGTTCAGTGGCTAGAATAACATGGACAGATAAATCATAGGCACATTAGATATGATTGCCAACATTTGATAAAGCAGATCTCTCTTGTTAAAGGGTTTTTATGCATAAGGTGACTTCGACTATGCCAGATGCTGAAAACCAGGCATGCAGAAAGGGTAGCTTTATAAATGTTTCTATAACTCAGTCTAATCTCTTTCTAGAACCCCTATTCTGTCAATAGCAGAAAAATAATAATCACAATAAATTTTGAAAAACCTAAAGAATAAGGTGCTCTTCTGTCTCAAATCCCAACATCTTGGCCTCACTTTTGATTTAGGCCTTGGCCCTGTGCACAATTCCTCATGGGCCTTCACTTACTGCCCACTGTCAGCCTTTAGTCTGAAATCTATGCTGAGTCGCTGCTTTTAGCTCAAGGCTTCCTCCAAACATTCGCAGGCACCTGCTTGGTATGGGCAGCTTGGAAGTACAGAAGAATGATACTTTGAATGGCATGAGAGTAAATTTTGTGTGTCAACTATGATTTTTCTGCCAAAGGGTGCCCAGGTATCAAGCTTTATTTTCCCTATTTCTGTTAGGGGTTTTAGATGAGATTAATGTACAAATTGATAGACTGTAAAAAAAAGGTTTGCTCTTCAGAACACTTGTGGGCCATATCCAATCAATTGGAGGCCTGAACAGAACAAAAAAAGAGCTATCTTCCCTCCAAAAAGGAGAAAACTCTTCCTGTCTAATGTTTTCAAACTGGCACATTATCATCTCCTTGCTGTCACCTCTGAACTACTAGCTTTTTCTAGGTCTTGAATACCCCGTTCATCAGACTGAAATTACATTATGGGTTTTCCTTGGTCTCTGACTTGTTGACTCACCCTTGCTGACCAAGGGGCTAATCAGCTCCTATAATTTTGCAAATCATTTCCTTATACTACATCTCTTTGAGCGCACGTGCGCGCGCGCGCACACACACACATACATACGCGCACACACACACACACACACACACACACACCTCCCTCTGTAGTGCTGGCTTTGGTTTTCTTAAGAACTCTAATCCAGGGGGCATCCCCTTCCCCCTGGGCACTGGGAGCCAGTGGACACATGTCTCAGCCTCCTGTCTTTCAGGTGGACAATTTCTCTGTGACTCTTGGGCAGTCCTAGGGGGATGGGGTTCTTATTGTCCCTGAATCGATCTGTCCCCTTTCCTGTTTTGCTGTTCTAGTCCCTTACTCCTACCCTCTGGAATCACCTCTCAAATAAGCCACTTATACTTAAATCCATGTTTCACTCTCTTTTAAGGAAACCCAAACTACACGCTTTGTCATTTTAGATTTAATCATTTTAGATTTAGATTGGACACTTTCCCTGCTCTTCCACCTTGAAGAATCATCTCAGATTTTGGGGTGTTTACAGCATATCTCAGCTTTAGGGAGTGGAGTCTGGATTTTTGCTTGCATTTTACTGCAATGCTTCAGCTGTTCTTGAAATGTTCATATTCTCATTGACCTTAATTATCCATTTATAAGGGTTTCTCTTCCCCGCCCTGAGTCTTTCCTTATCCACTTGCCTATGCTTATATTTTTAAGTTTCCTGAGATCAGCCTCCCTGACACCATTATTTTTCCTGTGTTTCTGTTCTAAGCCATGGAAGAACTCAAGGACTTTCTTACCTTTTTTTTTTTTTTTAAGATTTATTTATTTATGTATACAGAACTGGGGTACAGGCCAGAGGTGTAGGGTGGTGAGAGGATTCACCAGAGACAAAGGGAGGAGCAGAACAGGCAGATCGACAAAGTACACTGCTGAGGGGAGCAGCAGGCAGATCAGGAAAGGTCTGCTGCACCATGTGAATCACCTCCGGGGTTGGGGATCAAAATCGCACTCAAGTGCCTTCAGCTAGCTCGCAGTGCTGCATCC
>NW_004567134.1:2771280-2791820 GCF_000260355.1 Condylura cristata | reverse complement strand
AGAACTCAAGGACTTTCTTACCTTTTTTTTTTTTTAAGATTTATTTATTTATGTATACAGAACTGGGGTACAGGCCAGAGGTGTAGGGTGGTGAGAGGATTCACCAGAGACAGAGCCGGGAGCAGAAATGGCAGATAGATGAAGTACACTGCTGAGGGGAGCAGCAGGCAGGTCAGGAGAGGTCTGCTGCGCCATGTGGACTACCTCCCGGGCAGGGGATCATACTCATGAAGTAGCTTTAGCTTCCCAGTGCTGTGCTTTAACCTGCTGCACTACCAAGGAGGGCCCAGACGTTCTTACTTTTAGGGACCCACCAGCGACTTGAACACTGGTGCTTTCTGCCCTCAGACCGCGAACCTCCCTGAGATATTCAGTCCTGCTTCTCTACACTGGGCTTGACTGGTAGAGGGCAGTGAGTCCCACAGTGTCCCTGTGTCATGCCTTCCTTCTCTCCTGCCTCCATCCTTTGTTGGCTTCTCTTCACCCCTCATGCATTTTATAAAGCCATCACTGTCGCCCTGTCCTGTATCCCTACCCCTCGTCCACCTGAATTGTTGCTATGGCTACCTCCCGCGCTCCGTGTGCCCTACTTAAAGTGCCTGCATGAGTCTTTGTTTCTCTCCTCGAGGGCTTTTTCTGGTAGCGTGAACACTTGCTTGGCTGTTCAGCTTGGTGTTGCATGCTGTCCTCAGCGTTTTGGGCAGCTGTTGGTTAGCAGGTGATGGGATTTGGTAAATAAATTCCCCAGCTGCCTGGTCCTTATTGAGGAGATTTTGATGGGTGCTGCACACCCCACAGAAAGCCCACAATACATTTAGCCCAATAGCCCACAGTAGTAACCAGCTCATTAACATACCATTTACTGGCTTTCCTCCCTTCTCTGTCTAATTTCCTACCTGTGGGTCCCGGGGTCACCTCCTGAATAAATTATGTGTATCCAAACCACTGCCTCAAGGACAATGATACTGTCTTCCATGTAATCTCTCCACGAAGCCTTCTTGTGATAAGCTGAGTATAGTTTTGAACTTAAGAGCCAAGGACTTTCTATTTTTTCTTCTCTTTTGACAACTTAAATAAAACTTAGAAGGTCAAAATCAATGGGTTAAAAGGAAGACCAAAAGAAACATTCCCCTTACCACATATATCCGATAACGAGGGCCACCTTCCCAGATGAAGAAAAGCTGTTCTTGGTTAAAAATGTTCATAGTCACCCCCACGTGGAGCTGCCATTCCTGGCTTAGCAACCACTCTCGGGGGGAATTTTAGCCCATCTGTCACGTCTCACCATGAGTAGTTCTTCTCTGGTTCTGTCTGCACATGCAGGCAGGCCAACAGCAGGAGTCCCCGAGGAGACCATCTCCCCAGACATCTGCCGCTGAATGCAGATGTGGGTTCTTGGGCAGGCAACAAGCTGCTGGGAGTAGGGACCAAACACCGCCATTCCGGGAACAGTGATTTTATTGTCGACTAGGAGTGTGCCTCACCAACATATTTGATTAAGCCAAAGAGAAGTGCTAAGGATGTTTTCTTGTTGAATAGTTGGGTCTTTCTGATGATAAACATGCTGGAGAAGTCAGCACTTCCTGTGAACAATCTGCCTCGTATAGGTGTTAACATGTGCCTAGGTCCTTCACAAACTAACTGAAATAACTGGTTCAATTAAAAAAAAAAAAGGTGTAAATTGTAATGAAAAGGAGAACATTTAGCCTAGAGGTATAGGTCATTCCTTTGCAAAATGTCTATTTATATCATGTAGAGAAAATGAATAAAGAAATTTGGGGGGATTTTTTGGGAGGGCTATCCTCAGTGGTGCCCTGAGGTAAGGATTTGAATGCACCTAATAATGTAAGCTTTGGGGAAGCGAGACATGTAACGGGGATCCAGTAAATGGTGTGGTGGCAGGATGTGCTTCAAAGTTCTGTTTGCTTCTGTGCCCTAAAGTTCCCCCTCATTCTTACAATGGAGATAATACTAGAATCTATATTATGGCAATGCCGTGGAGGATTAAATGGATTACAACTTGAAAGGTGTTTAGAACAATGTTGAGCTTATAGAAAACATGAGGAGCATTATGTGATCCTTAACTATACTTGCTTTTTCTTCATTTTTTTCTCTGCTTTTAGAGTTTACCGTAGGCAAGGTTGAAAGCTAGGGGTTTGGGGACAAAACAGAAGGAAATTAAATTCAGGTTGAACGATTTACCAGACTCATGAACTTGAACATACCAATTGTCCTTTCTGAACCTCATTTTCTCTGTAATTTAAATAATGATAGCAATGTCTACATTTGGGGTTTATTTAGAGGAATCAGTGAAAGAAATATGCAGAATTTCTACTACATAGACAGCTCTCAGGGGTGATGTCTTTCGTTCTTCTATTCAGAAAGGGCAGAAACCACTCTCTACATGCCTGTGTCCTTATACCATTCAGCAGAAGTCACACCTCTCACACCACTGCCTGTGGTGTCAGTGATGTTAGGTAAGTGCTTCTTGACACCTCGCTGTATGAAAGAGAGCAGCATGAACAAATGGTGGGGCTAGAGACCTTGTCATGCGAATTAGCATGATATTTATATTTCCACAGTTGCTTCCTCATTTTCTGGGCAGTCAAAGGCTTGGGATCTCTGTGAAGAAGGATTCTATTCTCCTTCCCCGTCACCTTCAAGGTATCCTAGCACAGCACATTCTCCAGTGTGCTGATTATTTCTCCCCTTACACAGTCACCAGGTCCTGCTGTTACCGCTACTCTCCTATACCTGCAATTAATGGGCTTTGGCTAGGGTGTGGGAAACTGGCATTGTTTTCTTCTAGAATGCAGTCATGAACCCCATGAAAAACATATTCTACAATTTTAAGCTTTGGAAATTCTTGCTTTTAATAAAACACGTATCTGTAGTCCTGACACTCTACAAAATTTGTATCAGAAATGTAACCTTTGATTCACAGGCCCCTTCAGGTTTTTTGTGTCACTGTTGTCACGCTACTTTGTGACTACCCATTAAACCTGGCATCTGGCTTTCTGGCTTTTATTAAGTACTAATTTATTTTGGACAATTTTCAGGGCTAATCAACCAAAGACCATATCCGTATGGCTCTGAGAAAACATTTCTCTTCTCACCTCACCCATGGCATATCATTTAGAATAAAATGCTTCATTAAACTAGATCTCAGTGACAGACACGTGTCACGAGTTATTCCATTTTGTAACCCTCTCAAGAGATCAGTGCAAAACCAAAGTGAAGCTAAAATGAAAATGGCTTAATTTGGGCAATAAGTAAATTTCAAATATATGTCATATTTTTCCTTATATGCTGTTTCCTTATCAAGTCCTTCTTCTTTGATCACAAACATATCCATTGATTTAAAGCTCCATATAACTGCAGAAAGAAGAACTAATGCACTAAATACTTGGCTGCTTCTTGCCAGCCCTTCCCCATTCTCTTCTTCCTATGAGTAAACTATCCTGCATGACACCTTCACTATCTCCTACATGTCTCTGAAGTTGGTCTGTTTCTTTGCATCCTCATAGGTTCCACTCAAGTTCAGGCTACCATTTTCTGATCCAGGCTACTCAAATAGGGTTTTGCTAGCATTTTTCCTATAGATTGATTCATTCCTTTATTCTACCTCTCTAGTTATATAGTGATTTTTTTTCTTTTTTGGTATGTTAGATTGTCTATTCATTTGGCTCCAATTCTTCATACCTCCCTATATACACATTTTTTTCCCCATATGTCTGCAATTTTTTCCTTAAGGAGGGAAAGTAAATCTGTATCTCCATTTCTTACATCTGGGCTGGCTTTATGACTTGCATTGGGTGCTGGAATGTGGCAGGATAATACCCAGACTACAGTGGCCTGTGGTTTGCCTTGCTTTCTTGCATCTCTGCTATCACTGTGAGAGCCAAGCCAGATTAACCTACTGGAGGGTGTGTAGGTATCACAGATGAACTTGAAGAATCTTTTGGGGGTTATTGTAAATGTTCTAAAATTGGATTCTAGGCACAATTGCACATTTTGTAAATTTTCTAAAACTCATTGAATTATGCACCAAAAGAATTTAATAAAACATAAGATTTACCTCAGTAAATTTGTCATAAGTAAGAAAACTGAAAACAGTTCTCCAACTTTTTTTTTTAGAAGAATGTAAGAAAAAACAAAATGGTTATAGTAAGAACATAAAAGAAAATGGGACATTTTCCCAAGAAAAGATTCTTTGATCATTTCACCCTTTGACCTGTCTCACACCTGCCTAAGATTCAGGCTTGATGCATGGAGATGTTGCAACCATCTTTCCTTCATAAGGATGAAAACTATAACCTAAGGATAATGTAACAGGAAGGTGCAAATAGAAATGCTTGATGATAGCTTTGAGTTACTGTGCTAATGCAGAATTGTGTCACTCCAGACTTTTTGATTTTAAGAATGAGAATTGTATGTTTATGTCAATACTACTTGGATTTCATTCATTTGTAGAAGACAAAACAACTTACCTTCAAAGACTTTTAACTGCTCATAAGTTAAAACTCATTAACTAGACCTTAATGATCTTGCCTTTGCCTATATCTTCATAACGTTTAATAAAAACCTCCGAACCATCAGTGGATATAAATCTTTGTTTTGATCCCTGTATCTCTTATTCTTCTGCTGGTTTATTTTTCCACTAAGACCCCATCTAGTCTGATCCTCAGACTTGACCCTCTTCCATAATGTGCTCACCAAGAGATTAGAATCGCCCTGCGTCTAGTCTTCCACGGTCTCTGGCTATCAGTTCAGCACAGGTTAGCTGACTTACTTACTCCAATACTGAGGGTATTTTGAGGGGAGAGTAGGTGGGTGCGGGGAGTGTCTTGCTAGCTTTTGTTTAGTTTTCATATTCTGTCTTTAAAGACATAAGGGGGTGTCAGCTCTTATCCTGTGTGACTACCCACGGAAAGACCATTATTGTTACTCACCTTGCTACACACCCCCCTCCTAGCCATCCCCCTGGGTTGATTCATTGTTTTGAAAGAAGCAGTCAACTTAACATTTCATTAAGGACATTTCAGGAAGGCACAGATATCTTGGTGTGGTATCTCTGAGTTTATCTAGAAGCCTCCATTACCTCCTTCTTAGACCAGAGAGAATGGCTACTGGCTACGAGACACAAAAATGGACCAATATCTGAATGTTCTCTTTTCTTGTTAATGATCTCCAGCTCAAATAGCTGGGGGCCAGTATCTATTGTGTTTCCATACAGATCTGTGACATCCATTTTGGTCGTACAGTTGCACTGGATTTTTAATACTTAAAGGAAAGCATCGTTGTATTGGTGTATTGTTTGGTTTCATTTGAAAATTTCTTATTCCTGGGGGATAAGGAAGAGGTGGTAAGATCACACTGAGAGGAAGTAAAAAATATTAGATACGTGAGCTAAGTTTTCATAATATTATCCTATCACACCTGGAGTCTGGTCCACACAAGTTTCTGTATCCTGTTTTGGTTGGAAGACACAGCCTGGCAGCTGACATTGACGTGATCTCTGATCAGTACTCCCAAGTGGATCTCTCACTCCTACCTACCTTCAGTGATAAATATAGTTTTTGCTATTCCTGTATTAAAACTTGGATGGTTGGGGATCATTTCCTTCTCGGAACAGCATTTTCATTTATTCCAGAAACCCCGTGAGCCCCGTAGTTTGTCCCTTCTCTTCGTCCCAGCATGCCATGCAGCTGTTGCAGCTGGGAAATCTGTACTATTCCCCTGCTGAGGGATAATTACAGCAATTAAAGCTTAGACTAGCATTTCAGGGGAGCACTATTTCCACATCATCATTAAAACTGGTTTAATTCGCCATGTGGTTTGAATGGTAAACACTTTTTTCCAATCTAGTAAGTTTAAAAAAAAATTTTTACTCTTGGTGCTATAGAATCTAAAAAATACATAGTTTATGATGATGCAGTTTGGTCCAGGTATAAACAACCAAAAGACTCTGGTTTACTTTATACAATTATATAGGATGATTCAATTATTTCAGGAAGGAAATTTGGCATTTTGAGCAGAGCATTAATAAATGCTCTTTGAGAACACTTTTACACTACTGGTGGAAGTGCAAACTGGTCTAGACACTATGGAAAATTATATCAAGTTTCTTCAAAATACTACAAATGGATCTGCTATGTGACCCAATGGTTCCTGTCATAGGAAAGCGCACAAGAATGATGAATTGAAAAGGAAACCTGCACTCCTGTGTTTATGGTAGCACTGTTTATAATAACCAAGATATGGAAACCTCCTAAATGCCCCAGAGGAGGTGACTGAATCGAGGAGATGTGGTATATGAACATAATGGATTATTACTCATGTCATTTGTGGCATGAGTGGGAGTGGACTATTCTAAGTGAAGTGAGCCAGAAGGAGAAGAGATACACTGTAGGGTTTCATTTACAGGTGGAATCCAGAGAAAGCAAACAAAGGAGCAGGGAAAATTGTAAAACTTGCAAGTTGACCATAGATCTGAGACAAACAGCAGGGGAGGGAAGAACACAAGGGACTGTGGTGATGGATCAGGGGTGCTATGATGGTGGGAGAAACATGGGAACTACATCTGAGGGAGAAATCAAATGCTACCCTCAAATTAAGAGAGATGTAACAAAATAAATCAGTTTAAAAAATTAAGGAGTGCTCTTGTAACTGGACACTGCATGCAAAGAAATGAAACTAGACCACTGTCTCATGCCATATACAAGAATTAACTCAAAATGAGTGCAAGACTTGGATACTTACATCTTGAGCCATAAAACATATGGAAGAAAACACAGACCAAACACTCTACAACATAGATTTCAATGATATCTGTGTATATTCATCTCCAATAGCAAGAAAAGCAAAAGAGAATTAAACAGTTTGAACTACATCTAAGTTAAAATCTTCTGCATAGTTAAAGAAACTATCGTGAAAACAAACACTATACTAAATGGAAGAAAATATTTGCATATCATCCGTCTGACCAGGGGCTGATTTCCAAAGTGTGGAAAAGACCCAGACAAAAAGAAAGCAAATAACCCAATTAAAAAAATGGGTCACTGTGCTAAATAGGCACTTCTCAAAAGAAGACATACAGGTGTCTAACAGGCACATGAAAAAATGCTCATTATCATTTCTTCAGGGATAATAAAAAAAATAATGAGATACCTTTTCCCACCTGTGAGAATAACCTATGTAAAAAAGACCAGAAAAAACAAGTGTTGGTGAAATTGTGGAGAAAAAGGCACCCTCGTATGCTCTTCGTGGGAATATAGATTGACCCAGCTTCTGTGGAAGTTACTTAAAATAATAAAAATATATCTGCCAGAAGTTCCACTCCTTAGTGTCTATCTAAATAATGCAAAAACCTAAACTATAATGATACAAGCATTTTTATGTACACAGCAGCTCTATTTACAACAGCCAAGTTACGGAAACAACTTAAGTGCTCAAAGACAGATGAGTGGATTAGGAGTGGAATAATACTCAGCTATATTTATAAAAAAGGAAAAACTCTTGCCATTTATAATGATGTGGTTGGAACTGAAAGGGATTATGGTATGCAAAATAAGTCAGTAGGAGAAAAAAATACTCAATGATGTCATTATATGTGGGATATAGAGAAACAAAACAAAGGGTCAGGAAAAACCAAACCATAAACTAACACTGTAATTCTGACTGTAGAAGTTAGGCTACCCAAGAGCGAGAGCAGGAGAGCAAAACGGGGAAGGGCAAAATGGGTGATGGATACTTGATAAGGCCATGGTGTGGTCATATACACTTGGGGAGTGTGCTCTTGTCCCTTTAAATAATATAAATTGTGATAAACCTGTGTTAGCTCAATACAAAAATAAAACTGCCCCTACCCATTTTTTTCTGGAAGGTCAGTTAAGACAAGCATGATGTGATAAAAGTTTGAAAGAAAAATATTTGTGCATAAACCACCGTCATTTTTTTTTTTTTGTAGATAACTTAAAGATAATCAAGCTCACAAAGGAGTTTTGGTTCCTTTTTGTTGAGCTCATCAAAGGTTAAATTTTCTTAGACTGCATGTAAAACATTTATGGATTACATTTCCGTCAAGTTACTGCGTTCTCCTTCCCATGTTAACAAATTTAGTAAATAATAAAAATGCTAACTTAGTTAAGAACACTATACTTCCATGGCCTCTAGTTAATTATAATCCCAAAGAGCTAATGAGTTCTTTAAAAGTCTCAAATTTATGAACCATGGAAATGGGAAGGGAGAATTAAGTAACATTTTTTCCTCCTATTGATTGTAGTATAGTCAGTCGATACTATATTGATTGTGTAGAATAGTCAGTCTAACAGAAGTAATTTTAACTAAGAGATAAAGAGGATTTTCTTTTAAATAGCTTCAGATATTTATCGAATTCATTAAGTGATAAACTAGAATCCACTTTCTCTGCTGTAACTTAGAGGTTATTAGCAAGCCACTAATCATAGATTCCAGAAAACTTTAGAAAAGTCAGTTGAACTATTTCATGTTGTCTGAAAATTTATCTCTACATTTCTTTGCTGTATTTGTGCTAATGAGTAGACTCGGCAAAGTATTGTAACAAAAAAATCAAGTATCTCAGCAGTTTGTATATTGTTCACAGGATTCTGCACATAGTCTGAGGGTCAGATGATTGAGACTAGACTTCTCTGTATGTCTTACATTCTCCTTTTCGGATTAATGGAGTAGCTTGTGCTCATTCTTTTCATGGAAGTGGCAGGACTGCAAGAATATTTGGTGAAAACAATCATGGTCCTGCAGATCTGAACTTATAACTAACATCCTGTTAGCTATGGCATAACTAGGTCAAGAAAGAAGAAATGTATTTCACTTCTTTAATGTGAAAATTGGCAGTCACACCAGAAAGAGCAGGAATATGGAATGGGTGAAAAGTTAGGGATGATTATGCCACCAAACACACAGTTAATTTGTGATTCAAGTATAAAAGAAGGAGACTTGATTAATATCAAGGACGTAAGATATAGAAAAATGTAATTACTGATTAATTTACTGTACTAGTTATCTGTGGCTGCTTACAAATTATTCCCCAGATTATGCTCAGTGAAATAAACCAGAAGGAATAGTAAAAATATTGGATGGTTTCATTTATAGGAGGAATGTAAGGGAAACAAATAAAGGACCAGGGAAACAAAATTATAATAAATTAAAAAGAGAAATTCACAGGCAACTATAAATCAGAGATAATCTGCAGGGGAGGGGAAGGGAGAGAAATCAAATGGGGGAGCGGGGAAGAGCACAGGGACTGTGGTGATGGTGCAGGGTGACCTGGTGGTGGGAATTTTACTGCGACTACACCTGAGAGGAGAAAGCATGCATTGTACAAAAAGGAAGCATGATGTAAAGTATATGTAAACTTAAAACCCCCCACAGATTACCCCCAGGTTAGCAGCTCAGAAGTTACAGATTTATTATCTCACAGTTTCTCAGAGTCAGGAAGGTAGGCTCTCTAATTCCGTTTGACTCCGTGTCTCGTGAGACTGCAGTCCCGTCAAGGCTTGCTGGGAAGAATCCAGGTCCACACCCACACACATGGTAGTTGGTAGGATTTAATTTCTTGTCATCTGCATGGCTTTTCTTCTAATCACTGTTAATATTTTGCTCATGGGTCCTTCTTTCCTTTGGAGGATTTGATTATTCTTCATTGGAAACCAGTCACCTTAGATAAACTCTTTATTTGAGGCAGATACTTTTTATTTAGGCTCTGATAGATAAAACGATTTTGGTTTAATTATGGAAAAGTAGAATATTTCCCTTTGCCTAGTTACTATTGAGCAAAGCAAAGTCATCATGATTTCTGTGATGTCTGTAAGCCATGTTGGGCAGGATGTTACCAAAATTGCCTAGACATTTTTAGAAAACAGTACTGCTAAAAGCTGAAATGAAACTTATCCTAAAGAGACATAGAGAATAATTTTTCTCTTCTTTCATTAGTGATCACATACAAAATTCCAGGAAAACAGCAATATTTTTACATTTCACTCATTTATTACTGGGGCGACAATTCAAACAGTTTATTTTCAGTAAATATTTATTAAGAATTTGCTGTGGGACTTAGAGTTCAAATAAGTCCATCAGAATCTTGATAAAAGGCAAAATCAACTTTTAAAAAAGCACAAGAAAATTATGGCTACATAAGTAGCAAGCTGCAGTTTATCAGGGTTTGAGCAATTAGTGGGAGGGATGTAGAGTGATAGGAAAGAACAGAAAACTCATTTGACCTTGTCACTAGAAGTGTTGTTATTTGAATAGCACAGAGGGATTTATATTGCATTCTCAAAGCAGAACATTTTACTGTCATTTACTATAAACCTATGTAGTGTACAAAAGAGTCCTATTACTAGAAATACCTGTTTTCAATAGTTATGTTTAATCTATAAACAAAATGCAAAAAATATTTCAGAACACACTAATTAACCTTGACAATAGAAAATTTAAATATTTCTAATTGAAGATGAAAAAGAAGAAAGGGAGGAATATGGAGGAAAGATAGGCTTGCTAAAATACTTTTCAAATGTGAAGAATAAAGACATTCATGTCTAGTTGGTAGAAAAAGAATGGTATTTATGATCTAAACTCAAAAGTAGTCAAAAGAAAAACTAAAAATAATGACATAAACATCAATGTTTTTGAGGTTGGGAATCGCATCAAATAAATTGTCTCTTCCATTGCAGTAAGGAAATGATGCCTAGATTTGATAAATCAGGTGTTATTGGTATAAGTATTATTGGTATAAGCATATTACCTAAAATGTGAGGATAATACTTTGAAGAACTCAAAACATAAATTGCTGAGAGTGGTTTACTCCAAGGAGGGGGCCATTGAATGCTGTTACATTTTTGTTGTTGTTAGTAATCTTTGGGGCTATATTTAATTTTGTGCATTTCACCAACAAATGGAATGATACAGTGAACCAAGCAATGAGGAGAGAGAAAATGGCTAAACTGGGCTCCTGGGTGGGAGAAGTGACTGCTTGCTCTGAGGCTCTGCTAGTGAAGCATGTCAAGCTGTAAGAGTCCTGACAGGATAGAGAGTGGTGATTTTATGGGGCCTTTTATTGATCTATACAGAGACTTTTATCCCTTTCAGTTTGATCTTGATAGACTTTAGTGTCCCACCAGAACTCCCAAACCTGTCTGCTCTAAATAGGTTCTGCCATCTGCTGCATTAAGATAAAACATACTCTAGTGCGTAAGACCTTCAATGGAAAGGAACTTCAATACAATTAGTGTGTAATACAGAACAGGGAAAGAATAGGGAAGAATAAAGTTTCCAATCAAGGGCCCAAAGTTACCCATTTCCCTCATGGTTAAATGCCCAACCAAAGCAGGGCTTCTGAGGCCCAATAGCCTGCCACAAGTCCAAGGCACATTCTGTTAGGGACTCATAGAAAGGGTAGAAGAAGACAAGTCTGGCCCCTGGATCACCTTCCTTTTGAGAAACTTCAGGTGTGTTAACATCAGATTCATCAAGTGCAAAAGGAAATGCTTGACCTTGATCAAAAACTTTTGATTGTTTAATGAAAAACAATGCTGCAATTTAGATCTTTTCTATAGGCCTGTGATAAGGTCCTTTGTTCTTTTGTTGTTTCTAGAGGTTTTGGGAGGCAGCATTTATGGCAACTACTACCCTGGGATTATAGGACATTTTAAGGACACACTGATTCCACACAGTCCTGTAAGTAGGTGGTAGTTTTTGCATAAATCTTTTCAAGTAATTACAACTTTCTGTGTGTGTGTCCATTTTTAATACCGACTTACCCTGGCTCTTTCCACTTGAGAAAAATATCAGGACTATGGATCAACGGCAAAGTTTTGACATAATTAAACTTTGGGTAAGCTTGAAACAGATTGATGAAAGTGAATTGATCAGGTCGCTGGGTTTCCTAGCTGTGATTCAGCTGACTGTAATATCCATAACCTTTGCAAAAACTGTGTTGCATATTTTCCTTTTATGCAAAGCTAACAGTAGCTGAATTCTTTGAGGTCATGTACTGTGGCATGGGACTGCAGTGGGATATGCCCCATTTTAGGAGAGGTGCTCCCAGCCCATCATGAAATATGTCAGTTTAAAAATATGTCAGTTTCTGCTAAGAACTGTTTGAATGACATATATAAAAAGGACAAACTCTCTGGGGGACTGAAGTGCTCAACTCAGTGGGATAGTGAGGGCTAGTTCGTTTCTTCCTTTCTTCTGTTATTCTGTCAATCTTTACAACTGTATTTATTTTTAGAATATCATTCTATATATTGAAGCCTTGCAGCTGCTGCAGCAAGGCTCTTCACGTCATTGCTGATAAGCCAAGCAGTAGATTTCTGTGCGTAGGAGTAGGTGTATGTTTACTGTAGCTGCTTTGTCATGTGTCCTTCAGATGGCCAAAAGCCATCATTATACTAGCAAAGTCCAGCTTCAAACATAGCTCAAAGGGTTCCTTAGCTTTTATTGACTCATATGTTTACATGTGTAGCTATCAGATAGCAACTGGAGTCTTCCTCTTTCTTCAGGTAAAGGAAAGATTGGTTCAAACCTGAAATACTTCATCCTGTGGCAGTTTACAGGATTCTTTATACATTTCCAGGTATCTTTGATTTTGATGAATCCTGGCTTTGAAAGTGTCCGGCCCTCTCTTGGATCTGCGTGTGCTTCCACCAGTGTTCCCTGGCCCCTACCAGGACACAATATATGAATTTCTGCACTTTCCTTGGTGTCAACAAAAATGTCCCTCTATAGGGTATTTTTTTGTGGCCAGTAAGCATGTCTATTTTCTTTTTTAATGGTGTATTTTGATGTTAAGTTTTTAATTTTAATGAAGTCTTAATTTAGTGTTTTCCTTTTAATTGTTACTGCTTTTTGTGGCCTCTTTTAAACAACTTAACTTATTCCTAGGCAAATGTTCTCCTGTACAATCCAGATTTTTTCTACTTGTAGCTTTCACAGTTTGGTTTATGAGCCATTTTGTGTTAGCTTTGTTCAGTGTGAGGTAGGGGTTAAGGTTCATTTTTTTTTCATTTGATTTCATTTCATTTTATTCACTGTTTTAGGGAGAGTTTGAATTCTATTTTCCCCTACCTCCCAACCCATGAAACCACCATTTATTCTGGTGATTAGAGTAAGTCTCCTATTAACTCTGTATTTCACTTCAGAATCAGCTTTTTATCTGATTGTAATACTTAACCAGTTTTGCTTTATAAATACTGTACTATTTCTTCTTCATTGCTATTTCTTGTTACTTACATGGTATTGAACATGTATGTGAGTGAGTGTCTCCTAAATACCCCTGTCAGTGTTTCTTATTGCAAAGAAATAGGGTAAATACTCCCAATGTTTGTATGACTATATTGACTTATTGTGTTAATGAATTGGGTGTATGAGACCATTTAATCATAGGGTAATTTGAATTTCTAATTGTCTCTAGACTCAGAGAGTCCAACTCATTGTTTCAGGAATTTGAGGGTCATCCTTGATGCCTCCTTTTCCCTGGGCCCCTTATCCAGTCAGTCTTTAGTTGTAAATATCTAAATGTCTCTCAAATCTATTCTTGACTCTCCATTTTACAACACCATGTGCAGGTCACCCTGGACATAATATCACTCTGGATTATTATAGCAAATAATCTGTTCTTTCAGACTAGACTTTCTTCAATCTGTTTTTCCCTTCCTCCCAAGTATCTTTCAGTAATACAAGTCTGGCCATTTCACCCTCATTCTTAAAACCATTTTAAGAATGGTTCCAACCATCATTTCCACAATTGCTTTCCAGCTGGGGAGACTCCGTCAAGACCACTACTTGCAGATTTCTTGTTTCATCTTTGGGACAGAGTAGAGTGTTTTTCTGTTTTGGTGTCAAGAGACTGATTGATGGAAATAGCAAAATGAAGACAGACAAGGGAAAAAGGAGTCAGGGAAAAAGAGAATGTCACTAACTGTCTGCCCTGCAATATTTAGTTTTTGGCAAGACAATTAGCATGCAGATCAGCTGCACAGGGTCCTGCACGCATTAGCAATTGAACATCAGCTTTCCCAGCCCTTCTCTGCTTCTTCACAAATTCACATACCTCATGGCTGCTCTGACACAGCCCTAGTTCAGAATCCATTAACTGGAGATTTAGTCCATGAACAAAAATGATTGTGCATGCTCATGATTAATGAGAAAGCTATTTCAAAATCACAAGGCACCACACTGGCTAACTACTATTAATTATTTTTATCATCATTATACTGAGAAGCTGTTTAATCGTAACAGAAACAATTGTTCAGATTGGCTTGCTTGGATAGAAAGTGTACCATGCATCATTTTGAAAAGCAAGTATTTTCCAATGTCTTTGATTTATGAAGATAATCATAATAATCATAGCCTGCTGTGTGTGCGTCGAGTGAGTATCCCATTGCAGCAAGTTATTTGTATGTCTTGATTTATTTAATCCTTATGACCATTCTCTGAAGTAGATAGCTTACTAGCTCTACTTTATAGATGACAAAATCGACTCAGGAGTTAGATCATGCATAGTTGTAAAGTGGTAGAGCCTGGATTAAAACAGGCAGTTTTGTGACAGAGCCCACACTTGCACTCTGATCCTGTACTATGTTGGCTGAGGAGACTGCTTGTTAAGATAGTTGTTATACTCAGCAACAAGCTAGGACCAAGCTAGGTGTTGAGAACCTCTAGTGAGGCATATGGGTTGAGTTAAGCTATGCCGTGCAGGTTTGTAAGAAAAAAAAAAAAACCAAAAAACCAGAAGGACAATATATTTGATCCTTCTCACCGTCTAGGGTAAAGTCAGTAGTTAATATTATGACCAAGGAAGTTTTGTTCCTGGCTAGTTGAATCTGGACTTTTCCAACAACCTAATTTTCAGGAGAGAGAATATGAGCATGGTTGTGTGTAATTAGATTATCAGCAACCAGAATGTTTCCACCTGCCTAAGTGAAGAGAACAATATTTGAGGAGTGTCTGAGAGGAATTTGGCTTTGGTAGTGAGCACAGTTGGTTTTAATGTGCTGGGTTTGGGAGACACACAGAACAGTATTCTGGGTCCTGGCCAATTCATTACGAAGTTGAGCAAATTTCTTAATGACTCCAAACTTTAGCTTTCTTATCTGTAAAATGAGATTTAACCCCTCCCCCCACCCCCCCAGTTTGTGAAAGGGTTATTGAGTAGATTAAATGAGATGAAGTATGACAACCAGAAAAGCCCAAAGCTGGAAGTAGGTTTTTGTTTGTTTGTTTAAGCAGAAGTGCCTTTAATGGCAATGGTGTTAAAATGAGAAAATCGGGTCCTTGGTTGGTTCAAGGGTTAGCGTAGAAAGCCAGAAAGGCAGTCTGTCATACCTAGTGGCCATCCTGCCAAAAGTGATGGGGGAGTCATCATACCTGGTCAATAGGGACTGTCAGACATGGTGACTTTGATGTCTTTCCCCAACTCCCTCGGTGAGATTGTGCTGTCAGGAGTGTGGCTCCTAAGAGATACCCATGTGTTTTATGTTTTTCACCTACTTCAGTGCTTTAAGAAAAATTATTAGTGACCTTTTCCTTCACCTTTGTAGGCCCCAGATCTTCGTGCAGCTATTTCTGCATTCTTGTAAACACAGGTTCATCTGTCAAATCCTCAGTTATCATAATATTATAGTGGTGATGTTTTGCTGATCAAACCTAGAGTGGTACATTCTCACTCATATATGACTTGGGTGGTGCTGGGTTATCTAGAAGAGGGGTTGGAAAGCTTTTCCTTAAATGATGATAGTAAATATCTTTGCCTTTGTGGGCCATTGATTTCTGTTCAGCCACATAACTCTGCTATTGTATCATGGAAGCTGGAAATAGGGAAGACATATGAATGTGACTTTATCCAATAAAGTTTTATTTATGAATGCCAAAATTTGAATTTCATATAATTTTCATGTGTCACAAAGACTCCTGTTTTTGTTCTTTTGCCATTTAAAAATATAAAACTTAGCTTGTAGAACCTACACAAACAAGTGGTTAAGTGGTTTGGGATGTAGTTTGCCAACCTCGTATCTCAAGGAGGTTAATGGTGTCAGCCAGATTGGTATGTAAACCTCCGCTTGTCACTATGTGACATTGGAAAATATATTTAATCTGAGCTTTGTGTCTAAAATAGGGACATTGACATGGACATTGTGGTGTAAGTGACTGTGAGAAATAAATAAGATCACCTATGTTAAATTTTCAGTTGGCTTCATGGTCATTTATTCATCACCGTTACTATGGGTCCATTTTTGGTGGAGCTGACGAGGGTTTGGAACTTGCTCTGGTTTTTCCACAACAGTAAGATGATATCAAGGCAAAAATTAAAAATGAGAGAACTCCTAAGACTTTGCACCACACTTGAATTAACTCCAATTCACTACCACTTGAATTAACGTAGGAATGCTGCTACAGAGTACTGGGCGATAATTCACTTGTCAATCACAGTGTTACCAGTAATTCTTTCTGTTATTGCTGTGGGGATTAGCTAGAGGGACATAGAGATTGGAATGTTGGAAGTAGCAGAAAAAATGGAGAATTTTCACTTTATTATCTGATTGTGTTGAAATACTACAGTTGTAAGTGATAAACTTCTTAATGTATTTATTTCTTTTCAAATAAAATGTTAGAATTCTGCTGTGAAGCAGTATTTTAAAGATAAAATACCTTTATGATGGTTTGAATAAATACCATATTATAAAATATATAAGCCTATTTTTCAAGAAGTATAAAAAAAAAACTCACTCTGAAGTGTTAAAAGGAGTCTGGCTACTGCTTATCAATCAGTTTTCATCTCTAACACCTCCCATAAGAGAATCTTCTTGATCTAAAATATCTAGAATAGCCATCTTGTCTATCCTCAATCACTGTGTCACACTGCCCTAACTTTAATTTGTCACACTTATTACCACCAGACAAAATTTGTTTACTTGCTTATGGTACATGGAACTTTTTCTCTTGGAATGAAGTTCCCCGAGAGGCACCTCCCTGTCCTTGTGACTCAGAACAGCATTCTTTTGACTTTACTGGGCCAGGAGCAAAGTAAAGTGTCTGTACTAGGAGGCCAGGCTGCAGCTGCACTGCTGTCCAGCCAGCTGTCATCTTGGTGTTGACTTGTAGTCATTTTCCCCACTAGGAGCAGAATTAAGAAACATCTGGAAAATGTCCTGGCAACAGAAAATAAAAAAAGGCAGATGGTATTCTGAAGTAACAACATCTGTATCTGAAAATCTAGCTGACAACAGGGGTAATTGTCAAAATATTTAAAGACTGACCAAATTGTTCATTTCAAATTAAATCTTCATGCCTGCCAAATTTATGGTGCTGTCAACAGATAGTGATTGACTTTCACCTGTGTGAGTATGGAGACTCTGGACTCCTCACATCTACTGGACAGTTGGCTTCAGTTCTAGGCCCTGTCTGTAGTTTCAAACTGGAAGTATTTGCCTGGAAAACTTATTAGGGCCACCACACCCTAGCAAGGAAAATGCTTTTAAGATATTGAGTTTCAGAGAGAATCTTTGGCAATGGACTTTCTGGAAACCCTAAACTGCTTTTCTTCCAAGGGGATGTATCTTGTTAGCTTTAAAATCATCTTCAAATGTTCTGGAAATGAGGCAGAATGGTGAGAAACATTTTACCTGACACATTTTACCCAAGACAGCTTTGATTGCTGACTTAGGGGAAGGAAGGGAAAGCAGGATGGAAGACTGTCTCAAATTAAGCCCTATAAAAATATAGATTAAGGGTATTAGATAAGTCCTAGTTGCTTTTCAACACAAGATACCATTTATTACATTGCAGCCTTCACACCATCCTGGGCTTTTGAAGTTTTTTCTGGTGTTGCTCAGATAAAATAGGCCTACATTTTATCTGCTTCTTCCAAATATGAAATATCTTCTGAATGTTGAAACATCTTAAACTTTTTTGTCCCATGAAACAGCTGATTTTATGTCAAGAGCAAAGTACGTGGGAAGTTGATTTTTTAAGATTAAAGAGAAATGGTTTAGGTAATGTTTTGCTCTATGACCACAACAAGTAAGACCACAGCTAAAAAGTAGAGCTATTGTAATATCTTTTGAAAATGTCTTATTTTATAGAATACTTCAACCCCCAATGTCTAGCAATGGTATTTTCTTCTCAGACTGGGTTTACCAAGCAAGTAGCACTCTACGAATTAAAGTCTACAGTCAAACTGAGGGAGCCTAAAGCATTCTCACTCTTATGACTTTGTTTCATTGTTCTTGTCTGAAAAGCTTCTCTCTCATAGCAAGAAATATGGCCTTAAAGGTTGTAGTTATATCTTTGATATCAATCCTTTGGAGAGCCAAGGTATATCAAGAGCTGATAAAACCACAAAGGCATAACAAATAACCCAATCAAAAAATGGGCAGAAGAACTAAACAGACATTTCTGAAGAAGACATTTAGACTGCCAATAGGCAAATGAGAAAAAATGTTCACCATCACTTATTATTAGAGAAATGTAAATCAAGACCACAACGAGATACCATCTTACTCCTGTGGGAATGGCTCCTAGCAGGACCAGAAACAAGTGCAGCAAGGATGTGGTGAAAAGGGAGCCCTCCTACACTGCTGGTGGGAGCACATGGCCACCCCTCAGGGAAGACAGCAAGGAGGTGTCTCAAAACATTCAGCATGGATCCACCATTCAGTCCAGTAGTCCCACTCCTGGACATCAAACTCCAACATTAAAAAACACTTAACTTGAAAGGATACTTGCATTCCCATGTTTCTGTAGCAGCTAAATTATGTAAATGACCTAAATGCTCCCAAAGAGATGGCTGGATCAAGAAGTTCATATGCCAATTCTCATGATTTTTTTTTTAAAGATTAAGATAATCTGAGGGCCCTCCCTGGTGGTGCAGTGGGTTAAAGCACAGCACTAAGAAGCTAAAGCCACTTCAGCATGAGTTTACTCCCTGCCCCGGAGGTGTCCCCATGGCGTGGCAGACCTCTCCTGACCTGCCCACTGCTCGCCTCAGCAGTGTACTTCGTCAGTCTGCCTGTTCTGCTCCCCACTCTGTCTCTGAATCCTCTCATAGCCCCTGCACCTCTGCCTGGACCCCAGTTCAGTAAGCATAAAAAAATAAATCGTTTTTAAAAAAGATTAAGACAATATGATATTGGCGATAGGTTAGTGAAATAGAACAAATAGACAGACATATGCGGGAACTTGGTAGTCAGAGATGTACATTATTGACAAAATGAAACGAAATGAATAAAATAAAATATAAAATAAAATGTACTATAAATTATATGAATGAAAAGTTCGTAAATATGAAAAATAAAAAAAATTTTGGGATAAAAGGAGAATAAAGTTTTGAGTGAAGTATTGAAAATGATATTTTAATCAGAACTTAAAAAGGCAGAAATCAGAAGGAAAATATTGATACTTTTGACTAGATTAAAATGTTAAAAATATACATGACAGAAGGCACCATAATCAATTCTAAGGCAAAACTTGTCTAAGAGAATATATGTCTGTAAAGGAAGCATTTTTAGAATGTGTAAAGAATTTCAACAGTAAGAAAAAAAAACAAATAAAAATTGGTGAAGGATGAGGATCTTATGTATAAATTTCAAAAACTTAATTTTTGAAAAAAGGTAGGTAGATAATGGTTTCATTATTATAGAGGGTTAATTATATAAAATTAAAAGTTTCCCCAAATGATTAATATGAATTGAAAACATAAACAAATGAATTAATGGCTACCCAACTACTTCTTCTGTTTTAGAGCAAAGGAGAGAGGGAGAGAGAACTAAATCTAGGTATAGTCGCAAGATACAATTCAAATGAATTCAAAAATTTTAATCTGGAAGAGATGAAAGAGCTGAAGAAAAAAAAAATCCAAAATTGAAAACTGGCATTGTTTCTGAGTTAATAAAATCTTCCTATCTTTACCTCAACAGGTGGCATTAAGCTCGTAAGTCATAGGTTCTTCTTGGCTGGGATCTGTGCCTCGGGGAACCATCTCTAAACTTCTTGTTAGGACTAGCCCAGTCTACAGGATCATCATGGGACCAGGATAAACAGTGGTAGTTTAGAGTGTGTAAATCAGAGAACCTGTCTCACGTGTCACAATACTCCTATGCGTATGGCAAAATCACATTGGGCAGTGCACACTCTGGGTGGCCGTGCACTAGAGCATGCTGGTGAGCTGGTGCAGGGTCAGAATTGGAGAGGAATGTCCAGACCTATTGCACACTAAAAATATCTGGGTGATGTAGAGAGCTATCAAAGTTCTCTAGGAGCACAAAGCAGCGTGGAGAGGTAGGAGTTGAGAATGGAAACCTGGATTTCAGCTGTCTGGACCCAGTGGCAAGCTACAAGGGGCAAAAATCCATTTAGACAGTCTGACGTGGACTAAACAGCTCTTCTCTCTAGGTCTCTAGCATGCGAGATGGGAGTAGGGTTGAGTTTCTCCAGGTTTGCTTTGGTATAGGACTTGGAGGATTGAAAGTAATTTAACTTGCTCTGAAAGCAGAAGTTAGGTT
>NW_004567134.1:2749562-2770830 GCF_000260355.1 Condylura cristata | reverse complement strand
GAGTAGGTGGTGGGTGGAGGCTTAAGTAGGACCAGATGCAGCATAGAGAGTAGAGGAAAATAAAGGTGGAAGCAGTGGGGTGGTGAATTGGAAAGCTAGGGATTTGCCAGCTTCAGCTACTGAAGCAGCCACCACCGCAGCAGTGATGTGAACTTCCCACTGAATGGAGTCTCCATTGTCTAGCTCGTTGGATCTTTTACTTGTCCCTCAGAGTTCTGGCATGGCAGCCTTCTGCACCACCAGTATTTGGGCGTGGTTCTTTTGGGGGATGTGCTGTCAAGCTGTACTTTCCAGATTAGAAATGACTAAACTTTGCTTGGTAAGGTAGAAGGGACGTTGAACAAGGTAGTTGCTGGATGCATGATGGGAAAGGTTTGCCTCAAAGTCACCCCCTATTTCTCATTCCCAGGAACAGTCTTGGGTGGAATGTCTCTAGAGAAGTGTACACAGTGCTTGTCTTGGCTTTCACTCCCACCCTCGGCAGGACTAGCTCTCCAGGACAATGGCAGTGAACAATCCTATCCTTGGTTACTGGCACCAGCTAAATGTACATCTTCCTTTTCTAGATCTTGTTCTTTGATTGGAGGATTTTCTGTATGCTGTGGAATACAATGAACGATATAATATGACTTTATCACTATATCACTTTATCACTGTTTGACTGACCCTAACCCAAATCAGCAGAAGCTAGTAGGTTACAAACTGGACACTCTTCTCACACCAGTTGCAGGGACACCTTTTTATATCAGTTCAGGATCCTTCCTTATTCGGATGTCACTCTTTGTCTTGTAGCGTGAACCCCTCCCATCTTCTTCCTCCACAGGGATACTGTGTGGTTCTCTTTATTTGAATATTTTTCCATTCTGATTATATTTCCATAGCTGAGGATCCTATTGTTTTGACAGCAAGAATTTGCATATACCTAGGGCCCTTACCTTTCTCAGGTTATTGTATTATGGACAAAGTGATGTCACATTTTCCCTCCTGTTTTGTTTCTCTTCCGCTCTCAGATCTGGAGGTTAAACAATGCCTCCTAAATTTAGCAGTGTAACCTTTATTTCTCCTAATTAG
Source organism: Condylura cristata (assembly GCF_000260355.1). Taxonomy (NCBI): domain Eukaryota; kingdom Metazoa; phylum Chordata; class Mammalia; order Eulipotyphla; family Talpidae; genus Condylura; species Condylura cristata. Next base: position 2,769,759 of record NW_004567134.1, on the reverse strand, counting down.
ACTTAAGCTCTTTCCCAGATCACTTTCTGATCAACATTTCACCCTTACATCTAGCTATCTTTCACAAGCATTCTGATTTTATGATGATATACAAAGGATTCTATTCATGATTTCTCCATCTTTTTTTTTTCTAGTTTCAGTTTTTCTTTGTCCTACTTTGGCTTTACCTTTACCATATTACTGTCACAAGAATAATCTATTGTTAAAACTCCTCACACTAAACCCTGAAAAAGTACAACCGCTAACCATTCCTTTCCAGGACAATCTCTGTGTAACCAGACCCAGGTGTGGGATTCGGAAATAACATTGTCCCACTGCCAGGCCGAGCTGTGACCCACTTCCTCATCCCATTGTTCCCAAAAATGCTACTGTGTCCTTTGTGAGGCACGGGCTCCTCTAATTACACCTTGTGCTATTCCTGTCATAGCTGTGCAGACTCGGGGAGTTCTCCATATGCGACATCCTCGGTATTTCTTCCCTCAGGGGCCTCATTTTCTCTTCTTTAGAACAAGGGTGTGAAGACACACTCATTCCAAGGAGACCTGTTTTATATATCTCTGTCTAACAAATGAATTCATGAGCAGTTTTCAAATGTCTCCCCCTTGAGTAATCCATGACCTGTTATTTAAATTATGACTCTTTTTCCTAATTCAAGGACTTCTTTCTTTCTCCCTCTAAGTCATGCCAGAGTTATAACACACTCACGATCACTGCACAGATATAATCAGACTATATTTTATCCCACTGGATCTTTGACTACTTCTCTGTACAACTCTGTTTGATCCCAGACAACTCCACATAAATTCTACTTAAGTAAATAAATAGATAGATAAGTAAATAAATTGTATAAATTGTATATCAGCATGATCCCACAGCCCAGGATCAACCAGACAATTCTGTCTTTCTCTGTGGGTAGAGAGATAGGAGAGAGTTTTAGGGGGTAGGAGTTGGAAAGGAAAAGAAAGAATATGTGTAATCTTTGTTTCACTCTATTTAGAAGTTTAGTGAAATGAAAGAAGAAGAAATATTTGGTCATTAGGATCTATATAAGGAGATGCATAAGCACAGAGCAGTCATACAATAAATACGGTGAGTTTTCACTCCATAGTTCTGATCACGATCTAGGAAGCTCAATAACATAGGCAGTGTTTGTTGCGCCTAAAAACTCACAGCTATGTGCATGTGCAGTCGATACACACATATGCATCATGTCTTATAACTGGCAATCTGCTATTATTTTAGAATCCCTTGTAAGCAAAACCTGGAAGCTAGTCCTACTCAGTTGATTAGAATTATTTAACTGTCTAGCCATCTTGGGGAAAATCAAGAATTATAGTGGAGACTAATATTTGTTGAGCAGTTAGCTGTGTCAGATATTTTTGTAATAGTAAATTTTACAACTATTCTACCATTTCATCTACACCCATCTCTATGTTGTAAATATATTTAAAATGATCATTTTCACATTTTGGTGGAGAAACTAAGACTTGGCAAAGTCTAAAGGCATCCCAGGAGGGTTTGTGTTCTTGGGAGTCCGTGACCCCACTGGGAAGACCAGATTTCCCAGTCTTTCTCCATGAAGACACAGTTATGTGGGATTAAGAACTAAGATGAATACTGGGTCTAGAAATATTGTAGAGATTTGGAGGAAGAAAGGAATATAAGTAGGTTAGAAAGACAAAAAAGCCTTGGAAAGTAGGCAGAATCTGCATTGTGTCATGAAGAAAGATACGATCCTTTTAAGAGCGCTGAATCCTAACCACTAGACAACCAGGGAACCTAAGATATCCTTTTGAAATGTTTGATGTGCTTGAGTGACCAGTTTGGCAAGCTGCTCTTTCTGTCCCATCTGCTTCCCGAAATCAGACCAGTGGCTTCTTTATCCACGTTAGAATATTACATTGCATGGTGGACTTTGTTTTTTCAACTTTTGTGGTTGTTTGAGCTTTTATTTATTTGCTGTTGAGCAAAGACTTACTATCACGAGGCACTTTTCCAGGTGTAGACTGAGAGGACTCTCTTGTCTCTGGGGTATAACCTTGGTCTCCATGACCTGTGGTTACTTTGCAACTTTACTAACACTGGTGATAAAATGGAAGATGACAGTTTTCTTAATCCCAGTTTTCAGAGATGTGATGTGGGGAACTAACTCAAGTCAGTTCAGTGTGGAATGAGGTGATTGGAATATCTCAAAATCAGAGTTGTATGGAGTTTTTAAGGGTGTGTAAGCAACACCTGCCATTCTGTGAATTAAGGCTCAGAAAGCACTCTCAGCCAGCTGAATCAAGCTCTGTTATACCATGCCTCTTCTGCCACGAAGCATTTAGGCATTTCATAGCCAGACACTGCAATTCTCATGACAAGGTTCTAGATGACAGATGTTCCCCAAGTGAAAAAATCATATATAGTGTCTACCTGCTGGTTCATCTTTTCAATGAAGTGGGGAGAACATTTATTTATTTATTTTCAGAGCAAGATCAATAACCCTTGACATTGTCATCTGGCATACAAGTTGGGTGATTTAGGAGTAATTTTGCCTTTGGTGACAATGTTGGAAGCATAAACTGGATTCAGTTCCAGATTTATGACTGAGAGGGAGGTTCAGAGTACTCTGTCATACATCCTGACTTCCCGCTCTGTCTGCACCCAGGGAAGGTTTTCTGCTTATTGTGGCATCTTCGTACTCTCACTACTTGCTTCCCAGCTGCCTGGAGAGAGGTGTGGGAGATACCCAGCTAAACCTGGTTCTTCAGGAGTGTTCAAATGACACCAAAGATGACAGTAAATAGGATTTTGAATCATGTAAAAGACCTGGTTTCACCCACATCAGCTCCATGCAGCAGGGTGCTGGTTTAGAGTATCCTTTTGCATATTCACCTTGATGTGGTTATGGGAACTTGTCCTAGGGCACAAGACAAGGCAGCAAAGACCTAGAAACAGAGAAAATTCTTTTTACTTGACTGTAGGTAGCTATTGCAGAAATTATCACTTTGGGGAGAAAGGTTCATTGATCAAATAAGTCTTTGGCAATGATTTTATACTGATCGTTTCATATGAAAGTTCATTTCTCCATTTCTGAATATTTTCTCCTGTGTTTTTCAGACACTCAATTCACTGCCTGTTTCTCCATCCATGTCTCAGCCTCATCTTTCTTGTCCCATCTCCAGGGACAGGTGCTTTGTATGGACCCACAAGGGGAATGCTTCTGTGCATTTCCTTCTCTCTCAGCTCAGGTTCTGTCTTCTTCCTTTGTCTCAGTTATCATCGACACATGGACGAGTTCCTGAATACCATGACCCTCAGTCTGGAGATGTCATCATGTTTTTGTTCCTTATCAACTCAACTCATGCCTTTCTCCCTCTCCTGAGGTTCAGACATGTGTTCACTATGGGCTGGGAGACCTTTCTGTCAGGATGACCAAGCAGTACACCGTTTCTTTTCTGTTGACCACTTCCAAGGGTAATAGATGACCAGTGGATTCTGTTGTACTGACATATTTTGTTTGATAGACACATTTTTTTGTTTTATTGATTTTTCATTTTTATGTGTTGCTTGATGTTATTAGTTGATTTTGAATTATGCGCTTACCATTCCACCAATGTTGACTATTTTGTACCTGCCAACTAACCTATTTCTACTGCATGCCTAGACCTGGACCTTTGAACCTGGGGCACCATCATTACTGACTTTCGCCCCCCCCACCCTCTTCCTTCCCCATGACTATATTAAGCAGTTCCCATACCCAGTTTAAATCATGCCATTAATGGCTACCAACTCTATGCTATTCTTTTCACTCCTGTCTCTGAATTTCCTGAACTTCTGCAGTAAAATGTTACTTTTGTGCTGGGAACCTGTAATTACTCATTCTGCAGGGTACCTAAGATGGTGGCAACATCCTGATCTCACATTTTTAACTGATTTCACTTTATGACCAAATCAAGGCAGTTTCCTTTTGGAATGAAATTTCTCCTCACTCGTCTCAGCCACCATTTGTCTACTTTTGAACTTATCTCATTCTTGAGCCCAAAGAGTTCGCTCATTTCTCAACTTTTCTGTCTCTTGTACTTTTGCTCATCCTCCTCCAGCTCTATGTATTGATATTCTAGAGGTGTTTAAAGCAGACTCTCATGCATTTAGGAGCAGGCCAGACAAAAGAAGGAATGATCCAGGCAGGTGTTGGGGTCAAAAGGGAGTGGTGGAATTGGAGCAAACTGGAGAGCTGGAGTCTGGCTTAATGGGACTGTCACTGGGCACCCCTACCTAGGTCATTATTGGCACATGGAAGGTGAACCCAGAATTTTCAGATCTCCTGATTTTGCAAGAAAGGCCAGAATGCCAGATACTTATAAGCAATATTTCAAAGTTTCACAGCTTTGATTTACAGAATACATTTAAAAAATATCATGTGAGCTGAACAAAACCTATGGGTTCCCTTTAGCCAGCAGGGTTCCCTTGGCAGCTCAGAGTCCAGGCAAATGAGAAGCGCTCCTGATTCTCCTTTATCACGTACCATCCCTTCTTACTGTGACTTTTGCTCTGTGATACTTAACTGCTTTGGATGTGTGTGATTGCTGCATTGATTTTCACCTTCCCACACAGCCTCTTTGAAAACTGAGGCTGATCTTACTTAGTGCTGTGAGTCTCAAAGTCAGCCAGAAATACTGCTTTGTATACTTTGGACTTGTTTTACTGGGTGTATTTTAAAATGCACTACATAGTAGTAACTTTGTATAGTACATTCATAGTAATTTGGGTCCAATAGTGGGGCAGATTGGACATATTTGGTAATGGAAATGGACATAATTTCCCACTCTACACGCCTCCACAAATATTTTGTACTTGCTTCTGAGGCTTCCTTAGCCCAGGAATGGCCCCGCACCCCACTCTAGGTAGAAATTCTACCATGTAGGAAAATACATCACATTCATTCCCTAAGCCTGTGAATTCTTTTCTACTTCCCCTACATCTGACTCCCTATATAGAAAAAAGTAGCTTTATATTTTTCACTAGCCTTACCACCAATGAGAGGTTTGCTGTTCCTTTCACAGTTAAGTTTTCTGGGGGAAGAAAGAGTTTAAGGACAATGTATAAAACAGCCTTAAAATGTGCTTCTTATTATGGGCTTAGGTTTAGGAATTTTTTTCCTGTTAGCATTGAATTTTTAATGCATTTTAGGTTCCTAAAACTCAGAGCTGGAGGCATTTGGAGGTGAAACTAATAAGAATCCTATTTTTTTACCACTTCTTTGCCTGTTTTTCATGAAATGAAAAATGAGAATATAAGGTCAAACTTGAGTGTTATGTATTAGCATTAAGATTCAGTCAAATCTTGTGTTATAAAGTAACAGAAAAATAAAAAGAGAATTTTCTCTGGCAAAAAGAAAAAAAAAAAAAGGAAACAACAGATGAAGGAAGCTGTTCCTGCAGGATGAATGACTGAACATAACCACTGAACCCCATTTCCCACTGGCTGCCAAGACTGAGAAATGGAAATGCCACACATGCCAGTGTGTTTGCTTGAGCTGTGAAATTCCACACGGTTACCCCAATGCCAAGAGCAACAGCAGAGAGAAACCTGGAAATAATGAAATGTGATTGATTACACTTGGGAAACATAACAAGGCTTGTTGAAACTAGTATAAAAATAGCATTACATATAACAGCCCCAGAAATAATCACAGTGTTGAGCCCAGGTCACGTTGTGTGAAATAACTCAGGTATTCCTGATTAATTTGGTCTCCCCACTGCATTTGCTAGCAGCAACCCGCCCCCCCCAAGCTCTCTCTCTTTCATTACATGCATTGTGCATACTTATTAGATATTCACTTACTTTGGTTGATAAGCGGGAAGCTAAAGCCTGTAACTGATTTATAGAGTATTCTTTCTCTTAATTGATCTACCATGCTACAAACCTCATTTTGCAAAAATAGAGGCTTTGCATAAACATCAAGCACAATGGATTTTTTGCTAAGGTCAAATTTTTTTCTGTTTGCATTTTTTAGCCCCACCCCCATCTCCCAGGGCACTTTTCAAAGGTTGTATTTTTTAACATCCTGGTTTTTTATTTTTTTTCCCCCTTTTTTTTTCCTCCAGAAATGCCTCCTTCCAAACCAGGCTATTTTGCTGAAGGAAGGGTAGATGTAGATTTCTTCTCTTTGTACCAAATATCCCCAGTCATCTTCCTTTCATTATATGACAACTGCACTTTGGTTGTCAGCAATAGACACTGCTGCTGGTTAATATGAGCAAAGAGGAATTAATTGAAAGACTGCAGAGTGCTTTATAGGATGAAAGCAAAGTTAGAGTCACCAGATAGTAGGGAGAAACCAGAGGTGTCCTGGGGATTGAGGTAGTGAAAACAAAACCCAATTTGTAGAATACCACACCACTGGAGGTGAGCTTGTGATGCTACCTGAGAAACCAGGTAAGTGGAAATGTGCTGCTTCTTAAAGTCTGCGCTCAGACAAACACACTGTCACAGTCATGGAGCATATCATGTGCTGAGTCTCTACAGGAGGAACAGCAGAGTTACACGAGTGAGGTCATGGCACGGGGGGGGGGGGCAGGGGGGGGGGGGGGGGGGGGGGGGGGGGGGGGGGGGGGGGAGTGGGGGGAGGGGGAAGGGAGTGTGGCCAGTCATTCACTCAATCGCAAGGTTTTTTCCTAAACAGAAAATGGAGTAAGATATCCGGGGAGGATGGGTGCAATGCAAGCAAAGGTCCACGGGGAAGCAAAATGGGGAGCAAAAATCTGTCACACCCAATTATGGCTTTGGCAAAAGACTGATTTTGATAAGGACATTTATTTGAAGACTTTCTCCGTAAGTGTGTCTCATGGCACTGACAAAAAAGACCTCATCTCCTTATCTCTATCCAGTGGAGAAGACAGAGCTCCACCACTGTGTGAACTGTGCTTTCCTTGGTAAACTCAATCACTTTCCCTTCTTCCCCCAAACCTTCCTTCTCTTAGCTAAAATATCAAGAGGCCATCTGACACCAGGTGGTGGATTCGTCATGTTGGGTTTTCACTTTGTGTCTTCCCTTCCCCCTCTTGTTGCAGTTGCAATAAACTCCTCAACCACCTTAACTTTGGAAGACAAAAATCAAGGCAGAAAACGCATTGTATGGTCTCCACCCTCCCATCTGCTGCATTTCTCTGCTTGCTTGACTTTGGAAAGGCTATTTTGCTGAAGGAAGGTTAGATGTAGATTTCTACATCTAACACAGAGATTAATATTTCAAAAAAAATCAATCGTTCAAGAAGAATCTGAGAATTTCTTTGTCAGGGGTGTCTTTACCCATGACAAAGATGTTGCCTTTTTTGAGAGCAGGAACATGTCCTGATCCACTATAGCCATGTCCCCATGAGGTCAGGGGAAATGTTTACAAGTATGGGTTTCAATCTCCAGAGAATTTCATGTTTGCTTCTATTATGAATGGAGGAGGGTTGACATTTGCAATAGACTGCATTGACCTGGAGTTGCTAAAGCTAGAGGATTACATGAAGAGTTAGTTTTACTTTACTTCAATTTTTCACAACTAGTCAGATTCAAATTGTATTCCCTTTTGTTCATGATTTAAGGATGAAATTGTAATCTTACTTTGCTTCCATGGCAATAAAATATATAGCATTATCTTTATAAGTCACATGTCTTTATGTGTGTATTACATGATTTAGATATGTAATAATTAATGTAATTACATATGATATATTTCTATGTAATAAAAATTGAAATTATATGTATTTTTTTTGTTAGCTTTGATAACATTTCTTGGGTAAGAATATCTTCAGATGGCTTCCAAGAACTGGGCTTTCCCTCTATAGATACCATTTTCTTTTACAAAGACAGGTTGTTGAGTACAGTGCTGGAGGTATCTGCTCAGGTTCTGCATAATCCTCTGCTACTTGCTAGCTCTACAATTATTTGATTTCACAACATAATAATTTATTTTTACATCATTTTGTGCCTTTTTCCATCTCAGTTGTAATCCCTGTGGGCTTCCCACCACCAGTTCCCCCATGTGCCATCACCATAGTCCAGTGCATTTCTCCCCCTACCAATTTTGATCCCGTTCTCCACTCCACCCCTGGAAAATGTCTGGTATATGGCTGTTCATTATACATTGTACTACTTTATACTCCTGCTATGAGCGAAACCATCCGGTATTTTTCCTTTCCTTTCTGATTTATTTCATGATCCCTTTCTAGCTCCATCTATGTTGCTGCAAAAGGCATGTGTTCTATTTATTTATTTTTTGGTTGCTAGCTCTACAATTTTGAATGATTTGTTTGGCCCCTGTATTTAGTTTCCTGTTCTTTAAAACCAGAAGGGTAATAGCAGTCCCTCTCTCAGTGGAAAGCGGTGAGAATGAATGAGTTGGTGCCAGCATCGCACTTAGGCCAGCACTGCATGAGCAGGCACGTATGAGAACTAAGAACTAGTTCCCTCAAACATCTCTATTATTTGGTTTATATTTCAAAAGAATAGAAATGGAATAAAATTGGGGGAAAACACGTAACTGATTTTCTTTTGTGCTAAAAACAAGCAAATAAACAAGACAAATCTCCCTTTACTGAGCTCAGAGAGTCTGAAGTCACAATTAGGGCTCTCAGTGATCTCCACAGACTGACTGCAGCTCATCCGCTGACTGATCTCTGCCCCCTCATTGCATAGCATGTAGCCTCCATTCACACTAGATTTCCAATCACACTTGGCCTTCCTCGAATACATAATCTAGATTGTCTTTCTGCCTTTTGTGATGGTGTCCTTTGTAAGAGTGTACTTCAATCTCCTGTGCCTGTTCAAATCTTTTCATTTTTAAGGATTCATGTAGGATTTCTTTTGTGAAGTCTTCCTGTTTTCTCTAAGTCAGAGGTGGTCAGCACCCTCATGAGCCCTGATAATAGTTACATAACCAAGCAAGAACCCAACTCTGGGCACTTATATCCTCTATCTTGTTTTATATATAGTTGTAGAGGTACATGACAAATCCAGACATAAAAGGAATGGCCCAGTTGGTGAGCCCTCACTCACATGTTTAAGAATGTGGACACACAGAAAGCTATAAAAGTAGACTGATTTACATAGAAAAGGGAGAGCTGAGAGAAAGAGAGAGACAGTTTATGGGCCAGTCTGTAGCTGGATGCAATATATGTCCTGTCTGCCTTTGGAGACAGCTGAGCAGCGACCACGGTACATTCTCAAGCCAGTCTTTTGAGGCCAGTATGTCCCCTCACCACTAATTCCCAGGAGCTCCTTTTCTACTCACCTTGCTACCCCCATTTAAAAAGTCAGATTCATGGCATGCTGGCAGTTGCAGTGTTTAGCACATAACATTTTGGCAGCATGAAGATGGGGCAGAGTCTGGAATTTCCCTCTTTGCTGGTAGTTTGCCCTTCTCTTTGCCTCTAACAGTACATTTATCCTTCTCCCTTTGGAGATCATAGTACATTTCTCTATTGTAGTTTTTCAAATTTTTTAGTATGAGAAATTTTGAAAGTATAGAGATGTTGAAAAATATCACAAGGAAGGCAACCCACAAATCTACAACTTCCTTTTGACATTTGTTACAATGTCATATTTACTTTCTGTGGTATGTATTTTACTTCTACTGAACCATTTAAATATAATGCCAGACATTGTGACATTACCTGTACCCTTAACTGCTTCAACCCACAGCTCTCAAAAATAAAGACAGACTGTCTCACAGCCAATCATGCCTTGATAACACCTAAGAAAATCAACAGTGGTCCCCTACTGTCATTTAACATGCAGTCCATATTCCTTTCCTCAATTGAAAGAAGACTACATCTTCATTCCTTTTGTTGGCTTAGCGAAGTTGAGGCAACCAAAACCAAGTAGTTTATTATAAAGGACCAAGACTGAGGACTTGAGCCTGGGACGAGTCTCCAGATAACTCTAGTAAAGCTGCATGAGTTCTGAGCTCAGTGAGAATTTTGTACAGTTTGCAAGGTGGCACATCTCCAGGATTTCATAAAGAACATCAGATGGTTCTGGTTAACTCATCTATGTAATGTTGATTATGAATGGAGGAAAGCAAAGAGAATTGTTAAAATTCCCCCTACTTAGAGCTTTATCTTCGGGGAACTGGGTATTTTAGTTATAGCTCAAACTTTGTTGTCTTTCTTTGAAATAACTGATTTGCCCATAGGAAACTTTTTTGTTGACATAGGTTCTTCATAAGACCAGCCCAACCATTGTCTTAACTCCTGCCCTTAGTTGAGACCAAGAGGAGGGGTACCAGTTTAATAGTTGGCTTTAGTTACCATTATTTATGTATTATTGGAGAATATCACTTTCTATTGAACTGAAGAACATGAATGATGCTGATGTCATTAGGAATCTTTTTTTTTTTTTTCAGAAAGTAGCCTTTTCTATTGTGTCCTGAAACTTATTTCTCTGTGCCTTCTTATTTTCAGTTTTGATCCTTTCTCCTTTTACTTTTGTTTTTTCTTTCCCTCAGAATTGGTGCTATAAAAATGAAACTAGATGGTTTCATTTAGAGATGCGGATTTTAGGACTATTGTTTTGCATTTTCTTTCTGTAAGCAGAGCTATGCAATCCTTTTTTTTTGCTTTTCTGAGAAGTTTTCTTTTTTCTTTTTCTTTTTTCTTTTGTAAAGTAATAGCCCTAGATGCTATGACAATAAAATGAACTCTAATCTGGGGATTGGTTATTCAGCTAGTGGATTATATAGAGATTTTTCTTTTGTTTTCCTTCAGACATTTCACTAACAAAAGTATTTTGATGACAGTGAAAACGCAAAGACTTCCTTTATTTTTTTAGCAGCTCTTTACACTCTGTTGGTAGTGATTGAATCTCAGGCAAAATTTGGATTGTGGGTTATGACTTAATTTTCTTTTCCCAGAAACTTCTATTTTGACTAGCAAGAATTGAGTTACTTTTAGTACATAAAAAGCAGTAAATTTCAAGAGTTGTTTGAACAAGAAATGATCTTTTAAAAACTTTCAGTCAGGCACCGATTCTGATACTACTGGGAGAGAAATGGAATCTATCAAAACCTAGAGACACCCTGCCCATTTGATATGTCCAAACCTAAATCTAGCTTTTTGTTAGGATGTTAATTCATTTTTTTGTCACTACCTTACGGGGATTTCCATGACTTGTATGAAGTGCTATAAACATGATAGCTAAAATATGCTAGTTATTAAAAGCATATAGTTAGATCTTTTGGGTAGCTTTGTAAAAATGAAGCTTTTTTTTTAAATGAACCTTTTTAAAAAATTGTGTTGCTTTATTTGTGAACGCAAAGCTGCCAGTCAAGTGTCTGTACCATTATGTCATTAACTCAAAAGCTTCTGTCTTAGTGTACTAAGACATAAAGTCTGGATAAAAAGTACTAAAGTACTTTGAAAATGTGAACATACTATAAAATGTTTGGAAAATAACACCTCCCTACTCAGACAGGAGTGCAAGGTCATCTGCACAGTGTTGAGTCTGAAATAGCTATATTAAATCTGATGCCAGCAGGTAAAACCAGTGTTTTTCACACAACCCAAACTCCATGACCAAAAAGCCAATGAAGTAGATTTAACAATGAGTACCCAGCTTTCCATCTATACAGTGCATTCTTTAGAAGAGATTAAATTCTGCATGGCTTTACTCTAGCATCAGTAGATCTTTAAACTGGGATAATTTTGGGCTAGAAATCTCTCCAACTCCCAAGAATAGTTGCATTTAAATGCAGTTATTCAGTGATATTCCTACTGAACTCATACTTGTGTTTCTTAGAACAATTCTTACAGAGTAAAATCTGTTGGACGGCTTTCTATGTTCAAATTCTCACTCTGACTAGCTAATAAACTTTTGTTCTGTCATTGAGACTTTATTTCCAATTAACAGTCTCAGTGCTGCATCCCAGAAGAAATATGATCATTGTTGATGTTTATTCAGCAAAATGAATGGTTAAGCTATAAAAAAGGGAAATACCAGTAGCAAGAAATGGGGGGGGGAATATTTATTCAATCAAAATATATGTGTTAATTAAACATACATCAAAGTATATCTGCTTTATTACATTGATTTGTTTGGCTTTCTTTAATGTTCTTTTCAGGGCAGAGAAGGTAGAATTAATTGGATGGTGACATGTCTATTGTTTATTTTTCACTTCTGGTTCAAGCCTTGTGATGCTTGTTATTACAGTATCCTTATGAGTGGGAGAAAAGAACCAGTGTCATAGCATATGCTTATCTAATATCTATTGAATAAATGGATGACTGAGTCTAGTATACCTATTTTTTTTTTTAAAATCTAAATAGCTCAGTGATTAATGAATCACTGTTAGCTTAGTTAACATAGTTGCTAAGTATGACATTATGACTCAGGTCTTTCTTTCTTGTTCAAAGTGTTATTTTCCCTATTTCAGCTTAAGAAGTTAGCAAGCCATTATTATGTCCAAAGCTCCCAGAATTAGTTATAAAATAGAAACTGGTCATCTAAGAACTCAACCTATGTTTCCTTTTAAATAAAAATTACTCATTACTACTTTTCTAAACTTCCAGGCTCAAGGGAGAGGGTATTTCTACCAACTTTTAAATGCACATCATTTTGTCTGTGATACTATGTTTCTACCATGTAATAAAATGGAGTAACATGTGACATATGATGGATGAATAGGTCAAGAAGTATACTTATGTACAATAAATACTACTCTGTTATTAAAAAATAGATAAAATCTTGCCATTTGTCATAATATGGATGGATTTCACTAATTTGTGGAATATAAAGGAAAGAAAAATCAGACAAACCAAACCAAACCAAAAATCCTTAGACTGACAACAGAATGGTCATGGTTGCCAGAAGAAAGGAGGCGGAAGGAAACAGTTAGACTTCATGGTGGATGATAACTAGATCCTAAATGGTCATTGTGGTGTGATGTGTACAGTTTTCAGGGGGAGAAATGATACACCCTGAACTTATACACCCTGAACTTATCTATGTAATAAACAATGTTAGCTCAATAAAAAGAAAAAAAATTAGAATATTCCCATAAAGCACTTGAAAATATTCCATCAGGAACTGTAGAAAACTTTTATGAAAATCTTAACAAGTGTCAGCAGCTAGATGAAATAAATTCTCAAGCCTTGTCATTGTTCTAAAACAAAAAGAAGAGGTAAGAGAGAAGTTGAGTATGTCATGAATGCTGGGACACTGAGAAATTCTTCAGTTTTCTTCAGCTGGACCTCCATAATGGAGCTCAATCATATGTTTGTACTATCAGTTTATCAGGTATACTCCTCAAGCTGTGATTTTAGTCAAAAGTATGTTACTGAAAAAAATAGTAACAATCTTTGAATTATCCAAACTTGTAGATCCTTCCTACTTAAGATTCTCATTATTTAGAAAGAACAGTAGGGCTTGTGATATCCCTGAGGTTAAAGGAAACTCGAATTCAAGGTTATTGAACACTGTTGCCTTTTCTGTCTTCTGTGGGGAGTCATAATACACTTTTTAATTCACACAAAAGAGGAAGACTAGCTTATTTCTCCAACGCTCTGTGCTAGGGACATAAGCAAGTATATTAAGCTCTGAATGATAGTCATAAAAACAAAATATTTCATATGAGTTTTACTTTAATTTTTTTTCTTTTACACGAATATGGTTACTCATTTAAAAAATTCCATTTGCACCTAGGGAAACATTCAGCTTCCTTGACAGGGGTTGGTGATTTCTGGGAGCTCCCTCAACTTTGTTCATCTTAACAGCTTCCTTATTCTTTCAGTGATGAACTGCTTGAGTTATTGCTGTTGGAGCTTGACCTTGCAAATGACAGAAATGAACTTAGTTGTTTGCCCAGCCTCTATTTCTCACAGCTGAGGTCTCATTTTGAACCTAAGTGAACATCTGATTGAGCTAACTGCAGAGATGTATGACACTGTGAATGCCACCAGTCATACCATCAGTGGGTCTATGGAAGAGGTACCACTCATCCAGTGTTTCATTTTTCCATTAAGCCCAAGTAATGCTTTAGAGATGAAAAGTTCCTCCTAGATCTCTGGAGTCAAGGATGCTCTAACAGAGACACCTGCTTATCTTGAGAATGGCGTTCTCTTTCTGACGCCCAATTAAATGATCTTTCTTTCCTCCCTGTTTCACCAAAACAGAATGTCCCAGTATTTCATTTTTCAGCAGGTTCTGACATTCTGCTTTAGGAAGAAAGCACAGGATGCCAAGGGTATTCTGAGATTCGTCCAAGTTTCTCCTGAAAGCAGGAGGCTACAAATGTGAGCTGTGGTTTACCTTCTGCCCGCCCCAGCCTACCACACCAAGGCACATTCGTCGGCGCTTGTCTGCTTAAATGCATGTTGATCAGATGGGCTGTTCCTGTCCAGCCCCATGGGGCCAAACTGACCATGCCTGGATTTCCTAAAGAAAAAGAGAATTTCATTCCTCTCAGACTCTCCAGTAATGCATGATTCAGACAGATAAGCTCTGAGAATAACAAACAGGTCCCTGTTAGCCAAGAGACACTTTTTTCTTGGTGTGTGTGGATTGTTCACACAATAGAACTTATCAAGCTTGGTGTCCTCTGTGGCCAGCACCGGGCTTTGTTCTTTGTCACTTAAGTTAAAAATACTGAGCACCTAGAAACTTTATCAGCTATGCTAACACATCTCCTGCCACCTCCACAAACAGAAAGAAAGTGCTGTGGCAGAAGGACCTGACATCAAATTCAGTTTTTGCCTTTTTGGAATATTAAGAATACTGACTTTCACTTTGCAAACAAGAACTGGGGTGTAGGCCACAGGTGTGGGGATGAGAGTAGTCACCAGAGGCAGAGTGGGGAGTAGATCAGGCAGATCTACTGAGATACACTGCTGAGGGTGGAGCAGCAGGTAGACAGGAGAGGTCTACTGAGCCATGTAGGTCACCTTCCTGGCTGGAGATCAAACTAGTGCTGCAGTGGATGATGGCAGCCTGATAGCACTGAGACTTAACCCCAGTGCTGCCAAGGAGGCCCCAGCCACTGATAAATAATTTAAGAATAAAACAAGGGATGAGCTGGACAGATGCTCAGTCATTTACAAAATTTAATACAAAGCTGGTAACTCGGGTTAAGGAAGAGGGAACACAGGGCAGGCTGAACCCTCAGCAGCAAGAGCTTCTGAATAATTCCTCTGGGACTTTGCCATCAGGTTGATGCATAGCTTGCAAATAAGTCTTCTGGGCTCACTGCCCTTCTTTCAAGTGCCCAGTAGTCAAAGTATCAAGCGATGGGAAAAGCCTGAGTCTTAGATCATATCCAGTGGTGGGGGAGATCACTTTTGACCTAGATGAAGGTTCAGCATTTTGAAAAAGCATGAACTTTGCATCCCTCTTTCTGCTTATCAGAAATGAAACCGGTGTTAATAAAGGGCAAAGCTTAAGTTGAGCCTGTCGAGACAGGAGCTTTGCAAAGCCCTGGTTCCTTTCAAATCCTCCTTCAAAGCAGAATACCCATAGAGAAAAGTGATTTTATTATCTCTGAGATTATGATAGGAAAATTCAGAAAACTGCAGCTCTTTGATCCCAAAGGCCTTGACCAAACAAGTTTGCAAATTTTCTCCATGATACACCGTTAAGCAATAGTGTCAAATGGTGGAAATCTCTTTGTTTTGTTTTGTGTTATTTTAAATATAGTCTGTACTCTGGGAGTTGAAAATTTGGAGGGAGGGGACAGATTTGCAAAATGTGTTCTGAATTTCTTTGCAGTTTATAAATAGTCAAATAGATCCTTTTTGTGGGTAGCTTGTAACTATGATTTAGAATCTTCTATGGTGAAATTATTTGGAGCAAAGGGACACTGAAACAATGCATTATTAAATATTATAATAGTGCTAATAATGCACTTGCTCTGTGCTGTGCTAAGTGCTTTGCACTTTATTAGGTTCATAGTTTTTTCCCAATAGCCCTGAGAAGTAATTATGGGCATTATGTATATTTCGCAGGTAAGGAAGGGAATTGGAGGCACAGAGAAGTGAGTTAATTCATTCATAATCACACAGCAAGTAAATGGCAGAGAAGGATGTAAACTTGTGTCATCCAAGGCCAGAACCCAGTTTGTAGCTCTCACATTCATAGGAGTTTCTAGACCGTGAATATCAGCTTTCAGTGAGGAGGGAAGATACTCAGAAGTAAACAGATGGACGGCATGCCAGGTACCAGCATAAGTCACACAAACCCATTCTTTGTTCCCTCAACAAGGTTTTGAAGGAGGTGGTATTACTCCTATTCCACAGCTGATGTGCAAAGATAAACCGAGGCATGTTCAATATTTCAAAAGTTTACTTGAACAAAACTTGAGTTGGAAAGCATCCAATCAAGCAGATAAAAGGAACTCAAGAAGCTGTACAAAATGAATGACTTTCATAGGTAGAAGGGAGCAGAAACAAGAGAATTATACTAGGAAAAAAGTAAGTTACTGCAAGGTCACTATCCTTTAGAGGACAGCTGCAGTCTCTAGAGATTAGCTACTACTGAGCAGGTGATTCCTGGTTGACTGGTTTAAGATTCCATTTCTGGGAGAGCAGAAGCTGTAATTAAGACTGACTTTGTTGATGTGGGACTTGGCATCAGCAACTCCATTTTGGGCTTATTGCCTTGTTTATAACAAGGGGCCAACAGAATACTCTGTCTGGTGAGGGGCAGGGATTCAGACCAAAGCTTCTTAGACTGCAGTGTTTGTACTTAAAAACAGATTCACCACACAGTCTTTGGAAAACTGACTGAAATGTTTCTGTCTTCACATTTTAAAAATGTTCTCCATCTTCTAGTGTATTGATCATGCATCACACAGCTATATAATCAAAAAGAAGACTGAGAAATGCTATCTCAGGGTTATGATATGAAGACCACTCATGGCTAGAGGATCTCTAATGATTTCAACCTGTGTTTCTAAGGACTGTTGGTCATAGATTGTGTATGGAAAAGGTCATTTATCCCCAACCTCTGAACAAATAAGTGAAAGCACTTGCCATTTCAGTGATAAGAGGAATGAAATTTTCAGATAAACTCATGCCTTTTGCAGCAACATGGATGGAACTGAACGAGATCATGCTTACAGAAATAAGCCAGAGAGAAAAAGAAAAATACCGGATGGTTTTGCTCTTAGGAGGAGTATAAAGGACCAGGGGATAATATAATAATAATGAACAACTATATACAGAGACATTTTACAGGGGTGGAGTGGAGAATAGGATCGAAAAAGGGGAGGGGAAGTGCACTGGATGATGGAGATGGCACACAGGTGATTTGGTGATCGGAAGCCCATGGGGATTACAACAGAAATGGAAAAAGGCACAAAATTGATGTGAAATAAACTATTATATTTAAAAAAATGTTAAAATGAAAAAAAAAATGAAATTTTCTCCTGACAAAATCTGTACCCTTTAAAGTGAGAGTAAGAAAATTAAGTTCACAAATATAAAGATGTTCATTTTCTTAAAAACAACAAAATGCTAATGCTTTTGCAATTGGAAAGTGGACACGGGGCTTAGGAACCCAGGTGCGAGCCCTGCAGCCTCAGGGAGAAGCTGGCCTCGAGACAGTAGCTGAAAATGAATCATAATACTCGCTTATTTTATATGATAAAGATGAACGAATGGAAGGCAATATTTCTCTATTACATGAATTAAATGTAAGTTATTTTATTTCTAAAAAATAGTCAAAGGAAACCATAAAAATAGTCAAATCTAGCCATAACAACAGACTTTCCTGAGACCCAGAATTTGTCATTTTTTTAAAAAGATTTATTTTTTATGCATACAGAACTGGGATATAGGCCAGAGGTGCAGGGGCAGTGAGAGGATTCGCCAAGACAGAGTGGGGAGCAGAACAGGCAGTGGGTGGTCTAGGAGAGGTCTGCGGCACCATGTGGGTCACCTCTGGGGTGGGAAATCGAACTCATGCGGAAGTGGCTGTAGCTTCCTAGTGCTGTGCTTTAACCTGCTGCGCCACCAATGAGGGCCTTCAGAATTTGTCATTTTTATCACACAAAAAAGTGAGAAAACACAAGAACGTCAGTGTAGGAGGCCTGAATCAGTTGTTTTGAAAAAGCCACTTAGGCTCAGGTGTCCTTTCTAGAAGCTGAATGACATTATCAGCACGTGGAATTGAGGTTGCTGTAGCTGCAGGATTTTGAGAGTCTTCCTTCATGGTGAGCTACACTTAGAAATGTCAGCTCGCACCTCCAGTGTCTGTGAACATCCTCTTTTATCTCACTTGATGATGCCTCTGTGTGAACCATGATCCAAGTTCAAATAAAAGAGCATTAAGTTTACAAGGGAGATAGATGTTCAGTCTCCAGCTATGCCTCCTTCAAGCTCTGTCAGCAAGCAGGCATTGGGGGAAATTTTAGAAAACAGAAGACCCAGAGAAAGTAGCAGCATCAGCTAAAGGAAAAAGAAAGTCAAATAGGTTTTATTTTATTCATTCCTGCTTTCACCTATTCATTCTGCTCATTTTCCAACATCGGGTGCTAAAAGTTTCACGGAGAGTATGGATTTACTTTTCACAGGTTAATGAGGCAAGGAGGAGGCAGACCAATAAGGAAGCAGAGACTCAGAGGGGGAAAAACATAGCCAAGGTTGCACAGTAGGTCGTGGAAGTTATATTTGAATGCTGAGCATTTTGGGTTCAAAACCCATACCTATTCTCTTTTCTTCCTGGTCAAGCTTGAAAGTGTCAGATTTCTCAGGGGAAGACTTCTTAAGTGCAGATTCCAGGGTTCTGGCTGGAGATACTTTTATTTGCTTGATCTGGAGAGGAGACCAGGGACCACAGTGTTTCTGATCCCTCTCATCAGTGAATTGCACTTTGATGAACACGGCATTTATCATGTCATCACTCAATAAGCATCGATTGATATCAAATCAACTCTGAATGCGCCCTCAGAGTCAGCTTCAGTCTCTTCTCCTAAAATGTAAAATCATAAAACTTTATTTGATTCTTGGTGGGATGATTAAGGAAGATACTGTTTGGAGAGCTGTGTGTTTGGCATCTGGAAGCTGCTCTTTCCACCATGACGGGAAGGGCTGGAATCATCCACTTGAAGAGCTTTACGGAGTGAGCTACTTATGAGGTGAATCGCTTGCTTGACCTAAATCAAGGTTAGGAAACAGAGGCGAATTACAGAAGTAAAGTTTTTGCCCAAGTTAAAGGGATGGTAGGAATGGAGGGAAGTACAACTACCCGTAGAAACTGAGAAGCTGTCATCTTTCTTGCTGGTTAAGTCCAGAGAAATCTCACGAAAGCCAGCTGGTCACTGTGTGACTGTGGTCAGGTTATCTCTCACAGAACATCACTTCTTTCAACTGTGAAGTCTGAGATAATAAAATTTCTTCCTAGATTGGTTGTGAGGAATAAATAAGAGTATAAAGAGAAGTCAGCATTAAATTAGAAAATTATCTGACGCCGAGCAGAGGTGAAAATGGTATTTGTGAAGACTATAGTCATATTATGTTACGGACGCTTGAACTTAAAGGGGAATGTAAAAGCCCACAAGCTTTAGAGAAAACCCTTGAGGCCAGAGGACCAGCAGGACTTTTGGATCTGGGAAGGTAATATTGCACTTATGCCACATACCACATCATATACCTCAGAGACTGAACCGCAGCCTGTAAGCAGACATGCTCATCTTTCTGAGTGAACTGGGTAACTGTTCACACTAAGTGGCAAAGCGATTGTGTCAACGCAGGGCAAGTTTTGCCACCAAATGCTTTAGCAAAAGCTTTTAGTGTTTGTGGATTTTGGAATCTCAGAATTGCAGATAAGGGTTTGGGGACCTGACTAGCATTTCTGTTTACACATTTCTTCATGTCCCAAGTTTATAAAGTGGGTGCAACTTTTTATAGGTTTCTTTCATGAGAATGAGGTTTATAGATTAGAAACTAGTGGGTCCAGTTGGAGGATTAGATAGTATGATTTCTTTTCTCCTTTTTTGCAAATTTCAAACAGTGAAATAAAATCAGAGACAGTTTAGAAATTAGACGGAAACATTATACTTCCTTACGCCAAGTTCCTCAAATATAACTACTCTCATTTTTCCCAAACTCATTTATCATTTCATGTGTTTGTCTAAATATAAATATCTTGGACATACACTTTTGCTATTTGCTTTTTTGTAAAAGAAAAGTATTTACATCTTCCTACAGTATCCTCACAGGAGTCATTTTTTATT
>NW_004567134.1:2729595-2749287 GCF_000260355.1 Condylura cristata | reverse complement strand
GTTTTTGATCCCATTCCCCACTCCACCCCCACAGAATGTCTCTGGTCTATGGTTGTTCATTATTTTTGTTATTTTCTCGCCTGGTCCATTATACTCCTCACAGGAGTCATTTTAAAGTTCACTCACTGTGACGTATTACCACACTTGTATAATTATCCCCTTACTGGTGGAAGTTTTCACTGTTGTTGAAATGCTCTAGTCAACCATCTCTGCTCTTAGCCAACTTTATTATTTTTCAGCATTTATCTTAGCATCGTGAGGTCACAATCTGGTATAAAGATAGGAAGGTCCCAGAATGAAACTGTCAGTGAGGGGTGTTGGGGCATATAGTCAATAGTCACATGTGATGATGAAATTTTTTAAGTTCAAAAAAGAAAGTCTGGAGGATTATCCCAGTGATAGCTGGGAGAAGAGCATCAAAAGCTGGAGGTGTGAGGAGAACGGAGCGGGAGAGAGGTGATCGGGGCCCTGGGCATCAGCCCACACAGTTGTGTGGGACCAGTGTGGCTTCTGCGGCGTGGCTACTGGGTGACAGCTGGGCCACCCAGCTTGGGATACAGGACAGGGACAGAGTTGACATTCAAGAATGCCTTTCGCTAGTATAGACTTTGTTTCTGTTAAATGGTTGTCTAAAGTTCTTTTTTAAAAAGTTTTATTGACCTGCCATTAGATTACGTGGTTGTATCCTTTTAGGGATACAACTTCACACCCCCACATGTGAATATGCCACATAACCCTCCACTAGAACTCCAGCACCTCAACCCTGTCACAGTGGTGCTGTCCAGAAAACAAAAACAAAAACAAAACAGAAAAACGAAGAGAATCTCCTCTTAAGATTTCCAAAATAATAGTCTCTTTCTTAGACATAAACTTTGAGGAGGAAGTTGAGTCATAGTGTCAAAATAAAAATTAAACCCTCTGTTGAAATATGAAGAAGAATATTGGAACCAGGGAAGAGAGAAATACGACTCAATGTAAATGATTCCGTCTGCTACGGGGCAAGAATTTATATGTTTTTCCATTCTGCAGGCACTCCCATATTTCTAAAGTGATGACCCTTTCATTTTGGATAGGCTCAAACCTATGTGAAAGCCAGCCGCAGAATTATAAGAAGTTTCAAATTTATTGAGGGACTGCAGAAAGATCATTTACAGGACGAAGTGGAGTTGCAATAAACTGCAGGTGTACAGTGACATTGGGGTCCAGCCGAGGCCTCTAATTTTTAAAAAAATTTTTTTTATATATGCATGCATAACTGGGGTATAAGTCAGAGGTGCAGGGGCAGTGAGAGACTTCACCAGAGACAGCGTGGGGAGCAGAACAGGCAGATTGATGAAGTATACTGCTGAGGGGAGCAGCAGGTGGGTCAGAAGAGATCTGATTCGCCATGTGGGTCACCTCTGGGGCCAGAGATCGAACTCGCACTGAAGCAGCTGCGGCCAGTTTCAGTGCTGTGTCCTAACACGTTGTGCCACCAGGGAGGGCCTGAGGCCTCTAATTTTTCACCCTGCAGCTGTCCACACCTTTTGTGCTGTACTTTGTAGCTCCCTCCAGTGTGAGCAGCACTTGAACCTCTCCATTACCATGAAGACAAATCTACATTGGCCTGTTAGTCTCATGGGAAGGGTGGAGGAGATTTGAAACAGTGGTGGATTGAATCAGTTCAGTCTGGCCTAGATCAGTTTACAACTGGGCAAACCCAGAGGCGTGAGTATGCCATTCATAGACAGCACACAGACAGCACCCAGTTGATGCCAGAGGCATGAGCGATAAATGCCTATTGTGTGCCACTGAGGTTTTATGGTAGTTATGTAACACCAGCTAACTTGTACCAGAACTGTGGAATGTCAGCTAACTTGTACCAGATCTGTTGGCTTTCTAGATCTTCATTTGGCTGTTGAACATGGAAATATAGTTTAGGATTTAGTGGAAAATGGAGGAACTTGAACTTCTTTAATTACTAGAATCAGAGTTCTCACTGAATTCCAGGGTTAAAAGGTGTAAATTGAAGAGTAGTGATCTAGAGTTTAAAAAAATCTCAATTCAAATTCTGATTTTGCAATTTACTAGTTACAACACTTAGATTCTTTAACTTCTCTGACTTCAGCCTTTCCTTTTATAAAATGGGATCTGGGACAGATAAGGGCACCTTCGGAATCTTAGTATTATTAATTAGCATTACACAGGTGAACAGTATTCCTAAAACAAAACATATGTGTTGTAGGGAAAATCATATTTCTCCAAAAGCTATGTTGAAGTCCTAAGCTGAGACTTTGAATGTAAGTTTATTTGGAAATAGGGTTATTGCAGATGTAAACCCTACTGGTATAAATGGTATACGTACACAGAGGGAGAGCTGGAGACACAGTCACAAGGGATGAAGGCTCTGTACCAGTGGCAAAAGAAATTAGAGTGATGAGCACAAGGGTTTGTTGACTACTATCAGAAGCTCAGAAGAGACAAGGAAAGTTTTTTTTTGCTAGAGCCTTCAGAGGGAGTATACCCTTGCTGACACTTTTTGATTTTAGACTGCAAGGTTCCAGAATTGTGAGAGAATTATTTTTTATTGTTGTAAGTCTCTCTGCTTGTGGTTTGTTATAACAGCCCTAGGGACCTAACAAGATACAGCTGTTAGGCTAAATGATGCATGTTACAAAGAACAAGGAATCAGTGGGTTTGTGAGGATATGTGGATCACGTTTAGGGACTTCAGAAATATTAGGGATAAGAATGCTTTTCAGGATCCGTAGCTCTCACAGGTGATATAACTAAGCTTGTGGAATTTGACTATTAATAATAACATAAATTCATACCTGTCCACAAAAGAGTAAAGCTTATGGGATTTCTAGTTACTAAAGGGAGCAATAGATGCACAAATACTTAATAATCGCTAACATTTATGGAGTTCCATGTACTGTTCTCAGTGTTTTCGATACGTTAACTCTTTGAACTTTCCAATAACACTCGAAGTGTTGGGTTACTCAGGTCTAACTAGGTCTGATCATGAAAACCCTGCCTTGAATATTTAAGACAGA
Source organism: Condylura cristata (assembly GCF_000260355.1). Lineage (NCBI taxonomy): Eukaryota > Metazoa > Chordata > Mammalia > Eulipotyphla > Talpidae > Condylura > Condylura cristata. Next base: position 2,746,253 of record NW_004567134.1, on the reverse strand, counting down.
TATGCAGGTGATGGAATCTAGGTGAGCCAAGGGGATGCTGAGGCACCCTCTATCTCCTGCATCAGGAAGCTGCTTTCACCCTAGGCTGGAAAGACACAGGGAAAAGACAGAAGACCTGAGGAAGGGATTCCTAGGTCAAGGTGAAGATTGAAACTATACTAGATTATGAGGAGAGCTGGGATGTGGCGGACATGCAGGAAGCCTCCTGGGGAAGAGAGGTGTCCTGAACTGTTCCCTCCTTCATTCTCCTGCTAGTGCCACCCATTGGCTGACTCCAGTGGAAACCAGTGATGAAACCTGAAGGGGAAGCAATTTTGAAATTCAGAACAGATTGGACTATATATATGGCCCATGGTCATCGGGTGTGTTCTGTTACTACCTCCGTTTTTAATATCAAGAACTGAGGAGTAGAAAGCTACAGTAACCTACCTAGAGTCCCTCAGCTGGAACTGAGATTTGAACCCGGTCTGACTAGATACTGCACTCTTGACCTGTGTCTCTAGCAGTGCTGTACTAGATTGAGGATCGGAGGGGAGGCAGGGAGCCGAGTTTGAGGATTATTGTAATTGTCCATGGGTCAGGAATTAAGGGCCAGTATTACATTGGGAGCTAGGAAATTGAGTTAAATAGATTTCTCTGAGAAATATAGAGGAAAGAATTATTTGTTTAAGAAAATGAGAAAGGAAATAACTTTTGATCATATTAAAATATTTGAAAAGAGAGACAGTTTAACTGAAACAGTTTTCAATTTCAAGTCAGAAAATAAATGAGACAGCATGGGGAGATAAAAAAATACCATATTCATTTTAACAAATTTCACCACCACAAAATAATTTGAGATGGCTCTGAAAATTTGTATTTTCTTTTTGTTAGACTTTCAAGGTTGCTTCTCTTTTATGGCTTCCTTTTATCATCTGCCTGAGGACATAAGCTGGTTATGTTCTTTTCAATAAATAACCATATTTTGAGCTTTTTTTTTCTTTGCTTCTTGGAACCATGAGCTTAAGATGTCAGTAATAAAATTAGAAGTGTTGTTTTATGCACAATTTACTTTCTAGTCTAGGGGGATAGAATAAAATGAGGAATAGTTAATTAATTGGACTAGGAAAACTTGAATTTTTCTTTTTTTAAAAAATGATTTGTTAGCTAAGTTTAATTAAGAAAACCAACAATTCTTCTAGAAACTGATAATTACTTGAATAATGGATAATACAAAACCTTTCTAAAAACATAAGTTGCAAAAGAGAAAAACCAGCTAAAGGGAGCATGAATGTTCTTTCTAATGGATGTGACATATGGGAGGGAGACTATATCCTCAGATTAGATGGAGCAGGTTTTTCAACTTAACCAAAAAAAGTGCCAGTGAGGATGATTTAGATAGCCCTGTGTTCCCTTTTACTCAATAACTGAATTTTCCTATTGAATTAGCTAGATGGTTGACCTGCCTCCTTCCTCTTCCCTTGCAAGTAATGTAGGGTGTAATGGTTCCTATTTCATGTAGGTCAGGTAAGGCACAGCTCCCCAGTAGCATTGAATGGAGATAAGCTTTCCTTCAGCCTTAGAAATTATTTGATCACTACTTTCTCCATCTAGGTAACGGAATATGAACAGGATTCAGGTCTTTGGTTTCAGACAGTGGAAAATATGTTAAGTGTAAGTGTCTGCATGATTTGAGTTAAGGAACATTATAAACATCCTGCCAGTTTGATTTATTGAGGCACAGTTTGGGTACACACTGGGCAGGAACACTGTAAATAAAAGCCTTCAATTGAGGAGCCAGCTGAACTAATTAATTTGAGGTTCCTTTTAACTGTGATTGTATGAAATTTCTAATCTTTGTCTTTACCAGCAGGATTGAATCTAGGGGACTGAAAACAGTCACTTGGTAGCTTTACATGTTAAAATTTGAGACGACAGTTTACAACACTGTGTACATTTTCCAAGATTACATTTTTTCACCTTGCTCTCCAGCAAAAGTCCCATCATATCTACCACCAACCATTCAGATCCTTCTACTTCTCTCTCCCCACTCTTTCACTTCTGGTGATCACTATTTCATTGTCAGTCTAAAGGTTCATTTTGGTTTTCTTTACATTCCACAGATGAGTGAAATCATAAGGTTTTTTTTTTTTTTCCCTTCAGACTTATTTCACTTAGTATAATCCCTTCAAGGTCCACCCATGTTGTAGCGAATGTCAGACTTCATATTTTTATGACTGAGTAGTATCCATTGTGTGTATATATCCACAACTTCTTTACTCACTCCTCTGTTGCTGGGAACTTGGTTTTTATCCATATCTTGGCTATTGTGAATAGCGTCACACCAAACATAGGAGTGTATGTATCCTTTAGACTAAGCATTTTCTTATTCTTTGGGTCAGTACCCACAGATGGATCATATAGTTCTATTTTTAATTTTTGAGGAATCTCCATACTGATTTTCACGTGGCTGCACCAGTTTACATTCCCATCAACAGTGGATGAAGCATTCTTTTCCTCAACATCCTCAGATGGCATTGCTTTCTGTGGGAGCTATAAAATGATCCTGAAGGAAACAGAAGTATGTTTCTCTTTGGTTTCACTCTATTCTGCTTTTAATTAGGTTATTTGGATGAAAGTTATGTCCTAGGAGATGTTTCTTTAACATACAATTGTGGATTCATCTAAAAGAATAGTTTAAAGTACAAAAACAAATAGGCTTTACTGGGGACTGGGGTTTCCAAACCTGGAACATGGATAGAAATTCAAAAACATAATCATAGGGACCACTGAGTTATGTTAAAATTTTTGGAAAGTTAAATAGAAATTAAAAATAGGAATTAAAAAATAATACATTCAGCTATAAGTTATTTTATACCTGTGCTTGATATGTATGGGCAAATCTAAACTAAAATGCAGGTGTTGTTGGGGGAGAACATTTTAAATATGGGCTTGGTAAGAGTGAGAAAGTGTTTTTAGTGTTTAAAGGGGTTGGAATTACTGCTTAGAGCCAACTCTTTGTTTTTTCAGATAATACATCTGAGGTCAGAACTGTAGAGCTGCTTATCTAGGGTCACAGATCTGTGGTGGCAGTGCTTGTATTGGGCATGAAATATAAAGATTTTTGGTGAGCAAAGGCCAGAATTCATGCATTTAGACTTTCTGACAGAGCAATATCAAATCTAGGAAGCTCTCTTATCTTTACTAGTATTTAAATTTATCCAGCCTAGTTTATATGAATGACATATCTTGTCAAAAACATTTCCAAAATTATTTCTTCTGTTACTATCAAGACTTATCTTCAATTGAAAGTCACAAAATACAGGTATAATTTAGCCTTGGTGACCCTCCATACATTGGCTTTTTTATACAGTTACATTTTATAGATGTTTTCAGTGTATGAGGGGATTAGAAGCTATAAAAGCAATATAAAGTCAATTAAAATGTTATGCAACTATGAACTAAAAAGCTGTACAGAAAATAAACTCTAAAGCTTCAAATTGAAGCAGCTAAATTGAAGTAAAATAGCTATATAAGGTAATTTATAGAAATCCTATATGTAAAGATTAGTAGATAATTTACATGTACTTAAATATTATCAGGGTAATTTACTGCGTATAATTTAAGACATTTTATTAATCAGTGTCCCTATATGGCAAAATAAACCATACCAGCCTTTCAAATACAGGCAACTTGATTAAGCACTATGTCAGTACTGATAAGTTAAAAATGAAAAATGTAGATGCAGAGTTTACCTTGCTCTGGTAACTCTAGTTGGCAACTTCCATAAAATAGGCTAGATTCACCAAGCCTAGTGTTTGACCCTCTGTGACTCAGACTGAACCTCAGAGGAAGCCAAAATGTGGGCAATGTGGGCATAAATGCTTATGTCTTTAGAAGCATGCTCCGTGACTATTTTTGGAATTGTCAAGAGTCTGTATGTTGTATCTTCAGTAGTCTTACATAAGTTATCTGAACAATGATGACAGAAACTGGAAACAGAATAAATGCTCTCTCCTTTCTTCACACATTCCAGTCTCCCTGTGGGGCAGGAGAATGTCATCTGGAGAAAGGATATGTTGTTTCCACACCCAACTTCCAGCATCACAAGGTAAATAAGTGTGACCTCGGCATTGAGAGGAATAGATTAATAATATAGCCACAAATGCCAGTGGTCATAAGATATCCATTAATTTAGCTCTTAGAAAGAAAAACTGAAAATCTAGAGCATAAAGCTGTAACATCTTAAAATGTTAACTTTTTAACATTTAAATGAAAAGCATTTAAACATTTACTTTCATTTCGGCACAAATTATTGCCCTACCTGCTTTCAAAGTATTGTGAAGCTGCATGTCTTGGATTTTTCCCATGAGTGGCAGACACTCATACTGCTTGCAAGTTTTGAGGATGGAACTTTTATGGTCTTACCAGGGGGGTCTACTGAAGGTTTTTAGACTACAGCCAGTATCAGGAGCTATTACTCAGCCCCCAAACTCATGCTGAAACCCTTACTCCAAGGATGTGGTTATAATTGGAGAGAAGACCTTTAAGGGTATGAATACAGCCAGGTGAGGGAGGCCTTTAGGGTATGCTCTAAGCCAGTCTGACCACTGTCATAAGAAGAAATTTGGACTCCAGATGTGCCAGGGCACCAAATAAATTTTGTGAGGATTCAGCAAATAGAGGGCTGCCTTTAAGATGAGAGAAGTCTCAGGAAGAACCAACCCTGTTGGAACCTTAATCTTGGACTATCAAGATCTAGAACCCTGACAAAATAACTAACTTCTTTTTAAAAATGCATTCATTCCATCATCCTTCATTTTTGTACAATGTATGGTTTCCCTGTGAAATTCCCTTTTGCCATCACCGTAGTTCCTTGTGGTCTTCACACTCCTGTTCTGATCCTTCCCCCTCCTCGATCTTTCCCCCTCCTCCTGCCCTACTGAATGTCTCTGATCTTTAGAATACCTGCTGTTTAAGCCACTCAATCTATGATATTTTGTTATGATACACATAACAAACTAACACAGCCAGGGAGATGTTTCAAATGGCACTTAAATTCAAGACACGAAGGACCCAAAATTCACATAACTTCCTCAGTGACATGAACATCTCTGATGAGGTTCAGACCTGTGCAAGCAGTGAGAACTACATGGTTAACAGTAGCCTGACCAATTGTATGATGCGACTCAATTTGTGAGCTCTTAAATGAGAAAAGAAAAAAAAAAAGAACATCTTTAGCATAATGCGATGCAGCCATTCCTTCAGCTGCACACATGTCACAAGTTCTGGTCAATTCTATTTTCCTAGAGCTTTTGTGAATACTTAAAAGTTTTTCATAAATACTTAATATTCATTGAGTTCTATACCATTGTTTACATATGGCTCTAAGAAGTGTATTCTTTATGTGGTCATTGAATCAGGAATCCAGTAATAGGAAATGGACAATTTAGTATTAATTGCAAATTACAAATAATCAGAGTAAGCATTATCTTTATATATAAGAGTCCTCTCACGAAAGCATAATACAATCTGTGCTAGTAAATAGAACCCTAAAGGTGCTAAATGAGGGAGAAACAATGTACAAAGGCCCAACCCAACTTCTATCTGGGTAGAAAGAAGACAGAGTGGACGGTTTATATCCAGTAGCATACAGCAGCAATTTGTGTTGTATTATTTGATAAGAAAATTCAAGCTTTCATATTAAAAGTGACTGTTGGAGATTTAAGATATTACCATATCCAGAATGTGTACAAAAATATACACTTTACTTTTCTTAATTAAATTGCCAACTCTTCATCTCCTTATTGTCCTCACTAGTTTCCTCTAAGTCTCTAGAAAAAAACATGCCATAAAAAGAAATAAGAAAGTTAACAGAATATTACATAGCGATCACAGAAAACAATAATCTTTAGATTGGACTTTCATCTTTTAGCAACTTGAGAACAGTGAATATTTTATTCTTTGCACTGCCATTTGCACTTCCATTTGGATGCAATATTCCCCTTCACAAGTACTCTCCCTAAACTGTAATTAAATACTTGTCTTTTAGTTTCCAGCACTATTTTTCTTTTATTTTCTTCTGGACTCTGCATTGAATTATTCTCAGATGGATTCAGTCCTTTGCCCCAGTGCCCAAAACTCTTACCCTTTGATTTCTTCATGCATGTACTGTTCATCAGGTACTGTTTTAATTAGAAGCATTGAGTGGTGAGTAAGAGAAAGTAGGAGTGCAGTGGGTCTCAACAACAGAAGGGGCTCACACTACCAAAAAGTGCACAGGTGAGGCAGGTTCAAAGATGGTATATTGATGGTTCTATTTTCTCTCTTGGTGCTTGTCTGCACTTTGCTTTCCTTGGTTAGCTTTCTGATACCTCATAGTCACAAGATATCAGCCAGAGAGTCATTTTCTATAATGAACTAAGCAAAAAAATTGTTAAGTACTTATCGACTGAACTGCCCAAAAGCAAAATTTTCTGTTTATGATAAATAAATACGTGTTGGCAATAACCAAGATATGAAAGTAACCCAAGTATCCATCAATGGGTGAAAGAAAGAAGTGCTCATTGAGTGGTTCCATAGTGTCTTAGAAGCTGACTTTAAACCAAAGGATGTATTATGCAGCCAGATCCTCACTTAATGTTTTATTCAACATCAGCTAGGATTCTTTCTTACCAGCATCATGATGATATTACTGTTGGACAAAAATTGTTGTTTGAGGACTTCTGCGCAATGGTATATTTGTCAGGGGAAAGAAGGAGATCCTGCCACTTGTGAGAAAATGGATGGATCTTGAGGAATTATACTATGTGAAATAAACTAGAAAGGGGAAAAAACAGTATATGGTATATATATGGAATCTAACCAAATATGTCAAATTCATAGAAACAGAGTAGAAAAGTGGTAGGTGCAGATGGTAAGGGAAATAGAACCAAAAAAAAAAAAAAAGTGAGGTTCTAAAGTAAATCATGTGACTATAATTGATGACAGTGTATTTTATAATTAAAACTTGCTGAGAGAGTAGAACTTAAGTATTCTCATAAAATACACACAGATAAGTGGGGTGATGGATGTGTTGATTTGATTAACTTGATAGGGGGATCCTTCCACATTGCATATGTATAGAATATTACTTTGCTTATTTATTTTAAAAAGTGATATACCATTGTTAAAATGCTATATAAGTTTCAAGAATGTAGCTTCATACCTTGATAAATGCATACACCATACTACACTCCACCAGAGTTCTAGGACCATTTCCACTATCAAGTTGACCCTCTTTACCCACCCATTCCTTCCATCTCACTACCCTTCCTCAATGTTGATCAGCATTTGGTTGTCAGCATCTAGGGTTTTTGTTTTGTTTTGTTTGATCATTGCTTTGTTTCTTTATGTTCCACATGAAAGTGAAATCATCTGGTATTTGTCTTTCATTTTCTGACATTTTGCTTAGCATAATCACTCAAGTTATATCCAGGTTGTTGCAAATGGCAAAATTTCATGTTTCAATTTTTTCTACCTCAATATATCCCATCCAATGTGCACTTTAAATATTTTGCCATTTGATTTGTCAAGGAGGCCACAGAAGAGATGAAATTTTAAAAAAGAGAAAAGAAATACCTAGTTGGTTTATCTAGAAAATTGCCTTTGATATAGAGGTTGGGTTTTTTTTTTGGGACTGGTTCGCCTAAACAGATTCTTTTCTGGAACTGTAGTTGAGAGTTCAGATTAGCTATTGGGGCGCAATCCCCAAAACATGTTTTTGACTCATGACTATTTTTTCTCATATCTGCAATTTTTTCCCTGATTTCCAAAATTCATTTAATACCTTACTGTTCTCTTGGGCTTTCATTCATTAAATTTCTTGCCACTTGGTTCTTGGTTCCTGGCTTGGATTCTTTCATCCCAGGCAGACTGTGACCTGTTGATCCTGAACATTGTGATTTTAGTCTTATGTCAGGCTTAGCTTTAACAGAATAAAGGTTCTTTTTCTTCTACTGCACAAGCAAACAAGAAATGAGAAAGGTAAAAGCAGGTTTTTATTGCTTTCTCTTGCCCCCTAATGCAGTAGAGAGCAGAAGGAGGTGTGATGAACATAGCTTAGTAGCCAGCAACACCGAAGGACCTGCTTTCTGTCCTCTGGTGAAGAAAACTTCAGTAATTGTGCCACTGGGTTACAAATAAGACTGACTGGGAGAAAGCCAGGGGTTGGGAGGGTGCACATTCACAGGCTATTCCAGTCAAGTCAAAGTTTTTAAAAATGGCAAGAGCGTAAGAGATCCTCTGGAAAACCAACATAATACAACTATGTCAAGTTACATTATTAAGTGTCATTTTGTTCTTAAAATTTGAATATAGCATTTATCCTTAATTAAAAATGGCTGTGTTATAATCATGTCACACCCTTCTTTTGTCTTAATTCTGGCAGGGGATGACTAATTTGGGCCCAATCTGGTGACCATGCCTTTATGAATATCACGTAAGCCATTCAATAGAGCCCAGCGGTTATTGATTATTTATAAAATATTAACACATTTAATTTATGCACTTTGTTCTGTTTTATTATATGCATTACCAGTCGTGTTACTTTTTATTTCAAAATCAAGCCTCAGTGAAACCAAAGATGAACCCCTTTTTATTTAGTAGTTGCCACAGTAAAATAGGTACTCAGTTTCAAAATCAAATATTTCAAATCCAATTCTAACTTCTGAGTTTAGCCATATCAACGCTTTTAGAATTTCTTTTGTACAACGTTCACGTCTGATATAATTACACTGAGACCTTTTGATTTTCTACTGAGAAAATTTAGTGGGGCTTTCTTTTTTACCCACTCTTCCTAACCCAGGCTGATGACCTAATATGTTTTCTTTCTTTCTCTGTCCTTCTCATTCTGTCTCCTGCCTCAACTCTCCAAATACAATATAGTCATATCCTAATGTGTTAAACCATCATTGTGCTTCTATTGTTATATCTACATAAATTTTACTCCCAGCTGAGCCAAGTTGTGCAACATGACTGCACTTCCTTTCTGCTACTCTCAGTTATTTCCCCCTGGAGTTTTAGTAATTTCTCCATCTTTTCTATGACTTGTTTATCAGTCTTGGGCCGTCACTGATTCTGTGCTCCCTCCAGTTTCTGCCTGAGTTCTAAAGCTCTTCTCCACAAAGGCTTGCACATCAGCAGCCTGCTGATTCCATTTTCTCCAGGGAGGTTGGTTTTGATCCTCGAGTCCTGGACTCATTGTTCCTGAGGCTGCCCCTTTGCTGTCACAGGAGTTTCCTTTCATGGATGCTGGGAGTCCTGAGGGAGCAAAATGCTATCATTACCTTGGAAGGTGCAAATGAATTCTCTATAAAAGTCTGTCCCTGTCATTGTTATTGGTCACGGAAAGGCATAACTACTAGAAAATGAATATGAACTGAATATTTCTCAGAGGGAACGAGATATATGGAGGGCTCACAGTTGAAACAAATGAAGGTCGTGTTCTGCTTTTCCATATTATTGCAGGGAGTTGGTCAACTATGCTTAATATTTTGGTTGGGTTTATTCGAGTGTGTTACTGCTTCATTATGCTTTCCAATTTTTCTTCTATGCTATCTTTCTATCTTCCTGGCTCCAGATTTGTATATCACTTCTGTGATCTCTTTACTCAACCTACTAAGATTTGAAAGTTATTCTACATAGTTTAATTAAACTCTTTCACGTACCTTCAAAATTTCAAGCTTTTGTTACATTAGCAAAGCTGGGAAATCAATGAAAAGTTTGATTAAACAAATATTCATTAAACATACAATAATATAAATATGTACTACATAGGGTTAAAAATAGAGTGTCTGATGAAGTACATTCGCAATATTCCAAGGTAAGTTTAAATAATTTAGAAAGATATGTGTTCAGAAATATATACATCCTTAATGTTATTCCTATGTATCACTTGCTAATGCCAACAAAATTAACAGGTTTTGTTTTTGCAATATCATTGGATTCTTACCTGTCCATTAAATGAAGTATTTTTACAAAATTCACCCCCAACTAAAGCTGCCTGAGTGTACCTAAACCCTACTTGAGCATATAGATTAAACATGTGCAGAGATGGCTTGCTGGGCATTTACATTTATGGAGCATCTACTATGTCCTGGCCCTATTCAAACTGCTTTATTTGCATTCTTGCAATGAGTCTTTAGAATGTTATGAAGTAGGTATTGCTGTTGCTTCCATCTTAAAAACAGAAAAACTTATGTTTAAGTGACTAATACATAACTAATACAATGATAGAGGCAACACCATAATCCGTGTCTTCCCAACTCATATCTGAGCCCCTTGTACAGTATACTACATAGAATGTGCTAGAATGTGACAGGATCCGCAATTGTTTGGGTTTCTTAATGGAAGGCACTCATTTTCAATCACCACATTCTAGTCCATGTCTAGACATGAATTGATGTGAATTTTGGTGAACATATGTATACTTTTTGGGGGGGCATACCTGACAGGACAATTGTTGGTTGCATTAAAAGATATATTCAAATTCTGTAAATACAGTCAAAGATTTCCCTAAAGGACCAATTTGTACTCCTTCCAGCAGCAGGATTTCACATTTCCAGTTGGCATCATCCTTTTAGCTTGGCAATTTTGGTTTTTCTCATTGTAGCTATTTTGGTGGGTTGTCAATGGTTTCTCATTGGAGTTTCAGTTTGCATTTCCTGATGCCTAATGAAATTGAACAGTTTCTCATAAGCCTGTTGGCCACTTGGAAACTTGTTTTTGTGAAATGTCTGCCCATTTTTTCCCCCTTTTTGTTGTTTGGATGAAACTATTTTGTAGTCTAGATTATAATTTGGAGCTATACTAGTACTAGATTGTAATATTAAAAGCAGTTCCACTACTAATGGGCTAGTCATTTTGCCTATATGTAGTCATTGCAGCTAATTCAGTATAGCTGAGCATTCCATAAAATTGCTAGGAAGACACATGCCTTGCTGCCTTCCTCCAGAAATTAAAGTTGACATAAATAATATATGCTTTTGGCAACTGGTGTTTAACACCTGACATGTTAGTGGGGCATTTTCTTTTATCCCAACGGCCATATGCTCACAGGTGACAAATCTGAGAATGTTTACCTCTTACACAAATGCTGACCTGTCACTGCTTGACATATGGTGAGTGGTAGGTGGACCCTGGCTTCCCTATAAGGCATCTGTTCTCCCACTGCTTTCCTGGAGAAGTCAGTATGCTTTTGGGCATATGCCTATCTAAACCTTATAGCAGTGAAACATCCCTTTGCAAGGGGACAAGACATTAACTCCATACCAGTGCTGTACCAGAAATTCTTTACATGGCATATCTGTACACACACACAGGCACACACACACACATGCACGGGAAATGACCTTATGAAAGCAGAGAGTCGAGTATTGTTTTATCATGAAAAGGCAGGAGTAGGAGTAATAGGGACGTTGGTGGTGGTTCAACCTATACAAGACTCAGTTTCTTATCTGTCAATATAAAATAGGCAGCACTGTTAAGGATACACTTCTAAAGGTTGTGGAGAAGTTAACGATAATGTAAGTAACAGGTCTAACTTGGGGAAGTATTCCAACTATAGCCAAGAACATAAAAAAGCTTGTTTCAATTATCTATGGCACTTCATAAACCACAGCAAAACTCAGCTGCCATCATAGGGCTTAAAAGTCCCACATCAAGGTGTTGGCTTATTGGCAGTTACTTGAGTCTTGCGGGAAGATCCATTTTCAAGCTCATTCAGATTGTTGGCTGTCAGCCAGAGGCCGTTCACTACTTCTAGAAGCAGTGGCCCTCTATTTTCAAGCCAGCAAGAGTGCATCAAGTTCTTCTCTGTCTCTTGTGCCACCAGTTTAGAGGGCTGGATTTATCTCAAACACAATGGAGATGGAACCCACTTGTACCCTCAGACTATTTCAGAGCTTCCAGCTCCCAGCATCGGTATCTCTACACCTGGGGACTGTGGAAAGGCTACTCTGCCTATTCTTGAAAGTCAAGGTGTGGATTAAACTCTCATCAGCTATTGATTGAGAAGCTTCTCAACCAACAGCTGATGATAATGTGTGAATATCCTATATCCCTCATATTACCTTTTTTTTTTTAAGGACTACTTTAGCAAGATTTAATAAACCAGGGGTCTTAAAACAATAAAATTTGCTTTTGTACTCTTCTGGAGGCTAATAGTTCCAAGTTAAGATGTTAGCAGACCATGCTCTCTCTCAGACTCTGGGTAAATCCTTCATTGCTTTATTGTAACTTCCGCCCACTGCCTCAACCCGTGGCTTTCCTTGACTTGCAGCTATATAATTCCAGGCTCTGCCTGCAGCTTTGCTTGGTGCTCCTCCCTCATGTATTCACGTTATCTTCTTATGAGAACACCAGTGATACTGGATGAAGGATCCTCTCTATTTCAGTAAGACCACATTTTCTTCATTAACCATAGCTGCAATGACCTTGTTTCCAATGAGGTCACATGCTACTGTACTGAGGGTGAGGATCATTAGGAAAGCATAATTCAATGCATAACACTTTGGATGGAAAATTCTTTATTATGAATTTCATTCCATTCCCTGATTAGGCTCTGGTGGCCCACTGTGGTGGCTAGACCTAAGATACCTCCTTGAGCTGCTTTTCCTTCCCCCATCACTTTCATACTCCATTGCTGGCCTTTCCTTCTTGCCCTGATAAACTTTCTGCATTGCAGTCTTTGTCTGAAGGGATGAAATTAAAAAATTTGTTTCTGAAGATTTTTGATGTCCATCTTGCCTTGTGGACATAAATTGACAGTGTGATGATGTTTGGATGTTGGGTTTCACATAAAGTTCACTACAGTAGAATAGAAGCAAGTGACTCCCTGTTTCTGTCCACTTGCTCTGGATATGACAGACTCTCTTAGTACACAGGATGGTGTCTTATTGCCTCTAAATTCTGTTGGTACCTGAGTCTCAGGTTCTGATTAGTACCCACAGGTTGCACAGCTCCTTCAGAACACCAGCAAACAGCCTTTAGCTCTTATTGTATGATCTGAGTTTCATACAGTTTATAGGAACTGTCCTGGTAGAGAGTTGGCTGTGGCCAACTTAAGGGTCATCCTTCCTGTGGCTCAGCCTCAGGGTATCTTAGCTCACCTCAGAATTCCTAAACTTGTAATTTACAAAAAATATTTCTTGTCCCAATTCTTGCATCAATTTAACTTAATGAATAAATTAACCACACACCTATCAAAGCAAGAAAGCAGAATCAAATTCTTACTCCTTAAGGAAAGAAACAACAACAACCGTAAGCATAGCCATCACAATCTCTTCAATATGAAGAGATTTAAGGCATGAAATCAAAGGCTACGAAGGGAATGGTCAGTAAAAGGCGGAGTGAGGTTATTTTCGCAGATTCAGTCTCTGCCTTCAATGCCTGTCGGAGAATTACCCAGTAGAGATCATGAATGCAATGCCCACAGGTCCCTTTCACCTATGAAGAATCACATGTGACAACCTTGAAACTAAGATCTAGATAAGCAAAGAAATATGTAATCAGCCCTTTCACCCTGGTGTGATGGTCCTTTCTTGTTCATTTAGCACAGAATCCCTCAGAACATGCTCCTCTATTTTCCTAGCCAGCGTGGTGGAGAAGGGAACCCTGAGCCTCAGGCCATGTCTGCTGGCCCCATGGCTTCTGAGGACATGCCTCTGCGCTTGTCCAGCTTGGCTGGGGTTAGCATCAGAGATTGGGGCCTCAAAATGCAGTTTTTGATTAGCTGTGTTGCTTTTATCCTGCCAGGGCTTATAGCTCATGCATTTGTTACACCAGCTACTGCATTTTGTTTCATGTTCCAGCAACATTTCATTTATATGTTCCCTCAAATCTTTGTCTTACCCATGCAAAGTGCGCAATATATGTGTGTTAAATCAATCAGTTACTTAGTAGTCTCCTATAAGAAGGTTGACAGTGACAGATAAAGCCAGGAGAGGTGAACTTAGAACTGACTAAACACATGAGAGAAAGGTTGACAACCCACCCACAAAACAAGCCATATAAACAGATACAAGAACTCAGAGTATGTATAAAGGAAGGAAGAAAATAGCCTTTGAGAAATTATAGTTTTGTCTAGACCGCTTTTTCTGGAGATGTAGGGCCATTGGCAAATGTGATTTGCTCAGTAGTGAGAGATGATCTGTATCAAAGGAAGCATTAATGGAGGCTTCCTTTACTTAAAACTTCATTTGTTCTACTCCCTTGAGATGTGTGTGTGTGTGCACGCAGCTTACTGTTGGTTTCACGATAACAGTTGCACAATCAATACTATGTTAGGCCATATCTCGGACACAGTCTTCTTGTGTAATGCCCAATGGTATGACTCTGGAGGAATAATCTTTACCCAAAGTGGGGCATTGCATATGGGCACAAGGTCGAGCTGGCAATGGGGGTAGAGCAAACAGAGAGGGCCCCTTCACCTGTGCGTGGTGTGCATTTTTGCCTCAAGTGTTGGAGAGTCAAACTCTCTCTGAAGAGGACAGAATATTGTATGGTTGCTTATGTAGAACCAAGAATTATTTTCGAACTATAATCAACGACCCTGAACAATAGGATTGCCATTCTGATGGAGCTCCTCTGTGCCAATGTTTCTGGTGCCTCATGGGTAAACCTCCTACAATGCTGCAAATAAGCATGCTACATTTCAGAGAGGAGAAAATAGCTAAGGAATGAACTCCATGCTGCCAACTTGTAAGAGGCAGAAGGAAGATTCAAAACCAGGCTTGGGTGATTGCATAGATCTGAAATCTTTGTACTGCTCTTCCCTGCAGTGTCTTTGTGCATAATAGCACAGGGCAAGGCTCTACTGGATATGACGAAAGGGTCAGCAGGCCCACAAAATGGAAGAGAAACCAAACTAGAACGTTATCACAATAGAAATTCAGGACTGGAATCAGGACCCTAGTAAGGAGCAACCTGGGCTGGCATCGGAACCCACCGAAAGTTTGTAATGCATGTAAATTAATCACTGTATTTTCATCATATATAAATGTACACATTTAAGGAATCTCTTTCAATTCTTTGCAGAGATAGTGATCTTTCTCTGTACCCAGTATCCAAGATTCTGGTCTCCAGAAAGGCTAAGCATTTGAACAGCAGATGCTAAGCCTGACGGCTTTTAGCACAAGGCTCATACCTTAATAGACCATAGTTGTCTAACACACATGTGACTGTTGTCAAGGAATGTCCAATGTATGAATATCAGCCTTAAGCTTAAGTGAACAGACTTGACTCATCACATTTCCAAGCGTCCTCCTGCAGGTTGTCACATGATGAGATAAATAGCCTGCAAGTCTATAACAGAATCCATGCTGGTCTTCTCATCTTCCATCTATCACGTCATATGAGACTGATGTGATGGGAGTTATCTATAAAGAAATGCTCAGCAAGATTTATAAAAGGGGTTAGCACTTAAACAAGTGAAAATAGCACATTTGGGTGCATGAGGGAGACTGCAATTTGTAAGTATTGCAAGGGATCATCATTTTGTTTGGGGCCATAAATTGCTCACTAGCTAAGTCAGGAAGAAATCACCTCCTCCCACTAGGAGTCTCCCTTCTCTGTCCTTAGCCTGGCCTTGGCAGTCAGCAGATGCCTCTGTGTGACCGGTAAGTCAGTATCCATGCAGCAAACAGAAAGAGGCCATCACCAGCTGGGGGAGTTGTTCCAAGCCTGAATTTACCTGAGGGATCTGCAGAACAGGCAGAAAGAAGGCAAAGGTATGCAAATAGAGGCAGACAGGGGAAAGATTAAATGTTGCCATTTGAATGCATAAGCCTCTTCATGTTTAATAAGGACTCAGAGACTGGAAAAGAAAATTTCAGAGAAAATAGTTATAAATAGTACCCCATCTGAGCAGTTTGTACCCTGAGGCCAGCAAGGGCTGCTAGCACAGAAGTCTTTGCAGTGGTTTTTGGTTCAATCTGAGTTTTCCCAGGTTTGGGCTGCCCCGAGTACACAGTGCTCACCCTCTCCCTTCCTGGTTTTACCATCCTGAGTAACTATCTGCCCACCAAAGTCAGTCCAGAGTCAGTCAGATGCTTTGAGTGGATCTAACCTACTCCTTTCCCCCAGATTCAGGACTGAATGAGTACAAGGCTCAGACCTGATTTCTTGGTGTTTTCCACTGCTAATCAGTTCCTAAACTCTGGTTTGTCCAGAGATGGACACACAACCCAGTGGGTTCAAGGAGACTCGATGCTGAGGATATTTTTTTTTTTTCTAGAACTGTTGAGAAAGAGGTGTTCCCTTTCCTTCAGGGTGGTTTCTGAGTTGGCAGGAGGTACATCTGGTGCTGGGGTCACTTTGCCACCACCGTGCTAGAAAGTTGAGACCAGCAATGAAGAGAAACTGAGTTATGAAAACATTGTCTGGCTCTCACAGCCTGCTGTTCCAAAGCTAGCAAATGTCTGGGCTCTTCAGGCCCCGCTGTAATAGATTACCTGTCACTGGGCAAGCCACTTTGGGCTAGGCCACTTTCCACAAAGAGGATTCTGGTGCCTATAGTCTGAGGTGTTTTCTAAAAATCTAGTTTGTCTCTAAGTCAGCCTTCCTGGAATCTTGTTCTGAGATCTACTTCATTCCTCCAGATTAGTGACTCCCAGGTGGGATGGCTTTTGCCTCCTAAGGGA
>NW_004567134.1:2683321-2729317 GCF_000260355.1 Condylura cristata | reverse complement strand
GAAGCCATCAAGGTGTGTTTTGGTATGTTAATGAGATGACTTTTGGAAAATCCACAGGTAAACTAAGGATGGGATCTTGTTGCCAGTAACTGAATGAACTGAGTAATTACTGAGTAATGGTTGGAGCTTTGAACCCCATCCTTGGCCTCTAGAGGGCTGGAGATTGAATTCGATCACAAATGGCCAATGATTTAGTCAAGCATGCCTACTTATGAGCCTATGTAATATCCCCAAAAGGACCTTTGGGGAACGCACGCAGAGACTGACAGTGCTACCCGAGAGAACAAGGAAACCCCGCGCCCCTTCACAGTCCCCTGCCCTGTGTGTCTCCTTCACCTGTCTATTCCTGCTTATTCCCTTTTATAATAAACAGGTAACCTAATAAACGGACTGTTTTTCTGCCATCAAGTACTAACCAGGCCCGACCCTGCTTAGCTTCCGAGATCAGATGAGATCGGGTGCGTTCAGGGTGGTATGGCTGTAGACAACGGACTGTTTCTCTAAGCTTTGTGAGCAGCTCTAGCAGAGCCATTGACCAAGTGGTCAACACTATGACTGACATCACAGTTTTGGAGGAAAAGCTACGCAAGCCTAGTCCTCAAGGGTGGGATCTGATGCTATCCTGAAACAGGTAAGTGTCAGCATTGCTTCTGTGGCAGGGACATTGCAGAACTGCTTACCGTGTGGGGAAAACCCACACGTTTGGCATCAGAATGAGTGTTGTGAGTAACAGAAATGAAAACAACAGTGTGTTTTTTCTTGAAAGTGCCATTGTTAAGAAACTCTGCTTTAGATATGATAATTCACCTATCTCCATTAATTCTTCATTCAACAGTCACTCATTAGGGGCCCTGGCATAAGCTTTGCACTAATGTCAACGTCAGGGAAGCATAGTCAGGGAGCAGTCCTTGCTGACCTGGAACTTACAGAAATATTCGTTCCCTCAGGCCTTGTTCTCTAACTGCTGGCCCTGGTTGACCTTTGTAGTCCTCAGATCTACCCTAGGACTCCGTCTAGTCTTGGGGTGTTAGACATCAACATGGTCCATCCTCTCGTTTCTTGAATTGGATCATGACAAGTAACATTCATCATCCCAAGCAGATATTTTTAGCACTGCAATGCATCATTTAAAATGGCAGCAGAGAATTTTCTCAGATTTTGCATGGTGCAAAAGAGTTTTTAGCTTTTTCAGTCCTTTTTTTGTTGTTGCTTTCATGGGAAGCAGCAGCCCATAATTATGTCTTTTTAGCTCCATGAAATGGTGAGTAATGGATGTTGGTTGAAAGGAAACCATTTACAAATGTAGGAGAAGTGAATGCAAATTTGGTGTTCTGTCTGGAGTATTTGTAGTATGTAATTTTGGAAAACTGCTTGCTAATGTCTGGTAGATAACCCCTCAAGGTGTCCCTTTAATATTATTATGTGGGTAGCGTACTCTAGAGCTCAGAGATTTGATCTGAGGAACCAGATTTCTGTGTGTGAACCAAGGGGCGAAGAATCACAGCAGTGTGTGTGCTTTTATCCTAGGTGAATCAGATGGACAAAACAGGTCGCTGTGGAATGCTCTCCATTGCTATTTTGAAAACCAGTCATGTATTTTTAGCCTGCAAAACCTCTGTTCTGACACATTTCCTCCTGGGGACACTGGCTGCTGGGGAAGGGAAGCCCCGGCACTGTATTCTCGTCCTGTACCAGCAGGCCACACAGGCAGGCGAGGAAAGCCCTTTTGAATTCTGGCCGAGATAAACCTGGAGTTTATTGGGCCACAGACACCAGCATTGTAAAGTTATTTTTTAACATAAAACAAAGGTGCTCTGGGGTCAGGTTGGCTGCTAGGAAGGTGCAAGCAGTGAAAGTAGAGGTGATAATAGAGTGAAAATAGAGGCAAGGCAAAGCATAGCTCTTACAGACACTTTATAATTCACAGCTGGAGCTGGGCAGACAGTGACCTTCTGGGCTTCTTAATCTGTCATCTTCACTTAGCCCTACACCCAGTGAAACCACGTGGCCCAGCCTTCCAGGATTCCTGCAGAGCAGGGAAAGGGGTCTTCACAGCTATTTAGCCAGAGGGTGTTTTCCAAGCAGAAATGGGATGTGCCTTTCGCTTTGATCATTTAGGAACTCCAAATGTTGCCAGACTGAAAATATCCCTTACTTTCTTTTCTTTCCTTTCTTTTTATTTTGTGTTTGTGTACACAAAACTTCCCAAATGGAGTTCAGTGTTTTCAGACTGGGAACACTGATGATGTCAGGAATGGAAGACACAGATAATGGCTAAATCTATTTCATATTTACTATGAACCCCAAACATTGTGTTGCACAAGTCGCATTCATTGTCTAATAAAATCTCAGCGAAGGCTGTCAATTATTCTTTTAATTTTATTGATGCAAACAGTGTAAGAGTTGTGTCTTTGGTCTTATTCACCATCATCTATCCCGAAAATAGTCAAGGTGGGTGATGTCCCCCACGGGGTGTCTTCTCAGCCATAAGCAGAGGTTTGTTTTGGTTACCACCAGCATCTTAGAATTATTGAGGGTGTAATACAACCAATTTCCTAAGTTTCCAGGAGAAAGTTAAATGTTAATCATGAGGAGGTGTAATGGGAAGATAGGATGGACATAGACTGGTTAATGTTGTACTTAGTCTTGATTTTTAATTTAGGGCATTTTTGTTGCAAAATGGAGGGGGCTGGTTGCATGATGGTAGAATACCTTGTTGCAGACGCCTTTCAACTGGATGAAATATTGACAAAATAATCTGTTGGTCATTAAATATCAGATAAGTACCAAGTGAGTTCTCCTTGAAGGAAGTCACCAAAAGAAAAAATCTTGAAGTGAAAGGTGTCGTAGGAACCTAAGCCCTGAATTCAAAGCCTTCTCCCCACTCCCCACACCCCACCACGCTCCCAACACACACACACACACACACACACACACACACACACACACGAAAGGTGCCTTCTAAGGCAGTGGAGGAGAGATTGGGAAGCCAAGTTGTGCCCACCGACAGCTGCCAGGGCGGAGGGACAGAAGCTGGAACTCACTGCCACAAGAAGCGCTGTGAACTTCCCGAGCCTGTGGCCCTGATTCAAAGTCTAGGCTACCACTTCAGAGCTCAGAGCTGGGCATGTTAGCATACCTTATTTGTTTATTTTGTCATTTTGTTTTACTGGAGCTTTTTTTTTTTTTTTTTTGTGGTTGTTAAAGCAACCAAAGCACTACCAGTGTATAACTGCTACCCATATAAGAAATAGAAGCCAGGAAACCTTTTTCATGTCCTTTTCTCCAAAATAACCACTATCCTGACCTCTAATATCATAAGCAAATTTTTCTTTGCTTTTTAAAACTATGTTAATTCTACCTTTCTATCATCTATCTGTCCACCTACCTACCTACGTACCTTCCTACACATACCTGACTTTTTCCTTCAACTTCGCATCTAAGGGATATATCTGTTTTCTGCACATGGACATATTTCACTCATTTTCTATTGTATATAATATGAGATTCAATTTGGTAAATTTTCACATGCACTTGTAAGAATGCCTATTTTGCCAGCACTAGGTTAGTGTCCAAAAGTCAGTCAGGTCACACAGTATATAGGGGTTAGCATGTTGTTTAGTTCTTCTCTCTCTTTATGGATTTTCATTTTGTCCTATGTATTGCAGATAATTATCTGTTAAAAATCTCCATAATGTGATGGAAAGGATCTTTGAAATCACCTTGTTTAATTTTTTAATTCTCTAGGTTATAAACTGAGGCCAAGGAAGCCTTCAATGCACCCTCTCTGGACACAGCAGAAGCTGTACCATCAGGCAGTGCCAGGTTGAAGCAGCAGTTTCTCTCCAATGTTATTTTGGTCTATAAGTCTTGATAGCATTTACACCAGTGCTTTATGGGATGCACTATAGTAGAACAGACACAGCATATTTCTTTTCTTGGTTCTTTCAGAGCAGATAAAGAACTCTAGACTTTGAACTCAGTGCATTACACTTACAAATCCTGGGGATTATATGGTCTGGTTCCGCCTTTGCTTCCATAACATTTTTTCCCTTTTCTTTAAAAAGAACTTGTTTATTTCAGACATATTCATGATTGATTCATAATGGGTCAGATGTGTATAGTGAGTGTTGAGGGCTACGATGGTGATTTTAAGCCATGGTCAAATCAACCGCTTTGAAAAATGACAGATATCAAATATTAGGATGTTTTGTTAGCATACAATTCAAAATGACACCAGTCAAAACAGAAATAATTCCAGCTCTATCAAATCTACCCTGCAACAGCATCTGCCCATATCTATAAAAACAACTCCATTATTCATTTCATCCTTCTTTAGCATCGAGCTGTTACAGAGAAGTACTTGCTGTCCTGATGTCAGATTCATACTTTAAAGACAGAGTTCTTACATTTTAAGAGATAGACAGTCTTCTAGCTGGACTTTCTCATGTTCTGACCTCTTCAATCAATAACAGGACAGTGTTGTATAGGTCTAGAAAAAAAATAAGATTTTATATACTGATTGAAAGAACCATGTGCTGGTGAAATTTTTAAAGATTTATTTATTCATGCACACAAGAACTGGGGTACAGGCCAGAGGTGCAGGGTGAGAGGATTCACCAAAGAGAGTGGGGAACAGAGAAGGCAGAGCAACTGAAATAAATACACTCTGAGGGGAGCAGTGGGCAGGACTGGAGAGTTCTGCCATGCCATGTGGGGTTTCGAACTCCTGCTGCAGTGGCTACGGATAGTTTTATAGTGCCGTGCTGTAACCCGTTGTGTCACCAAGGATCGCCCTGGTAAAAAATATAAACTAAACTACTAGATAATAGTTTTTTGTTGACTATATTTAGTATGTGAGAAAATCTACAATTGAGTATGAATTTTCATTAAACTGTTCTGTCTCTCATCATCCCACTCCCCTAGTTAGTATTATCTGGCCCATTTTTACCATTGAAAGGGATGAGGAGAGAGAGTAAGTTCCTGAGCAGTCTGTTTTCTAAAATCTGATACCATTGTGTGCTACATCATAATGTAATAATATGTATTTATCATTTAAAATTCCACTCCCTCCCCACCAAGGCAGTATGCATGGCCCCTTGTTTTTTAATTTTTCACTTAATAGTACATCCTGGAGTGAGAACCGCTTTAATACATGTAACACTATGTTAGTTTTTCAAAGTAATTTCATGCTTTTGCATTTTACAGAGCAATCAGGATGCATTAAATCAGACCTAAAATGGTGAACATTTAGTTCACTTCCCCACTTCTGCCACTGCAAACAATGCTGCCAGGAATGTTGTATATTAATTCACAGTCTACTAGCTACCTATAAATATTACATAACATCTGAATTTCTCCATCCCTATAAAATTCTCTGGCTCTCTAGCACAACTTCCTGGGCAAGAGAGGAGAAATTAGCATGGTAGACTTTGTGGGGCCAACCCCCTCAATCCCTGCCATTGTAACCTCATTCCTCATGTATTTTTCAATCCCTCCCTATTTGATCTGTCCTGTAACATGCTACAGGGTACATGGTACCAGTATGTACTGCCTGGAGTGGTTGGCACTGAGCACCTGACAAATTTCTAGTCGTCTTCTAAAACCGATTCAGACATTACCACTCTTATGTAAGCACCTTCTCTCTCCTTCCAGAATTAATCACCTCCTTATTTGCAGTGCCCTCTACCATGAACACACTTCAATTACTGTCCAAATAGCTTTTTATTATAATGATGTATGTACATGTTTGTCTTCCCTCTTGGACTCTGATTTCCTGGCAGATTGGGGCTGTGACTTATTTGTTTTCCCACCTTTAATGCTAAGTAGACTGTCTTTGACACATAGACCTTTCATTGATGTTTGCTAAATGACACAGAAAAACTCCTAAGTGGATTTTGCTATATTTAAAAGAGAAAAACATTTGGAGCATGAAGTCAATGGTAAGTTTTGGATCTATAAGAACAATGGGGAACTTTTGTGGTGGTAAAAGCCCTTTGGAAAGATGGTGATATCAGCTTTTCTGCCTGTTTGCTTTGTGTGAATTTTCAGCATATTGTTTTCTCTGGCATGCCTTAGCTTGTTGGCACTGAAACTTGGGATATTTTGTTAAGCTATTAAGGACTTTTCAAGATTGGAGAAGATATAGTAAAGTTGGTAGAAATGGGTAACATTACCACCAGAGGAAAAAAAATCTTGTTTGAGAAAGGAAAGACAACAAAAAGGCTTCAAAAGCCTAAAAGATGTTTGGTTAATGAGGTTTGAAAAGGCATCTGAGTATCCAGGGGGATATGTGCTCAACACTGAATTACCATCATTTTTCTTAGAATACTAGAACAGAAATATATGACTTCTCTCCAAGTTGATGTCAAAGACTAATTCAACTTCTAGCAATTATTTTCTTAACTTTCACTATTCTTCAATAAAACTCTAAATTGACTGATTTGTTAAAGACCATGACTGGCTTTTTTTTTTAAACGATTTATTTATTTGTGCATACAGAACTGGGGTACAGGCCAGAGGTGCAGGAGTGGTGAGAGGATTCACCAGAGACCGCTGGGAGCAAAATAGGCAGATCCATGAAGTACACTGCTGAGGGGAGCAGTGGACCAGTCAGGAGAGGTCTGCCACGCCATGTGGATCACCACTTGGGCGGATGGGGTTCAAACTCATGCTGAAGTAGTGTTAGCTTCTCAGTGCTCTGCTATAACCCACTGTGCTACCAGGGAGGGCCCTAAAAACCATGACTGGCTTTTTAAAGTAAACTTAACTTAAAAAAAAATTTACTTTAAAACGCTCTGCTTGATTTTTAAAAATAGTTTCCAATATGTACAGTCAACATTAAACTAAATAGCTTTTCTAATAATGGAATGACAGTTTCTCCTTAATGAAAGTATTCTATTGTCAAATTTCTAATTATTTCACTAGTGACAAGTAGAAACATATAAACCAGTAGGTTAGACATGAAAGGTATATATGTTATGACCATCTAAATGTTAGATTTACAATCAGGGTGGAAAAAATGGTTTATTCCATTTGGTGTGGGCCCAGTGTGTACTGTTCTCTCTTGTTATCTCTTTTAAGTTTATTAAAATTTTTTTTAAAAAAATTTATTTATTTATTCATACAGAACTGGGGTACAGGCCAAAGATGCAGAGGGTGAGAGGATTCACCAGAGACAGAGTGGGAAGCAGAACAGGCAGATCGAAAAGGTGCACTGCTGAGGGGAGCAGCAGGCAGGTCAGGAGAGGTCTGCCACGCCATGTGGTCACCTCTGGGGCAGGTGGGAATTGAACTCATGTGGAAGTGGCTTAAGCTTCTTAGTGCTGGGCTTTAACCCACTGCGCCACCAGGGAGGGCCCCTCAAAATTCTTTTTAAAGATCATTTTTCATGGTGTAGCTGATTTTAATTTTGTACACTAAAAATTTAAAATTATAGAAGATTTGACAGTGAAAATACATAGTTGCATCACTTTCTTGATTTTAAAGGAACTCATCTCTATTTCCTGAGGCAAGGCTAGCATATACTCTTAGTGTTCTTACTTTTTATTACTATAGCTACTCATACCTCACTCATGGTGAAGCATGAAGCTTTCTCTTTTTAGCACTAGAGATTGCAGATCTCTTCATAACTTTAAATAGAGCTGTCGCTTACGTACAATGGCACTAGATCCCACTCATTGGCTATAATTCACCTTCGTCTTTGTTTGGTTGACTTTTGGATTGTTTGCAATTTTTAGTTTGTAGTGAATAAAATGTAAATTTATAACTTCATATCAGTGGGAGTAGGCATATAATTAGTGAGTTAAGAAACATAGAACTTTAAGTTTTGATAGTTAAAGTCAGATTGCTCCCAGCAGAAGATGTATTAAATTACATTCCTCCCAACCATAAATAAAGAGCCCAAGGCCCATACTATTATCATCTGGGAGTATTATAGACTTTTTAATCTTAATAAACCTGAGTCGTAAAAATGTATTTCATTACTTATAATGTGTAATTCTTCATAGAGAAATCAGGCGTTTTCATCAGAAGAGTTTTAGATCATTTTCAAATCCCAAAATGACTTCTCCTCCCCTTTTTTGCAGAGACTCCTCCAATGCACACCTGCCCTAGGAAACCACTGACCTACCTTCTAGCTCTACAAATGTATATTTTCTGGATCGTTCTTTCATGTAGCCATTTATATATATGTGATTATTTCATTGTAGTTACCTTATGACATGTAGTCTTTTGGATGAGGCCTTTTCTACTTACTGTTTTTGGCTTTCATCTATCACTGCACTTTTAAATTATAGATAAAGTAATCCTTGTGGCATGTATCAGTACTTTACTCCTCTTTATTGCTGACTAGCATTTCATTGTGTGGATATACTTTTTTTATGATTCATCTACCATTTGGCAGACATTTGGATGGTTGCTAGTTTTGGGGCTACTATGAATACTATAGCTATGAACATTCTGTGAAAACAAACAAATATTTGTGTGGCCATATGTTTTCATATGGGTGGGTTCCAGAAGTAGAAAATTTGGATCATATGTTAAGTTGATGCTTAACTTCATAAGAAACCTCAAAGTGACTATGTCATTCTGTCCTCTGTCAGTATGAAGTTTCCAGTTTCTTCATATCTCCACCCAATACACTTTGGGTATTACACTTTTGACTACAACCATTTTAATTAATATGTAGTATTGTTCCATTGAGATTTTAATTTGTATTTCCCTCATGACTAATAAAATGTATTTTTATATGTATATGCCCTTAATTTTTTTCCATAACATCTACTCAATTATTTTGTCCATTTTTTCTAAGAAATTTTCCATTTCTTTTCAGTTGTCTTATTTTGGCATAGTTGTTTATAAATTTCCTTATAATCTTTTAATTTTTTTTGCTGCATCAGTAGAAATATTTCTACTTTAATTCTTAAATGCAGTAAGCAGCTTATATTTTCTCTAATTTTTTCCTTGATTAGTTCAGTGAAAGATTTATTAATTTTGTTGATCTTTTGAAAGGATCAACTTATAGAGTCATTACTTTTTTTCCTTTTTCATCAATTCCTATGCTAATATTTAATGTTTTCTTTTTTCTACTTACTTTGGATTTTCTACTTGCTTTTCTTTCATTACTCTTTTAAAGTAGGGCATAGGTAACTGTTTTGAGTGTTTTTTCTATTTTTAACATATACATTTAAACATATAAGCATATTTCTAAGCACCACTTTAAGCTACATACCATATAGCTTGATATGTTGTGCTTTGTTTTCATTCAACAAAATGCATTTCCTTACTTAACATAACTTTTCCCTCCTGTGGTATTAATTTTATAACTTGTGTTCTCTCGTCCTCTCTTTTATTGGCTAATTTAGTTAAGATTTGTTAACTTTGCTTATTTTTTAAAAGAACTTTTAGTTGTACTGATTTTTTAAAAAGTTTAGAAATATCCTGTTTGATTCAATAATATCAATTATTGAAACTTGGGTATTAAAATCTACAACTATGAATATTGAAATGCCCATTTTTTTTTCATTTCTCTATTCTTTCATTGCCTTATTTTTATTAAGAAAATATTTTAATGTACATTTTAACTCCTCTTTTGAAATTTAAAATTATTTTTTAGAGTTATTATCACAATAGTTTCTCTAGTAGTTATAAGATATAACATAATTTATCACAATTCCCTATAGACTATACAAAATAGTCATTTTGCTCTAAAATAGCTCTTATCTCCTAAACCTTTGTGCTATCATCATTACACACATCATCTATTATTAATCTAATAATAAAATGTTGTAATTGTTGCTTTATACCATCTTTTATCTTTTAAAAATGTTAAGGGAAGAAATATGAACAGATTTGTCTTTGGAGTGTTTTTGATTTACTACATATTTTCAATTTATGACTCTTTAATTTCTTCTTGTGGATTTGAGTTAACATACTGTGCCATTACCTTTTGGGCTAAAAAATTCCCTCTTAAGTTTTTTTTTAATGTCATTTAAAAAAATTTGAGGTAACATTGGTTTATATATCACTATATATAATTTAGGAGAATAGGATCATACCATTTCAGACATATGTACCACACTACACCAACCTCCAAAAAATACCCATAACCCTTTGCCTTTTAACCTTTTAAAAGTCATTTTCCTCTCTTGGAACTTCAAGCAGCTTTCATGAAGAATAAAGCTAATCAAGCAGCTCTCATGAAGAATAGAGACGAGGCTAAAAAAACAGGTCAGCTTTTAGCCAGAAAGTCAGTCTTTCTGTCTATTTAGGGAGAGCTTGATTATGACCAGATGGGAGAAGGTTTAATTCAAGTAGAAAGTAGGAACTTGACCAAAAACCTGATAGCCTAGCTTTGGGAATTTGTATTCAGCCATCAGCCCTATTGCACACATAATGAGAATTTTGTTTTTATAACTTGTTTCAAGAAAATAAAGAATTCTCTGCAATTAACAGCAATTCTGCCTCACTAGTTAAATATGGTCAAACAGCTCATGATTTATTTACTGGTCCATTTTATGCTGTAGACCAGTATCATCTCAAACCTAGGACTATGTTTCCCAAGAATTTTGTCAAAGAATTAGATACAGGCATCCAAGGAACCTAAAAACTATGTATTTGGAAAATCACAGTTTGAAAATTAGATCTATATGAAGGCTTGAGCTAAATTATATATTAACCAAGAGAAGGTAACAATTCAATAAAGAAAAAGGAAAACAAAAATTTAATAATGTTGCTTTATTTTTGCATTGTTTACAGTGATGCAACTGTTTACAATAAAGCTTAGAATGAAAAGAGGACAGTTATCTTCATAAGACAGGAAAATTGATTGTTCTATAAGGCTTTACTCTTAAAAAGGAACATTCTATTCAGGTTCCATTGTGACTCCACTCATCTGCTACATTATCCACTAATGTCTTGCTTGTTATTCATGTTCTTTGAGTACTGACTCTATTATTAATCATTTTGAATATCATCATTACTGTTAGTGAGGCGTACAAAGGGTTTTAAGTTTCAAAGTTCTATTTTAAATCTTTTTCTCTACATTTTTCTTGGTGACATTTTCTTATTTCTCCAATTTATATTCTCTCTTTTATTTTCTGAGAAATGTCATGAAGTATTTTATTTCTGCTAACTTTTCCATGATGTTGGAAAGCTGCAAAGATTTGTGACTCTGAAATGAATTCCTTCTTAATCATTTTAGACATTTCTATAATAACACGTATATGTAATTTCTCAGCTTTCTTGATTCATTGTACTTAGAAATATTCCTTTAAGGTTTAGTAGATGTTAGACTCATTTTTGTGGTGGGAGAAAAGAATACAGAGGAGTTTGACAGCTATTTTAAAACAGTAGGAAAATAGTGTGTATGAGGGCTGGGAGTGGTAAGCTTAATGAAGGTCTTTCATGCATTCTCCTATTGTGTGAGGAGGCAACTACCAAAATGGTGGTTGTAGGTTGACAGCTTTTACTACTTGGAGTGAGACTTAAGGAACCATGTGGTTAGATGGATAGTTTTTGAGAACAAATCCCTTTCTTGTTTTTTTTTGGATTTGTACTAAGGGATCCCCACAGGCAATATAATGTGCAAAGAATCAGTCTGTGTATAAACTGTATAAACTGATTCCTCTCTTCACTCTCTTAACTACATGTTCTGTGTTATGACAAACAGTACAGAAGTTAACTGTGAATTCTATTTGTGCACTACTTGAAATAGGCTACATAGACGCCTGACCGCAGGGTCCCAGCAAATTTGCATCTTTAATCAAAAGAAACATTTATCAGGGGAGAGAATTAATAGAGATTAATTTTAACCTGTTCATTTTTTACCAGGCTGGCTAGCTAGAATGGTATTGACTGATTTCCTATCTTGGAACATGCCGGATTGTTGATAACTTCTCCAGCAATGAAATATATATATATTTTTATTCATTCAACAAGTATGAGCTTTGAATAAGTATATCAAGTAATGGTACACTAAGTAGACAATTTCTATTTTCTCATAGCTTTCAGGCTATGGAGGAGACAGATAATAAAATAATTATTCAAAAGTGTATTTGTATAACTAGACATACAATGCTATGTAAAAGCAAAAATCCAGGATCACTGGTCTGAAGGCTAAGGGGAGACTGTAACTATACTAGTGAGGAACCTGTGGAGGAAGTCAGTGATTCAGGAAGAGGGAGGAATATATGCATAGTCCTCACAGTGAAGCAAACATCAGTTGTCACAGCAGAACCTCTCCACCTACCCCCCAAAAAGGGCTAAGATGGCAAAGCAGGAAAAACAGGGTGCAGAAATATAAAATACTAAACCAGCAGGTGCCAGGTGGTGGAGAATATTAAAAGGTATTTAGAAGAATTCCAACTTTATGATTACAGGGTTCCTTCTTACTCCTTACAAAGCAATTAACTTCGATTTTGAATCACCAGTTAGGTAGGCAACCAGGTGTTTTTCAGTAATTGAGATGTCCTTTCTTGAAGACATAGTAGGTAGTGATTTGTGCACTATTACATATGACTAAAGCAATAGTCCTAGTATTTACAGTATGAAAAATAAAGGGCAATTTGACATTTAGTGCAATATTCTATTAGTTGCTTCTGGTTATTAATTATTTTTCAAATTGAAGTCTGTTATCAGCAATATTATTACCACTTGGAAATAATCAATTGCCTTGATTTGCAGGACTCTTGTGTAACTCTGGAGAGTGAGATTCTTAGATTCAAAAGACTTGTAAGCAACATAGTTTGGTTGGTTTAAACATTAGCTTTAGAAATAGAAAAATAAACAGACAAATAAATAATTTGTTTTTTATTCTTTCCTTCTGTGGCTATTAGCTAACATTAATGCTAAGAACATCCAAACACTTATTTTCTAGAACGCGTGGCTTAATGGTGTTTCCTTAGTCTCCATAAAAAGAAAAACAAAATGTAATTGAATCACTTGTTTGTAGATGGGACAATTATTAACACATCTTTTATGGGAGTCCTTATACCCTTCAATTGCCTAGACAAGTTAGTGAAGTTGAGAGTGAGTTATTTTTTTTTCCTGTTTTATTGATTCCGTTGAAGTAGCAAGGAAACCTAAATGTGACTCATATTATTGCATCACTTCATAGCAATTTGCCCTGATTGTCTTTATTCTTTTTTTTTTATGTTTAATGTTATCGCAAAACTTCTCCTTCTCTCTCTAGTTAAGGAAGTTGAGGATAAATCCCCTCTGCTCTTTCCTTTCTCCCAAAGCCAAACTTGGTAGAATGACTTAACAGACAAGAGTTTGTGAAATGTGAGTTTTGTACATTTTTCAGAATGCCACTGCTGGTTGCAAGTCCCTCTTTATCTGGAGGGGAGAATGAAGCAAATGTTTTTCAAAGTCTTATGGGACAAGATTTCCCTTCTGGTGGATTGCGCCCCAATTAATTTGGTTCTGTGCTTATGAACACTCAGTTTTGTGTATTTCTGGAGTGTTGCTTTCATATATCTCTTTTCTGGGTCACATATGTCCTCCAGGGGACGCTTGGGAGACTGGTTGAATGGTGATGTCATGGGACAACAGATCCATGACGTATCTGGATAACCTCATTTGAGGTTAGGTCTCACTGTTGCCTTTTGCCCTCGCCTCAAGAGAGAGGAACAAAAATATACCCTGCCAATCCTGAGGTATTTCTTTTTTTAGTATTTAGCAACTTAAGGTCTTCATTATCTGCTTTCAAACCTGTGCTATGCTTGTGTATTTGTCAAACTCCACAAAATGCACTAAGCACCACCTTCAGAGTAAAAAAAATATTGAGCATCTCTTCTATGCCACACTCTCCAACCAGATTTTACAAACATTCTCATTAGATGCTCTCAAAACCACATAAGGTAATATTATTATCCCTATTTTACAGGTAATGAAACACAAACAAGAGAGATGAAATTGACTTTCCAGTTAGTACTAAGTACTTGAATAAAGTAGAACAAGTCTAGAGCCCAAATTCCTAATCACTTAACATTATTGTCAATTTAGTAGACCTTCTCCAATGTATCAACAATCAATACTTGCTGAACATCTTTTGTTTAGTGAAAATAGCATAAATTTTCTCTGAAGCTCACGTGTGGACCTCTTCTGGTAGACTCATGGAGAAGGTGGGGATGACATGATAAAATGCAACCCCATTTCCAATTTATTTTTTCATGAAAAAATAAGAAAAGCACAGAATTAAAACCACAGTGAGATACCTCCTCACCCCAGTGAGAATGGCACATCATAAAACAACTAGCAACAACAAATGTTGGTGAGGATGTGGAGAAAAAGGTACTCTCCTGCACTGTTGGTGGGAATGTAAACTAGTACAACCACTATGGAAAACTGTTTGGAGGTTCCTCAAACTGCTACGCATGGAGCTTCCATATGACCTAGCAATCCCACTCCTAGGTATCTACCCTAAAGACACAAAAGGACTGATTCAAAAAGATACCTGCACCCCCATGTTTATTGCTGCTTTGTTTACAGTTGGAAAGATATGGAAACAGTCCAAATGCCTAAAAGTAGATGACTGGATTAAAAAGATGTGGTACATATATACAATGGAATATTACTCAGCAACCAAAAAATATAAACACATGCCTTTTGCAGCAACATGGATGGAGCTGGAAAAGATCATGCTTAGTGAAATAAGCCAGAAAGAAAAGGAAAAATACTGGCTGGTTTCACTCATAGCAGGCGTATAATGGACCAGGTGAGAAAATAATAATGATGAACAGCTATATACCAGAGACATTTTATGAGGGTGGAATGGGGAATGAGATCAAAAACAGTGGGGGGAGGGAATGCACTGGACTATGGTGATGGCACATGGGTGATTTGGTGATGGGAAGCTCAAGGGGATTACAACTGAGATGGAAAAATGCACAAAATGATGTAAAAATAAAAAAAAAGTAGAAGAGAACAGAAGTATTGTAGAAAGAATTGTCAAGATGCAACACTAAATGTTGGTATCTTTTTTCCTTGTTTCATTGCTGATATACAGCACACAAACAAAAGATAAAGATGGTTCCAGCATGGCTTTAATGTTGGTGTCAGTATGATGCAGCTTCCACCTGGAATAGGAAGAAAGAGGAGACTGGATTTGGTTTACATCCTGTTGCCCTTGAGCAAAGCACGAACTGCCTCCATTGTCAAGTAAGCTCAAAAGGCTCATCCCTGTACCAGCCCAGCCCTTACCACTTTTCTAAATATGCAAGTCTATAAAATTTAAAAGCAGAAAGGATAGCCATTTGTAGGTGAAGGAGTAGCTGAAGTCTGGACCTGGCTAACAAAAGGTATAGAGAACAAGTGTACTTGTTGTCCTAATTTCCTTTCCATATTTTGTATACAATGAAAACAAACTTGTTTCAGCAAAACAAAACAAAACAAAACAAAGCATCAGTCATTATGGGAAAAGTTTGGGCAGAGGAACTTTACCTAGTAGGGAGAGTGACTGGGGGCCAGCTGTAGCTCATGAGGAAAAGGTGATTGTCATTAGCGATCTGCCTACTTGTCTGCTTGGAATATTGTTCCTGTTATTGCCCTGAAGCACTCATCTGTGATTTCAAATATCATGAAAATTTCCATGCTCAATTAGTTTCAAATTCTTCTTGGTCAGTTGGTGGCCACAGCATTGCATGTCTGTGCAAACAGGGCTGTCTTTGTGGTTATGGTGGAACAAGATGCCAACAAGCCATTGGAAGAGGCGTGGTTGTGCTTGCATTTTCTAGAAAAAACCCCAAGATGGCATAGATGGAGGATATTTACGTGACTGCTGGTGTCATGTGTCCCACAGGACACCCTAAGGCATGCTTTTGATTTCACTGAGCATTTCTGGGCCCAAGACCCCACATGATGAAGTCATCTTTTGATCCAACTGTTGTTTAGAGCCCATGCTGTTTTCTGAAGAATAAGGCTTTGAGATATGTAGGGCCACTGTTTTCTCTGGTTTCTTCAAAGCCACTGAGTGCAGCTTCCTGCCTCCAGCAAAAGGAATCATCAATGAATTTCAGCTTGTTTCATAGGTAACGGCAAGCAAACCTCCCAACACTCTTCTCCGACAGCTGTATTGATCTGCATCATTTCTCTTGCCTTTCTTACCACGATACAGAACATTGAGAGAGCTAAGTGTCAGGAGACCTGCTTCCAACACTGTACCTTGCTTTCTTCATGACAATAAAAGAAATACTAGTGTGGGGTTGCCATGTGTCCTGCTGTCCATATTTTCACTTTCCTCACAAATGTATGTGTTCCAGAGAATAAGGGACTATAAATAGATCATTGACAATGAGCCATGTTGCCATGAGCAAGAAGGGTGAAAGAAACAATGAAAAAAGAGAAAGAAAAAGGGAAGGAAGGAGGGTCAGGAGGAGAAAAGGAAGGCAACGAAGGAAGGAAAAACAATAGAAAGAGCAACAGACTTTTATGAAAGGCATATAAGCCTACCCTAACAAGTTTGCTGTCAGTACTTTTTAAAACCTAGACCTGAAATTTTACACGAGTTTGAAAAGATTGTCCCAATATCAGCAGTTTTGTCTGCGAAAATAGCTCTGGAAGATGCAATTCTTTTTCTAATTCTTTGTTCCCACCCTTTCTGCCTGTCTCTCCTGTTTCTTTCTGAGATAGCTGAACAGCTTAAAGTTGTTCCTGCTGCTGTTACATTCCTGATCTCATTAAAACACAGTATCAGCTTTGGGATTCTTTTTTTAAAAAGACCATAGAGCTTTGAGATTTTCTGAAATATGTTATCAGAGATAACATAAACGTTAAACTGAAGAGTTAGGCTTTGGGGGCATATGATATAAGAGAAACTTCATCAAAGTTCAGTTTTGCAAACAGATTTCCCTCAGTATGAATGATGTGGCAATAGACGTGATTCTGGAAACAGGTGGGAAACAGCAATTAGAGTCCTTACAAATTATGGCAAGAACCAGTAGATGCTGTATGAATATAAATGCAAGAAGTATTTTTATAGAAACAGTGTCTTTCAAGGTGACCTGATTTCTTTGATAACCCCAGCATACATCCAAGCATCAGCACACAGCTATGATGGTGGCCTTCTCTGTACACAGTGATGGATATGGTGGGATGTGCATTTCCCAAGAATTGGTGGTTGTTGGCCATGACTGTTTTACTTTTGTTTGACACATGGCATTATCCAGCCATCATAGATTATGCCGTTGTCCTAGGTATAACTGACGATTCCTTCTTTAGTAGACAGATTAGGTGACACAGTTATTTCACTAAAGTCTCCTCTTGGGCCACCATAACCAACAGTACCATTAAAGGACTCTGCAGTCCTGAACAGATTGGTATCCAACAATATGTTATACAAAATAACATCCAGTTATGGTATGTGGTGTGAACTGATACAGTATCAGGTTAGAAATGACAAAGTTGTCAAAAGCATTTATGTAACGTATGTCTCTAATTTTAAAGTGCTAGTGAGGACATATTCAGAAATCCTTAAGTTTATCAAACTGAAATGAATTTGAATTTTATCCTCATTGGTTTCTCATCTTATTGGAGTAGTTGGTATAACAGGTCTGGAAGCCTAGGTAGTTGTATTTTACCAGAGAACTAGGGTATGCTGAGCCATCAGCACAAGAGAAACCTTTAGGAAATGCCAAAACTGAAAGGGAATCAGAAAGTCACTCGGTTTTTACTTCTGTAATAGCAAAGCTTTGGTAATAATAACCTAAGTGCCCAGCAATGGAGTGGATACAGAAGATGTGTTTTATGTATGTGATAGTAGTTAGCTATCAGAAAGATGAAATCTTGCCATTGAAGACAACGTAGGTGGAACTGAAAGGGGATTATGCTAAGTAAAATAAGTCAGAAGGAGAAAGGCAAATATTAAATGATTTCATTCACATATGGAATATAAAGAAACAAACAAAACAAATACTTAAAATCTGACTGTAGAATTGAGGCTATCATAGGGGAGGGTGGCAGGTAGGAGAAAAAGGGGTGTGTGCTCAGTGGACCATGGTGGAGAGATATGAGTTCTGGGTGGTGGCACGGTATAGTAACATGCATTTGAAGAACTGTGAACCTGTGTTCCTAAGACTTACACAGTGCTGTAAACCAGTGTTACCGCAATAAAAGGAATTTAAATATGGGTGATTCCAGAAGAAGCAGTAGTGCAGTGTGAACATGGGGCAGCAAAAGAAAACAAGCAGGTATACGATCATGGAGCAAATGCTTTGTCTCAGGGGTCGGAGCTTAACGAAAAGGCTAGATTAAACCCAAAAATGAAAGAACAGAAAGATCCTAGTGCACCCAAGAAAAGAGAAGCCACCCACTACCCTTCTTGCTAATTCTTCTAATATAACACCACGGAGCTCAGCTTTTCATGTCTGGGTTGATAACAACTTTATCACTTTTCAGCCAAGTTGAATGTTCTGCAGTCAGTGATGGCCTCTGTGTGGTGTGTGTGCCAAGTATACCCCATGTTGAATGGCTGAAATTGAGGAGTGGGGATAGAAGTTATCAAGTGGCTCGAAGGGAGAGGAATCTTGATAAGGATCCACAATTTGAATGGTTACCAGGCACACACAATGGGACCTGTATAGACCTATGTTCGTGCAGAGTAACTTAGCATAAGTGTGACATTGAGGCCATGGTGAACCAGGACGTTAAGCAAAGAATCAGCCCTGGAGTCCCCACATGTCCATTTCTCATCATAGATACAACACTGAGTGGATGCCCAGAGAGTATGGGACCCCTCCATTCTAATTATTTTTTTTAGCAAGTGCTTTTTATTTTATTTTATTTATTTATTTTTAAAGATTTTATTTATTTATTCATATAGAACTGGGGTACAGGCCAAAGATGCGGAGGGTGAGAGGATTCACCAGAGACAGAGCGGGGAGCAGAACAGGCAGATAGATGAAGTACACTGCTGAAGGGAGCAGTGGGCGGGTCAGGAGAGGTCTGCCTCGCCATGTGGATCTCCTCTGGGGCAGGCGGAATCGAACTCATGCGGAAGTGACTTTAGCTTCTTAGTGCAGTGCTTTAACCCGCTGCCACCAGGGAGGGCCCCATTCTAATTCTTAATGGACCAAGTTCCTCTGCATTCCTGCAAACTATTTTGTCTGTCACTAGTAGATTATACATGCTATAGCGTGAAGTGTTTTTCCTCTCCCCGCCTACTTGCTCTGTTATGAGCTGAGCATGGTTAAATATACCCATTTTCTGAGTTTTTTGTAAAAATTTTAATCACTTTGGCTGCAGTTCAAAAGCAGGTCTGGGCTCTCAGTGTACAGGGCTTGGGCTGGGGCTGGATTTGCTCAGTTTGAATTCTGACTCTCCTTTGTGTGATCTTGATCTTATAAATCTCATATTGTCTCAGTTTTGATATTTATGGAGAAAATAAGTGATAAATGTATATACTAACAGTCAGTAGTATTTTATCATCATCATCATTGTTACTGTATCCTAGGGTAAAGCCAGGAATCAGAGATTAAATTCTAGGCCCTTGCTATTCAAGTGTGGTCCAGCAGCCAGCAGCCTCAACTGGTTACAAATGCAGAATCTCAGGTTCTCCTGCTTCAGAATCTGCATTTCAGCAAGACACTCTGGGTGGTGCATGGGCACACTGAAGTATAAGAACTTTAGTCTAGGTCAAAGGACAGGTATAGCGGAAAGGGGTGGGTGTGGGGTGGAGGTCAGATAGCATTGTCCTTTTAAGGGCTGACAGCTGCCACTTGCAGCCTGAGGACCCTGATTTCCCTGGAGGGGGAGGAACACAGAAGTGAAGAGGGATCTTAGATAACAAATACTAGGGGCTTGCAGCTTGGCTTGCTGTTCAAGACTCTTATGTTTGCTTAAGAATAAAATGAAAGACTCTCATAATTGGAATCCTGGTAAGGGACAAACCTCAAACCCTCCGTATTCTCAGCAGCAGCCCTTTTGAGGCACAAGCTGATGAGGTACCAGGATGAAGATCACAGTTGATTGTTTACCAGTTGTCCTTGAGAAAAAATTTTCTTCATTCTGAATTTTCCACCTTTATATTCTAAGTCTCAGTAGGGGTATCTTGACTAGAAGAGATATGTTGCCCAGAAGAAAGGTGGCCTTTGCTGCAAAATGCATCCCTACCCAAACAAAAATATACTGCAGCACTTAAAGAACCTGGAAAGTCAGCAGAATATTAGCCCTGGGCCGCAGCTGCCCAGTCTCACGCTCTGCATGGAGATTATTACCACAGGAGAAATGACAGCGGGGCCAGGCCCTGCAAATCTTCCTTTCCCCTGGTCCTCTAACAAAGACGTTGTTCAGCAAATTAAACAGGTAAACAAGAATTTAAGAAGAATGCTTAAACTGTTTAATAGAACAAATTGTTTTTTAACACCCTTAAGCAGCTGTTGGTATCATCGATTTACATACAAATAATGAATATGCTAATTACAAATCTTTCACTGCTCCTCATTGAAATAGGGCTCCTCAGGGACTTAAGGACAGCTTATTTTTATTTTGGGTTTAGTTACTCTATATACTGAGCTGCATTCATCTAAAAATCTTTCTAATTTATGTTTTTGCTAATTGAGGTAGGTCATCATGTCCTTGAATTTTTGAGGTTCTACTACATGTAAACATGTACAAACTTGAAAATAAATGTAAGATTCTTTCTCTTGCAAAAGAATTTAATCAGTGTATGATTTTTATTTTTTTCCGTATCCAACTAGGCTTCCCACATTCACCTAGTTTCCCCTACTTTTGCTCTCCTGGGGAAGCGATATTAAGAGCCCAGCAAATTACAGTGTTATTGCTCTAGGTCATAATTTCAATTATTGCTGATATTCCTATAGTTTCAGAGTGTAATTTACTCTAGGTGGAACCAATTTCTTTTGGGTTTTGAACTTGTGAGACTTATTAATATGAATGGGAATACTGATTATTTCTGAATTATTCATTTGTGAATGTTAATCTGAGTACAATTGCTTCCTTGAAAACATCACAGTATTAATTTTATTTGTTTGGTACACGATACAGTTTATACACTTTAATATAGAAATTGTAAGTAAACTCAAGGAAACAGATGAGGGCAGATATGAACAGGTACCTGTGCTGAGATGGTGATCTCAACAAGACTCTGGGGTGGACTAAAGCAATAAAGTCATCTTAGGTTACATGGTCATATCATCATCCCTTTTTAATTCCTGATTTGGAGCTTTGAGTAATAAACCCCATGATTACTAATCTTTTATATTTTAAGAAACTTAGAGTGGCCTGATTATTAAAATTCATCTAACATTACCAAGGGACCATGGCGACAGGATCTGAGCTGTGACTGCAACACAGATGCTGGAATAATTTAGGTAAAATCAATTTTTGGATAGTATGATTAAAATATTTTCCAGTTATGCACAAAATCTAATCTTGCATCTATAATTCCAAGTGCATCTTTGTACAATGATTATTAAATAATAAACTTGCATAAAAGATGAGAATATAAAAATAATAAAAACTAAAATTGTTCCTTTATTTATATTAACATTTTCTTCCAAAATTGATGCAACATTCACTGAAACCACTTGCAACTCTGTTAAGGAATTTTCCTGTCTCCTTTTGGGGGCATATTTAGAGAAATTTTCTCCAACTTTCATTTTCCCTTTTGTAAAACATAGGTTTATAATGCTTGCTTTAACTACTTATCATTCTGTAGTATGGAGATTTGTATTTTTTTTGTGAACTAGCATATTTTTGTGTTTTTTAATTGACTCAACATTCCCATTTTTCTATCTTTTTCTCTACCATTTTTCCTTATTTAGAAAATAAACTAGCTTTTAGAATTGTCTTGAATTTCAAGCAATTAGAAATGTTTGTAATAAGTCATGGTCATTTAATCCATCCTTAAAAACCTTTTCTCTTCCCTTGTTTTTCTTTTCTCTTCTCTTTTAAACCTATTTATATATGTATTTCATAGTCACATACATGTTTATTGAAATTGAATATGAAAAACTAACCCTTTATAACCTGTGCAAATGTTGCATGACATTCACTGTGAATAAACCTTGAAATAGCATAACATGGATTTGTTATATTGATACCAATATTAAGGATATTGACAACACAATGAATATTGATTTATTAATTTGTAAAAGATGAATAAATATCGTTGAAACAGTGGGCTGTTCTTGTGAACTTACCAGGATATTAGATTATTATATTTGTTACTTTGTGGCTGATGTTCTAATTTAATACAAGGGTGAGACTTAAAACATCTGTAGGAACATTTAACAAAGTATATGTCAAGCAAGCATTCAGCAACTTGAGTGCAATCATAATTAAGTTTTCTAATTATGGATCATAAAGTGTTGAATAGATCTTAGGAGTTCTTCTGATGAAAAGAATGGTAGGTTGCTAATAACAGGGTTGGGACACTCAGCCTTATGCCCACATGTGTGCATATACACTATGAGTACCAGGTACATAATACCAACTCTTATGTGCATCAGCTGTAGACTCATCTCACAATATGATAAACAATGTCTTTTCTTGCAACTACAAATGAGGACAGATTGAAGAAAGCAAAAATAAAACAGCCCCTGGCTGAGATGAAGAATAGGGTATTAAGAAGAACTGTTAAGACATTTTAAAGAAAGCAGTGTGAAGTGTCAGTGACCTAGCCTCTGCTTGCTGATGACATGTCCTTGGCAATCTTCTGCCCTCCTCCTCCTCCCCTGGCAGAATTGACTCCTACAAGTACTTTTGTCTCTGGGCTGTTCAAGTCAGCCAGAAAACTCTGTGACTCCTTTTGACACAATAGATTTTTTCTCTGTTCAGTCTCTACAGGGGTCAGTAACATGGCAAACAATCATGAATCTTAAGGTGAAAAGAGAATATCCATGCAGAACTGAGCATATTTTTACCCCAGGAGCTTATTGATTTGTACAATGACTTTTGTCCTTAGAAAATCTCAAAGGTGTACAATTTACTTAGGATAAGCCAGACTCCTGGAGTCTTTCTTCAAATAATACATCCTTTGATTTCTCCAAAGGGCTTCAAGCTAGACAAAATTGAGACTTTGAAAAATAAATATACTAAAATGGTGGACTAATTATCAAGGTAAAAATAGCTTTAGATTCACCTCACATTTATATTTTAAAAATTGGGAACCAGATTTTTAGTTTGGTCGCTTAGTACTCTGAAACTGTCAGACTTCTACTAATATTAGTACAAATTGGTATTTTGGGTTGGGTAATTTTTCCTCTTGGGAGGAGATATCCTGTGCATCATGGGGCATTGAACAGCATCCCTAGATTCTACCCCTAGATGGAAATGAGTAGCATCTTAGCCAGCAGTTGTGACAACCAAAAATATCTTCAGAAAATCCCAAATGTTCCCTGGGGCAAAATCACTACTCAGTGGAGAACTATGGTTGTAAAATATTTGTAATCTCTCTTACTAGCCACACAAAAATGTTTCTTACAACTAGGAAGCCTCTTCATCTGATCCAGGATCTCTCATTGATCATCATTTTGAAAAACAGCTTCAGTTTCCTCATTCATAACATACCTAAGAAAGTTCTTCTGACCCAGTGTACCTACTTTTGTGTCCAGTAAGGTGACATGACAGTTCCTTCAGGACAACTGCCATTTGTCTCTCCCCAGCAGCCACCTCCTGGCATCCTTCTACCCTCTGCAGCTCAAATCTGACTCTCCTTTCTTCTGCCTCTTTTTCTAAATCTGCTGATTTTTCCAGTCAGTGGTCTTGGATCACCAATAGCTTAATATATTGCTCAAGGTGATGGTGGTTGCTGGAACTGACACAACTTCTAAGTCTCAAGTGGTTTGTTACAGTGGAAGCTTGTTTTCCATGCATGTCATGGATTCACTAAATGAAATGGAGCATAGGTCATGCAAAAGCAGAAAAATAGTTGTAACTAGACTGCAGCCATCCAGCGGACAGCAAAGACCATGCAAATGCAATAGATAGCTTTCACTTTTAGTCCTCCAAATATTGGAATAAATTCAGTTTGGTTATGTCTCAACTGTTAAAAGTTCTTTGAAAAAAACTGGAAATACCCAGTCTTCGATGGGTACTATAGGTTCTCTTTTGCACTGTGAAATATGGTCTTTAATTTAAATTTTAAGAAATATTTTATGTTTTAGGGAACATCTTAGTAAAAGTATGAATGCTTCGGTCTTCTGAGCTGTAATTTCCCTAGGTATCAAAGAACATGAGCAGGAAATGTTGGGAGTGATTAAGGAGATTATCTACTCTTATTTGGAACATGTATTTCACAGGAAAAGAGAGTAGGGATCTCATAAGTAAAGAGATTAGGCAAAAATCTGGCTAGGGATATAAATGATCAATATGTTTCCTTTGGCTAATCTAATAATAAAGTCAGGTCCAAGAAATTAGGAAATAAAAACACCTACACTTTTAATAAAGGAAACAGCAACAATGATGATTTATTCATAAGTTGCCAGTGACTTAATGAAAAATTTTCATGGGTATAATAAGGTAATTCTTATTATGTTTAGTCCTCACATTTTCTATTCAAGATTATATAAGGGAAACTATAAAATCAAGACGACTAATGAATGTTTTTCAGTTTCAACACTTTATATTTGAAATTTTAATGGTAATTTAAATAGGTTTTTAAAAGTAGGATTGTAATTTCTTGAATTAATTTGCAAGGGAGTTAGAAAATCTAGCATGTTAGAGAACAGTTTCTGAAAACACAAAGGCAACATTTAATAATATGTACAGTAAATTGTATATCTTTATGATATAAATATATACTTACAAAAGTAAATGACTCAATCTCAGGTATAAACTTGAAAACTTGCA
Organism: Condylura cristata; assembly: GCF_000260355.1. Classification (NCBI taxonomy): domain Eukaryota; kingdom Metazoa; phylum Chordata; class Mammalia; order Eulipotyphla; family Talpidae; genus Condylura; species Condylura cristata. The sequence goes on along the minus strand of NW_004567134.1, from coordinate 2,704,507 downwards.
TGGTTAGTAACATTTTATATGCTTTATAGATGTGGGATTGCTGAATCACACAATATTTTCACTATTTTGAGAACTATGCTACTTTTCATTGGGGCTAGACCAATTTGTAATTTCACTAAAACTGTATGGGGCTTCTTATTTTTCACATTGTCACCAACATTTGTTCTTTCTGTTTTTTTTTTTTTTTTGGGATGCATCACTCTCACAGGTGTGAGGCATGAACCTCATTGTGGTTTTGATTTACATTTTCCCTGATTATAGGTAGCACCTTTTCATGTGTCTATTGACTGCATTCTTCTTTAGAGAAGTGACTACTTAGCTCTTCTGCCCAATTTTCTCTTGGGGTCTTTGTTTCCTTTTTGTCAAGTTGTATGAGTTCTTGGGTGATTTTGAATTTTAGTTCCTTAATGGATGTATGAAATACAAATTTTCCTCCCATTCAGGAGGATGTCTTTTCGTTTTAATTACAGTTTCTTTTGCTGTGCTTAATCTTTGTAATTTGATGTAGTCTCACTTGTTTTTACCCTCCCTTTGTTTCTCTGCAGTTAAAGATTAGTCCACAAGAAACCTCTGAATCCAGTGTTATGGAATATTTTGACTATGTTTTCTTCTATGTATTCTATGGTTTCTGGTCTTAAATCTAAGGCTTTAATCCATTTTGAGTCAGTTATTATGTATCAAGGGAGAAGTGATCTAGTTTCATTTTTTTGCATATGTCTGTCCAGGTTTCTAACACTGTTAAAGAGACTTTCTCCAGTGATTGCTTTTGGTTCCTTTGTTATAGATTAATTATGATTATAAATGTACATTTATTTTTGGGATCTCAATTCCATTGGTCTATAAGTCTATTTTTAACTTGATATCATACAGTTTTGATTACTATTGCTTTGCTTGATTATCTTTAAATATGCATTAATTTTTATAAGATATGAGATTTTATGATATGTGCTTTAAATTTGAATGGCGTAAGCTATCAACCTGGTTTTTTCTTTAAGCATTTAATACTACTAATTTGTATCTAAAGTACACTACACCTAACTCATAATTAGTGGTTTCAGACCTTTCTCTTGGGGCTGTAAAATCCTTTGTTAAAATAAAATGTTATAGACGCTCAGATAGGACTGAAAGGTAAAAGTCTTCTTTGGCTAGGGAGGGTATGTGTGGGCCTGGAGTTCCCCTTAATCTTAATGAAGATAGTGAGTGGGCAAGGGCTTTTTCACAGTTGACCAAGAGATGTTACAGTATGTTGACAAACACTTGATAGAACAGGCTTGAGAAAAAGAGAAGAAAATGCTAAGTGAGCACCTATAAGAATATGTCCTATATTCTTTCTTCAAGTAAATGAGATATGAATAGTTACCACCTCAGGAGTTAACACATGGAGTTGAATGTTAATAAAATTTTCTGAAGACATAATATACAACATATATGTCTGTATCTATGGCACCTTCTCTCTCTAGATATACATATATAAGCATACACACATATTTGTGTGTGTGTGTATATATATATATGTATATATAAAACTCTATATTTGAGTGGAAGTCCTCTGAAAATGTGTTCCATAGTTTTCTTACCCAGAATAAAGTGAAGAGAAATATGAACAAATGTTTCCATGTGCTGTGGGACCTCTAAAGCTGTTTGCTCCTGGACTAAATAACCCCAGGCTTCTAGGACCTAAAATTAGCATGCTTTTTTCCATGTTTTCTTCTTTACACTTCTTGCTGATGTCAGCTGATCCATTATTAACAGCCAGTCTATTTCACCTCTCCTAAAGTGCCATTTGTAGTCTGTTGTGGCTTGAGAAATCTTTTAAAAAATTCTATTCTGCACAATTATCTCAGAAGGTCTTGAATGAATCACACAGTCTTTGCTGTTTCGATTTTATGGGAGATGCAGAGCATCTTTTCTTCTTTCATTGTTCTTGACTCTCTGTTGGGCTATTGGGGGTGCTCATGAGCACCTGTGTTGGCTTTTACCATGTTTGTTTTTGTCAGAAATACATATTCAGGGACATTGCCACCCCCATTATCCTGCTGCTTCCCTTTGGGACTAATTTGGCTTGAAGAGTCAGATAAATCTTCAGAGTCACTAGATTATTTTTGGTTTACTGAAGTAGTTAAGCAGATTCTGGAAAAGGTCTCTCATTTATTCATCAGACATTTCTGATGTAATCAATCAAGGGTTATATTTATTGCTTCACTCTTGATACCTAAAAACATACAGTTGGAAGAAATATGTCTGTCTTCATTGGCACAAAGATCCTTAGTGCAAATCCAGAGGGATATTTTATTGTTTTGTTGATATACCGGCTGTACTGAATAAACGTCTTTCAGAAGGGGAATGAAGACTTTTGTTGATGGCTAAAATGCGTGGCGGTGGATTTACTTATTAGTGTTACTATTTTTAATAATGGTTTTGTCATTAAAGCCTAGATATTTTACTAATAGGTCTTCTAAAAGTAAGAATTTCCCTGCAGTTAGTTTCAATTTTGAGAACTTAGTATTTCTCAATGTCAGAGAACATATCATAATTCCTGTAGTATAGTAGAAATACATCATATCAACTTAACTAACAACCTGCAATATTCTTATATGATTGTTCTCAAGCTCCCATATTGATGCTAACTTGAAACGCATCATTATCAACAGTGTTGCTCATTCCTTTTTTTTCCTGACCTGAGTCAACCACCATAGATATCACAAAGTCCACATCTGCATTCGTTTTGCCTCAGCTTAATTTTTACATTTCCAAATGACTTGTTTTTCTTTGCTTTGCAGCTCTTACACATCCCATTCTAAGGTGAATCAGAATTAAAAGGTAAGAGTCCATTTTACTCCAGTGATACTCTCTAAATTTCTATCACAAAGGAATCAGACAGTAGACCCCTGTGCAATAGTTCAGAAAGGACAAGCATGGTGGAAACATTTTTATCAATGGCAAGAGAAAATGATGGTGGCAAAATACCATTATGAGCTCATGTTTGTGCAACACCACCACATTGAAATTATGTTTGAATCAGAAAATTTACCTGCTAGCAAAATTGCCATAATTGGACCAGGGGGAGCCGCGGGGGGAGAGTAGAGGACTATATAATTATGTATTGTGTGACTTTATAAACAACTGTGTAGCAATGCCATTTTACGTTATTTTGTAGAAAAGACTGGAAACACTGAGTGATGGGTCTTTTTGGATGGGCCATGAAGGATGACACAAGGTTTCCATGATCAGGATAGATACACACTCTGTCTATGCTGGCGGGACCATATTTGTAAACTGAATACTGATATAGGCTAGCTGCCAACAGTTAAATGACTGCTGATTGAAGGATAGACTTTCTGTCACCCTCCAAATCATTGAAAATAATTGGACTGACCCCCTGATTGGTCCAGAAGAACTTCTCGCACAGATACATTGACCCAATTCTCTACTGTCATTTTCTGACAGTAGTTAGGTTGCTTGTATTTAATTGGATTGGAGAGATGAAAAGAGTGGAGTGATATATTTAGAACCATGTATACCTTGAGAATGGTTCCCTCCTGGCATGTGTGACCTAGAGTCAGTCTCATTCTGACCAGTGGGCAATTTTCCAGGGCCATTTTTCAAGCATTGCTTTTGAGTATCATGGCCTGCAAACTTGGGGCCCCAGATAACCAGACAATACAATTACCATGAGCTGTTTCCATGGTTTTGGTATAAAAACAAAGCTTTCTAAACTCATTTATTTAAGAAAGAAAGGAGAATTGGTTTAAGCCTCTCTGTCTAACCTTTCTGTCTATGTATTAAGCACAACAGAAACAGCAAAGCCTCCTCATTACAAATGGAAATTATAAAAGTTTCTTTGGCTTTAGAACCAAAGTAAAAAAGGATCAGCTTGAAAAGAATGCCCTATAAGTTTTCTCATTGTAAAAATAGAGGTGGTGAGCACACAGAGTCCTTACGGATTGCTGGTAGATGCAGCCATCTTGGAACTCATCTGGAAAGCACTGATTAAAATGGAAAGCTAACATACTTTGTTCACTCATCTATTGCTACAAAATATAGCAATTAAAAAATTACTATTGTTTTTCATGACTTGATGACTGAGCGTCATTCTCACTGGGGTCTTTCATGTAGTTCAAGTCGGTTGCAACTAAATGCTGGAATTTTCCAAAAGCTCAACTGCCTAAGTTGACTTTTTCACCCAGAACATACATGAAGCCTCAACTTTTTTAGCTGAACAGATGTCGGTTGACCGGTCTTTCTTTCTCCATGGTATTTCTCACAGTATGGAGGTCTCAGGGCAATCACTGCTGCCCTAGTGACAGGTTTCCTGAGTAGAAATTGCAGTGCTTCCATGACCCCACCTCAGAAGTTCAAGAACAGAATTTCTACTGCATTCTATTGGCAAAGTAGCTAAGTCAGGTCAGCTAACTTTCAAAAAGACAGGAATTATACTGTACCTATTAATGTGAGGAACAGCAGGGAGGTAAGGAATTGGTGGTAGCCAACTTCAGAGAATATTTACTCCACCTATGGACGGGTCATTTTCTCTATCTTTTAAGATTTATTTATGTATACAGAACTGGGGTACAGGTCAGAAGTGCGGGGTATGAGAGGATTCACTAGAGACAGAGTGGGGTGCAGAGTGGGAAGACCGACAAAGTACACTGCTGAAGGGAGTTGAATTCCTGCTGCAGTGGCTGCAAAAGCTTCCTAGTGCTGTGCTTTAATCTGTTGTGCCACCAGGGAGGGCCCCTGTTCTCTCTTTCCAATTGCCCTATACAATGACTGAACTTGTGTTCAAGAAGAGCATTTATTGTAACGTTGCTTATGTTCCCTCCCAATTTAACTTCAATACTCATCAGTAGTTGGATATATAAAAACTTGTGGGATAAATTCATCTCAATATGAAAAAAAAGTACTATATATAAAATGTCATCAGTAGATTTCTAATATGCATTATTGAAGACAATAAGGAAGTTTTCTAATTTTATGTGTAATAGGGCAACACTGCATATTTTTACTAGTGCTTCTGGAAGAGGAATACCACATCCCAGGATGTTTGGTGGTGGAAGGTTTAAGCTGGGTGTGGGCAGATTTAGCCTTATATGTCATCTCATCTTTTTTAAAAAAGAAAAATCAGTCTGTTTTCATTTGGCTAAATAAGAACAAATTAGGAAAATATGAAATATATTTGAACAGTTTAACTGCTAAAACCCTTTTATGCCCAGAGGCATAAGTTGGGAAAAACAAAATTAATAACCCTCTTTGGCTAGAGTTTACAAAAAATTTAGGTGAGTAGACAAATGTGTGGAGGTTATTACACAGAAATGAGTACTTTCCTCTGTGCACACACACATGTGGCTCTTCTATAAAGTCACGTGTGCTGCTTCCTGGATAGTCAGCGCAGTATCTAGCTTTATTTGGGTTACGACAAGGTGTTCTTCAGTGTTTCATACTTTACATCTTCTTCAAATAGTCAACATAGAAATGGTACCCGCTCTTCCACAGAAAGGGAGAAATTGGCTTCTCATTTTCTCTATCTTTTCCTACCTTCAGTTGTGTCTTCATCAGCATCTCTGACCCACATCCAAATTTCTGTTAGTGCCTAGGGGCCTAAAAACTGACCTGAAATATTAAGAAAGACCAGGTACTTGGCAAATGTGAGAAAAGGTGTTTTTTTTCTTTTATTTTTACTTCCCATTAGATCTTGCCAGCATTTGCACAATGAAGCATACTTTCCAGACGGTTAATCAACCCTGCTCCTACCTCTTAATGCTCATAACCCTACTTTCGACCTGGCTGTGCCTCTCCAAATCTGTTATCCACTCGTCTGCCCCCTTTTCTGTCCCACCGGCTGATAGGTATGGACAAGGGCTCCAATAAACTATGTATTCTGTTTGGATTTGGTCAATAGCAAGGCTCAACCCAAATTCAGAAAGAAGAAGAGTGAGGGCCAGGTATTAAATCCTTCCATGGACATTTGCCTTGGGCTGGTGGTCTCTGCAAGCTAGCTTTCTCCACAGTACTGTCCACCCCCTCTTCCTTTTTTCTGTTCTAAGAGTGGTAATGGCTTGACTGCCGCTGCTCCCAGTTACATTACCTCTCGGGAAAATCCTACCTCTGCCGCTGCTCCCAGTTATATTACCTCTTGGTAAAATCCTACCTCTATACCTTGTCAGAGCCTCTTATGAACTTTCCAAAGATTATTCCACTTTATATCTGGTTCTGAGCATGCCATTTCTTTCACTGGGAACTGACTCACCTATGGGGTATAGTGGTGAAGGAAAGACACTGTCCCCTCTTACACAAAAGTTTTAAAAAAGAGAATATCTATCTTCCTTATATCTTTTGATTTTTTTCTGTTATCATAAAAATCCAACATGTACAGCCATAATATGTGAATTTTTATCCAATCGGAGGTTTTGATGTCCTGTGGTGGGGGGTAGAAGGGACTAAGAATGAGCACAGCACACATAGTAGCTACCTGAAAGTTTTGGAGTGGCTGGAGAAGTCTGAAACTTGATAACTGTTTGGACTGCTCTTGAAGAAGAATGATATAATCAATACAACTGAAGAGGATATGATAACTTGAAGGCATTCTTCCAAATAATAGGTACCCAAGTGCCTATATCACCAGCCAACTAACTGCTCACACTGGGAAGTCATAAGCTTGGGGTAGGTGGAGGTTGTTAAAGGCCAAACGTGTAGAGAAGTTTTGCTTGCCTTTTTTTCTGGCCTTCTACAGAGATGGTTAAGAAAATGAGTGTGGGCCATGGATACCTGCTTCTAAATAAATCAGAAATCTTATTTATTTCAGAATAGGAACTCCTATTTTGTAAAAATACCAGGGGAACTATGGGATAATTTCTAATAAGAACTTGTTTCTTTCTCTGACACAAATATGGTCAGAGAGGATGAGTGCTGCCTAAAATTATTAATAATAACCACAAGTAAAGAAAATTTGTTAAGCATTATATTATTTATTCTTTTATTTTAGTCCTGTACATAATCCAGTATGCCATGTGTTATTAGCCACGTATAAGAAAACTGAGGCAGAGGGAACTTATTTGAGTCATCCAGGAACACATAGCTAGTAAGAAATAGAATGGAAAATCATTCACTAATCAAAAATTTATTAAGCACATGTTGCATACAATGAGAATATGAAGAGAAGCAAGGGACAATCCCACTTCTCAAGTTGTTCATTGTGGTGTGGGGTGGAGTATGGAGACAGAAACAAATGATAATGACTTTGCAGGTGTAAGGGCAGCTTTTGCAGATATTTATCAAGTCCATCAATGACCCAAAAGAAATGGTGATTAATTCCACTTGAGTAGATCTGGAGAGGTTTCCCAGGAAGCCTGGCGCCAAAGAGGGTGGGTCAACTGGAGCCCACACAGGAAGATGGAGCAGGGCAGAGAGGGCACATCAGGTCAGGCAATAGCATTGGAATATTGCTCAGGAGGGAAAGAATGTTCCTTTTCCATTTGTCAAACTTTCCAATGTTAATTAGAAATGTGTCTCTCAGGGAATTAAAGCAGATACAAGAGGCAATGATCCTAAACCAATTTCGAAGTGTGCTCCTGCACCTTTGGTGCAATGACTTGACTGCTTCCACATTGCATTAAAGGAAACCTTTCTTACGTTCACACTGAAAAAGATTCAAAGAAAGGGTAAATATCTTTCCTAGATAGACCCCTTGGACAGCTGCAATCTGTTTTCAGAGAACAAAATAAACAAAAAAGAACAAATAAACAAAACTCCAAATGGCACACTTTTTTTTTTTTTTTTATCATTTTCTTATTGAGTAGATCTCCTTGAAGAGGAAATTTCTGATCTTTTCCCAGTTGATTTAAGGACTGGGTAGACCTATGATTAGGGAGTAGGAGGAAAGGTAAGGGAGAGGTGAAGATTAATTTAATAACAAGACTCTCTCAACCTAGATAATTTCAAGAGCATTAAATAAGCTTTCGTCAGTAGGACTTAAAGACCATTGTATTTCTTTCATATGAAGTAATATCCCTCAGTGATGAAAATCATTTAGTAAAACACCACAAATTACTACAACGAACAATAGCATTTCCCTTCTGTAGAACCTTAAGTTCTACAGAATGTTCCATGTGATAACCTTTGCCTTTTCTATACTGGAGTTAATGGTTTCTAAATGACTGCCATATCACTCTGTCCCTTTTGCCGCCCTTCCTACCATTTTCTTTTCCCAACCCATCCTGTGGATGGGCCAAAACCATCTAGTGTAGATCGTTGGTAGCCCACACTTGGAAAGTTTAACTTTTAACCAAGAACAACTTAAAGGTCCAACCAGCCTGTTTAAGAAAAAAAGGAGCAAGTGGCATTTGAATTAGAGAAGCAGTCAGGGGTTGGAACAGTGTTAGGCATTTTATATTACAACAAATAAGATGTAATCCAGCTGCTAATCATGTACAAATTAGCTTTTGGTTTATTCTAAAGTGTTTGTTTTGGATAACAGAGTTGGAGCTGGTTAATGAGAATCAGCTCCCTTCATCTTTCTGGAGCACTCTGTCCTTACTGAGATGCCTGTCAGCCGTGGAGGGCAGAAGTCTTCACTAAATGAGCATACAACTGATTTCTTATACAAACCACCCCTAATCCTACTATAAATCCAGGTGAAATTGACATGCTCTAAGTCCAATTGAAAAATAGTCATGAAGAACAGGGAATAGGGATGAAGATAGGAGTTATAGATTTAGTGCCTTCCAGCTTCATGAAGATGCACATTTTTTACTATTAACATTCATAATTTAATAGCAATATTGTTGGAGACACTGAGAAAATTAATTCTACTTCCTTCATTTGAAATGACAAGCACATGTAATCACAGGATACTTCACTTGCAAATATGGTAAATAGGAGATGTGGGCAGGCTTGTACTAGTTTATCATATCTGTTATATGGACTGAATAAGGGCAATAGATAACTGCCACAAAATTTAGTTGAAAACCAAGCACTTCCATGATAAATGCTATAATTTTTCCTTAATGTGGGAAGTACCATGACTGATTTTGGAATGAACTGTCCTCTCATGGGATTCTTTGGCACAGTGAACCTTTGGCCTGATATATTTGAAGAGCAAACAGTGGAAATGCTATTCCACTACTAGCACTTACTGCGCTTACCATACTATGTGGTGATAATGGATATTTGTTGTAAACACTGTTGAGTAATTCTGGATCCCTCCTGTTTACCTTCGCCACATCCATAAGCAACCAGTCCTCAGACAGGATTACATCTTCATTTGCATTTAGGCAACACAAGAGACCAGATTTTAAAGAACATATTTACCATCTCATGGAGTTCTGATCCCAATGTACAAACAAGACCTGCGTGAATGTTATGACACCCAAACAGTACAGAATGAAGGACTAAATGAAGACGGATTGGAACTTTCAGAATTCAGAGAAAGGAGAAACCCCATTAGCATCAAGCAGTTTCTTGAGGAGCGGGGATACTGAATTATGCTTTCATAATTTAGTTGTTGGGAAATTGAAATGAAACTCAATGAGAAAGACGTATAGTAGTGACCAGACATGAGGCATGAAAAATCAGGTCTTGCTGGAGACTGAGCTGAGCCTCTGAATTCCAGCATTCAAGTCTTTGGCCCACCACACTGCCGGCAATATCCTATTTTAAAAGCTGAATCTCTCTAGGCTACCTGCTGGCATTCCACCTCCTGGGAGTTGTGGCCATGACTTCTCAACTTTTGACCAAAAAGGCCAACATTTCTACTCCTCTTGAGGGGCAGCTTCTCCTTTTGTACGGAATTCTATCCAGCTGGAATTCTTAGACACTCCCTCAGTTCTTCCCTCCTAGCCCCATCATAACCAGGGTATGCTGTGCTGCTGAATTCTTCCTGCAGGTGTTCAGACTTGCTCTCCCATCTCTGATGAACAGCAACAACAAAGGTGTCTTCAGAACCCGGACCTTTCTTCCAGCCTGCCTTTGTGCTCTCCTTCATAGAAAAACTTCCTGAATTGAGATCGTCATTATTTTCTCTTCTTCCTACCTGCGTCTTCTTAGCTGATTTCAGGAGACCTTCGTCAGTCCTTTGAAGCTACTTTGTACAGGTATGGATGCCTCTAGATCGTCAAATCCAGAGGGCATTTGCTGTCCTCATCTTTCTTAACCTTTCAGTGAGTGTGGGCACAGGGGTCGCCACCAGTCTTCCCTGACTTAATTTGTTTTCTTGATTTATGTGACACCATATATCTAGTTATTTTTGTACTTCTTTGACCTCAACTTTTACTGTTCTTTTCTGTCTCTGTCTTCTTTCACTCTCTTGTTTTGGACATATCCTGTCAATTAAGTGCTTTATGTTTTCTCTGTTTTGTTTCTTAGATGACCTCATCAAAGGGGGATGAAGGTAGGGGAATACCTATACCAAGGTTTTCTACCTATGTTCTACAGCCAAAGGCCTAGAAGTCATTCCTTGAGACCACTTTCTCTTTTCCCCATAACCACCCTCAGCAGTTCCTTTTGTCTTTGCCTCCATTGTAGTCAGTCTGCTTCTCTCCATCCCAAATCTATCACTGTAGTACAAGCTACAACTAGCTCTCACCTGGAATACTTTAATATCCTCCTGACTGGTTTCTCTAGGCCTGACTGTTCTCTTTCTACAATATATTCTCTATGCAGCAGTGATCTTTTAAAACAGAATAGCTCATGCTACTCTCCCTCTTATAAAAAGTTTCAGGTGAGCTGCCAGTTGTACTCAGCTGAGTCCTTGACTGGGTCTTACATGTAATCAGATTGTTCCCCATCTCCCCCTGGCTTTCCCCCTGCTTATAGTGCACCAGCCACAGAGGCACTCTTTCTATACCTGAACCCTCCAAATTTGTTTTTCTGAATTGAACAATGAATATTCCATATACATGTCTGACTCCTCCTTATCAGATAGACATCAGTTCATAAGGTACCACCTCACTGAGAGCTTCTCATAGGGCTGCTTTTCAATCAGTTCTTTGTTTCAGCTTCCCAATCAACTAGTTATTACCTCTCATATCACTTAAAAAAATCTTCAGATGATAAATTAAATAAGAAAGAGGAAGAAGATTAATAGCGGCATACAGAAAAGAGAAAATCAGGCTGCCACCTGCTTTGGTTTAGTTAATTTGTATTACTGATAAGCAAATATTAAATGAAATTTTGAGATACAGTCAGATTGGGGGCCTCTTGGCTCAGAAGAAACCTTTTGAGGGAAAAGTGTGTACAGATGTTTCATTCTCTGGTTTTATCAATAAAAGTCTGAAGCTATATGCTTCGCTAAATGGAAACAAAACACGAAGGTTTTAGGACTTTTTCAGAGTCAGAAAATGTCTGCCTCATTCTGCTGGATTCTCCACAACTGTGAAGCAAGCTTATGATGACCTTGCAAATCCACAGTGCATATACAATAAACTGGAAAAGGGATCTAGCTGCAACATCACAATGTGTTCTTGTTCCAATAAGTGGGCTCAGGTACTTCTGGCATTTTTTTTTTAAAGATTTATTTATGTATGCATACAGAACTGGGGTATAGGCCAGAGGTGCAGGGACGGTGAGAGAATTCACCACACACAGAGCGGGGAGAAGAACAGGCAGATAGATGAAGTACACTGCTGAGGGGAGCAGCGTGAGGGTCAGGAGAGGTCTGCCACACCATGTGGTCACCTCCGGGGCAGGCGGGGATTGAATTCAGGTAGAAGTGGCTTTAGCTTCTTAGTGCAGTGCTTTAACCCGCTGCGCCACCAGGGAGGGCCCACTTCTGGCATTTCTTAAGAGCATGACATAGCTTATGGTTGTCTAAAACACAGCCTAGATTTCTGCTAATTTCCCATCATGTTTTCTCAGACTCTAGTTAGCCCTGTAATACCTCAGATATCTTTCTAATATATCTTCTTTCATTGAAGTGATCCAGTGGTGGAGTCTGTTGCTTTTAGTTTAAGTACATAATACTGTATATTCAAATGCTATTGGCAACAAGTAACATAAACCCCAAATTTCAACTGCTTTAGGAAAAAATACAATGTAAGGTCTCCTGTAAAAGAGGGCAGAGAAGGCTTCAGAGGGATGTTCCTTTCTATCTAGAACAACCCAGTCCACTACTGCCAAACTCTGGTGGTAATACTGCTTTCTCCTGGGTTTCCTTAATTTCTTAATACTCATGCTTATGATGCATCATAGTTGAAGTCAATGTTAAAAAATTAAAACTCTTGGCCCTCCCTGGTGGCGCAGCGGGTTAAAGCACAGCACTGAGAATCTAAAAGCCGCTTCCGCATGAGTTCGATTCCCGCTTGCCCCGGAGGTGACCACATGGCGTGGCAGACCTCTCCTGACCCGCCCGCTGCTCCCCTCAGCAGTGTACTTCGTCGATCTGCCTGTTCTGCTCCCTGCTCTGTCTCTGGTGAATCCTCTCACCCTCCGCATCTCTGGCCTGTACCCCAGTTCTGTATGAATAAATAAATAAATCTTTAAAAAAAATAAAACTCTTAATATGGGACACATTCTTTTTTTAAAAAGATTTATTTAGGCATACAGAACTGGGGTACAGGCCAGAGGTGCAGGGGTGGTGAGAGTATTCACCAGAGACAGAGTGGGGAGCGTAACAGGTAGATCCACTGAAATGCACTGCTGAGGGGAGCAGCAGGTGGGTCAGGAGAGGTCTGCCACGCCATGTGGGGCACCTCCGGGGCAGGGATTGAACTCATGCTAAAGTGGCTTTAGTTTCTTAGTGCTGTGCTTTAACCCACTGCGCCACCAGGGAGTGCCAGGACACATTCTTTTAGTGGGAAGTTGATGGATACTGTTTTCTTTATTTAGTAACAACAGGCTGTGATAAACTTGAGCTACACACTTTACAGTCTTACCTCACAAGGGGAAATGCCAGTAGAGTTCAGAGTAGAAATGTTTTTTAAAAAGTCTTACACTATTGCTTTTTCTAATGCTTTGCATAAGAAAATTTCAGTGTGAGACATATATATATACAAAGTGCAATAAAAGGATAGAAATAGTCTATTACATTCAGGAAAATTCAACTCTTAACTTTTTAATTAAGTATGTGTAAATGGCCCTCATTCCCCAGATCCTCCCAGCAAGGGGTGCGTGATACTGACTGATCTTTCTCTTCCTCAAGGCTCTGGATGTGGCTGAATGTGCTTTTCTTCTGGGGAGCCTTTCGGCAGGAGGAGGGGCTTCTTTTCTCTCCTTTTCACTTATACTGAGGGCCTCTGGTAAAGAAATATTTTAAAATTAGTAAGAGTAAGAGACTTTTTTTTCTTTTCTCTCGTTTCCTGAGAATGGTACAGCAATTGCAGTTACCTAAGAGTCAGAAAGATAAATGCAATACTACCATTTGAGAATTTGATTAATTGTAGAAAGAAGTTTTAAAGGAGTAGAGGGAGAAGAATGATTGCAGAAATAATTATAGCTCTTTCCACCCATCTGATGGATCTGCCTTTTTCCCTCAAAGACACACACACCAAGAATAGACGTACATATTTTCAGAAGCATGATCAGTATATGCCTCTCTGTCCATCTGGGTCAGGCATGACCAGACATTCCTTGGAATAACACTACCATCTTGATCATTTTCAGGCAATTGCTGATATGTACTTGAGAAATTGGCTTGCAAACTACATATTCAGAGAATGGAGATGCTGATTCATGCTTTGCAGATATTTAAGTGAAATTTGGAAGAACTCACCCCCTTCTCCAAATACCACCCCTTCTTCAGTTCATCTTATTGATGAATTGATGTAATTCTGAACCAGAATTTATCAATGAGAAGAGACAAAATCCCAAGTTCCAGTGTGTGAATGACAACTCAACAGGGATAGCAACTGAAGCTCAAATAGGTCCCAAAACTCTATAAAACAAAGTTAAAGTGTTACTCTTTGAAGACCAGAAGTTCTGGTCAATCTCACTGTGGTGATATAGGCCTATGGGGCAGATAATCACGATACAATCAAATCATTGTATTTGATTTGCAAGATAGTGTGATTTTATCTTCTCCAGTGTGTTTTGCTGAAGATATGGGTGAAATCTAGTAAAATCTAATTAAGTGTCATTAAAATCTCAGATGTGATATGGCCTTCAAAGGTATACTCAGTTTTCCAGAAAATCAGTGCTGCTTAAATATATATATATATATATATATATATATATATATATATATATATATATATATATATATATATATATATATAAAATATATATATACATATATACTGCCAATGAAACAAAAGTATGTAATTTACTCAACAATAACTGAAAACTGCAGACGTTTTCCAAGTTGATTGTTCCTTTTCTAATTTATTATTTATGTCAACTAAGATAATTTTATTTTTTGACTGGTAAAGCATAAAGGGCATTGTTCCTTAAGTAATGGAATTCTCAATGTTAAGAATAAGAATTCTTATAGAATTTGTAATAAATGCACAGTTCTCTTAGCACCAGAAAATGTCCACCTGCTAGTTAGGGTGGCCTTGCCCTCAGCAACTCTGAATAAAGAGCATTATATTGTTAATTTAGACCCACTGAGTGCTTATTTATAAGCAATTGGTTCTACTCTAACCAACTAGATGAAAAAATAGCTTAATTATTGGAAAAGGTCCAAAGGAGTGACCAGGGCATTCCAGGTCACAGAAATCACATGATTTCTGGTAATGGGAGACATTTTAATGGAAACCTTTATTTGGCACTGACATTTTCTCTAATTATCAGCGCTCACTTTTCCACCTATTCAGCGGTCCTTTCAATTTTATTACACATTGACCTCTCCTATCCATTTAACTGTTTAAAAGTACAAGGATTCAGAAATTCTAACTTCATGCTGACATCCCTAACATGAGCAGAATCACTTTAAAATTTAAAATGTGACACTATATTATCCAGAAGGCACATGTAATTATTGTTCATTATCAGCTAAATGAATAAGGTATAACATGATTTGTGGTGTCATTGTTTCCTGAAATGCATTAGAGAGTCTTAGGAACAGACGTTTTAAGGAATTAGATTTGTTTAAAAAGGAGAGTTCAAGGAGATGATTTTGTAAACTCTTACTTATTAGGGCACATTGGAGAAACCTTGGAAGTGTCTACTAATCTATCTGATATTTCCCAAAGAAGTTTGAAAAAGATAATCCCTCAAATATCTCCCTTTTTTTTTTTTTTTTTTTTTTTTTTGCGGAGGCTGAAAGGATTCACCAGAGACAGAGAGGGGAGCAGAACAGGCAGATGACGAAGTACACTGCTGAGGGGAGCAGCGGGTGGGTCAGGAGAGGTCTGCCTTGCCATGTGGATCTCCTCTGGGGCAGGCGGGAATCGAACTCGTGCGGAAGTGGCTCAAGCTTCTCAATGCTGTGCTTTAACCCGCTGCGCCACCAGGGAGGGCCTATCCATTTGGTTTTTAAAAGTTAATCCAGTTTCTTAGATGTGTCTTATTATAGTGGGCATTCTTTATCAGAATTAAAACCAGAAATTGTTTACATATGTAATATTTTTCTTGAATATTTTCATGTAATTTATTTTCTTTCTGTCATAATCCTGTAATTTAAAATTATTATTTTCATTTTGTAGTTGCAAAGGATGGCCTAGAGTTAGAGTCAGTAGCTTGACATAAGACCTGGACCAGACTGCCTTCTCTGCACAAAGCATAGTCATAGTCTCTTCACATAAGCTTGGACTTGGTACACAGGCGAGTGAGCACAAGAACCAGAAGGAGAAAGAATAGCAGAGAGGTGGAATTAGAGGAAGGAAGATAAACTGGATTTCCATTTGAGTCATCAGCTGTCCCTTTGTTTGAATTTGTGTTGACCATTACTTCTTCAGGAAAAACTCATTTTTTTTATCTTTAGTTTACAGTTCCCCAAAATTATAAGTTGAGTTCTTAACTCTTTGTTCCCTAGTGTGTGAGCTTGTGTGAGTCATATAATCTCTTTAGGTTTAGTTTTCTCATCAATTATTGAGGATAATGCTAAGAGCTAGGGACCAGAAACAATTCACTGAGTGTATGAAGAAATCCAAGAGTGAAGTGTCTAGAAAATGGTAACCTCTCAGTAAATGGCAACTCTGACTAATCCATAGTAGACATTTGTCAGTTTGTTAAATTCTAATGTCTGAAACCCCTTTGTGTATTTGGGCCCCCAGCAACAGACTATTCACTAGACCAGCACTGTCCACCAAGTATTTTCAGAACACAGGTGGGATTATTCTTTCCTGTCTTCCCCTTCCTCTTCAGTTTTGGTGTGGTGATGTAACTTGCTTTGGCAAGTAGACACACATAGAAATGACATATGTCACTTCCAGAGAGAAGCTACAGTATGTTTCACTATACTCTTTGCCATGAGGATTTGTAGTTTTCTACATGAAGTCTGCATTGTCAGCTTCTGGCCTGGAGTGAAAGAAAGGGAATGATGCAAAATCGAGTCCCCAGCAAACTAGTCTTACAGAGAAAAGCAAATAACATAGAAGAAAACAAAAACATTTCATGTCAGGCCACTCATAATTTGGGAGTTATTTGTTATTGTAGTATAACCTGGCCTATCCTCACTGTTACCTTCACGCTGTGAGTCTAGGTAGGAGGCAGAACCCTTTCACATAATAGATGTACAAAAAGCTAGATGGGTGTTTTCATGTTCTCTCTTCTAGGCATTTGATCTAAAGTTGACCAATCATTCAATTCACCTAAGCACATAAATTGGGAGCTGCAAAGAAGTAGGAACTGTGAATAATTCATTCCCATTTATTTTGGTGGCAACAGCTGTGAGAGAAATATACATTTCTAAGTAAATTGAGGTTGGCAGGTACAATAGCAACATCTACAATCTGGGGACATTTGTGGAAAATTTTGCAAAGTTAGTCCTGGAATTCAGGGACATCTATAAGCTGCAGAGTCCCTGTTGCACAGGTCCTGAGAAGAATCTCTGGCCTTGTTCAGGGTGTGCTGCTGCCCTATTTCTAACCTTCCTAGAGACTCAACTCTGCAAGCAGCTGATACAGTTTCAATTTATCCCCTTTCTGAGTAAATCAGCCAAAGTATAATGCTTGCAAATAAGACTCCTAAGCAACACAAAATATAAATTAATTTTAGAGTTTTCTTTGCTAGTTTATAGAGTTATTTTAGCATTTTTCTGGCAGTTTGAATTAGATGCTGTGAATGGCATTGCTTGTCCAGGCCAAAGGTATACAATTTATTCTAAAAATAACCACTCTTCCAGCAATTTCTTTTTAAGGTTATTAATTCCACACTCTTAAAAGATTCCCAATGAATTAAATTACAAATTTTACTTTAGTGCATATGCTGTATTAAAAATCTGATAAGCAAAATCATTTATTTCATTTTTTTTTCTCTCTGAAAAATATAAGCAAATGATTTTCCTGCACTAGTCTGGTGAACTTGATTCAATTTAGACATAGAAATGACCTGGAACACTTCTAGTTTTCATCATTCCTAAGACCGTGATTTGGCTGCAAGGTTCAAAGTTTTTACCGAGAGGGAATCACACTGAGGTGGGGATGGTCAGTCTTCCAAAGGGTGATTGGAACTTCGCATGATGGGTGCTTAATTGTTACACTGGAACCTGTGCTGTGGGGCTTGGAAGAGATGGATTGCTTGCAAGTACCCAGCAAGATGCAACTCGATCTATTCTGGGGTTACTTTTGGAACCTGCCAGAACAAAACAGGAAAGGCACATTACTGTGAAGGGTAGACCACCGCTGCCATGTCCTTATTGAAATTCAAACCCATGAGTAAAATCTGACTTGCCTCTCTGGCATTCCTTTCCAGCTATAATTCACCAAGTCTTAAAAAAAAAGCAGTAAAAATTGTAACAATAAAGACTGGAAATACAAGCAACCAGCAAAAATTGGTCTTTGTGATTTAAAGTGGGAGAAGAGTTAGTAATTATTCTCCCTCTTCTGAACGTTATTTCTGGGAAAGTGGAGAAGAAAATAGTGAAGGAGGAGAAAGTTTCCCCAGGAGTCACTGGATCCTTTTTATCAAATTCTTAAACAAGAAAAGGAAATTAACGTATACAGTGTGAGCTTTGGAGCAAACATGGAAGCAGGTTAGCTACTGAAGTGTGGGATAAGGTAATACTCCCACATGAGAACAAAGAGTTTTGATTTCTAGAATATCAGTCGAAGGCTTTTCCCAATATTCTCACTTTGGAGAGGTGAAGCAAAAACAAACAAACAAACAAAAAAAAAAAAACGCTGATAAATGTGTTGTGCAATGTAGAACCTCAAGGCCGTGAGAAGCTTTAAATGTAGATTGCCCACTCTCTTGTCTAACTTTACCACGTTTGTTCTTGCAGTCTTGAAGGTTCTAGGTTTCCAATCAATAGCTGTCCCTGAAGATTTGAGTGAAGTGACAGTAGTCACAGATTTTTATCCTTTGGGAAGAAGTCTTCCCTTAATTGCAGATAAGCTAAGTTATAGGTGTAGCAAAACCAAATGTTCTGTCTTTAGAAGACTTTTCCAGGCAATGTGACAAAGTGTCACCAAAGTGGGGTGGCAGACCCCATCCAGTGCTGCACCAGTGAAGGACACCACATCCCTAACCTACCAAGGAAAGCAATGTTGGGGAACACCATCACTTTTAGCCACATTGGAGGGAGTGAGGTGTCTAGAGGTTGGGATCTTGACTTTTCTCTGTAAGACCTTAAAGCTACAAAGGGGGAAACATTCTGTCTCTCAAGCTTTGCCAGAAAAATACAGCTCTGAAGTCAGAGTCATTTGTTCCCATAGCATTTGGTATTTAGGAAATGACAATTGCTACTGGCTGGTAATGGTGGGTTTCTAGAGAATGATGCCGTAGATCAGTCCTGCTCAAGCTAGCCTGGAGGGCTTGCTGTAGCACAAGTTGCTGGGCCCACACTCTGAGAGGTGTAGGGTGGGACCCCAGAGCTTGCATTTCTCACCAGCTCCCCGGTGATCTGATGCCGCTGGGCCATGAACTGCAGCTCTCAGAGAAACAGCCTGTCACTCCTGACCTTTGACTCTAATTTCCCACCTCAGCCATGCTTCTCTCTTACCTACAGCAGCTCAGACCTTCTTTCCAGTGTGCATTCTCTCTGTAGTCTCAAATACAAGTGAATGGGCATTGCAACTAAAAGCTTTATCTCGAGACACTGATTCTGCAATTGGGCATTTTGGCTACCCACTCTTACCCTGGACATCACAGATGTAGATCCATGTCTAGTCCATTCACCCCTTGGCGTTTGCTTATATACACTGATGAGCACCATGGCTTCTGGATTGTGCAATAGAAGGAGGTAAGAGGAAGCTGTAGGTAAGCATCTCAAAGAGAAAGACCTGTGTCATAAAGAGGAACATTTTCTCTCTTCTCTAGCGATCTTTGGCCTACATTTGAGCCCCAAGTTTAGAAGAAGACTAAAAGAACTTTTGGATAAAAATTTGTATGGAATTCTAGGCACAAAGAGATTTGTTTTGGGGCCAGGGCAAAGGGGGTGGCTCCTCACAGTCAGTTGTTGGTTAAGGGGTCTCCCAGGGCATACTTGAATTCTCAGATGCCTCAGGCACTCCCTTCCAGGAGCCTAGGAGTAGTGTGGAAACCCTTGTGGGCACACCACAGAGAGACAGAGAGGAGGAGCATGGTACACACCATGGGGGGGAGGGTGTGCTCAAAATATATCCTGGGGATCTGGATGGTGCTCTGGCATTGCCTGTTTCAAAAGGGAGATCTTAAGCTGTGGATAAAGTCAGCTGGCAAGGGGGTACGTGGGAGTCCTGGAAGCTATATATTTATTTGGCTTTGATGGGAGCTTATTTGGCTTGCTCTTGGAAACAGTATTCATGAACCTCTGAGCTGGTGGGGGCTGTCTGGTCCAAAACAGTCTTCCTAAAAACCTCTTAATTTTGTGGCTTTTTTTTGGGGGTGGCACAGATGCCTAGCTTCTTTGCTGAACTGAGGAGCTGGCTGAGAACTGCCAGCACAAAGCTCGTTCAGGCTGAGGTTAGCAACTGAGCGTTTAAATCACCCTGCTATGTTGCCTGATTCTTTCAGGCAGGGTGCCCAAAAGTGGTGTATTTACTGGATCAGCCTGCCAGTTTCTTTTCATGCTTACTTTCCTTTATCGGGGGTAGCCAGATGCCCCCCCCCCCAAAACAGCAGGCTGGGAATTTAGATGCATCCACAGTCATGAATTTTGCACCATCATTTGCATATTTAACCTTCCTCTGCTTCTCTTATTCTCACACAGATGTAGGTAAGGCCATTTCTATAGAAATTTCATGCTGCTGAGCCAGGCCAGGATTTCAGTGAAATAAATAATGGTTGGAATTATTTGAATCCTCCCTCACAAGTCCTTTTAAGAAGGGTGTTTTGATCAATCGTGTTATAAAGCCAGTTCATCAATGACTATATCTAGAATGCTTATTTGTCTCCTGATTCAAAGACCATATTATGGTTTTCTGTGATTCTCACATAAGTACTAAAGTTTTAATTTCTATCCTGTAGAGTTTGAAATCACAAGGTCCCTTTCTGACTGCCTCTTTTTGTGATAACAGGATATTTCTGAAAGAATAGTAAGAATAGTGTTGCCTTTCTCTTGTGTATTGTTTTCTTTCTCCCTAAGACACTTGAGAGGGTCCTTCCTTTTGGATTTTGCTCCATTGACTTGATTATAAGGATACATAACTTGTAAATGTGTTGAGTGATGCATTAGCTAAAGGAGAAAAACAAAACAAAACCAAACAAAACTTCATTGGAAAAGTAGCTGGAAATAAATGATGAAGTATGAGGTTACTTTTGATTTAAATCAGCACGTGCCAGGAATGGGCCCAGGTAAACTGTTTGGTTTCTTCCATTCTCAGAATCAGTGCAGGTGTTGGAATTAGAAACATTGAAAATGTCAGAGTATTGCCTCAGGAGTTCACTATTTTCATCTTAAACCTGTACTCTGAGGAGCTCTGGGAGGAAGGGGTTTCAAGATTTCCTTTGTTGCATTAAAAAGAACAGATTTACAAATGAAAAGGGGACATACCAGAATCAAGAGACAGATTCTAAAAGCTATATTCTTAGAAGTCTGGGTTCCCCAAGCTGACTCCAGTCATATGGAGGTATAATAGCAATGGAGGTATAATAGCAATGGACTACCTTAGAGGTAGCAGGGGAAACCTGCCAGGGTACATTATACTATAATCTAGAAGTTTTGATACCCAAGAT
>NW_004567134.1:2656521-2680966 GCF_000260355.1 Condylura cristata | reverse complement strand
ATAAATAACTAAATCTTTAAAAAAATAGAATTCCTTTTACCTCTTAAGCTGTCAAATCCTTTCTGGATCTTTAATGGTCCCTCATCCTCCAAATCAACACTAACGATATTGTGATGCTCCAGAGAGAACTATATTTGTGAAGGAAAGAAGCTGTTTTAGGACATGGTCCCTGCTTTTGCCCTCACAGCCTCTTACTGTAGACAGTAGCCCACAATGGGTTGCTTGTGGCATGAATGCAGTTAGGAATATATAGGATGGACCCCCTCCCACACACACACATGCACAGCGGCCACTCCCTTGACGTGAGCATTCTCTGTGAAAGTCCTCCTACAAAGTAAGCATAGTGTTCCCAGGTATTATCCTTTCTCTGAGCTTTAGAATGCTGTATGATCCGTGTCATTAAGTCTCAGATTTCTCAGCTGTAAGAATTATCAATCTGTCATCAGTCATCTATCTATATGCCATCACTGTGTGTCTGTTCTTTCTCTCTCACCTACCTATCAACCTGTCATCCACATACTTTCTGCGGACTCTGATTGATTCCTTAAAACATTTGAGTTGGGATTGTAATTTCCCCATGCAAGAGGGGTGGACATTCTGAATGTATTTCTAATCAGTATGTTTTTGACTAAGGCCTCATGAACACAGAGGAAAAACTGCCCATTACTTTCATCAGTTCTCAACCCCTCCCTTCCCAGTCCCTGCTAACCAAGTTTTATTGTGGCTCATGTTTTTTAACACATAAATCACTCAAATCAAAAGTCTCCTTCATTCCAAGCACAGGTTGAATACTTTTTTCCTCCTTTAAATCCTTTTTAAAAATACAGTAGATTTAAATAAAATCTCCAGGCAGGCTGTTGAGTCGTGTCTGACCTTTTTGTAAATATGATGAATCGAGTTCCAGCACGTGAGCTGCGCTCTGGTAGGGAGCCTGCCGTGTGCGGTGGCGAGTCTCCAGGCTGAGGCAGCTTGGCTTTACTGAGCCGTTTCAGGAGAAGCCAAAAGGTGCCGGCCAACTGTCAATCTGGTGCAGCCTTATCGGTGCTTTTTAATAAACCGTTATTAGGCTGTAAAATTCTTTTTAGACTTTTGACTCCGCTCACATTTAACTGATCACATTTGCTCTTCACAGCTGCTTCTCCAATAACATCCTCAAGCAGTTGCTGAGACAGAGTATGGTTTGAATTTCATCCAACATTGGATTTCCATTAAACTAAACAAGGAACAGTAGGTGGTAGGGGAGAGGTAGATGGGTGGAGATTGGGCATGCTGTCTGACTTCTGTGTTCTCCAGATGTCCTTCTTATTTCCAGTTACTTAATAAATATCTGTTGAACTGTGATTTGGGGAGAACATGTCACAGCCCAGAGGCGAGGGGGCCAGTAGAAATGTTACTGTGGAATCGGAGTCACAGGCCTTTTCCCCTCTCTGGGTATTACTTTCTTTATCTTTCTGTCAGGATGCTGAACAGGAAAATTTTCTGGCTGCTTAGAATCCCATGATTCTATTGCATAGGTTGCCAGGTTTTCTGTAAAGAGGGTAGATATTATAGCAACATTTTGACTTTGTGGACCAAGAGACAACATCGAGGCTTTTGTGTAGATATTTACTTAACAGAAGAGGAAAGAAGCATCCATACATTTTTTTTTAAAGTTTTATTTATTTGTGCACACAGAACTGGGGTACAGGCCAGAGGCTCAGGGGCTGTAAGAGGCTTTACCAGAGACAGAGGGGGGGACAGAACAGGCAGATCGAGGAAGCATACTGCCGAGGGGAGCAGCGGGCGGGTTAGGAGAGGTCTGCCCCACCATGTGGTCACCTCCAGGGCAGGCGGGAATCAAACTCATGCGGAAGCGGCTTTAGATTCTCAGTGCTGTGCTTTAACCCGCTGTGCCACCAGGGAGGGCCGCATCCATACGTTTTTATTGAAATGTTTAAAAATAGGTGAACACTGAATACAATTTTCTTTTTTTACAATGATGATCTTCGACTGAAGAGAATGAAATACCCTTTTTTGTTGCTTTTTTTCAGGGGGTATAAGATCTCATTTAATTGGGATGCACAGTTAGAATTCTGTCAGATCTTGAGATTGAACATGTTCATCCAGAGAAACCATTGTTAGCTCATGGACCGCACAAAAATGGGCCAGATTTTTTGGCCCATGGGATGTCATGTGCTTACTCTTGTCTTGGGGTGCAAAAAGACCCTTGAGCACAGAAACAGTTAGAAATAAGCATCAGAAAGCAGAGAAGGAAGATGTCTGGGTAGATGGAAAAACAGTTGAACAAAAGCATGGCCACAGTTGATGCTAAATAGTACAGGTCAGGGCAGGGGACTCAGGAGGCTGAGGGGATTGGCTTTAGATGGGCAGGTGCTCAGGCTCATGTCACATAAGAAATAATGCTTTTTCATATAGAACCCACCAATCAAAAATGATGCTGGCCTGATCTGACTCAGATTTGCTCCCTTTGCCACATTTCCTATGACTGGTCATTTTTATGATTATTTTATTGTTTGTCATTGTCTAAGGCCAACATTCTACATAGCCTGCTTCCGACTTTAGCCACCAAGTTCAGATGAGTGGTAGAAGCAAGTAAGTGCAGGGGCTGCAGATGCCTCCAAGTCCGGATGGCGTGAAACATGCCTGTGATCTGTTGAAATGCCAGTCATTCAACCAACAGGCTGTGATGTGCATTCAGGAAGACTGTGCTCCTCCAAAAAGCCATGTTATATACCTATAGATTTACATAATATCAAATAATTTTAATTTCTAAGTAAAAAATTATGTCCAGCTTAATTAATTATTCTATTGATATGTATAAAAGAAGTCGAATATTCCTCCTCAAATTGCTCCCAATTTATACCCATTTTTGTTGTTTACTTTAGGGAACCTTCTCTGGTGGCACCAAAGCTGTAACAGTCCACGTTCCATTTTAGGTAGAGCAAATGGTTGGATAGCCAGAGAGGCATGTGTCCCATGGTTCTATCATTGTCTGAGTTCTGGAAAGCAGAGTCTGAAGCAAAGGTTGATGTGCTCCAGCTCTATTTGGGAGAGATGATCTAGGCATAAGAAGGATGGAAAGAGAAAGACCAGGAAAATGTGAAGCAGTATGAATGCTGCTTTACAACATAGCTATTGCTTTACAATGACCCATGAAGAGACATTCTAGAATGCTTGGCTGGTACATCTACTGAACCTAAACAACATCTCCAGTTTGTTGGAGAGACGCTGGCTCTGCAAAGTCCATCAGAGGGACACGAGCAGGGAAAGAAATGTATGCCCATCCTTTCCGTCTGTGTTTCTCTTGGTCTAAATTCATCTCCTGGGAAACAACTTACCCAACGCTGCTGGTTTGCATCCTGTAGTTCTTTTGGTGTCCCCTTGAATGTCAGCTCCTATCACCTGCAAAGTCTAGAAGAGGCTAGAGAGCCAGAAATTCCAAGTGTGTGATGACTGCTTGGTCCCAGTGCCTGGCAGTGGGGCAGGACGAACATTTTTAGAGCAAGTGACTTGTTCTCCTGGTGGTGACAGCGCTATCTTACAGGTAGGCAACAATTGAGTTTGTGTCTGATGTAGGGCCTTTGGTCAGAAGTCAGGGAGCCTTGCCTCTAAAAAGAGAGATGCCTCTAAAAAGCTAGAGGGGGTATTAAGTTAAAATTAAATCATTGTTTGTGTACATAAATCTAACAGATTTCTGGATATTAATGTCGCACCATGCTACTGTACTATATTCATTTGCTACTTCCAGTAGTTTTTGATAGTCTTTGGATTTTCATGCTATCATGCTGTCTGTGAGTAGTGATAGTTTCACTTCTTTATTTCCAGTTTGGAAATATGTCTTTCCTTGCCCTGTGCTCTACTAGGACTTCCAGTACTATGCTGGAATATAGTGGTGAAAGTGGACATCCTTGCCTTGTTTCTGATATTAGAGGAAATACTTTTGCCATCAGAATGATGTTTGATGTAGGTTTGTGATGGGTGTTCTTTATTATGTTGAGATAAGTTCTTTTTATGGAAATTTTTATCATAAGTGGGTATTGATCTTAAGTGTTTTCAACAACTGTTGTAACTCTGATTTTTATCTTCCTTTTCGTTGGTGTGGTGAATGGCATTGATTGATTTGCATATATTGACTCATCCTTCCATTCCTGGAATAAATCTCAGTTGGTCATGATGGATAACTCTCTTTATATATTGCTGGAAATGACTTACCAAGATTTTACACTCCCTCCCAAAAGTATATGGTTATGTAAACTATTGACAAATCAATAAATGTTGAGGAAAAAATAAAAAATAAAGTGCACCTAAAATGTTAGATGAAATTCAAATTATTAGAGAAGTAGCAAGTGGTAATTCCTTAGAGAGCAATTAATAACATAATACAAAGGTGAAAATCTGGGAGGCAAATGTCTATAATTGGGTAACAGCCTCTCTTTTATAATAGCTCCTGAGAACCACTTATCACCACGCTCTGTTATTCTCCATGCCAATGGATGAACCCCTATTGGGTGGCTTATTCATCTCTCCACAGAACCTAGTTTTGGGTAGGCCAGAATAATGTGGCGAGTCTGATAGAAAGGGTGGCATCCCTTAGAAAAGTGCATTTGTGGATGACAAGTCACCAGTAACATTTTCAAGATAACTTTTATTACAGAAGTAATGCATTATCATTCTAGCCCTTTCTCTGTCTCTCTCTCTCTTCAAATTCCCCCACCTTGATAGTACTTCGTAACCTGACTCGTGAACTCCAACCCTATCCACTTCCTCTTTCTACAAGTCTCTGAGCCCTCTCCTTAGGTGCTTGCTTGTATTCCTCACTCCATAGTGCCCTGTGTTTCTCTCCCTCCTTCCCTCCCTCCCTCCCTCCCTCCCTCCCTCCTTCTCTCCATCCCACCTTCCTTAACTCTCTCCCTTCCACCCTTTCTTCTCCTCTACCCTTTCCCCTCTTTCTTTGCATAGACACAAAAAATATACAGAGATTTTTTCAAGAATAAGGAAATTGGCCAAAATATTTTGCTGTCCTGCATCTTTTTCCCCCTTTTCTTATGTGGGTTTCTTTACAAATATGTTTGCTTTCAACACTTTTTATGCTCTACTGTAAGTATGTATCATATGTTTAATAGATTTCTTACTTTCCTATTGTTGGAGAGTCATATTTCTTTCAACTTTTTTCCTTTCTTACCAATAATAGCACAAAAACACTGGTACACAGATTGCATATTGTCTTATGATCATTTCTTTGGCAAACCTAGAAGAATCAATCGAAAAGCCATTACAAAAAATAAGATCGCTGAGCAAGATGGTCAGTTACAAAACGAATATATAAAAATCAATAGCTTTCCTAATATACCAGAAGAAACTGGTTAGAAATTTTAATGGAAAAGGAGATCCCATTCATAATAGCAACAAAAGTGTGAACTACCTAGGAATAAACATTAAAAAGTGTGGACAATATTTTAGCATCCTATAGAGAAAATACATGGAAAGAAATGTCTTTTCATGTATTGGGAAAACTCATGTATTGGAAAAGTTGTGAGGCTATAAATTCTCCTTAATTTATTCTGCCAATCTAATCACATGGAAGTCCCAACTGTATTTTTCTGGAAGGAGTTGCCGGGGGTGCTGAACACAGAGTTTCCACTTTCTACCAGCAGAAACTGGGTGCTCATCCTGAGCTGCCTCCCATTCCCACTCTAAATTCCTAGAAAGGGCACAAAGCATCGTATCTATAAACAAGTCTACAACAATCCTGGAAAACCAGAAGAGAGTCTCTAGGTGGACATTTATTACAAGAAAACCCCAAAATCAGAATGGTTTGAAATGGGAAATTCACAGTCCACAACAGCAATAGAGTTTTATGTTTTCCCCCAAAATGGCAATTTCATGAGTGACACCAATGCAGGCAAGACAGAAGAATGAAGAGATTCTGGAATCTCAAAATGGTCATGTGAAGTGCCACAGAAATAGATGCCAAACTCATAATATTCCTTCTCCTAAGCCATGGCAGACAGCAGACAGCAGAAATGCCCCATACCTGGAAGAAACAGTGAGTGGATCCTGTGGGCTTGAGAGAAGGGGAAAGTCCCTGGTAGTTGCTGACATCATCTAGAGGGGCTGTTGAGCCCATTGTGTTCTCTCCAAAGTAAGTTACAAGGATATAGTATTCCCAGGCAAGCAAATAAAGATTCTCAGTATCAAAGATACAGTTTCTACTAAGAATCACTAAAAAATGTAGGAAAAACTAGCAGCATGAAAGAAGGTCACCAGTGTCAACAAATAGAAAAATACATGCACATAATTGGAATTAATAGAGTAAACAGAAAAGTGGGCAAGTATGTTTTGGAGACTTCTGTAAGTGTCTACCTAACTCTACCTTGTTACTTTTAGAATGTTCTAACTATACCTAACCAGTACTTTGTTGAAAGACATGTAGTCCTTATAATTTCCCATTATTATATTCTATAGGCAAAGTTGATCCATGTAGAAGTATCTTTGAACCTATGTGTGCAAATGGGATGAGATACTGGAACCATTAAAACATAACTACCTAAATATTTTTTAAGAGAAGATATATCAATTATTCTATGGTAAGGGATATTTTGGAATGGCATTACTCACATTTTGACTGCTATCACATGTATCGGTGACCTAGTGAAATTTCTCAGTGACCTGGGAAAACATTCACTATTATTTTTTTATTGAAGATTAATATTTTTCAAAGCCAGGCATGGTTATTTTATTTTCAAACTTACTTTGGTAAAGCAAAATGTCTTATATGTGTCTCAACAATTGAAAAACTATAAATATTGCATTCATATTCCAAAGAATAATTCTACTTGGAATAGTTTGGGACCTCATTCTCTTAGCCACCTGTAACACAAGACTGAATCGAAACTGTTTTCTAAGGAAAGGCTTCCCTGGCTTGCCTACATAGTGGGAAAAAAGGAAACTGTAAGTTACACAATTCTTACTGAGCCATTGATTTGCTTCCTTTCTTACAGACATTGTGAATCGTGTGGCTGACCTGGTTTTCCTTTTCCCATTGGCTGCCAGCCACAGAGTGGGTCACAAGTTCACCCTAGAATGCACTTTTTTAACTTCATTCCTAAAAAACAAAAACAATAAACTTCGCTCCTCATCTTTCTTTATGTCTCTGATAGATCTTTTAATTAGTCTTTTACTTCTCTTTTAGTTTTCATTATTTTCATGAGCATTTTAATGTCTTCTTGTAAGCCCTTTAATTTTACACCCTGAAATGAAATTGGATAGAGATGAATAAATGAGTTATTCAATAAGTAGTAGTAAACAAAAAGACATAGTAACCAGAAGGAGTTATTGTGCTTCTTCATGAGTATTAACAACTTCAAAATACCACAAGAAGAACCATAAGCTTGTTGCAACTGCTGTTACTGGTGAAAATATCTTTGAAATTTCTCTTTTTAAGAATTTATCCATAAACTTTGACATAATGTGTAAACATTTTCCATGGTCGTAAAATTATGTGGGTCATTTTGGTTCTTGGAAAAATTCTGAAGTGTTTATCATGAAGCCTGCTAAACTTAATGGCTCTAATCATTAAGTTGGGTCAATAAATTGGCTTTTTCTTTTCAAGTATAAAATACAATATTAAATGATAAAACTTAAAAAAAAAGATTTATTTATTTACTGATGCATACAGAACTGGGGTACAGGTCAGAGGCAGTGAGAGGTTTCACCAGAGACAGAGTGGGGAGCAGAACAGGCAGTTTGATGAAGTACACTGCTGAGGGGAACAGCGGGCGGTCAGGAGAGGTCTGCCACGCCATGCAGATCACCTCCAGGGCAGGGATTGAATTCATGCTGAAGTGGCTTTAGCTTCTTAGTGCTGTGCTTTAACCTGCTGTGCCACCAGGGAGGGCCCAAAATGATAAAACTTTTTAAAGAATGTAATTAATAATCTGAAAGTATGTCCCAAAAAATAGCTTCCAAAGAGTTTGCATTATTAGGATTTAGCCTGTGAGAAGTGCATTAATTTGGATTTAACTGTTTGGATAGGTTTCTTCAAAAGCATCTCATCATGCTTCCAACCCCCACAATCTAAGCACAAGAGAATGTTGAGTGAAGTGTTAGTCATGGTGACTAACACATCACAAGGAAAAGATGTGGGCTTCACTCATTTGGGGGAAATCGAGAAAATTCTTGGCATTTCCCTACCTAGATTTAGAATTCTCTAATTCAACTAGATGCCACAGGAGAGCTGTGAGTTTTGTAGAACAAAATGGGTTCATAGGACTTCATACCTACCTTTTGATTGATGATAGCAGTATCATGTGGTTATAGGCTGTCTGTCTTTCATGAAACACTATCTTGTCCTTCATGAAACACTATTTTTGAAGTTCTTCATGTTTGAGATTGCTTACTCTGCTCACATACAACAAGTCTATTTGTCTGTATGTTATATGTTTCGTATCTGTGCTGTCACATTTAAACTATTATAAAAAGTGATAACTGGAAGGGACCTTAGAGGCTATTCAGACCTGGTCTGCAGGTATGTACATGACTGTTGGGTTTACGGAGGTATATCACTGGAAGGCCTTAAGCTTGATATTTAATTGTATTCTTGTGTTGAGGTTTCTTTGAAGACTCTAGAACAAACGTAAAATAAATCATATTGGAAAATACTTGAGAGGGGGATCTCAACTCATCATAGCCTAACTCAGATATTGGCAGGGCCAGAATCTATGACAAAAGAGACAAGGTGATGATGTGAGCCATATGGCCCAAGATGGTTTCCATGTCTAGTTTGCAGAATAAGATGATAGCTAATTAAACATATGAGAAAGGTTAAGCTAGGGCCACGTAGCTTCAGTTCTGGTGATGGATAAAACACCAGTGCAGTGAATGATGAGCTGTGGAGAAGGCACCAATATTATAAAGCTTATTCTATGCAGAGGGAGAGCTGAGTTATGTGTAGAGTTGTAGAGTTATGTGTAGAGTAGGCTAAATTTGAGTTGCCAGTGAAGTGCTTATCTTTGGATTAGTTCAAGTGGGATTGAGATGTCCTTTGCCACCAACATTACATTGTCAGCCTTGTACCATCAAATGCACCACAGGAAGTAATGCTACGGGAGTGAGCAATCTGAGACCAAAGGGATGAATAATTAAATTGTAGGAGCCATGAACTGGTCTTTCTGTCTACTCCCATTTCTACTCAAGCTTCCTGTCCAAAGCAGGAAATCCTCTTTGGGAACTTTCCCAGGGTTGCTGTCCGTAATCTTGTTGATGTTGATAAATTCTCTTTGATTTGTTGAGATTTCCTTGTAATGTTCTGAAACACATGTGCTCTGCAACCATTTTCTCGAGTTTCTATAAAACAGTTCTGCCTGCCATAATCCTTATCCCCTGGGCCTTATATTTCAGAGCAATTACCTGTTCTGCCCTTTGCCCTCTGCTTCATAAACATCATCTAAAAATGGGCCATAATTGAATAGGAATGAATGCTGATTAACCCTCACTTATCCTTTGCAGTACTTTGTTCTTGAATAAATTGATTGTCACTACTTATTAGCAATTTATTTTTGAAAAATGTCTCAGTGGCTTTTTTTTTGTTTTTTTATTCCTAAAATAAGAATGTAGGAAGGGATGAGGAATGGGTTGGAGGTGACTGGAAGGCAATAGCTGAAGAAAAAAAAAAAGAAGAGCAACATTTACTTGTGTTGATTTTTTTTGCTGGTTCTTTAGTTTTTAGTCCTGCAAAACCATTTGTAATATTTGGGGATAAGCACATCAGCTTTAATATTGAACAGACATGTTTTAAAATCCCAGCTAGATAACCTCAGGCAAATCATTTCTCTAGGACTTTTTTCTCCTTCTGTAAGATGAGGATAACAATAATGACTATTTCATAAGACCATTGTGAGGATTAAATGAGCTGAATAAAAAATGCTCAGATCAGTACCTGATATTTAGTGGATGCTCAAAATGTGTTAGCTATTATTATTATCTTGTGCCCCGAACAAGTGCATCTGCTGTCCTTTTTAAAAATGTGCTTAGAATATGGAGGAAAATGAATATATAAATATTCCATCAAATCTCTGCTGAAATTTAAAAAATCATATTGCATGCAATGGAAGATGTGGCATTTGGCTATAAAAGATTCATTGGGCTTCATTGGAAAGCTCATTTGAAAGAAGGTCTTATATTTTCTTTCCTGCTATAATGTGCCTGGCATTGACACAAACCAGGAGCGCTCAGTCCGTGATTCCGAGTGGCCATGTGTCTGCTGTGCCTCCCTCTTTGTGCATTTTCCTCCCTCTGCAATGCTGATCATGTGGTCTGAATTAAATTTGCCGTATTTTTAAATGACTCCATTTTCCTGGCCACCAGAAATGTGCAAGGCTGTATATTTAAATCAACCAGGGTAACCACAGTTCTAAAAGCAGCTGATTCCATCAGGAAATTTCATGACCCCTTGGGGACATTTGACAATGTCTGAATATATCTGTGATTATTAGGATTGGGGGATAGTATTCCATCTAGCAGGTAGAGGTCAGTGATGATGCTAAGCATTCTACTATGCCTAGGAACCTCACAACAAAGAATCTTTCAATTCAATATGCCAGTAAGGTTGCTGTTAAGAAACCCAAGCCTAAAGAATTCTTCACCAGCAACTGCTCTATAAGGGTCTTTATAGCCCAGGGCTATAATATTAGACAGTGATTTTTCCTGTAACCATGCCCTTCACACGTGGAGAAGTAGCATGGAGAGAAGGAAATCCCGCTGATTTTGTTCAAGTCCATTATTCCAATTACTGTTAAAGCAGTCCCAGTGTTTCCTGTTAGGGCTTATTAATGGGGATAAATAAATTCTCTTGTTCAAAGTTGTTCAAACTGGACTTTCATCACTTGTAATCCAGTAGTTCTAATGCAGTAGGTATGTGCTGAGACAGTTCTATCCAGTTGAGGATAATGCAGACGAATTTGAGGCAGTTCTGGTCTAGGTGTTATTTCAGCTCTGGCATCTAGTAGCTCTCCCCTTGAACTATTCGTTCTCTCCAAGTTTCATTTCCTTTTTGAAAGGAGGTACAGAAGTATCATGCCTATCAGTTACTGTGACATTTGAAGTGCTGAGCATGATGCATGGGATATGGTGCCTATTAAATGAAATTCTCCTCGGCATTATTTACATATTAAGGAATGATTCATTATAAAGGAAATAACATGGGATTCCCACCAATGATTTGCTTATAATGAGTTTAAGTGTTTGACTCGGTCACATCAATTGGGTATGTTTATCCTGAGCAATATGCTTCAAAATTTGAGGTTTCCAATGGGGAAAATATTGTTCTCTGCATTCTGAATGTGGAGATAAATTCTGCTCAGACACTTCATGTCTTATAGACATTTCTTCTTGGAGAGGTCTTCACTTTGGGGATCTTAAAAATATAGCTCATGGCCCCAAAACTATGTGAATTTGTAGTAGAGGTAGCTTGATGTAGTACAGTTACTTCAGCAATTGTTTCTCTTATTCTTGCCAATAAAGACCTGAGTTTTTGAAAGATTATATTTTACTGAATTGTATTCACTAAATAATAATTAATTAGTTTCATTTGGGTTATTGCTGGTTTTCCACTTAGGCCTGAATCCCAATTTAAACCAATGATCCAAGTTTGTTATGAAAATGCATAAATCAATAATTTAGTCGTTATACCACTGCATAATGAAATTAAGTCAGTAAACAGGCAATAAGCATCATTCATTGCTCTGGGCAACTTTCGTTGTCTGTCTGCATTTTGATCTGAATGAGGAAGATTCTGTTTAGACAGGGGTCTCTTCTGGACTTGTGTCAGAGTTAGGTCCATCAACCACATCCCAGAAAATCCTAGCATAAGATAGCTTGTTATAGTGCAGTGATTCTTATGGGCAGCACAAGACCATCAGTGTTGCTCTACTGAGGTTATATAATTCCAGGGAAAGCAAAGGAAGCTGATTTTAAAATTTGTTTTCCAGTAGCCTTAATATGAAATAATTTTGAGTAAATTTCTAGATCTATTGAAACTAATTTACCAGGTTTGTTTTTCCTCCATCCCTAAGCTAAAACCTTCAGTCAAAAATCACTGGTTTACCAGAATATAAAAAAGAAACTAGTTGAGGACAGTGGCTCTCATTCCCACCCAATTATTACTTAAATATACCAGGTCTTTCATGGCATCTTGTCCTGGTAAGGTTAGATGCATTTAAATGTAAACAAGTGACATTAAACTGAAGACATCACTTGGTGATTCCCAGCATGGAAAACATGTCCCTTCCTCTGGGTGCATCCTAGAGCTGTAAATCCAGCCTGGAAGCTGTTATTTGTTGTTTTCCAAATAGAATGTTTTGTGGGCATTTTTTCCAATTATGCTTACTGAGGTAAGGTTTGTTTACATTGCTTGTATTTATTTTAGATAAATATGTCTTTACACAAGGGCCACTGTGTGGGCATTTTGCTGACTGCAGATTACTTTCATTTACTTCACCATATTACAGAAATCTATAGAAATGTGACCTGTCCCAGATTCCTTAAAGAACTAGGTAGAGGAGGGGAAATGTCCTTTCTTACAGAGTGTATCCTGAACTAGTTTTCATTCACTTGCAGTGCTCTCCTTAGGAATGCCAATCTATAGTCAGGCGCTGCTGAAGTAATTAAAATCTTTTCCTAATTTGCAAATGTAGGAGATCAGAGCTAGCTGGATTTTTATTTTTTCTCCTTCTCCAAATTATTTTTCTCAAATATACCAGCTTCAGAATCACCCAGAATAGCTTAAAGATGCAGATTCTCCAAAATAAAGGAATGCAAATAAATTTTCTTTAGGTTTATTGAAATAACACGTTTCATTAAAAATTCATGTGTATATGTATGTGTCTGCATATATCCATTTAGCTCACCACTAAATGTCCAACCCTGTCCTTCACAATATATAGTTGGCCTCTTTTACCCCATTGACCATCTCTTCCCTTTCCTGTCTGGTAGCCACTACTTGGTCTTACAGTCTAAAAGTTTTTGTTTCATTTTGTTCATCTGCTTGTTTGTTTATATTCCACAAATGAGTGAAATCACAAAGTGTATACTTTATTTATTGAAACTTTTTGGGGTGCATTCTAATTAAGTCATTGTTTAATGTCAGTCAGAAAGACAAAGGAAAAATAATGAATCCGTTTTTCAGAAATATTTATTAATTTCTTAGCATGGTAAACACTTGCGCAATATTTTACCTCCTAACTTCTATGTAAACCTTTGTTCAGCATACATTGTCTCTGTTTAGTTGTCTCAGCAGCACTAAGGGGTAGATGAAGATATTGAGGTTAATGGAGATTAATCAAAATGATTTGCAAAAATCCTTATAACTGGGGAAGTAATGTGGCCACTCCTTTTTCCTATGGCAGCGTCCGTAGATGTACCACCATTCTATCTTTCTGCTTCATAAGTTCCACTCTATTCTACTTGTCTGTGATGCAAAGACTTCCAAACCATCAAGGTTTCTTTGCACACAGGCTGCTGGTATAAATTTCCATTGGCCATGTGGCAGTGGGCACGTCAGTCTCTGCTGCTGTTACTCCTGCAGCTTTCACTTTGGCTGTGTGGCTCTGGGTTGCCTGTGACCCTGACACCTATCCTTATCATCTCTGCTTTTTTTAATCTCATGCTCTTTTTCCTACCAAAGTTATTTGAGGACTAGTCATTTGTTCTTTGAGTAGTGCTCTCACAAACACTTAACTTCCTCAGGACTGAGAAGGAAGACCATCAGAAGTGGGTGACATTTGGAAAGTTGGGCAAAACAAGTACAGTTATTTCTGGCACAAGAAATCCAGTGATCCTGATAAAGTCTCAGAATTCACTTGTGATGTGATCCTGCGACCGGAGGAAGGGCGGTTTTGTTACCTGTCCTTGGTAATGCTCACTATTACACCTTTTAAGTTAGAGCTCAGAAGGAGTTTCATTGGCATTAGTAATTTCTAGACTAATTTGTTTGGATATGAGAGTTGTGATTTAATATTTAATGAGAAATTTATAGCATTCATCCTCAGCACAAGCTTAATAAATGGACCTTGATTCAGATGAGGTATTCGCTTTGCCTTCATTACCTGGGGCTTTGGATAACTGCAGAATCTTGGTGCTTTTGCCTCCTAACCAGTCTCTTTTGTATTTTTTTACTTTATTTTAGCCTTTAAATTTTAGAGAACTAAAGCATCTGATGCCCACAAAGTAAATATGGTGTCCCGAATGTTTAGAAATAAGAGTTTTGAATCTCAGTATTCACATAATGGTGTTTATCAAGTGGGCAAATTTTTAGCAATGTTTGAAACTTAGTCCATGTCATAACATTGTTGAGATGGACAGAGAACAGAAGAGTAGGGAATACGTTTCAGGTTTCTTAAGAATATTGTGGTCTGCTAAGTACTAATGTTCTCTGTAAATATACTTATACCTATATGCCTTTTATATTAAAAATATATATATCCAATTATGTTGAACTGATTTTGTGCTGTTTAATTTGAATATTAATATTTGGGACCTGAAGTTTTGGAAAAATTAATGTCTGTAATTGATTACCCACTATCAACAATGAAACACATACACTATTTATGTCTTTACTTAATGATATAGTGAGTATCCATAGATGCACTAAACCCCAAAACTATTTCACTGACAACTTAAGTCTACATATGTGTTCCTTCATAATATCTTCCTTTTTTTCTTGCAGAGGCAATCATTGTTTTGTTCTTGTTTATCATTTCCACTATTTAAAATATATGTATGTATATACATAGAAGATTTATATATCAGTAAAATATATGTGTCAAACCATATGTGTGCGTGTATTTTACATATATATTTAAACATTGTTTTTAACCTTACAAAGAGTCATACCATGTGTGGTGTTTCAGGACAAAATACTATGGACACATTTAAAAAATACTAAGGGATAAACTTGAATTACATAGAAGCTTGAATCAATGTGTTTGTGTGAAAGTTAACCCAAAAAGGAGGCATGTGTTGTCAAGGTAAGTTTGCCTAATCCACAGGCTCATTTGTACTGCTCTCCCTGTTGGGTTTTCTAATAGCAGCCAGCCTCACTGTTATCACCATCATCACAACTCACAAGCTTTGTGTTATGATTACTTACTTTTATTTTTTCTTGACTCTTCTATCTAATCAGCAAAGGGTTATTATATTTATTCCTGTTTTACAGATGGAAAGAATCTGACTCAGGAGAGTAATTTCCCACTGCCTACGACTAGCAAGTGGAGGATCACCATTCAGAGGTAGGTAGTCTGAACAAGAGCTGGTTCTGAAAGGAGAGAAAAATTACAACCCACAGATCCCACTTCGGAACACCTCTCAAGTCTCTTGCCTTCTAATCAGGAAGCTTTTCTTGGAATTGATGCAAGTAAAGATTCATTTCTCATTTGGTTTGGAAGGGATGAAGTAGCAGAGAAAACACTAGTCCACAAGTTCTGTGTCCTAGATTTTGGTCTCAAGCACTGCTCAGTCTTAAGACTTTGGAGAGTAATTTAACCCTTTGAAACACAGTCCCTTTCTTCAAACAGGGTTATAGATAATCTGATACAGACTATATTTTCTAGTCTGTAGCTTTTAGGATTGCGATTGATATAAAGCTAGGAAATATAAAATTCTCAACAGATACTCAGTGGAGAGTATGGTGACTCTAAATTATTTGTGTTGAGATCACTGAGCTCTTTTTATGTCAGACAAAGATGGTTAGTAATCATTTCAACAGAGCTTCTTTTCCATCATTCAACTTTCATTCTTTTGATTATGATTTGCTGCTTCTTATTCCTATCAGGTCATATTAAACGATCTTACAGGGATGGGTGGTGGAGGGAGAAGAGAATTCTGAGAATACTAACAAAAGAAGGGAGGAACTCAGGCCCTCACTAAGATACCGGTCTCAGGTCAGACCATAAACTGGAATGGTATGTGAAGTCAGCCTTCAATCATCAGCTTTCCTGATTTAGAAAAAAGTAAAGACACCTGAAATTCAGATTGCTTTTTTCAACCCTCAAATGCCTATGGAGGTTTCCAGCTGTTTTCAAATCATACCATGTGGTGGTTGGAATTTCAAGTGCTTTTCCGGAACCTCCTACCTGCAACCTCTGGGCATCTTCCTCTTGGCACCACTCAGTGTAATTTGTATATGTTGATCTTCTGTTGCCTGGGGAGTGAGTGATGGAATATTCATGCTGGTGACCATTCATTTTCCCTCTACGAAAAGCCTTTGCTATCATCCTCTTGAAAAGCAGTTATGGAATTCTCCTGCTGCTAAATATGCCTGTGCTTTTGTGAAAAAAAAAAAAAATCACACCCAAATAGAGTCCAGAAAATCCATTTTCCAACTTGAATCAGATGCTTGGAGTGGATCCTACTTGAAGTTATGAGCTTTTCCTATGATCCTCTTTTGTTGGTTTCAGTCCCTTCCGAGGACATGGCTTTCTGTTCCAGAAGCTTTGTCTTACAGGTTAATAAGTTTGTCATCTCAAGTGCAATGCCAGGGATTTTATATCTCACTTTCCAATATCATAAGACTGATTTTTGGATGTCTTTGAGAGATGATTTAGAATTGGATTATCCTAAAGTTGACTCATTAAAAATTACAAGACCCAAATCACAGAAATTCAGAATCGATTTTGAAGTAGTAAATTTGTCTCTCAGATTGAAAACAACCTGATCTGTCTTTACTGCTTTAACACATCTATAGTCTCAAGGGAAACTGGCTAAGCTATAGTGGTCTATAGCACCACTGCTCTTGAAATTTCACCAGATACCTCAGACAGGCATTCAAGGGAAGCACCACTAGGATTGTGCCACATATCAGTTTGGGTTTCTGATTCAAAGATCTGGATGGTGATAGCATATTAGGAAGCTGATCCCAGGAAACAGCAGTGAGGTAGAAGTGACATGGCGAGGGGCAGAGGATAAGCTAACAATACCACCAACAATAAAATGTGAGTTACTGACATGGCCACCATGGAGTGATTGGATTCAGTCCCCTGTCGGACTCTGTGAGGAACCCTTCTTCCAAACAGCCCCTAAATCCTCTTCCCATTGTTCAATGGTGACCTCTGAGAGTGTGAATTACTTTTTTTCCTGATTGCTCCTACATATGAGGTGATGCAATTCCTGAACTTTGGAGGAATCCCTGAGACAGAAAAGTAGAGAGAAACTGTAGAACAAAGTTGATGTGGGTCTTGGTCACATGCATGCATCTTGTCCATGGAAAGTTATGGCTGCCCAAGTATAAGAGGTGGACTGAATGGATGTGATAGTGGCCCCTAAATGATCTGTCACAGCCCCAAAAGCTCCTCAAATAAGGGATATTCAAATTACCCCCAAAAGGAAAAAGCAGTGAGGGAGAGGAAGAAAGTAGTGAAAGAATTGGAGACTGCCTAGGAAGGAAATGGAAGTGGAAGTAGTATCAGAGTGACTTTTATGGGCGAGGCAAGGTTCAAGGTTATATAAAGCCACTAGGGGTGTTCACAACTCCCCATCATGTATATCTCTTTTCCCTGCTCTGCCTTAGCCATGAACCTGTCTTAATTTGAAAACCTCTCTTGCCAGGATTGTTCTCTGAACAAATCCTATTTGACCTTCAAAGCATCAAGTTCCTCCCTTGGTGATACTTGAATTGTCACACTTCATAGACAGAATAAATCCCCCCATCTACATTCTCAAATTCTGTAGTCAATGTATATTTTCAATTATTTATTCATCCACTCAACAACTAATTACTGAACAACTAGTACATGCTTGACATAAGACTAATTTTTATTTGGATTAATTATATCTTACACTACACCTTCTGAACCAAGGACTATACCTTAGATATCTGTGGCAGTCATTTTCAAACTATGGTTCATAGACCAGCAGCATCAGTATCCCCTGGAAACTTGTTAAACCTGCCATTTCTTGGTCTCATCCCAGAAGTACTGAATCAGAACCTCTGGGGTAAGCACAACATTCTATTTAATAAGTTTTCCAGGTGATTTTTGAGGCTCACAGTATTTTAAGAATCAGAACAACTGCTGTATTAGACTGTAATAAGTGATCAGTTCATTTTCTTGATTTGGATTAGATTTCATAGGCTCTTTGGAAGTCCTGATCTAAGCACTTTGATTCTTACAAGTAATGGATTCTTTTACAATCGAAGGCTCAAATGAAAAGGAACCTTCCATGTACCAAAAGAATGACGTGTTCAGCCATGAGGCAGTGGGCAGCTTGGACTTGTCTTGTTAATATGCCACAGAAGTGTATAGACCGAGTGCTGGACTGCCAGCAAGAATAAGCTGCTCCCTAGGACCACATGCCTGTCTAATGTGAATGACAAGGTCTGTAAGGGCCAGTGCTTTCTTGGAGTCTTTGTGCCCTGCCAATCGTTAGGAGGGCATATTCAGCTGATACATGGGAAAAAAGGTGCCCTGTGGAGGGGGTGAGGCCCTTGGGGTGAGTCTTAAGCCTCAAGCCCAAGTCATTCCCTGCTTAGAGGTCAAGCTCTTTGAACAATTGCATCAAAATGGGTGGTTGATGATGACACTTGTCAGAATGTCCCAGGAAGTTTAGGTTTGCACAGAGGCTCTTAAAAAACAAGATGTGGCCCTGCCAAGTTGCGTGCTGTGTCTCCCCCAGCATCTCTGGCTTCACAGTTCCTATGTACCAGGCAATGGGAAGCCACACGTTTCCCACGCTTATACCACCTATGACCCATTTTACAAAGTATGTCACAGATGCTTTAAAAAGGAGAAGCAACTGGAAAAACTCCCAATAATCTTTGTATTTTCTTGGGACAAAGATCAGGGAAGAAAGGTGACTAGCTCCTGAGTCATAGCTTGGGAGTATCCTTTGCTCTAGTGGAATCTGTCTCGGGATAGTTGCGACGCTGGAGACCCGATGATGCATTTTGAAAAATGTACAGGAGCACCGCAGGAGGTAAGTCCTGTGGCTGAGGATGTTGCTTTCGATCACGACTCTTGGCATCTACCCCCAGATGGAATCATAGCAATCTGTAATCATTTTCAGAGGCCATTTCTATCCTCTGCCTGGGGAAGGGAG
Source organism: Condylura cristata (assembly GCF_000260355.1). NCBI lineage: Eukaryota > Metazoa > Chordata > Mammalia > Eulipotyphla > Talpidae > Condylura > Condylura cristata. The sequence goes on along the minus strand of NW_004567134.1, from coordinate 2,661,880 downwards.
TTTCCATAAAGTGGCAGAAGCGTTTTACCAGTAGATGCAGGTGGTTAAATCCTCACCTTCTTGAAGAAATGCCTGGTAGGGTCAGGAGAGTAAATAGCTCACAGCAGCCAGGGGCCTTGCTGTTTGGTCCTGTCATCTCATTTAGAAAAATACTTACCGTTTTTCTCAGAAAGGGAACTTTGTACTCCCTTGTCCCTGTTAGTTAACTGGGTTGTATTCTGTATTCTCAGATTTTGTTTTTCATGACAAGATAAATTAATCTTTACTAGCAGATGCATCCAAATGCAGTAGTCTTTCAAGTCAGTTCAGTAAGAATTAATTGAGCCCGCTACATTAATGGTTTCAAACTTTAGTGTGCAAAAGAAATTTAACTAGAGCATACAGAGAAAATGAAACGTAAAATGTATTAAAGCAGAGTCAGCAGACTCTACTTGAAATCACTGAAGTTGAATTTTGATCGGAGGTGCTGGTGGGACTGGGGTGAGGGTGTACTTTAAAGGCTTAAGAGCTGGATCTTTAACCCAGGTGAACCCAAATCAGTCTTTGTATCAGACAGGAAGGAGCCAGGCATTAAATGACTACCCTTTCAACGGTGGTCGCCTGTATCCAGGAGGAAGGCTTTACTAGCATCATATTTCAATGTTGCTGTATGCCTGAAACCTATATAATGTTATTAACCAATTTTTCCTTGAGAAAAATTTAGTTTTTAAAAAGTCTCATCCTACAGTCTCTTAAAACACTAATTTGACTGATTTTTCTGCCTCTCATTGCTTGCTAACACTCTCTTTGAGCTCATCTTCCTCATCTGCACTCTTAATCATCAGAATTCCTCCATGCTGTGTTTTAGATCCTTTCCTCTTCACATCCTGTGTGCATCTTCTGGGCAATATTTGCTATAACCATTATCACCAGCAGTCTAATTTCCAAAGGGTCATCTCCAGGGCAGAATTCTGAAGGCCAGACTCCCATACCTATCCTATTTGCCTGCTCAATGTGTTCACCTGGGTTACTCCCGGGTGGTTACTTTACAAGTCCCAAACTAAACTCATGGTCACACATCTCATTCTCCAGAATTCTTTTGTTAAGTAGAGAAGTAACTGAACATGTCAGAGGACTAGCAGGTTCCCTAATATCTTGTCTATGTATCTGATCCGCCTTACCCAACACAATCCATTTTCTCCCCAAGCACTGCATAGTTTTGCCTCCAGAATATCTCTGTACATGTCAACGCCCATTATATCCATAGCCACTATCCTAGATACAGCCACCATCATGCCTTGTTTAACTTAATCTAATAACCTGTAATCTGGGGTTCTTAGATCAACTCTGGACTCTATTTCAGGACTTTCCTGAAGTATTCCCATTTTATACTTACTCTAAATAAAGACCAAAATTTTTTAACATGACCTATGAAACCTTGGCTGCTTTCTACCCCGCAGCGTTTAAATAGTGAGTCACTTCTGTCCACCTTCTATCCTCTGTCCTATTTCATCCCTATACATCCTTTGATCTCAGTTTAAGTTACTTATTCAGGAAAGTACTTCCTAATACCCTTCTGATCTCATCATATCCCTTTACTCTGCACACTAATAAAACTATTAGAAGTTCCACTACTGTCATTGAATCTTAGTTTATATGTACATTCATGTGATTGCTTGATTACAATCACTTGAAATAGGTCATCTCCACTAAACAGTAATCTCAGTGCGAAAAGGGAGCATGTTTATTTTTTGCTTACCATTATTTCTCTAGTGCCAATAGGTCTATACTAAAATTGTATTCAGTAAATGGATGAACATTTGCCTCACTAGTATGTCAGAGTCATGACTCTGCCTAATGCTCATCCTGGTGTCCTTGTTGCTGATAATTTTCAGAGCACAGTAGGCAGATAATATCCTCAATCACTGTTATTTGTTGATGCCTAGAAATTTAGGGGTTTTCATTCAGAAAATTTATGACAAAGTGAATAGCACTAGTTGGAGTGGGAGAAGGAAAGAAAGCTTAAAGAGGGCCCTCTTTGAAAATTCAGTGTCCAGTGTCCACTTAAGAGTTCAGAGAAAAAGCGTGCTTGAATATACCCAGGGAGATCCAGAGAAGATGTGGTATTTATATTCGGCAAGAGATAAAATGGACAATTACTTGTGTTTTTAATTTATCTTTCTTGTGTTTTGAGGGAAGCCGGCTTTCTAATTAGAGTAGAATTTTAGCATCTTTTTGAACCATGGCAGGGGGAATGCAAGTTAGTGCATGGATATTAGAATCTTTAGACACTATTTCTTTTGATAAAAAAGGGCCCATAGTTACACTTTAGAGAACTGTGTTGGCAGTCCCAAAGGTCCTGTTGCATGTTCAGTAGGGTGAATACACTAAAGGGAAGTAACTGCTTGAAGAAAGCATGGTGTACATCCAGAAAATGTAGCTTTTTTTTTTTGGCCAGGTATTGTGTGACTTATATTGTCAGTTCCTCTTATGCTTCAGTATCTGTTTAATCCCTAAGATTCAAGAGTTCACTTTGATTTAGGAGGTTTGTACTATTAGCTCAGGTTTCATTTGTGACATCCCATTTTGGTGAATTGAAGTGATTTTCACTGGAAAGGAGTAAGAGGCCAAATCCATTGAGTTTGTTTGGTTCCCACCATTCTAGACACAAGTTGGGACTGAATGACTTGCATGAGTTTCTGCTCTTGTTCTGGCCCATAGGCCACTCTCTTCCCCTTGCTACATGATGCCTGTGTTCTCAAGAACAGTGCTGAGAAACAAGCCCCATCAGAGCTTCATAAATGCACTGGTACCTATTATTTATGTCTATTTTTAGAGGAGCTTTGAATGAAGCCCCTTAAGTGGCATCAAAGTTACAGATCTCTGAGGAAATGTGCTTTTGGTTGGGAGGTGCTAGCTAGATTGAAAACAATCCTTGAGCTGTCCTGTGACTCTTGGATCTACTCTTTTCTTCTTTTAGGGTGAACGTGTGATTTTTTTTCATTGACTTACCAACAATTTTTGGGGCTTCTTACACTCATGTTCATAGGTAATATGTTTAGTTATTTTTTTTCAGTTTAAATGTACTTTCTTTCACAGGTTCAGAAAACACTCCAAGCTTCTAAGAGACCCTGACTTTTATTAACTCCTTCCTCTGTCTTTTCAAGGGAAGTACTGGCATTTTGAAAGAGTTGAGGAAGCGATAGTTTAAAAATCTATATGCTGATCCCTATGCCAGTTACTTTGCATGTGTTATCTGACTTGTGTTTCTTTATACTGTGATGGTGGAAGTAAAATAAATCTCATACATTCTGGAAAATTTTGCACTGAAAATTACAAGATAATAGGAAACTAGATGTTAGGATGACCACACAAAACATACTTGGCTTTGCAATGAAAACACAAACAATCCTAATTAAAAAATACTCACTCAGTTAACATAGCACAGACTCCCTTTTTTTTAAAAAAACAAAAAACAAAAAAACCAGGAAAAGGTAGCTGGTGGAATGGGATATAAAGAGGTAGGTGTTCAATAAATACCTCCAAAGCACAGAACATGTGCATGGAAAAAGTGAACTAAGAGGCAAAATTCAATGAACATAATGAATCCTATTATGTTCTGGAATTTGCTGTATTTAGCTGTGTTGGTGTATTTAGCATAAAACTGTAGTTGCTTGCTGCACCATATCATGTGATGAGAAAAAAATATCTGTAATAACAACCTGTCTTCTGAATTACACTTGTATAATTCCTCTCTTTAATAGCCATAATCAAGCCCAATAGAACAATGAAAGGTGTCTTTCCAAAGGTCACTTAGCTACTTAGTGATTGCTGGACCAGTGTTTATTCCCTGATGTAAATTATCTTCCATTTCTAAGGGAGAGGGTACTCCTTTACTTGTCAAAGTTATTTTCCATCAAACTAATGAAAACCAGATTGATCACAACAGGCATATCACTATTCTTGGAATTCACCTTTTGGAACTGGAAATTTAACCATAAGATATGTCTAGATCCAGCTTAATTGCCTTTGATTTTAGCTTCATTTTGTCTACAGACTTGAGACTTGTTACATCATCCCATAAAGCTGAGATCAGACGGGTTGGATAATTTGCTTTCCACAAAATGATTAGTTTATTTGTTTCCAGTAGAAATAGGTGCTTTGTTTTATTTGAAATGTTGGAAGCCAAGTGTTTTGGACCTCTATGCTATGTGATAGTAGACCACTGCATAAAAATAAGGTATGGAAAGTTGCCTAAATGCCAAAAAATGGTACAGAATGGGACTTTTGTTTAAAGATGATTTATTTCAAAAAACCATGCCTGGATTTCTAATTAAAGTTAAGATAAAATTAAGGGGGCCTCATTTTGAGCCCTAATTACTTACTTCTGCCTGAGCTCATATTTTCTATCATCTATGAGAATCAAGGCGATATCAGCTTTTTCTGTAACATTGAATTGTGTCAATGGTAGTACCTTTTCCCTAGGTTAATTATAAAAACTCTTTAGGGAAACAAAAAGTAGTTCTGTACAAATTAGTTCAAATTGCTCAAACTGAAAGTACAATAACTAGTATGCTAGTATTCTTGAGTACTAAAAAGTATCTTTCTCAGGCTTTGGTTATATCTTTAAGGGATTTTTTTCCTTTAGTCATGTCATATGCAGAATGAAACAGTACTTACTAGAAGGAGAAAAAGAAGCTTCTTGAAAGTTTATGCTTAAACATGAATGCCCTTAGAATACTCATCAGAGATACAAGTTTTTGGAGGCTGAATGAGGACTTTGGGAAAGAATTGGATCATTTTTTTAAAAAGGATCATTTTTTTAAAAAGGAAAAATAACCCCGTCCCCTCCTCCTCCCCAACAAACTATCGCTAGATATATTTTGGCCTCTCTGGGCAAGCAAGTGTTGGATACATCTCTTGGATCTACCCTATACTTCTAGGATAGTCTTTTTTAAATATATAAAAACCTCATAGAGGACTGATATAATTATCTGGAAATTTCAAGGAAAAAACCAAATCCTTTTCCTCCAAAAGCCTTAGAAAATAAGCAGAAACTGGGATGATTGAAGACCTGGCAAGAATGCAAATCATAGCTATTTGATTACTTTCTACTGGTACCTTTTTGGATTTTATTGGTCTTGTCTTCCTCTTGTTATGGCAGAAAATTAATTTTCTCACTTACACAATTGTATTGACTTCTTAGTACTTGAATATTGGCATGGCATTGAGTGCTGCAAAGTCTCAAGATCCGATTTTGTGTTTTATAGGGGCATGGAGAAGGGTTGTAAGTCATCACTTCAACATTTTGAGGTCATAGTTTCTTTGCAACTAGGTTCCCAATTACCCTCATACGTAATATTTAGTTATTTATTTTTTT
>NW_004567134.1:2556430-2655416 GCF_000260355.1 Condylura cristata | reverse complement strand
TTGCACCACCAGGGAGGATCCAGATTGCTTGGGCTTCTACTGCTTTGTTCCAGAGACTGGTCTGCAGGAGGCCATGACCAATGGCCATGCACACAATTGGAAGCTCAGTGCTTCAGTTACATTCTTTCTGTCATTCTCAGTCTAATCTATACCAAGCACTAGTCCACAATATAAGTAAAATGCAAATTGAAGTAATTTTTAAAAAACGCTTTGAAGCCTACTTGCTTGTCGCTAACGTACCAAAAATGAATCAAGTGCCACTTAGCTGAGAACACTAGTTCCAAAGCAGAGGAAAGCTGACAAAAGCCAGAGAAGCCATGTCTGTTCTGGTCTGAGTAATTATTTCATCATTCTCTATCACAGCTCCTTCTTGGTATTATCAAATAAAGACTAAATGAAATAATGGGAAATTGTGCTTAACATGTAAATGTGACTTTCAGCAAAAACAAAGACATAACTAGTCTCATTCTGATTATACAGTCATAGAGGTATGTGATTTTCCCACTTTCAGTTTTCAGCACTCAGAGTAATTTGGATCCTTTTATTCATGTAGCCAATACTTTTTGGGGCCTGTTGTTAACCCAGCATGATGCTAAGCATGTGGGAGAATAAAAAATAAATGAGTATGAGTTAAGAACCTGACTTCTAACAGTTTATTCATAAATATAGTCCTAGAAAAATAACTATAATTTCAATTCACTGATCAGTTCTTCTCTTCCAGGCTCTGGAAGAAGGCTCATATAACCTTGCTAATTCTTACTGCAACTTTAGGTTGTAACTATATTTCTCCCGATATAATTAAGAGAGAGTCACAACAAATATTAGCTTTTGCACTGAAAATTTCCTTGGTCCCAAATATTGTGTTTTTTTTCACTATTACAAGCTTCTTCACTCAATTTCAACTCTAGTAGGAGTGACAAGATAAGACCTATAACTGTCTGGAAGGAAGCTTTTCCAAGTGAGTGATTACAGATACGGTTCCATTAACATCAATATCTAAATATCCACGGTTCCGAGCCCCCTGTGTTTGTCTATAAGCCTTTTATATCTCTAGGAATCAACAGAGACAATTATTGACAAACCAGCCTCTTGTTGCTAACTAAGTGAGGGAAGAGACTAGTGTTTCATTCCCCTAGTTTCACAGCTCAGAAACCAGCATCTTTATAAGAATTTTAACCATTAATCCTTTCTTGGTGCTGGGTTGCTGGGAGTGTGTTTTGCCTAATATTGGAAAAATTGCAATATGTTACTTCTCGTTAATGACATGCCTACTTAAGTATTTTGGGGGAAGTATACTGAAATCTGCAATATTTTAGGAAAGTGTCATAAAGCAAGCATGGGAAAAAATACGTACTAATGTTAGGCAGTGGGTGGGCATATGGATGTTTAACATGAAATTCCTTCAGCTTGCACTTGTATTTGAGCAATTTCAAAATAAAATACGTAATTAAAGTGCAGGGATGTTTTTCTATGCTTCAAAGTTAGTAAAAAAGACGATAGTCGAGTTTCCATAATGAGTAGGATAACACTACTTTTTTAATTTGTGCCATTATTGTTTTATATGATGTGATTCAAGATATACAGAACAGGCAAAAGTGATCTATGGCACCAAGAGTCAGGGGAGTGGAGTTATCCAGTGGCACCTCTCTGCCATTACCCTGAATAATTACTTGCAGAGGTAACTGTGAGCAGTAATTGGAAGAGGACATGGGGGATTTGTTTCTAGAGCTGGTGGGGATTACACCAAGATGTTCACCTTGTGGAAAATTCAACTATCCACTTAACTTTTGTGCATTTTGTAAAAGCATGCTACATTTTAATAACTTGGTAAGCATATAAGGATGCAGATAGTCATAGTACAATTTTTTTCTTAAATGTGGTACAAATCCAAAGGAAGGAACGTGGAGCCACTCAAAGAGTTTGCAGGGTGTGGTCCCAGGTGACAAGCACTCACACACAGATAGGAGATGATCCACCACATTTTCCTTTGGGTTGCAAAGTGATTTGAATATTAATTTCAAGCCTCTATATAACCAGAGAAAGCAAGATGGCCAGTATTAACAAGACATCATTTTGAATGTTTCATTTTTAGTGAATTCATCTAATATTTAATGGCTTCTAACCACTAGTCGACTAGGGTGCTGGGGTTGCAGGAATGAATGCAATCCTGTTCCCTTAGTACTTGTATTCTCAGGAGGGACTCAGGCCATAAACCCGATAAATAAGTTAATGTAGTGGGAGTCTCAGAGTAAGTGCTAAGGAGAAGAAAGCATCAATCATACAAGCTTGCTAAGGGTGACAGGAAGGGGAATAGCTTCTGAAGTCAGAGTAATGAAGGAAGCGCTCTCAAGAAGGGGACAGCTGCCACCAGACAGGAATGAGGGCAGGCCAGAAGGTCAGAGGGGAGCGTGTGCCCAGCGAGGCGGCAGTGCGCCACGAAGGGGCCAAAACCGCAGAGAACAACGCTGTCCACGGGGCAAGCAAAGGGGCCAGAAGGAGATGATGTAAGAGAGCTGCAGTGTCCGTAGAGCATCCAATGCAAGACTTTTGAGACAAGTTGATGTAAGAAGAATGACGTGACTTGTGTTTTAAGGGGCTCACTTAGGCAGCACTACTGTGAATACAGTAAATGGGAACAGGAGCAGAGGCAGGGAGATTTGTTTAATCTAGGTGGGGTTCTACTAGGTGGTCATGGTGAAAGTGCTGACAAGCCTGCAGATTCCGAACACAGATGGGCAAGGCTTCTTGACATGGACGACCTGGACATGCAGTAAGAAAGAAAGGGAAGAGTGGAGGATTCTAGCGTTTTAACCTGAACAGCATCTGGAAGGATGGAATTGTCATGCACTGATGGGAAGGACTACAGGAACAACATTTGGGTCGGGGGTAGGGGTCTGAGGACGAGGAGTGGGGAGGGAGGATCAGGAGCTCAAATCTGCACATTTTCAGTTTGGGATGTTAAACATTCATGTATTGATATCAGTAGTTTGTTGGATTGATCTGTCTAGAACTCATAGAGCAAAGCTGGGCTGAGGAAATCTGGTAAGGAGACCAAAGAGTGTAGATAGAAATAGGTGAGAATCCAGGATCTAGTGGAATGTTGGAAGCCAAATAAACAGTGTTGCATGGAGGAGAAATTGTACCTAATACTGTTAAGTCACACAAATGAAGACTAGGAATTGATTATTAGCGATGTGGGAGTTCACTGCCACCCTTGACAGGCTCAGTTTCGGTGAGGTGCAAAAAAGAGAAGTCTTTTTACAGAAGATTCAGGAAAGAATAGGAAGACGTTAGAGACAATGGTTTTCAAGGAGTTTTGCTATCAAGAGGGAAGATGATTGTGCAGGGGTAGGAGGTTAGGGGTCACTTGGTGTTTTCTTATGATGCAAGTAGAGCAATGATCAAGTAGAGAAGGAGCATCTTCATCTGAGCATGAAGGAAAGAGAAGACAACCACTGGAGCAATGGCTTTGAACAGACTGGGGGACAGATTGTAAATCTTAGGGTACCTCACCTGGGAGCTTGGAAAGTCAACCTCAAACAGAGAGAAGGTGTGGACCACTGGTAATTAGAAGGCAGACAGTGCTGGGGTCCATGGATAGAAACACACAGAAAATATTGTACGTGTGGAAGCTTTTGCCAATGTTTCATTTTCTGGAAATGTTAAATTTCTGAAAAAAGTTAGTCTTGTACACTATTTAAAGTGTTTTAATAGTAATTCTTTTGGGGAAGGAAGTTATTGGCATAAATGATTATAAGACATTCAGGAAATGCCAAGGATTTTAGAGTGAATTTTTTAAAAAAAATTTCATTTTTATGGGTAAAGATGTTCAAGCATCTTTCCAGTTAGGCAATCCAGACAACATCCCACAAAGTGATGATAACTCACAGATAAAGACTGTTCTTTAATTTGGTTATAAAGGTCAGTTCCATAGAAAAAACATTGTTTTCTACAGAACTTTAAGTGAATATACAAAGTTGCACATAACATTTATATAACTGTGTCTCCCTTGGATTATTTTACTTCATATTTTTGCTAACGAAAATCAAATGATACACATGACACAATTAAAAACCCCATTACCATCATCTGCTGGTTCGGCTCTCTCTTCAGAGATAACAGTTCTAATAGCATTCGTGTATTTTCTGATCAATTCGAGTGTTTTTATTTGATATGCACAATTTCAACTATTATACCTGTAGAAACAAGAGTTGTCTTGGATATGTGTCTTAGAAAAATAAAATGAGATGTTATCTTATGTGTTGTTTTTCAGCTTAATTTGTTACATTGAAACTATGTCTTGGATGTCTCCCTTTTCTTGAATATCACTTAGATTTTCCTCAAAATTTCTTGTTGCCTCATCAGCAAGCCTCATGATGCCCTCCTGGTGCACCTGTTCAATCGTTGTCTGGGTGGAGGTGGAGGTGGAAGCAAGAGGTGGCGTACTCCTTGTGGGGACTCATTACTAATCTAACGGCTGATGCTGAAATGCTTGCAAGGTGATGTGTTGCTTTCACTCTCACCCCAGGTGAAAGAAAGTTCCAGTTTCCTCCTTGCTTTACTGACATGTAATATCATTACTTTACATTTTGCCAGGAAGATGGCAAGAAGCAGTATTTCAACATTGTATTGACACGCAGGTCTCACTTCACTATTACTGAGACTGAGCATCATGACGTTATTCTCCCTTCTGAACTCCCATTGCTCATGTTATTGCTTTTGATTGAAATTTTGGTGATCATCAAAGACTAGAAGAGCTTCTGAGTCTGCAATTTCAAGTCTACAAACAAGCCTTTTCCTTCTATCTTGACAGTTGCTTTCCCATTCCCACCAGCTTCATTGAAGTATAATTGACATACAACACTGTGAGTTTACGGTGAGCAATGTGCTGATTTTATGTACGTATATTTTATGAAATAACTATTGTGATCATTTCATTAACACATCTATCCTATTACACACTTATCAAATGTGTGGTGAGAATTTTTGAGATTTACTTATGATGATCCCAGCAGGACATGTTCATCAGGATGGAATAGTTCCCAACTCAGAGTTGTTCATGGCTTATGCCTGCTTGAATTGAGTTTTCTAACTTGTTATTGTAATAACCCTATAGGATACATTGTGCTTTAGCAATACCAGATCCAAGGCAGCCATCCACTGTGTTAACAGTGAGAATATTTCCTAGCTCTCACTGTCAAAAATTATTCTACCAATTCTCCTTAGACTCCATCAGAAATTTAAAAAATATAAATGATAATATAAACGATATTAAATGTGCACCTTTTATTTCTAAAATCATCCCTAAAACTGAAATTTTAAGTGGCTACTCAATGCTAAAAAAAAAATATCAGAAAGTAAGCTAAAAATTAAGAACGATAGAAAAACTTGTTGAAGGATCATTACTGCAATGACCCATAACTGTGGCTATCTTATATGCAGCACCATTAGCGTTGAACATTTGTGTTATTCTAGTATGCATTGTGGTTTGAGTTTACCAATTACTACCTTAATTATCAGCTTCATGTTGGCAATGGGATTTTGACAAGACATTTATTAATTTCTTGCCTAGATTTGAATCCATAGTCAAAATCTCATCTCAGTATCGAAGGGTTGGTAAGACTCACATTATCATTATTGTGGCCGAGACATCATTCTTCTATCAGGCTGTGCTGAGCAATCTCATTGAAAATTAATGTTTTCAAAGTAGTATAACTATATTGTTGGGGAGAGAGAGGAGATCTATTTGGAGCAGTTATAATTACATGTTGCCATAGTGACAGTGGACAGACAGAGGAGACTTCTCAGGCGCTTATTACTTTCCAGGAAAATTCCCAACCGATATGATAATTATCAGTGTCTGCTATCTTCCCTGGGCTAACGGAGAACCTGACACATTATCAGTTCACATATTTTGATTGCACAGCACTTAATCCATTTATTTGCAGTAGTCATCTCAGAAACAATCAACAAATCTGAGTAAAGGCAGCAAAATTAGAACTAAGTCATCCATTGGGATATGACATTTACCTCCAATCCCACAGTATCTGGGAGAGAAAGACAGAAAGCGTAGGGCCTCTGAAAGCTCTTACTTGATTTATTCAGATTTTAAAAGTACCGTGTGACAGCTGTCTGTTATACACACACACACACACACACACACACATCACTTTAATTCCAGCACAACTCTGCGAGAACTACTCACATATGAAACAAGGAGCATGAATCCAGATCCATTTGAGTTGAGTAAAGGACGTCAGAGTCAAGGAACACAGATGAGTATTTCCCACAAAGATAACTTATGGTGATTTCTCAACTTAGAAAAAGAACTATGAGAGACTTCTTTAGAGTCGATTTTCAGCTCTGCCACTTGCTGGGAGACCTTAGGCAAATTTCAGTTCTTTCATCTTTGAAATGCTCTAATTTATTGATTTATCCAGAAAAATCCATATCCCAGGAAATAGGAATGACTGAATCAGAACTAAGTAAACTTTGGGGTGATAGGCATGTTCTGTACTTTAGTTGTGAGGGTCATACAGAAGGGCATGTTTGTTAAAACATCTGCTGTACATTTAAAGGTTATATAGTTTACTCTCTGTAAATGTGTAAAAGATATAAAAAGAAAGACTTACTCTTCTGAGTCACATTATACTCATGAGACAACTGGGACTTAAGAGGAAAAGGGTGGTTTGCCTGAGTTCATCACAGGAACTGGGAAACCTATGTTATCCAGTGAGAATTACAATTTTTGAAAAGTAGTAAGATTTTCACCATAAGCTAGTCTTTTGAACCTGTAACATTAGAATAAAGCAAAACAGAATGAAAAATATTTTCCCAAATTCTGTTCTGTTAGAGGCTCATTTACATATTATATAGGTAACTGGCAATGAGTTTCTGCTTTTTTTCTGAGGAAAAACAGAGAGGAGGCTGTCCAGCAGGGGACACCATGATGAGGTCACTTAATTATCTGCTATGGAGAGAATCCCAATAGCATTTTTCCTTAGAAAGGTGAAACATTTCATATAACAGCATTCACAGTCTGTGAAGTGGTTCTAGAACATTCCCTACACAGCATCCTTTAAAAAACACAAAATCTGATTCAGTAGATCTGAAGTGTGCTTTGCTAATTTGCAGTTTTTCAGATTCCCAGCTGATGGTGACATTTCAGGCCTTTGAACCATACATTGAGTGACAAAGATGAAGATTTCAGAGCTGATCTCAAACCTGAAATTTTCCCAAGGTCTCAAATTCAAATGACAGACTAAATCCAGGACTCATAATTATGTGACTTTGCAGTATTCTTTCCACTCATGTAAGAGACAAAATAAGAAGGCACATTAATAAAAATCTGTAGAAGCAAGGAGGGAATTTGCAACCATTTGTTAAATTGTTTGTTTAAAAAGATCTCAGTGTGACCAATTAGTTCCCTTTCTATATCTGAATAGTCCAATCACTAAAAGAACAAAAAGTTGCCATATAACTTGTTAACTGGAGCATTTGAATATCCTTTACTGCATTCTATCTTTGGAAGTGAGTATAGCATAAAAACTTTTTGGTGTTCATATATTTGGTGGACATAAGGTTGGAAGACTGTAATATTATGAACAAATACATAGTTTGTAGTGGAGTTTGTGCAAGATTTCTGCTCTGCAACAGGACATCATTTTTCAGCAACCCAAAACATTTGTGTCTTTAGTATAATTTTCCTATGCTTAGGACTACTGTAAACAGTAAACGATACAGTAGATGGTTATTAGGGGACTCTTGATACAATATATTAGGCACTATTAGAGAGGTTGAAGAGATAATAATGAGTAAGTGGGAAGTTATTACTTTTAGGGAACTTTTACTTTAGTCTACAGCTGATATCTTACTTTCTAAATTTTCTTCTTAGTTATCACCCACTCTGTTCTTAAATCACTTCCTATTTGAAAGACAGTGTGTCTTTCATTCACTGTATTTTTAGCATGTTCCTGATGAAATGTAATAGACATCATGTTTACAAATAATACTTTTGAGTTAAAGGACCTGGATGAAGATGACTTCATTGACTTTTTTTATTTCTCTATTTTATTATAACTTTTAATTTTTATTTTAGTGTATAGACTGTTCAGATTTAGCAAGAGAGAGACCTAACTGGAAAAAAAATATTGACTGAAAACCCAGCTGAATTGTATTTGCTAGTAGGTGTAAACAAACATATAGTATATGCTTAACAAATCAGAGCAATATGAATTTGAAAATAAACTTCAATTTCCTTCAAGCAAAAGACATTTGAGGCTAATAGGGTAATTATGTTGCTTGAGGAAGGGAAATATTTCCTTCAACTGACTTATTGATTTTTTGCCTTTTAACAACAACAACAAAAAATCATGTTGGTCTAATTACAAAGAAGGGTTAAAAAGCTAATAACTTCAAGCTTGGTTGTCTGTAATGGAAGAGAATGATGAATGACCTAACAGAATCATGCATCTACGAACCTTTAACCAGAAATTGAAATACCATGCTGATAATGGAAGACCTTGACCAATTTTTCTTTTTATATGTAAGTGATGTCAAAATTTTCTGCTAAATGGTATTGTAATTGGACCCACAGTGTAGTGATCACTTACAGCGATATCTTGAAAGAGCATTTGTTTTTCTTCCAGATTAATTTTTTTTAAACAAAATTCCTGTTGTGTTGATATGCTCATCAGTGAAGTACTCTGTCACAAACTTGTCCTAAAACTAATTTCTTTAATTGGTTTAAGGGTCCTGATGGGACCCTTAATCAGTGAATCAACATTAGGAATTCTGGGATGTCACTAGGTACCCACATAAATCCCTCTCCTAAACCCCATCAGTGCGGGAATTAAAGGAGCTTTCTAGCTGGCAATATATAAACTGGCAGTGAGACTTGCACATAAAATCTTTGGGGAAGGATTTGTGGCATAGGTATCATTTTTGGAACATGAAACCAGAGCAAGTAGGCGGAAACTGTTAGTGTCCCCATTCTTTACTGTATTTCCTGGTCCAGTTGTAGTCTCAATTGGCTGCCACACTCAGAATCAGATTTCTTCCCTGGGGCAGAAAGAGTTGTGATATTTGGTTGAGCTGAGGGAGCTTGTGGGGGTCGTTGGAGCCCAGGGTTAGGAGAGCTTGTCAACACCAGAGATTCCAGTTGCAGCATTGGGACTGGAGCAGTGTCCACAACCCTTTGTGAACGTGTGTTCCAGTAGCAAATGGTCAGAGACGGGAGAAGGCTGCACTGCGCAGCCTGAGCTGCCCCTGGGAATCAGAAGCAGGGCTAAGTGAGTTTGAGATTTAAAACATTTTGTTTGAGGAAGAGAGTTTTGTTTCTATTATGTTATTCCTGTTCAGAGGAAAATAAAAATCCTCTGCAATTCCTTCTCTCTAGAGGTAATGACTGTTAACTCCCAGGTGCACATTCTCTTAGAAGTGTTTTCTTTCTTGCTCACTCGCTCACTTTGTCCCTTTCTAGTCACTCTGCTCCATTTTTAAAACGAAAGCTTCATCATGAGCTTTCCATATCATTATTTATTCCTCCATAAAATAATTTTTAGTGACTGTTTAAACATTAAGTGTAAGACTTCACTATCATTGGAAGTAAAGGTCATGGCGAAAATATTTTTATCCTTTATATTTTTGGTGGACAAAATTTATGCCCAAATACCCTTAAATCTTGGATTTGATTGCTACTTTCCCATTTTGGGAGGTGTACACCAGCAGTCACCTTGCATTTCCTAGGTCTTGTTTTACTCGTCTCCTAGCCTTTCCCAGACCTACTGGCCACTTGAGAACTAGCCGGTGCTTTAACCAGAGAACTAAAATTAAGACAGTTTCTGTATTTATGGGAACTGAGAGGGGTGGGTGGAACTTGTGGGGTGGGAATTTGGAACCATGGTCTATGATCTCTAGAGAAGAGATCATATTAGAACAAGAAAAATAGTAGAATAAGGAAAAATAACCATTCTTTTTTTAAAAACTTTTTAAACATTTATTTACTTATTCATACAAAACCTCATACAAGTCAGAGGTTCGGGGTGGTGAGAGACTTCACCAAAGACAGAGTGGGGAGCAGAACAGGCAGATCCATGAAGTACACTGCTGAGGGAAGCAGTGGGTGGTTCAGGAAAGGTCTGCCATGCCATGTGGATCGTCTTGGGGATGGGGAGCTAACTCCCACTAAGGTGGCTGCGGCCAGCTTGCAGTGCTGCGTCCTAACCTGTCGCGCCACCAGGGAGGGCCTGAAAAATAACCATTCTTAATGATCATTGTTTGGACTGAATTGTGGCTAAATGACCTTTGATGTAGAAGACATGAACACGCTTACTCAACATGTTAATCCCTCCTGTTCCCTCTGTTAACTTATCTTCAATATATCTTCCTTTTGAGATAGAAGGGGTAAATATTAGAATATGTCTGTATTGAGTAGATGGCATTTCTTTTATTTTATATCAAGGAATCTAAAATAAAAGAATAAAAGAATGTCAGGCTAGGTGAATTATCATATTTCTTTCAGCTGCATTTGGCAAACTTCTTTCACAATTTCCAGCTAAGATTTTTTTTAGTTAATGCTAATAGTCTTCATTCACTTGCAGAAGACTACATATTAGCAGGGAAAGCTTGAATCAGACATTCCTAACTAAAAACTAAATTCTGTCCAGAATGGAAGCTTTTTTTTTTTTTAAAGATTTATTTATTTATTCATACAGAACTGGGGTATACAGGCCAGAGATGTGGAGGGTGAGAGGATTCACCAAGGACAGAGTGGGGAGCAGAACAGGCAGATCGATGAAGGACACTGCTGAGGGGAGCAGCAGGCGGGTCAGGAGAGGTCTGCCATGCCATGTGGATCTCCTCTGGGGCAAGCGGGGATTGAACTCATGCAGAAGTGGCTTATGCTTCTTAGTGCAGTGCTTTAACCCGCTGCGCCACCAGGGAGGGCCCCAGAATGGAAGCTTTTGCCCAGTGGTGATTTCCTAGAAGTGTTTTCTCCTATTCTTTGCATTTTTTTGTGTGATTTGCTGGGATACCTTTCTATATTTCACTACATTTTTATCCTCATAACAGGTCCTGATAGTTGGAAACAAGGAAAAGTTATCTGGGACCCTCCCCACAATCCCTCTGGTGGTCAAGCTAACAAAGCCATCTTCACAGGCTCCATTCTATATGAAGGAAATTGCTGTCTGAAGGTAAAAGTCAATATTTTCACATAAGAAAAGTATTTATCAACAGGTGGTTAGAATGTAGATCGTATCCTTCACTGCTTTCCTTGAGCACTAGCATATCCTTAGACCAGGATATGCAGGATAATTTAGAACTAGAAGCCACTCTTATCAATAATAATTATATATTATTGCCAGTGATTCACTGTTTCTATCTATATAAACCGAATTCAAGCTTGTGTTTACTGGAACAGTTCTCATGGAGTAAAATCTGTTGGCTGTTTCTCAGGTTTGAATCCTCACTTGCATTATCTATTAAACTCTTTGGCAACTGTTGAGATTTTACTTTTTTAGTTCACATATTAAAAGTCCACAGTAGAGCCATCTCTGCCTACCTAATTTTCAAATCCAGCTTTAGAAACTATGATAAGGAATATGGATTTTTAGACATTCTTCCTGGGGCAGGAATGAGTTCTGTGCTGACAACTATTGTAAATCCTCCTTGATGTTTCTTCCTCTCTCTGAATATCAATACCTGGAGGTATTGACTCCTTCAGCCACACACCTCTCTGCCCTCCAGGGCCCCTCATTGCTCTGCCATGTCCCCCATTTATTTCTGCCTTTCTTAGTACCATTTTCATTTTTCAGTCTGCTGCCTGCTATGGCAGGCTTTCCTTAGGTCAGCATCTTTCTCACCAGAACTCTGGTGAAAAAAAAAGATGTGTACTTTCTTTCGTGTATGGGAAGAAACGGTAGGAAAGACATTTAAGGAACTTGCCCAACATCTGACAACTCGGAAGGAGCAGATCTGGGTTTGATCAGGGTCTTTCTGACTTGAATGACTGTGTCGTTCCTTCTAATCGTTTTCCGTTGTAATGCTGTCATCTGTGGGTGAGCCTACTTATGTCAGGGTTTATTGTCAGATTTTGTACACTTTTAATCAACATTATTTGAGCAGAATGTTACTTGGAAACAGAATTGAGAAGTCCAAATGTGCCTGGAGGAGATTAAAATGGATTGGAAAAACTTGTTAACTGGGGTTGTTTATATAAAAACGAACAAAAATACCTCAGGTTATAAGGTTGGAGGCAGCAAAATTAAATGGGCATCTAAGTAACAGTCTTGTAAATATTTTTGTGATTAAAATATTCTTCCTCATCCACAGGCCTTTAGTACCCTGATGGGCCTCTAAGGGATGTCACTACTGCTCAATAGCTCAGCATCCACAGGTGTCACTACCTCAAGGCCTTAGCTTTTGTTTTGCCCCTACTGAGTGAGCAAAAGAGAATTAGCAATATTTGCTAGTTATTATTGCTGTTGTTAGTCAGTGAGCTCTACCTGGCCGACTCCACAGTTCTATTACACAGGCCTCTTTATGGCCTCATGGGAAATTTGTACCCTCTTGTTTCCTTAGTTTGTTCCTGCCAAAAACACTGCCCAGGATCCACATCTCACCCCACTAGCCAGTAGTTCTCTATTTTGGATGCCTGTTGGTACCAACTAAGGCACTTTCATAAAGTATGGTTGTCTAGTTCCCACTGCTGGGCAATTAAATCAGAACCCCTGATGGTGGGGAAAAGGCTATTGTTCAACCACTGGGCTACATGACTATTCTGTTAAGCTAAGTGGCTAAAGTCCCAGTGGGATGTGATCTGAGGGCAGACAAGTCAGGAGATTACTGTAGAGTTTGCATTTTATAGTTTGAGTTAGCAATTTAGCAACTACTTATGCTATTCTTACTTAAAATGGGAAGTACACTTAACACATGTGGCTGTAGGTGAGTGCGGTTTGGCTGGTCCTTGGCTCGGGTCTACTAGATATAGGTGCATCAGGTAAACTGCACTGTCAGGTAAACCAGGTTGGGGCATGATTCAGATCTGATTCACATAAGCCTCATCATCCACCAATGTCTACTAATGTCCCTTTGGAATAAATAATTAGATGGCCCAGCCCAGTACTGGTGGGGTGGGAACATGCGTTCTGTCTGCAGGATAAGAAGATATATTTGCTGACAAAAATAGAGTCTCACAAGAAGAAATTGGCAGGAGATGAGGGTGATAGTTCTAGACATAGAAGAGCTGAAACAATTTGGTAATTTCTTTGGTAAGTAAAGAGTGCAAGGACTAGAGCATTTGCTGATTAATGGGTATATTGATTTGATTTGAAGTTGGCCTATCAGAGGAAGGGACAGAAAGAAGAGCACATGACGATTCAAGGTTCAAATTATCATGACAAGTGATAGCCAGGCGATCCCTTTAAAGGGATAAAAATAGCGCCATACTTTGGGTTTACATTCTCAGTTGTTTATATACACCACAAAATATCTACAATAAGAAACTTGTATGTGGTTTATATTTTATTGACTTGTCAATTCAATACAATTAAATACAGCATTAATTACAGTTTCTAAATAACCTTGGGCATCCTATAGCAGGATTATTAGCTTGGAATTTGTACAGTGGCCAAAGAATACCTGCTGGCTGGGATTAAACCTACTGTTAACAGTAACAGAAATAATAGCTAATATTTGTGGAATGTTAAATGAGTGCCAAGCACAGCTGAGTACTTTACATGGTTAATTTCATTCTCAAGAAATCCTGTAAAGTAGGTACAAATGGCATCTCCATTCTACAGGTAGCAACACTGAGGCTTAGTGAGCTGAATTAACTGAAGTTTTATAATTTACGGTTGATTTTGCTGTGAGCTCTACTCAGGGCGTCTGGCACTGTAGGGTGTGGTGTCGCCATCATACTTTCTTGCTTGCCCACCTGAATGACTGTGCCATGTCAAATGCTAGCACTTTACCCAGGAAAGTCTCCTGCTCTGCCCTGTGACAAAAGACTGTAATGGACCCTCTATTATGGCACAATCTGGTGTTACCTTGAGATGCTACTGTGTTTACTTTGGATAGACCGCCTCTCTTCAAGTGCTTAATAACTTCCTGAAAATTGCAGTGTATTCCAAAAGCTGCCATCAATCAGGATTCCTTCCTCAAGCCTAAATGACACACTCTCTCTGCACCCCAATCCTTAGGAGACACCCTCTGTTGTTCCAACTGCCTTGCAGTTGCTATTGATTATTTCTAACTTTCCAGAGGGAGCTGGCAACCAAATGAAGGCTGGGATTTCCCAAACAATTGTTATTAGAACCACATTTATTGTACATGGAGTGACTTCTAGGACCCTGAACAGTAAAAAGAAAAAATAGCTTATTTTGCTAACATGAACAGAATTATCTTCAGGGAACAGGCAGATTCAGCCAAAAACATGCATTTGTGAATGTCCTGTTTACTCTTAGGCATTGTGGCTTCATATAGAAGCACAGTCCATGGAGTAGAATTTCCAGGGTTTCTTTTAAGAGGGTTAGAGTTGGATTGGTTCTCTCTCTCTCTCTCTCTCTCTCTCTCTCTCTCTCTCTCTCTCTCTGTGTGTGTGTGTGTGTGTGTGTGTGTGAAAGAGAGGAGAGAGATTGCCTTTGTACTAAAGGAAGGCTTTTAAATATGGAATTTTATTTAATGAATTTGAATGTGAAAAAGAAATTAAAGACCTGACTTGAAAAAAGCCTGGAACAAAATACTGTCCATTTTTCAGTGAAAGGGAATGAATGGAGTGGGGTGAGGGCGAAATGATTAGAGAGACCAGAAAAGAGAATTTGTTAGACTAGAAGAGGCAGTTACCTTATGGTACTTAGTAATTTGTGGTCTGAAGCAAGATATCCCTAAGCAAAGATAGCCTTGTTGTAGTATCCCACAGTGATAAGAAAAGAACACATTTTTACCAAACTAAATGATTGTGATTCATGAGGGTTGGGGTGTTCTCCACAGTCTACTTTTTCTTCTTGCTGTTATCAGCTGGCACCCAATTTTCTAGTTACCTTTCAGACTCCAGTAGGGGTCGCCAGCTGAGAACCTAGGCAAGTCCCAAATTCAATTTTTAGCACCATGAGATTGCATAATAGCTCCCTGCATTTCTTGGATGTTCTACTTGAATTTTTAACTTCTTGACCTGCGTAGCTTGACAATTCAGCAAATGTCTTTGGGGGAGACCAATTAAGTTCCATTCCTCTAAATTATCCTGCTAGGATAGTGGCTCTTCTAAAGTGCACTGTCTTGCAGGACCCAATTCCAGTTTCTCTACCAGATTTGTGATTGCCAAAGTCTTGCTGATTTTTCTCTTTCTGCAGCATTTATTTGCTTGTGTTCTTGGCCTTTTGCTCCTGCTTCTTAAATCAGATGTCTCCAAAAAGAAGAGGAACAAGCATAATATCAGCTCCCACCATGGGGTTTTAAGTCCTCTTCTTTGGTTTTCCTTTGAGACATGGCTGCTTGTCAAGATCTAGATCATCTTCATGAAGATGTACTTTGTTGTTGTGTGATGTCTCTAATCTTTGATGGGATCATTACATTTGCACCTGCCATTTCATCATAGGTAGATGCAGAAGTCCTGGTTTATTTTAGTGTGGGGTTATCATCTTTTGAGAACTTTCTAAGTGATTTTTCAATGAAGTCCAAGTTGGAGTTTTTTGGTTTTATCTTATTACTGAGTCCGGTTTTAGTACATTATATTTTCTTTTAGATTAAAAAAATATTTATTTATGCAAAAAAGAACTAGGGTACAGGCCAGCGATGCAGGGAGTGAGAAATTCACTAGAGACAGAGTGGGGAGCAGAACATGCAGATCAACTGAAATATACTGCTGATGGGAGCAGTGGGCAAGACAAAAGAGGTCTGCTGTGTTGTGTGAGTCAGCTCCTTGGCTGGGGATCGAACTCCATGCTGCAGTGGCTGTGAACAGCTTCATAGTGCTGTGCTTTAACTAAATCCTTGTGCCCCCAGTGCATTATATTCTCATAAAAAATTACCTTGCATGGACTTTCCAATTAATATGCATAGTGAAATAAACTTATAATTCTTTTACTTTTTATCTACAGTCATTTCCCTTTTATTTTTAGTGTTTTTATTTGTTTCTTCTTTTGTAGCTTAGTAGTCAGATTTTTTTCTTCTTCAAATGTAGCTCTTTGATTCAATTATTTTCGATACTGTTTCCAGTTATTTTCTAATTTTAGCTTTATTAATTCTTCTGCCTTATGCCTTATTTTCCATTGTTATGCACTAAATGGTAATTAATATCTTTTATTATTTCTTATTAGTTAATATAAGTAATACAGGCTATGGATTTTTCTCTGAACTCGAATGTAGCCATATCTCATAAGTATGATATGTAGTAGTTTTGTTACTAAATTTGAGATTTTGATTATTTAGCACTTATTGATTTTTCTGGTGGGTTTTCATTAGGGATTTCGTTGAAAGATGTTTGTTTTTCCTCTCTGTTGTTTAGTTTCGTCCATTCGTGACTTACAGATCTTTGGAGATGAATGTTCTTTTTTTGCAAAAAGGAACACATTTCTCTGAAAGGAAGGCATGTGGCTTACAGAACTTTTGAGTCTGAGATTTTGCTTTATTTCCCATCAAATGATTTGCCACTGTAGTCCTTCAACTTCTTTCTTCTTATCAAACCTACCCATGTGCTTTAAATTTTTACTTTTGGTTGATGACATGCTAAATAACACTTTTACTATATCAACTTCCATGGAGAACATGACATTGAGATAAGAAAAGGCAAAGAGGAACTGTCTGAAAATGAAAGCAAAGGAAAATAGCCTTTCAAATGACTTTGAATCTTGTAAGAGGATGAAATATTTGCAGCTATAATGTGCTCTGAGGTACAGTCACAGCTGACATTGGAGTGATGGGCACTTTTGGTGGGTGCCTGTTGATTTCAGCTGACACTTTTCAATTGGGACAATAATACATCACTTGCTTTCCAAAGCATATTTGGTCAGAACCATGGTCAGTGCTACCATAACAGGGAGCCAGAGAACAGAGTCCTTGGAAACAGAAATCATCTTTAAAAAAAAAAAAAAAAAAAAAAACTGTACACTTAGATAGCCTATTTGTCATTTGACTAATTCCTGAGGAAATCAAACAAGACAATCACTCAATTTACTCTTTAATTTACTCATCAAGACTCTCAGGAAGAAGCTGAAGTGGATCACGGGGTCTAAAGGGAACAGGAAACCACAGTGCAAAGAAAGCAAAGTGAGTTTACTCCTCAGGAAGGCTTCATTTGCTGTTATGTAAAAAATGAATCCTGTGCAAATTTAAGATAGACGTAAGATCTTCGTGACATGAGGTTAATTTCAAGAATTTCAGGGACACTAAAAAGCTACTTTATTTTAATTTCTTGGTGGGCCAGTCCACAGGAAGTTAGGTAACACATGTAAAGAAGTTAAGAAACATACATGGCTAGAAAAAAGATAGGAAGATGGACAGGGATAATTAAATCTCTGTGTTTGGACATTTGAAAATTGGAATGATTTTACTTGGCCATAAAAGTACTTGCTCACTTATATTTTTTTAGGAAGAAATTAGGGTGGGATGAGTGAAAATATTAGGGAACTGGGAACTATATTGAATGCTTGGTTATTTCACTACATTATTATCTGATGTAATAAAGTTTGGATTCTTGGCAAAGGGGGCTCTGAATTATGGCCACAATAGAGTCATTGCGGGGTAACACCTAAAGAAAAGAGGGAGAAAATAGAAGAGAGAACAGATTTAGTCAAGGGTTAACCCAATGGGGATCCAACTCCATGGTAAAGATCATCCTTAAGAATCTTGTTTTGGGTAGAAATAGCCAGGGGCTAACTGTTAAATGCTCCTATAGACAACCATAGCTTAGTTTGGGACCAGAAAATTTAGAGCCCGCCCCCCTCCCCCCACATATTAAAATGAGACAGGTTCTACTTTGAAATGAATGGCCAGAACTCTCAGAAATAGTTCAGTGGAAAAGCAGGCTCAGATTCAAGCTTTCTGACCCCAGCGCCAGTGCTCTTTAATGTTCAGCATCCTACTTCTTTCTGCAAGCTGCTAGGAAACTCAGCTAGCACAGTGCAGTGTTTGGCACACAGCAGGTGCTAGATAAATGCACACTAGTGAATGTTAATTGACTCATTTGCTGCATCCCTGAAGACTGTATTATCTGTACACACCAGACAGAGAGATGTTAGTCCTGCTTTAATTAGCAAGTCATGATGATCCTAAGTGCTTTTGAGAAAGGGAGCAATTTAAACCCAGATTTGAAATGATCAGAACCACTGTTCTGTTTACACACAGGATGCCAGGCTCTCCCTGGTGAATATCATAGGAGCATTTAACAGCCAAAGTGTGGTGCACAGAGCTAGCCCCTGCAATGACAGCTAGAACAGAGTTTACAGCTCTTTCTTGTGAGGATGCCACCTGCCATTTAGCCCAGACAGCAGGCCTCTTTCTCAGTTCTGAGACTCTTTGGCACACTCTCTCCCTGACTGACTGCTCCACAACCATGAAGTGGGAGAGCCAGACCAATTTATTTTCCACTTAAAATGCAAAGTGTTCAATATACATCCATTGAGTCACCAAATATATTCTTTAACTCTCACAAACAAAAAGCAAAATGTGTATTTACTGACAGGTTTCTTGACTTATGGACCCATGTTAAGGGCTCAAAATTTAGTGCCAAAGGAAAAGCTATACAAAACCAGCACAACCCAATGTCCGTCGACAGGGGAATGGATAAAGAAAGAAATGGTGGTGCATCCGTACTCAGTGATATGAGAGAGCAAACAACTTACTGTAGCAATAATGGCCCTCAAAGCACACTGTGCAAAAGAGGCCAGGCCTACACAGAACAGTACAATTATATAAAGCTCCATTCTAAGCAAAGCAAGGATTTGTGGAGAAAAACAACAGAAAGAGGTTGCCTCTAGTGGGAAGGCTGTCTGGAAAAGGGCCTGGGGAACTTTCTGGCATGATAGAATTGTATATATAGGATCTGTGAATTTTGCTGCATGTTTATTGTATCTAAAGAAATCAATCTTTTTTCAGTGAAGTATTTCAAAAATCACTTCCCCCTGCCCGTTTTTGCAAAGAAACTTAGAATCATCTATTTCAGTTGAAGTTATACTATTTTATTCTGGAGTAAAATCCTGGTTTGTTGATTAACTTTATGATTAGATAAGAGCTCATTTGGAGTTATTATTAGCATCAAATCAAATGTAATACATAATAGAGCTTTGCAAATCATAAAGCACTACAAAATTATATATTATTACTACTATTTAAATATGGAAACTTCGATTTGCATTTTTACTTTTAAGGATACCAGTTATGACAAGCTAAATAGGAACACTATGCTTCCCCAGTGAGTTTGACTGACTTCATGTAAAAATTGTGACTTGTTTACATTTGACTGTGTGTATTTCCCAGTCTTCTCCCATACTTCAGTGCATTTTCAGCAATATGCAGCAATCATCCATTGGAAAACACTGTTATCTCTCCATTCATATTATATTTTATACACATCAGATTCTTTGTGTTGGACAGCATGATTGAAAGAACATGGTAGCCCCTTTAAATTACCATCAAGCCTTGTTCTATTTAAAATACCTTGAGTTTTCTTTTCTTTTTGTTTTTTACTGACTCAGCTCATTTACTTTCTTATTCACCCCCCACCCCATGCAATTATTTTCCAGTGGCTGCATTTACTGAATGAATTTTACTTTAGTGTCATTAAAAAAGAAGTACACGATAAATAGAATTTGTTACCATCTGCTTGTAACTTAGTTATGATGTGTCTGTGCCTTTTTCTAGATGATAAAAACTTGGAAATGCCAAGTGCACACTGAAAGCAATATTGCAGTAATTTAATGCACAGGTGTCTAAGGAACTGCTGGCAAGATGGACAAGAGGATTTGTCTCAGTGTAACTGCCTTAAGCTTTAAGAAATTAAAGAATTCCAATGAGAAGACATTCCCCATATCTCAGGCTTTTCATTTGTAATCCATGTGAAGTATCTCAGAGTATATTTAGTGCACGTTATTTATCAAATGCTTCTAGGAATTTTAAAATTAATTGAAGAGAACAGATTTTAGTAACGCCCATGTAAGCTTAACAACTCTCTTCATAAGAAGAAATAAAACTCTAAATCCAAGTGCGGCAAAGACAAGGCTGACAAATTGGTGTGAAGATGAGTGGTGGGTTGACATAGTGCTTTCAGGTGTGAATCCTGGAATGTACCAGAACTCTAGATAGATTCGTACTCTCCGATTTCATTGAAATGCTACCTCATAAGCATCAGTTTCTGAATCAGAGTGCTTTGTAGTAGCTATTTTAGTTTTTGATTGCCATGAAACAAATCATCCTAAAACTTAGTGACTTGAAAGCACTCACTTATTACATTTTTACATGATACTGTGGGATAATTACGTGGTTCTTTTGCTTCACATGGTATCAGCTTAGGTGATAGGAAGGAATAGAAGTACCTGGAATTTGTCTCTGGAACTCAAAGTTGTTGAGTTGTTGACTGGGGGTCTCTGGTTCTTCACATGGTGTGTGATGTGCCACCTGAGTTCCAGGAAGGCACATTCCAAGAAGTAGGAGATTGAAGCTTTCAGGTTGGGGAAGGCCTAGGGGTAGAATTGGCACAGTGCCATTTCTTCTGTATTCAACTGATTGATTGTAAAGGTAAAATAAAGTTAGAAGATTTTACACAGACTTTAGTTCAGATAAAGCCTTTATTCGGTTGTTACTGAATTGTGTGTACTCTTATAATGTAGGCATAGGAGTCAGCATTAGGTCATCTAAGATTAAGGTGGGGGAGATCGAAAAGTATAGAAGCATCGTAACAGTAGGTCTCTGAAGGTTATCTAGTTAAACTCCCTCATTTCAGAATTATAGAAAATGAGACTCAAACAGTAGCTTGACGTTCAAGTTCACAGAGTTTATGTAACACTGAGTTCGATAACTAATTTCTTACCTAGTCCGTAGTTATTTCTAGCGGGCAAATTTCTTCCCTCCTCTGGGATTTTAGTTCCTCCACTTATAGGTTGGGATGAATAATCATGCTTTCCTTGAAGTAAGGATTCAGTCAGTGATAAAATGTAACATGTCATTACAATGCAGTACATTTTTAATAACTGCTCGATATTAGTGCTACAACATTCTTCTCTCTCTTCTATTACAATTTTTATCATGACTCTTTTTCCATGCTGTTTTACATAGGCTTGAGCACATGTTACTTGGATTGATGTTTGGCATTAACTGATGTTGAAATTAGTTTTGCTTCACTTACACTATATGGTGCACACAAGGTCTGACAAGTCATAGTTAAGAGTGTTTATTTTCTGCAGCAATATGAGGGAGGCCTGTAGCTTTAAATACTATCCATGTCCAAACAACATTTATGTTATAATCCCATTTGTAATTAAATATCCAACTGTCTGTTCAATATTATCCTTCGGATGTCTGAGAGTCATTTTTAGAATGGCCAAAACTGAACTCCTGATTGAAGTTTCTGTAGCTTTCCCCTTTTCAGTTGATAACAACACTATCTTTCCATTGCAGACTATAAGGTGAGAAGAGGCCAACAACCTTGATGCTGTCCTGAGCCCTGTTTTTTCTTTTGTTCTGTGTCTAATTTTTAAAATTTTTTTTAAAAGAAACTACTGGTTCTACCTCCAGATTATACACAGAATCTGAATAGTTCTCACCATCTGCATGGATTCCACCCTAGCCTTTATACTCCACTCTCTCCAGGATTTCTGTCATCCTTTGCCAACTGTTTCCTATTTTCTATCCTGGCTGCCTAAAATTTATTCTTGCCACAATAAGTAAAAAAGAACGCTTTTAAAAACACAGATTAGATATTTTGAGGTTTCCAATCACAACCCTGAAATAATTATCCCAAGTGAAATCTAAAGCTCTATCAGTCCACAAAGCTCTACAGGTCCACAAAGAGAGATCTCCTTCTCTCTCCTCTGCATTCTCCCCTAACACCTGCCCTTGTTGCTTTCTCCTTTCCAGCCACATCGGCCTCCCGGCTGTTCAGCAAATACTCAGACAGACTTCACTCTTGGTGCCTTTGCCTACCTGTTCTCTTCATATGGGACATTGTTCCATCAAATATCCACTTTGGTAACTCCCTGTCTTTTTTTGAGTCTTTGCTTACCTCTCATTTTGCTAAAGCCAAACCTGTCTCAGTCATCTTCTTAAATAAGACATCCTATTCCTACCACTCCTCCCCCACCATATCCTTTTTCTGCTCTATTTTTTTTCTTGTCGGGCATATCATAACCTGCCAATCAGTTTATTATACAGATTTATTATGTTTATTTTTTCTCTAGCCTCTCCCAACCTGAATGTGAACTCAGTGAAGTCAAGGTATTTAACCAATATATTCTAGCACCAAGAGTGACTAGGAGGTAATAATTGCTTAATATTTATTTGCTCCTAAATGAACTATTTCTGTTGCTAAACTAAAAAATTGCCAAGGAATCAAAAAAGCTGCCTCTAGGCCTGTATGTCTCTGCAACTAATCCACTTAAATGGCTTTCATTCAATCAAGCCCTAGTGACTCCCAGGTTCCAGAGTGCCTCTGTGTCTGTGCCTGTCTGTCTCTCTCTCAAACACACACACACACTCACACACCAATAGATAATTCCACATAGTTGCCCAAAGAAACATGAAATTCAACAAGGTCTTTTATCTACCCATTTCCTTTTTCTTCCTGTGTGCATTATTTCAGAGGATGACATTGTTATCTGCTGATTCATCTAATTTAGAAGCCATTAGGCATTATATAAGTAATCAGATTGAGGCCTCATAGTTATGAGAATCTAAGTGGACACAAACAGCATAGCACTGTTTACCAGTTTTGTTTTGGTCAAAAGCAGGCAGAGATTTGAATGTAACCATGACTGGGCAAATGAGCTAAAGTTGTATGCAAAAGTTTGATTTTTACTGGTAGAGGGTTCCATTGGATTTCAGTAAAGAAGAAACCAAGGGCATAGGAAGTAGGTTATCAGGCTGTGGGAAAGGGTAGAATAACTAGATTGGAAGTTGAAATGAGCAAAAATGAATAATTGTTAGAATCAAGACCCCAGAAGGAGTGAGTTGAAAACAGAAAAGATTGAAATTTTTATTTTGGAGGTGGTCTAGTTATTGATAGAAAGAGATAGGCTAAAAAATATAGAAGTGAGAGAAATAAGTAGCAAGAAAGATAAAGTTGGAGGTAAGGAGCAGATAAGACAATGAATATGTTTTCTGTGTTGTTTTAATGTTATCGCAGAGACAAACACATTTGTGGGGAGAAAGATGGTAAGTTAGGTGCCTCTTTCTAGTGAATATGAGTCACTGGGACTCAGTGAATAACTTCAGATGTCCTTAAACCAGTAAATCACCTTGAGCTCAAATCTAGTCATTTCCCCAAATCTATTGACTTTTGCCTAATATAGCTGTAAAATCCATTCATTTTTCTGCATTTCCTATACTATTCCTTAGTTCATATTCATGTAATTTCAAACAGGTTATTTCAACAACCTCTTAATAGGTCTTCTAAGCCTCTGAAACCCTAAGCAGATTTCTAAAGTGTGAAATAATTGAATGAAATAAGTGACGTTTGTCTCAGGATCAGTAGGTGATTATATAATATAATGAATACTATCGATTGCCTGCCCAGCATCCATTGCCAACTTCTTCCTTTTGAACACCAAATATTAATAAAAATTTTTTTGTTTAGGTATTGATACACCATTCCTTTTTGTAATCAAATGCCTAACTAAGGGGAAAGTCGAAACTACACCCTGATTCAGACAATTTCAGATTAATTTTGGCCAATATTTCTCAAAAGGGGCTCCTTGACATTTTGGGTGGCATATTTGCTCGTGTGCAGGACTGTCCATTTATTTCTGGACATTTTGCCGTCTTCAGATTT
Source organism: Condylura cristata (assembly GCF_000260355.1). Classification (NCBI taxonomy): domain Eukaryota; kingdom Metazoa; phylum Chordata; class Mammalia; order Eulipotyphla; family Talpidae; genus Condylura; species Condylura cristata. Next base: position 2,631,439 of record NW_004567134.1, on the reverse strand, counting down.
CATACAATATATCAAGACTCACGCAGGGACAGCCAGCATAGTGTTGCTGTCCTATGTGTGAAGCAGCATTGTGAAGGTTCAGAGTAGGCATGTGATCTAGTTGTATATTAACACAGAAAATTCTATTGAGGAGCATCTAGGAGTTTCTTCATATGCAAGGCAAGGCTCTTTCTTCTGGGTCATGTCATACTTGCTTTGACCCCCTTTCAGCTACCTTGCTACCTACCTGAAAATGAAACTGTCCCCCAAGCTCTGTGAACTGGAGGAAGAGCAAAACCCTGGGACATTGACTTTCTCCATCTGATAACTCTAGGCCCATAGTACCTTGGGATTCCTTTCTATGTTAGAGAATAAATTTTTAGCATGAAAGCCAGTTTGAGTTGAAGCTGGTTTTTTTTGGGTGGGGGTTGTTTGTTTTTGGCTGCTTAAAGCGCTCTGTGTAATCTATATAGTATACTTGGTCCACAGACTCACTGGAAGAAAAGGAATTTTTCAACCAGATAGCTTCTTGTTTTTGAGAAGAAAATCTAAATCGATATTATAAGGCATTTCTTTCTCTTGAATTCATTCAGAGAATTGATTCAGGAGCAGAGAAAAATAATTTGAAAAAAATAACATGCAGCCCTGTTGGCTCAACCAAATATATATTGATTTCTTTGCTAGAGAGAAGGAGAAATAAGCTCCTATCTCCTGCAGTTAAGTGGTTGGATAGTTCCTATGCTACTTCTAGATTGATCCATTATCCTTATTATCCCTCATCTACTTTTTTTTTCTTTTAATGGAAGACCACTGCTTTTTGGGGGTAGTTGGACTAAAGGATTAACCTCAACTTTTTTAGGGGACATACTCAGTGGAATAAGTTGAAAGGCTCTTTTGGCTACCCTAGGAAGGAAACTATCCAGAGAAAGAATTCTCTGCATCAATAAGCAGAAGAAAAGAAGCACTAAGTACTCTTTATGACCAATTTCAGTTTAGCTTCATCTTTGAATCACTGAATCACAGATGGGGACAAACTGTACAACAGAAGTCAGAAAGAAAGGTAAGAAGAGGAAGTTGGCTGAAAATAAAGGACTTTGCAAGGTTGGGTCTTTTTTCTCTGTATAATTCAAGGTGTAACTTACTTGAAAGCACTGATTATAAGGCTGATCTGTTGTTTCAGAACTTATGCAGGAATAGGAGCTGAGTCCTTTGATGTATTTCTTTTGGATCAGCCTTCATTTAGTAGATCACACTGGAAGAGGGGTTCAGTTCTTCAGCTCTTGATTCTGTCCGTTAAAAAGGATAGGAAATTGGGCTGTACATTTCTTCCTGGAACATGGAGAGGAGAGAAAAATCTGCATTCCTTTGAAGACTGTTTGGATATTCATCATGCACACCTGAAATGCATTCACTCTGATTTACCAGCACTTAGACAATTGAAATTGGTGAAAGGAGAGGTGGAGGAAGAGGAAAGAACTGTCTGTGATGGTAGGAGTGAGGGCTCAGTGGGCTGCTGAGCTGTCGGAAAGTGTCCTCCAAGACTCATGACCTCAGTCGCTCTCCCTCTGTCCCCTTATACAAAGACTTCCTAGTGAGACGCCTTTTAAACAGTGCTGTCTCCCTGTCTCTAGCAAGTTCCATGAGTACCAGGAACAAACATACACTCATCCACTACTGTGGTTTCATGGGCCTATAGCTGTTCTCAGCTTGTTTTATTATTTCTCTGAATAGGAATAAGAAGTTCTCGGTGTTGCTTTTTGCAAAACGATGTATCTTCTTCCATTCTTTAAAGGGTTAAATCAACACTGCCTGTTGTCCTTGCAAGAACCTTCAGTGAGCCTTTCTCCGCTTCCCCCTCCTCTCCTTGCTATTGTTATAGGGAAGCCCAGAGTGGACTGGGCCACCTGTCTGTGGGGCCTCAACTGCGCTCACACTTCAGTTATTCTGCAGGTACACGCAAAAGAGTCAATAATGGATTTATTTACAAAAGGGGAAAGGAATGGGAAACAACCCAGGCAAAGAGAGCAGGATACAAAGTAACTGGAATACCTTACGGCTAGGCTGAGGCTAGGCTGACTGAACACACCAAGTCACGTGGTCCAGAGAGCCATTTCCTGAGCAAGAGAGAGCGAGAGATGCAATCGTACCCTATTTATCCCCCAAATGTCCCAGAATTCCTGCTAGCTCTGCCCTTGGGTCCTTGCAGTTCTCTCCCTGGTACTGCTGGGAGTTGTAGTTTCTAATCACTGGAGAAGGGATAGTGTCCAGAAAGCTGGAGTAGAGGGTGGAGTCCATAAGACTCTGCAGAGTTCCTTTAGGACATTCTTCCCCTTAACACTATGATAGGAAGCAGCACACTTCTCACTAGAGAAACAACATTGGAGGTCCTAGTGATAGTCTTTTAAGAAGGGGTTTTACATGCAAAGTAAATTTCATGATCTAGATTTTGAATCCAGAGATAGTTACAAAAGAGAGTAATAGAACAGAATTCCCTGGCAGAGCAGGGCCAGCAACAGCCTGCCACTCCCTGCTTCTACAGATGTGTCCAGCCCTGGGCTGCAGTCACTGCTGTGCTTGCTCGGTTGGGTCTGTTGCTACTCGTGGCCTGTGAGCCCGGCTGCCTGACTTACTCGCTTCCTGTCTGGTTATTGAATTTGACTCTTGGTACTGTTGTGTTCATTTACTTCTCTAACATAATGTTCTCCATCTTTCAGTTTATATCTTATGATCCATCCAAGTTGAATAGCCTTACGATCCTCTGAATCCATGCTCAGAGGAAATCCACTCCTAGTTTTCTGTAATATGAAGAAATCTTATGTCAACTGTTCTCAGCTGGGAATGATTTTAGCCATGGGGGATATTCTGCAATGTCAAGAGATATTTTTAGTTGTTAAGTGGAGGGGGTGCTACTGGCATCTAGTCGGGGACAAGCAGCCACCACAACAAAGTGATCCAATCTTAAATTTCAATTGTGCTGAGGTTGAGAAACCCAGTTTTAAAGGCAGACAGCACTGTGCTCTGGCTTGTTTCTTTACCAGCCGTGTGATCTTGTGCCAAACGTTTAAACTCTATGAGCCACAGTTTCCACGCCTGTGAAATAGGAATGGTGATTGTTGTTAGAATCAAATGAAAATATATACAAAGTGCAGGTCTTAGAGAGCCGGAGTGCAGTAAGTATGGCTCCATTCTTTCTTTGGCTGTACTTCTTGATTTTTCTCCTGTTATAAAGAAGAATTTGAATTCATTTTTAACTCTCTTGTCTCCAGAATCTTTCTTCCTATGTTAATTTGACCATTCTTTGCAACTCAGTTTCACTTTCTCAAAAATCCACAGAAACCTATTTTTGTTAAGTTCCGATGAGCCACCAAACTGTACCACATAGTACATAGCTTAGTTTTTAATATCACTATCAATTTTATTTGTGTATATCTCCTTCTTAAAGCCAAATTTCCATGAAAACAGAGCTCATATCTTGTGATATAATAGAACCTTTTCCTCTAGAGGCTTTTTCCTGTAGAAACGCTGCACTTCTTAAATTCTGCCATGCCTATATGCAGCACACACAAACACATAATCTTGCTGCTGCACAACTGGTGTTTTGCTCATTTTGGTTCTTTGCCCTTGGATATAGTTCCTTCTCTTTTGTGCTCAGCTCCTCCCTTCTCATTTCTATGAAAAAGCTCTATAACCATCCCCACTATAGACTGAACTACTTTAATGCATCTGGTACTGAAATGATTTCTTCTATGGTACTGAAATGAATTATTTCAGAATCTGCCTTCTCCTCTAGACTGTGATGCCAGAGAAGGCAGCGGACACGTTAGTCAGCTCTGAATTCCCAATTAACATCGAGAAAGTCAGAGTTTGTTGAGTAGAACAAGATATGTAATGAAAACCAGAGGCAACATAATTAACATATTCTATCATTCATATTATTAATTATTTAAGATACCTTCATTTCAGTGAAAAAATCAGTCTTATTGTTGGGGGTTTTATTTTTTACAATGTCCTTCATTTGAGGATATATGCCCAGTTTGAAGCTAGTGTTCTAAAGAATATTTTCCATTCATTGAGGGAAAAGCTTTTCCTTAAGGAAACAAATAGATCTTACTTCAGTGTTTTCCTACCATATGTAAAATTTCTCACTAATTAAAAATGTGCACCCCTATGTTTATTGCAGTATTATTTAAAATATCAAAACATGAAAACAACCTAAGAGTCCACTGATGGAAGAATAGATAAAGAAAATGTACACACAAATATATTTAAGTAGGTGTATATTATTTTTAGTTTAGTTTGGGTAGATATTATTGAGCAATTGTTGTATTTATGTGGATGTGTGCTTACTTAGTTTTGTTTCTCTATACTGCACATATGAGTGAGATCATCCTATATTTGTCTTCCTCCTTCTGACTATGTCACTCAGCAGAATTCCCTCCAGTTCCATCCATGTTGTCACAATGGCAAAATTTTATAGAGAGAGCTGAGCAGCATTCTGTTGGGTACCTCCTACATCTTCTATATCCATTCATTTGTCTCTGAGAACTTAGGTTGTTTCCATTCTAGGCTACTAGAAGTAGTGTTACAGTGAACATAGAAGCACATATATTCCTTTATATTAGTAGTTTGGCATTTTTCAGAAACCTATGAGTGGAGTTGCCGGATCATAACATTTATTTTTAATAATTTGAGAAATCTCCACATAGTTTTCCATAGGGGCTGGACCATTCAACCTTCCCACCAATGGTCCTTGAGGGTTCATTTTCTTCCACATCTTCACCATTTGTTGTGTCTGATCTTTTTGATATGGGTCATTCTTGGTGGTGGTAGATGTTACCTCATTGTATTTTTGATTTGCATTTCTCTGATAAAACATGCTGATGAACTTTTTTTCATGTGTCTGTTTGCCATCTGTTGTCTTGTTTGAGGAAATGTATATTTAGTTCCTCTGCCCATTTTTTAATTGGGTTTTTTTCTTTTTTTGTGTTGTAGGACTTCATTGTGGATTTTGATATTAACCCCTTATTGGATGTTGCAAATAGTTTCTACCATTTGGTGGCCTGTCTTTTCATTTTACTGAAAATATCTTTCATTGTATAGAAGTTTTTTTAGCCTTAATAACCCCATTTGTCTATTTTAGCTTTTGTTTCCCTTCTCACTGTAGTTGAGTCTCCAAAGACATCCCCGAAGCCAATGTTAAGGTGTATTTTGTCTGTGTTTTCACCTATGTGCTATATGATTTTAGGTCTTACAGTCAAGTCTTCAATCCATTTTGAGTTAATTTTGTGTATGCTATGAGACAGTGGTCTGGTTTCTCTCTTTTCACCTGTAGACATTCAGTTTTCTCAACACCATTTGTTGAAGAGATTTTCCTAGCTCCATTGTATGCTATTTTCTCCTTTATGTTAAATGAACTGTACATGTAAGTGTGGATTTATTTCTGGACTTTCAGTGGAGTAGATTATTTTAAGCAGAATAAGAATTATTTATCTTCTCCATATTTGCTGTGAAGGATGTATGTGATTTTGATGCATGAATGTGCTCCGTGGGAGAGCATGAATTATTAAGTGTCCTGCCTGGAACCAAACCCCAGGGACCTGTAATACAAAAATGAGGCTTTCAAGGACTGTTTTCCTGGGGCTGCATATATGGTGGTTCAAGAATGAAGGAGAGGAAGATTGAGGTCACCATTTTTAAACCTTCCAAGTATAAGCCCCAGTGCTCACCACCATTCCCATTAACTGGTGAAGACTATACATAAACTTTGAAATGACAGAAACCTAATATAAAAGAAAAAATGAGCAAAATATGTAGGCAAATGGGAAAATTGAACTTTCTCTAATTAAATTTCAGGGGCTTAATGTTATCTTGAAACAGAATGGAACTACATATCCAAGATTTGAAATTAAGGCTTACATTTTCTTCTGTGCATCTATCCAAATATTTTTAAAGATCACCCTTATTAATTCCCCATGTTCCTTCTTCTTATAACCTTTGAGAGTGCCTAACCAGATATCACAGTGATCCATTGGTAATTAGAAGTGAGATCTATTGGGATAATTTAAAAGAATTACTGACCTTGATTGTAAAGTTTAATATGGTCAGAAATGTCTGAAGGTGTATCCTACTTTGGGTGTCATGCAAAGCTAATTAATTTGGGAGAGAGCGAAAGCAGATGCCCCTTCCTTTCCCATGCCACCCTCAGCTTCTGTTACCACACCAGGGTCTATATGGTTGAAGGAAGAGGTTGCAGTGATGTGCATAAACTGGGCCCACACGTGTCCCTTGAAGATGAATTTGGAATGTTCCATTTCTGACCTTCTAACAGTGACTCTTGGGCAGTGCCTGAACAACTGGAAAATTGATAATGCTCCCAGACCTAGGGTACTGTCACCCTTCATGACCTTGAAGGAAAGGAGAGAGATTCTGTACTCCTCTGTTAGCTATTCTGCACAGTATATGGATCTGCTAATGTGATTGTTAAACTTGCATATTCAGGGGGTCACATTCTACCACTGAAATCACATCAGATCTCAAATTTGCACTCAGCCTCAAAGACCTAGTTCTAGGACAGAGGAAGTGGTATTTTAGTTTTTCAAGGTTGTTGTTCTGTTTTTTCTTCCTTTTGCCACCCCTGCTTCAGAGGAATCAGAGACTGAGTCCCAACTTTAAGCCTTAGGAACCCTGCAAAGCTGCATTCACTTCTGGAAACAGAGAGACAAGGAGCTGAGGTATCACCTCAGTTTCGGGAACTCACTGGAAAAGCCACCCATTCCTCAGGAAGGACAGGTTCTTTACTGACTGTCTACTTTAAGGTCAATCCTGGAGCTGAAACCCAAGCTTGAGAAATGAATCATGACATAGAAGGAGCTGGAATGTGGTACTGTAGGTTCAAGAGTGACCTGTTTCCAAGTTTGCCTATCCTCTTTCTCAGGAGGGCTTTTTGAAGAGTGAAGAAGTGTTGATGACCACAGGTGTATGATTTCCTGCACCTGAGCCCCAGAGCTAGGGCCCTCAATAGGCATGGGCTGAAGGAGAAGGCATCAGAGCCCTGGCTCGCCATTCTTTGGAAGGAATTTGCCAGAAGTGAAGCAAAACATATCACAAAACACTCTAGGCTGTTGTGTACTTGCTCAGTCATTAAGAAATTGGTGTTATTGTTCTAGTATTTATCATTCCATTGGCAGAATCAGGAAAGTGAGGAAGTGTGACTAACAAGAGTAATAAACAAATTCTGATAGCAAAGTGGAGAGGGTTTGTTCCAGTTGAACTGTTATGAATCCTCAGTCCCTTGAAGTGAGATGGCAATAATACTTTGTCAATTTTGTGATGCCATAGGCAGTCTGAGTTCTAGAGGTTTTTCTAAGTTCTGGTAGCCAGACTAATTCCTGTCTTCATGTTTCCCCCCTAACTACTGAGTTGGTACCATTTCTGGTAACACCAACACTTGAAGATGTAAACATGAATAGAATAAGCCCTGTGCTCTAGATATGTCGACAGTCCATTTGGGGGAAGAAGAAAAAACATATACATACAGTAAGTAGAATATAAGTAGGATTCAATGGTTGTAAGATGGATGGTAGAGAAAAAAATGTGTTGTCAAGGTTCTCAGGAATGGGTAGCTTTGTGCGCTGGGGTAGAGAGAGGAGAGCTGATATACAGAGAGGGGACAAGAGTGGATACATTTCAATTCATGTGTGTGAGTGGGAGCTTAAACTGATGTAGCCACTTAGAAGAGCAGTTTGGGAAAGTCTACTAAAATTACCACTGGGCCTAATTTTCTGTGCAGGCCACTCTTCTAGAGACTGCTGTGGGAGATATTTAGATGCTCACATAAGGAGGCATGTCTGAAGAGACTGTAAAAGAGACTAACTGTGGCAATGGATGGAGCAGTGAAAACTGGACACAACCCAAGGGGGTAAGCTCACATGTAGCCACATGCCAGAGCCTGTGGAGGCATGAGAACCCTGGATATTAGAAACATGGAAAAACACCCAAGACATAGTGCCAGATAAACAAAGCTTCATGCCATATGACCTCATGTATGTTTCTAAAACATTCAATAATGTGCACCCCTATGAAAAATCTGTAGAAAAATAAGAGACACTCCAAATATTTGTCAGTGGATCGTTTTAGGTAGGTAGCAAGGAAGAAGCATGTGGTTAAATGGGCTATAAACCTGATCTGTGTATGTACTTCAGTTACTCATACAATTACATTTTTATAAAACAATTTCAGGGAGGAAGTCAAACTGGTGAAGAAGAAGCCGGGAAGAGTGCAGGGAGCAGCAGAGTCCCTGAGAGACCGTGCAGATACTCACCCAGTTCTGAACTGACCCAAACTCCTGCTGCTCGTCCTTCTAGCCTGACTCCTCAGTATACTATCTCTAAAGAAGAAATGATTGGGTTATTCCTCTGCTCAAAATGGTCTAGTTCTGAGGTCCAGGGGGCTCCAGAATCAGTTTCTCCCCTCAGTTCTTAAGTCCCATCCCTTTCCTGCATCTTCAACTCCAGCTGAACTGAACCCCTTGCCATTTGGGGCAGTCATGTCACTATCTACACCTTCATTGTTTTGCCGGTGTTATTGGAATGCTCCTTTTCATTTTAGCCTCATCGTCCTCAAGGCTGTCCTCAAAACCATGTGGTGGTTTCCCTGAGACCATCATCTCCTCCATGAATTTCCACGCCTTTCACCTGTATTGCAGTTTGTGCATACTTCTATCATCAACCTCACTCTCTTGCACTTTCTTTTCATGCCTGTCTTTCTTTGAGAGTTTAGTTTTTTTAGGAGTAGAGCTACATTTGGCAGAAGTCCATTGTTTCACCTCCTTTTTCATTCAACCAACAATTGCAAGTCTGCCCATTCCAGGCAATGTCCTGGAGACTGGGGATTAAGCAATTGCAGATGTCACCTTTCCCATTCTGAAGAATCTTATAGTCTTGATGTAAAGGGAGAAAGGGCTGGGAGGTAGGAAATCAAGAGGCTGTAATACCTTGAGCATGTCACAAGAGGACAATAGTGGAAACATTTGGTTTGCTTTGGTCGCCCACTTCTGTTCTTCAGAAAGTCTGAAGTGTCAGACTTTCTTTTGAGGAATTATCTCCCCCAGTGATGCCTCACTTACCCCAGCTCAGCAAAGAAAGGTGACCCAAGAACAGGGACACCCTCTTAATTCCAGTATTAATCATCTTAAGTAGAGAAACATGAAGACCAACATTTGATTGTTTGCCAGGCAGCAGCAGCCCCACGACCATACAGCCCAGTAATTCCTGCAAGTGTCCCATTGCCTCTGTGTCCAACTCTAGTCTCCTGCCTTCTTCCACCTGGTGAGGTAGCACATGTATGTGTGTCACCTGAGATCTACATCTCTGATTTCCTAGGTGGGTAGTAGCTAATGCCACAGTGACGTCAGGGGTCCCTTGCATGACTAATGACACTTGGATTACATATAGAAAATCATTGGTGACTTCCTTTCTAATATGCAATTCCGGTTTGGGGGTTAGTCAAAGATTGATTACAGGGGAGCAGACTGTCAATGGGTTTTGTGGGTGACAGCTGTTCTTCCTTACCTTACTGTTCTTCTTTTTTTTTAATAATGCTATTTGCATTCTTGAAGGCTTGGAAAATAAAGAGATAAAGAATTTCAAGGAATTTACTTTTCCTTAGACAGATTGGACCTATTGTTCATGGTTGAAGGCCAAGGATGTATGTGTCAGCTTTCTATCAATTGGACCAACCTGGGGCCAGCAGGCTCACTCTGTAAACCCTTCTTGGGTGCCAAAGATCTCTAGAATTTGTCTTTCCTGAGCAAGAACTTTTAATTTTAATCAGCTAGTTTATTTACTTTGACTTGTTTTTAAAATGTGTATTATTAATGTGGCTTTAGATGCCACTTGAATTCAACTAGGTATAAATCTGGGTCCCTGACTGACATCAGGGTGTCCCCACTAACTACTTTTGACATGGACAGGTCTTGAATGAGCTATCAACTTCTAGTTAGCTAAGTTGGAGGTGATCCAGTGTAGTTACTAATGTTGTTTTTGATAATTATTATTCATGGATTCTTTACTATTAAGATTTAATAGTGCTCTCTTTCATAGCACTCACCAAAATCAATAATAATTCTTTTAATTAGTTCACTTCCTCAGAAGAACTGAAGCTATGTATAAAGCTTCATTTCATTTTGTTTATCATTGTTTTTAGAGTTCCCAACACAGAATATGGCTAATATTTGTAGATTAAGTTTTTGCACTACTGTTACTTGATTATTCTGCTTTATGTTATTACTGTTCTAGACTATGAGATGAATGTTATTCAGGTGTACATGCAGAAGACCTAGTGTCGTGATTGGAAGAGGGCAGAAACTCAACACCTAATATTAAATGAATGAAGAACTAAAATTGCATTTGTCCCTTTCATCCCTTTAATTGGAAACATTCTTGATGATAGAGAGTGGGGTTTATCTTTGTATCCATGGGACCTAAGGTGCCCAGTAAACATTTGCTGAATTTATTCTGGTAAAATTGAGAGGAGGGATTTGTGACTTAATTACAGGATTGTTATGAGCTGAGTTCATTTCTGCTCATCCTTCTATTTTCTATCTGACTTGGTTTATTTCTAGTCTCTATTGTGGAACCTGGCATGAGAGTCTATCAACAGGAAGGCAAGAGGGATTAACTCAGTAGCTGTGGAGTTATTGTTCCCTGTAACGCCCAACACCAGCCCTTCCTAATTCCTACTTAGGCCCCACAACTGCATCATGGTAGGTGGGAGAAGTAAATCATAGTCCTGCTTCCTCACCTGCTGCTCATTTGTCCTAATCAGTGAAAATGAGTATTCAAAACAGAGTAGAAGGGGAAAATAAATTATATTAGGAAAGAGGCAGCCTTAGGGGTTCCTGGAAGAAGGGACTGGCTTTAACTGGGAGCGGTGGTGCAGGAATGATCTGTTTATGTAAACAGGAGTCCTGAACCTTTTTAAACACGAGCTCCTTTAGCCTGTTGTGCAGAAGACTGCTAATCCTGCATGCAGGCTGGAGAGGAAGGAAGAAGCCTGACTTTGAAAGGAGGGGTTGCCCTTTCAGTATCCAGGCCATTTCCTCTGATTGCTTTTCCTATGAAATGGTGCCTCCATTATCAATGATTAGCACCTGGCTAATGCTCCCCTATCAAAATATTACCCAGGAGCAATCAGCTGTGTCCACCAGAGTGAGGAGCAGACATAGCAAAAATAAGCTGCCTGTTAGTCTTCCACTTGTAAAAACTAATTAACTCTCTCCTCACTCTCACCCCTTGGCCTGGCACCTTCAACACATGGGTTTCCTAAACAACACTAGGACTTGCCTTTCATTCCAATTCTGCAAGGCTCACAGTGAATGCCCCTTACTACCCAGTGACTTTGAGAAGCACTGAACTTCTCTGGGTGTTGACTCTGCCCACAATGTGGTGGAATAGAGAGGCTGGAATCACCCTCTCTCCTGAAAACATCTATCAACCTCTCTGCATCTTAATTGTAAATATATTATACTTGCCTAAAGGTTTTGGCCTTGGCTTGATCTTTTAATGTCTTTTCCTGTCTCATAGATTGTCACATGATGAAACTGCTGTAAATCATCAGTGTCTAGAGTAGTGTGGGTGTAATGGAAGTGAACCTGTGGCATCTCACAGCTGACTCTGCCTCCTTTTGGGTTTTCCTCAGACCTTAGTTACATACAGATGTAAACAAACATCAGATCAGAACCACAAGCAGGTTGTTAAAAACTGGAAAATATGTGTGAACTCTGGATAAGTCATTGTGCCAGTGCCCTCTAGGTGGATAAAAAGAAACCTGTAGTGCTTAAGTGACAAGTATAGGAACATTCATAATGTTCCTAACAGCCTGCACATGAAAACAACCCAATCAATGGAAGAATGGGGAGAGAAACTGTGGCATACCAATGCAACTGAGCACTATATAGCAATGAAAAGGAACAAAATACTGATACAGGAAACAAATGACAGACATTAGACCATGTGAAAGAAACCAGATATAGAGGAACCCATGCCTGATAGCATTTATGTGATTTTAAGTAATAGGCAGGGGCCTCACTGGGGGTGCAGGGATTAGGTCTCAGGGATATGAAGCTATCTGCAACCACTGCAGCACAAGTTCCATCTCTGGCCAGGGAGCTGACCCACATGACTTCAGCAGACCTGTGTTGCTGTTCCCCTCAGCACTGTATTCTGGCAATCTGTCTGTTTTGCTCCTCACTCTGTCTCTGGTGAGTCCTCTCACCCCCTACAACGCTGACCCATATCCCAGTTCTTATATGCATACATAAGTAAATAATTTTTAAAAGAAATAAATAATAGGCAAAACTAACTGTTAGCAAAGAAGGTACCTGGAGGGTAGGTGGGGTGCATTGTAGATATCAACTTAGTCACATGGTTATGGAAATGTTCTCTGTCTCTGTCTGGTAATGAGTATTTGAGTGTTACTAAATATAAAAAAATCTTTAAGCTATATATTTAAGATTAGTGCACTGACTGTTTTTCATATTTTAATAAAAGTATGTGTCTATATGTATTTACACATACTCATTACTCAGTGATTTGCTGTATGCATATGCATTAGGTATATACATATGTATGTGCATAAATGTAGATTACACATATATGCATATGTAGTTTTCTTTTTTAAAAAAATATTTATTTATTTATTTATTTATTTATGTGTACAAGAGCTGGAGCATAGGCCAGCGAGCCAGGAGGGACGTTGCAGAGGATTGGTGGTGGGAGGAGTGAGAGGATTCACCAGAGACAGAACAGGCAGATCTACTGAAATACACTGCTGAGGGGAACAGCGGCAAGACAGGAGAGTTCTGCTGCTGTGGTTAGTTTCCTGGCTTGGAATCCACTTGTGCTGCAGACAGCTTTATAGTGCTGAGGCTCAAATTATTGTGACTATTTTCCTTTTCGTATCATGGAAAATGTAAAAGAAATAAAAGTTTTCTGCAGTGAACAAATCCTACAGTAGTGTTACCATCAATAAGGAATAGCATTCAGATTGATATTCCTAGTGGCTCCATTATATTTATGGCTACGAGGAGATTATTTCTGAGGAAGGCCAACCCCTACGAATTACTAATCAGCCTCTGACTTGTGATCCTGGAGCTAGAATATGAGTCAAGTAAAATTTATTTTGACAGAACAAATTGTATTTACATCTTTAGTAATGGTCTCCGTGCCTCATTAGTTAGCACAGAAAGGATTGCGGTAAATGATCAAACATTGAAGTTCATTCAGAACCATCTTTTAAAATGAGAAATCCTTGTGGTAAAAGCACGATGAAGCTCATTAATTAGGAGGCAATGGATGCTTCTATTTTTGAATCATATGATTTGATTTATCTTTTGACTCTTAAATATAAGGCAGTGAGAAAATTATTATTATCAGGAGCAATTTATTTGAACCTTTTGAAATGTATATACATCTAGAACTTTCCCATCATCCTCTGCTTGCTAAAGAAGAATAGTGAGAAAGAGAATGAGAATGCATTTTCTCAGAACATTATAGAAATGCTAAGAAAGTAATACAACACATTTTTCTCAATAGTTTCATTTTTTTTTGCCATTCCATTTACCGCAATTCCACGAAGAAATAAATTGCAATCATATTAAGGTTATGGATCAAGAAGATAAAATCATTATTTAAGCTAACTCCTCATGGTTCTTTTGAAAGGAAAAAAAAAACACTTTAGAATGGATAAAATCCAGCTTTTTTATACAAATGGGGAAGCTGACGTCAGATGACTAGTGACTTGCTTAAGGTTACCTTGTAGCCATGTTTGGCCAAGCATCACCCTATCACCCTAGACTTCAGTAGGAATGCAGACATCCTGTCCTCACCCTGCATCTGTGGAATCAGAAGCTTTGGGAGATGCTGCTGGAAGGGCAGCTTGGGATTTAAGAGGGTCAGCTCTAGCCATGTTGCTACAAATGGTGTGCGTTTGTCTTTTTGGATTTCTGAATAGTATTCCATTTTATATATACCACAGCTCCTTGATCCAGTCCTCTATGTTTGGGCATTTTGTGGGGAATACATCTGAGAGGAGAGAGCATACATTGTACAATAATGTAAAAAGTATATATACAAATAAATACTAAAAGGAAAACAGAAGAGGGCATGCTCTACCAGAGCCTAATTTCAAGCCTCCCATCAGATTACATCTGCTAATATCTTCATTGGATCAAAGAATTTGCTTGGCCATGCCCAGACTCAAAACAGGGAAGAACACCTTACTCACCAGAAGGCTGCTGCAAAGGTGTGCACATGTCATTCTGTACCAGGAGAATGAATTATTTGAACCACAGATTCAGTCACCATACTCCTCCTCTATGGTGACCTCTGAATCAGTGCCATATAGTTTATAAAATATCAGGCAGTTAAAAAATCATGCATTGAGTTCCCATCTAATTTTACAAATGGACAATACTGAGGTTTACAGCCTAATGATGCCTCAAGCCCACTCTAGAGACAGGATTCAATTTTCAAGATGTCTCCACCATACTGTAGTAGGTGTGCCTTTAAAACATAAAGGTGCATGTCACTCAAGTTGCATAATAACATTATAAACATATTTTTTAATTTAGTGGGCTGTCTTTATTTTGCGGTGGGTTTGCGCATCTGTTTAGCCTATACTAAGCAGAAGCAGGGAGGCGGTCTGAGTACAGTGCAGGTAGGATGTGAGCCCCTCCGGGACCTGGCCTTGCATGGCAGTGAAACCTGTACACAGCTCTTGCTTCTTAGCATCTTCCTTACTTTTGTCTAATTGGGTAATAGTGATGCCCTCAGAGGGTTATTGTGGGAATTAATTCAACAATTTGAATTCTTTTTCATTAGTTTACCATTCATTAGCCAAGAGTTATGCCTTTCTTTCTTTCTTTCTTTTTTTTGTAAATTATTACTAGGAAATGGAAATCCTATTATTTCAGGAGCATAGCATCCTTGTTGAAGATATAAGTATTCCAAAAAGGCTAATCAATTCTCCATGAAGCATAGGGCAAAGGGTCAGTCTTCTTTGTCTTATCTCCCAGAATTTGCTAAAATGCAAGTGCCTAAGATGGAAGTAGAATTGAAATGACAGTTTTGATGTTAAGTTCCAAGATACAATCATGTGTTTAGTAATTACTCTAATAGACAGAAAAATTCAGAAGGTTTAAATAATTTATTCTGCAGTGGGATGCTTAAAGGCCATTTGGTCAGCAGGGTGCCTATTTGACATGTAGTTGGTATGCTTCCTCCATCTTTTCTTGATGGCCAAATGGCATCATCAGAATCCCTGTGACATGTTTGTCTTATTTAAAGGTTTTATCACCTTGCATTGCCTTTTTAGTTTAAAACTGGCACTTGTCCTGCCATGAAAATGTATCTATCTATTCATTAATCTGTCAAAAGTAGATTGCTTTTGAGAAGCAAATTCCTAATTTGTGAAAGAAGAAAAATGCTTTCAAATTTCTCCATAGTTTCATTCTGTAAAAACTTTGATGAAACATGGTTGTGGTCATAGAATATATAAACACCAACTAAAGGTGGCAACTCAAATGGTCTTGTGATTGAAATACTTTGTGAAAATCATCCTGTTGACAGAAATAGATGTAATGATAGAAATTCCTGTGAATACATTTCCTCAAAATACAAATACATATTTCAGTGTTTTGCAAACAGTCATGCATCCTGGCTGTTCTTAGCATCTGCTACCTTGAATTATGTAATTCAAATATAGTTCTACTTACACCTGGAATTTTCCAGAGATTCTTTTGTTTTCTTTCAATTCAGTAATTAAAACTTCACAAAATCTGAGTTCAGTTATCAAGAGGGTTGTTGAATTGACTTTAGATAATATTTATAACTATATAGACACTCTTCCCCATGTTTTTTGTTAAATTGGAAACTTTGATATATTGAATTTACAGGATTGTTAAGAAATTTACAGAAAGGGGAATATTTGAATCAGTTTTTATTATTGGTACTTTCTGCCCATGCATTCACATCCCATCTATTTCTGATACCTTTCATTGGGCCCAGGGGAAACATCTACCAGAGTGTTGTTCTCTGATCATGGATAACAAAGGAGCTTCTTTAAATTAAAATTTCAATGAAAATTGCACAGATGAGAAGTATAAAGTTAAAGAATTTGTATGTGTGTGTGTGTGTGTGTGTGCAGAAGAACTGGGGTGTAGTCAAGAGATGAGTGTATGGGGAGGCGGTGAGAGGGTTCACCAGAGACAGAGTGGGAAGAAGAACAGGAAGATCTGTTGAAATACACTGCTAAGGGTATCAGTGGGCAAGTTAGGAGAGATCTCCTGTCCCATATGTGGGTCAGCTCCCTGGCTGTGAATCAAACTCAGGCCATGGTGGTGGTCAGGCTATAGTGGTGATAATCGTTAGACCATGCATAGACTACTGCTCACAAAACCTTTTTTGCTATGAGATAGTATATAATAAGATGAATATATTTGGCAATCTATGATATGCCTCTGTTAATATGAAGGAATACATTTTCAATATACTTCTGTATAGTATTTGCTGTAGAATTTTTGTATAAACTCATTATAGTTAAGTATATACCTCTCTCTACATAAATATATAAATATTAGCTCATATAACTTTTTCATAAAACTTTATTTACTTATATATTTACTTGTCCTTTGTGTTTTATTCTTTTATGAATTTTCATGTTTCCATATAAGATTGTTTTCCTTGGATCTAGTGGATAACTGCTAATAAAACACTTTCAGTTTTAGTTTATTGGGGTATCATTGTATTTCATTTTTATATTAAAGGCAATTTCACTTCTTATACAGGTCAAAATTGGCAGTTATTGCCATCAACCTTTTAAAGATTGTGTTCCATTGTCCATTAGTGACCAGCATTTCTGTTGGGAAGTCAGGCAACTATCTTATAAGGTTCCCCTGAAGCTAAAGGATCTTTTATCTATGGCTGCTTTTAAGAACTTTTCATTGTTGTTGTTGGTTTGGTAATTTATTCATGATGTTAATACACTTATCCTACTTACATTTTAAAAACTTAAGTTTGTAGAATAATGTCTTTTATCAGTTTTGAAAAATATTTGGGCTGTCTCTCTGATTACTGTCATTACTTCGCTCTCCTCTCCCTACATGGCTAATGCCTTGTTTATCTGCCTTATTTTTTTATTTATTTATTTTTTACCATATTTCCAATCATGTTTGCTTCACTAATTCACCCTTGCACTTAGAGGCAGGAAGTTCTTGAGGGAGAAAAATAGATTATAGAACTATGGGTTGTCACTCTGCAGTTTTCTTCAGAGTCTTGTCCTGATTGCATTGCTAACTCTCTGAATATCTTCACACACACTTGTTTTCTTACTTCTCTGAGTGAGAGTTTAGGTTGGTTACAAAGTACTTCACCATAACTGGAATAATGAGTGCCATATTCCTTTTAACTCAAGAATTCAATTCAACATATATTTATTGAGCTATAAAACTCTACAATTTGATTATTCTAAGTACATTAAGTTTCTCTCACTGAATTATTCTTTTTCTGGTTGTATAACACCACTATGACTATGTAAGGAAACCAAGAGAAGAGACTAGTCAAGTAATCTTTATTGTCTCTCTTTTTCTACATAAGACAACATGTCACAAAGACATTGGTGGGAGGGTGTTGATAATAAGGTCATGAATTCAAAATGAAGAGATGTTCTCATCTTTGTTATCTCCACTATGATAGAAAAAGACAGGTGATGTTCAATTATAACTCAATTCCATTCCATGTCTTTGTATGTGCGTGTTTTTTGGCTCTGAAATGCAATATCAAATTTTCAGTTAACATATATCTAGTGTTACAAGGAATGTAAACTGGGATTACCAAAAAGAACTATAACATTAGAGGAAAAAAATAAAAATAAAAACTATAATATGGAGCCAAGAACCCAAACAAAATAAATGAAAGAAAACACCTCTACTTCACAGTATACTTTATAATAATAACTTTATCTCATTCATTTTGAAATAATCCACCAACAGGTGAAAGCCATATTCCAAATATAAATATTAGTAACTTAGCTTTCAAAGGTTTAGTCATCAGCATATAAATTCTTTTATTTTAAATACATACAAATTGCACTTCTTTCCAGATTTCATGTAGGAATGTGTTGAAAACAAATATTTCTATGCATTTGTGCAAAATTTCACCTGTGTCAGTGAAGCATTGGGCAAGAGTAAATAGCCTGAGTTTGAAACCTGACTCTAAATGTTTTTTGCTACATATTCTTTACATTCAGTACTTCATTTTCCATCCTTAGTAACATAGATATTTCCCCACTACATTTTCTTCTTCTCCCCACAATCCTACCAGTATAGTCTTAACATATATTGTTAGTCAATTTTTAAAAGATTTATTTATTTATGCATACAGAACTGGGGTACAGGCCAGAGGTGCAGGGGTGGTAAGAGGATTCCCAGACAGAGTGTGGAGCAGAACAGGCCGATTGATGAAGTACACTGCTGAGGGGAGCAGCCGGCAGGTCAGGAGAGGTCTGCCACGTGCCATGTTGATCACCTCTGGGGCAGGTGGGGGTCAAACTCATGCTGAAGTGGCTTTAGCTTCTTGGTGCTGTGCTTTAACCCACTGAGCCGCCAGGGAGGGCCTGTTAGTCATATTTCCTATAATTTTGACTATGAGTTGCTTAACCAGTAGTTAACTGTGACTTGATAGGAAATTTTCTAAGGTTCAATTCTCTAAGCTTCTTCTAAATCTATGCTGTTTTATTATTTTAGGAGTGTGGAGAAATTCAAAATACAGATGATTTTTAAAGTATAAGGAATAATAAAATAAATGTCAGCTGTCCTCTGGTTAAAAGATAAAAAAATAAAATATTGGGACATCTGTTTCTCAAATTTTCCACTGATGAATTCAACAAGTCTGATGTATGTGTGGGGAGGATGGTGAGTGAACCCCCTTGCCCCCCACATCACTCAGGCCTTTGAGGGTGGGATAATCTCTGCAAATCCTCAAGAAGGGAAGCCCATTTGGCGATTTCTAACACAATTCCCTCACTCCATGGATCAGAGATACAATATGAATTCTGCTTATTTATGACGCACACTTCCTTCCCTCAGCATAGGAAATAATCTTAGGAGGTGTTGATGGTCATTCTGGATTCACTATTAGATGGACTTTCTACCTATCACTAGATTTTCATTGATCTTCTCTGGTATTTAGGATCTCCAGGGATTTACAAAAAATTCAGAGCCAATAATCTACAAAAACTCAGTCTATTTCTTTTTTTCCAGAGCCTAGTCACCTTTGAAATGGCTATGGGTCATTTCCATTGGAAAAAGCTTAGGGAAAGCACCCCAGTATACATACATGTTTATACAGATGCTTCTACAAGCAGATAGAATCCCACAGTCTAAGCCTGCCACCCTCCCACACATACAAACACGCAATTAAAGATCTATGGGACTGTGAACTGGTTTAGGCCTGAAAACTTGTGAATCTCCATCATGGTAATTTTAGTTCTATTTCTCCCCAGACAACCAAGATTATTTCCGCTTATATATGTTAAGCAGCATTTTAGTAGATTTTATGGACTGTGTGATCAGTTAGCCATTTCTGTCCATCCATTGAGAGGAGCTATCTCCATGGGTTCACAGCTTTTACTATCTCTTTCCCTGTGTTTGCTGTAAGGGCCATAGTGATCCAGAAAACTCCATACCTTGATAAACTCTGTTGTTCCCTTAACAATTAGGTGCATAGCCATTTGCTTTCTCAGTGCTTGGTTTTCCATCGGTCCTTCAGTACCTGAGCCTACTTGCAAGGAGTTACTTATAGTCCTTAAATATATGAACATCTCAATAACAGAATCCCATCTTGAAGGTTTGATTTTTAAAATCTCACTTTTAGTATCAATTCCAGTACCAAGTCAAGGTCCATCATCACACAGAAAATGTGATCAAAGGGGACAATTTGCATTTGGATTGGGATGTTATCATTGAGTTGAAGTACTTGGAATATAGAATCTCAGCTAACTCCATTTTACCAGTGGTTACCTCATAGTCGCTCATCCAAACCCTTAATTGGTGATCTCCCAATCACCAATTATAGGTCACACGTGCTATGTTCTCATCCGTATCATTCAGACAGGCAATTAGGCCAAACTAGACTCATGTGGCCATGATGGCGTGCACTGTGTTTGTCTCCAAAGTTTGAACTCTCTCAGCTACAGTTCATGCTTCTATTTTGGTTGTACACTGGCATTTACAAACTGCTTTTATTGTCATTTCTTTTATAGAAGGTAAATATTACCTTCAGGTTTTATAGAAAGTAAATGTTATATTTTTCTCAGTTAATCAGCTATTCCAAGCCTGGACTAAAAAAAACAAAACTTTGGTTTTGGTAAGTAATTTTCCACTGCACAAAATATTTTCGGTATTTATAGTTGGTAGTCAATACATATTTCTTTAACTTAATTATACTATATTTCAGTTATGTTTAATGCATTGGAGTTGTTTATGATTAGTAATAATACATTTGGAAAAACTGGAACTTCTTCTTGGGTCCATGATATTCTCTTATAAAACATATTTTGACCCTTTATCTAAAAGATCAAATATAAAATGACAGTTGTTTTTCTATATCTTCAACAAATTATTGGAAAACCAAAGCAAAGTTCTGTGTATAGACATGCATTTGCTGTTACTTAAATTATTTTCCTAATTCAAATTTGAAATTTTTTCCTAGAATAAATTTAGGAGTAGAATAGTAGGAATTGTTGATGCAAAGATGATTTTTTTTATTTTATTGATTACCTTAATATCCAAATGTTTTTCAACTATTGAGTAACAATTGTATGAACCAGAAGAAAGTAATTCTATAACTTGAATTGTTAATGTGACATTATCACAGGACAATAGATTGTGCTTTAGAAAAACTATATGTATCTTTTTCAGAATAAATTCTCAAGAAAACTCCAAAGTCAGCAGCTTCTCAGTAATAAAAACCCAGCAGCCAAAATAACTTAAAAATCTGAGTTGGTGTTCCAGTCTTTTAATGGTTATTATAGCTCAAAGGGTTCTGAGATGATTATCCTTTTATTTTCAGTACAGAAGCTGGGAAAGATAGAATGTGGAACTCTGTACTCTCTTGTGATAAATAACCATAAAATATTGGTTAAATATAGTGGAATGAATAGATTTGGCTGTAGACTGAAAGGCACTGTTCATAATTGAAGATTGTCACTTTTCTGCTGTTGGTAAAGATTTAGCACTTAGATAGCAACAGCATTGTGATAATAATAACTAGATTTATCTGTATGTGTGTGTGTAAGCCTGCTCTACATGGCCTGACAAAAACAAGGGAAAGTTTCTCCCTCTCTTTACTTTCTTTTCTGATAAAGCAGTTTTGGAGATAAACTATCTCCTTGTGCAAGATTTTTTTTCTTTGAACATTTGCATTTGAAAAAGAACTGCATTTATATAACCCAACTTCCATGATTTTTGTAATAGAGAGATGTTGTGATGATCTTAGTGCTGACCAAATCTACAAAACTAATTTATAGCAGAACCTGTTTATTTATTTATTTGCTTTCTTATTTATTTAATTGCTTATTTTTATGCCTGTTTGTTTACTCATT
This sequence comes from Condylura cristata, assembly GCF_000260355.1. NCBI lineage: Eukaryota > Metazoa > Chordata > Mammalia > Eulipotyphla > Talpidae > Condylura > Condylura cristata. The sequence continues at coordinate 2,609,803 of NW_004567134.1, read as the reverse complement.
CATTTCTTCAATCATTTAAGTAGTGCTGTGTTGGGAAGTAATCTAGTCATTCTAGGTTGCCCTGCATAATCCTCGTTCCAAAGAAGTTTGTTCCTTTGTGTTAAGGATAACTACATGCAATGAGTTAAATTTGTTAGTATTTATATTCCACAATAAAAGATGAAAACTCTCTTATTCCCAGTTCTTAGCACAAGAAATCCTGTTTGAGTATTCAAGGCAATAAAATATATTGCAAATGTAATAGATTAGAAGGCAATATAATATAATATATACCATAATATAATTGCAATATATTACAATATTACATCTAATATTCAATATTTTATCTATATAGATAGATGGTACAATACACTATGCTGCCTGTGGGCCTGACGGGGGCTTCCTGAGGAGGTGTGGACTAAGAGTCAGATGACATTGCAGTTGGGTGATGATATCACCAGATTTAGAAGATACCAGAATAAATAGTCAGACAGATATAGCAACATACATCTTTTAGAGATCATAGCACATATAGGACAAGACGGATTCATGGAGTCTGGAGAAAATGACAGGGATCAGGTAACGATGGAATTGCTTGGATTGTTGAAAAGCTGAAGAGCATGGGAACTCACTGGATGCAAATTAATCAGCATTTGCTATGAGTTGCTTTGAGATTGTAATACTGAACTATTTTTGATGGCCTTTCTATGGCACTTGGGCTCAAGTTTCCTCTCTTGCAAAAGTCCTTTTCATGACAGAAAATACAAAACCATAAGCACACTGTCGAATTTGAAACTTCTTGGCAGATTTGTCTGATCTGCCAAAGCAAACTACAAAGTTAAAGTCAACATCAGTGGGGCTGGAAATGTAGACTTTCCATAGGGAATGCCAAGCACGTACAACCACATAATCCTGGTAGAGAGAAGACAAAGAAGTGTGAGTAAGATGCAGTCGACTACTTGGGCTTGTCAATATGCAAATGGCTAATGGCTAACACTTTAAAGGGTGTTGGAAATAACATTAAAAGAAATAAAAGGATTGTAATTCAAACACTTATTCAGATTGTGTCTTAATATGTATGTGTCTTATGAGATTTAAGGTATACATTGATTAATAATTTTGAGTAGCATCATAAAACTATGATGGTGTGGGGAAGGGATTCCATTTCTAAGACTTCAGTTCAGAAATGAATCCTTTTACCAAGGGGAACTTGTTCCCTTACAGCTCTTTAACAGAATATATTGATGGCACAGAGTCAGCAGCCTGGAGAGGTAGAACACTTAGCTTGCAGAAATTAAGGGTATGCAGGCAGAATACAATACTCAAATTAGGGAGAAAGTGCCTTTCTAGGCTCATCAGCAGAGCAGACTGCAGACATGTTGGAAAGAAGACCCCTCTGCACAGAAACAATCCAAAGGCTTCTGCCACGTGGTAACAGTTCTCTCAACAATTAATCCTTTTTACCCAGTCTATAGGGACTAGATTATTGAGTGACCTACATGTCTCATAAAATAGTTAAATTTTATTTTGTAAAACCAGAAGGAACAATTGAAGAATTATGAAACAAAATGTTGAATGAAATCATCCTGTATACACATATTTACCTAAATGTGAACAGACACCTGGACATATATGTTGATTACAGTCACTGAATTTGGAACTGCAGTCCTGGTGCCATAATAACTATAAAGTCCTGGATAAACTATTGGCACACTGTAAGTCTCAATTTCTTCTTCTGTGAAATGGGATTTATAATAGTACCTCCACTAATATCACTAAAGGGGAGGAGGTTAAGTTTATGTTGGGGGAACATGGAGGAGCAAGGCTACTCTGGCTTGACCCAGACTGCCTTTGCTTCCCACTTGCTTGCTGTGTGACCTTAATTGCTTAATTTCACTGTGGTCAAGATACTACAAATGTCACAAAGACTCATACAGAGGCAGTATTTCTGCCCTATTCTAAGCCATTCTATGATTCCGAGCCTACTGTTTGAACTTGTTTGGGTCCATTTTGCACATGCTTCAGCCATGGACAGATTATTTTCGAAGCATGTCCAAGAATAGAATTATTGGAGCTTAAACCTTTTTTCAATATCTTGCCACTGTTCAAGCATTTTGAGAACTCATCTTACACTTGCTCCTTCAGTGCTGATTTTTCAATGCCATAAGCAAACACTTATTCCTTCACCCATGTGTTCATTTCTTACAGCCTACTTCTACTTCTTGTGTGCTTTGGAAGGTACAATGTCTAAGCTTCTGATGGGAAACAGTGTCAGTAACTCCCCTGGATTTTGAGGAAGTTTTCTAAGAACTTAATTTCCCAGGAGCAGGGACCCAAGTAAGGATTTTTTTTTTGTACTTTTTGTGTACTCCATGACAAGTTGGAGTTGGGCTTCAAAAGTAGCTAAGTTTATGCACTTCAAAAAATGACTCTGTGGATTGTAGTTGACAGAATAATTTGGCAGTCACACATTGGGACTTCCTGAGTCTGCACGGACTCCTGACATCTCCGAATGGAAGCTGAAGGCCTGTGGCAAATACATCTTACACAGCTGACTGCCCCTAGTCATCATCCTCAAGACACATCGAAGTGCAGCACACTTTATTACCTTGCACTCTGTTCATTATAAAATACTCTCACATCCATTATGCCTTAACATTAGTAACCCTGAGCAGAAGGCAAAGCTCATATAAAGGTTACACCTGGTGAATACATATCAGTCACTAGTATTCATCTGGCCACTGATTGGGTATTGACTAAGTTGACTCCCAAGGCAGGAAGGAAAATAGCAAGGAGCAGGGGTGTTGTTCTGTTTGGTCACAAAAAATGGCAGGCTTCTAGACTAATAAGACCATGAAGCGAGACATTGGAACCAGTACAGGGTCTCGCTAAATCTTTTCTCTTAAAAAATGTGTCTCTTCATGCTTCTCTTCTATTTTGCATCCATTTTTATCTACTTCAAATCCCTAACTAGTGCTTGACTTACAAATTGAAGTTAAACCTCTTGACTCCAGATTCTTGACACTGACCTGAGCTCTAGAAAAGGACAAAATAATAAAAAAAGAAAATGTAGCAATATTGGCTTACCTGTCCCTGGAAACTGTTACTTCAGACAAAAGTTGAATTAAACAACTACAGGTATTATAAATAACACCCTCACTTCTAACTCTATGATGCAAATCATCACTCAGTCTGCATAAGTGTCTGACTATGAGGATCTTAAGTAATCAAAACCAAATTGAGAGCCATTTTCAGCGGTAAGGACCTCTTTTGTTGAAAGGTTAATTATTGTAATTGTTGAGGAGACTGTCTTTCCAGGACTTTCTTAGAAGACAGATTTCTATTTTTCTCAAGTTATGCTCAGCGTAATTCTACTGACAAATACCCATGCTTGGCAGGCAGTGTGAAGGGAGTATATACCTCTGTTTGATGTAAAAAGTGAGGGAAGCAATTAATACAAACCTTGTCATCCAGCTCATTTTGACACTTTTTCATATTTCGCATAGAATCTCTCAAGTGTTGAAAGTTTAATTATGTATTGACAGGCCACTAGCTCTTCCATGAAGAAGCTTTCTATACCTGGGATACTTGTTACTGTCTGCATGCTCTGTTGGACAAAAAAAATGATCCTCTTGAGCTCCTTAAGTTCTGCCTCGAGGACCAGCTCCGTCAATATTCCATAAAAGGGAGGTCTGGACATGAAACATTAGTTTTATGTGGTCCTATTTGTTTATTTTTGGTTGTTTGTTTCCCTGCCCATGGGTATTGAATCCCTAAGACATTGGAGCTTTTTGTCAGTTGCATGTCAGTCAATTTACTGTCTGTGTTTTCTAACATGCATTTTATAGTCTCATTTCATTCAAATCTTCCATATATTTTGAGTCATTTTTTTATTTGATGTGCTATAGTGATCTAGGTTCCTTCTTTTGTAGGTGACTGTCAGTTTTCTCAACACCATTCAAGAGATGTTCTGTCCTCCACAGACTGCTCCTGACCCGTTGTTTTAAATGAGTGTTGTAAATTGTTCTGCCTCTCACTTCCATTGAGCCATGTGTCTGCTTTTATTCCAATGCCATGCTATGTAAGCTGCTTTTTGTTGTACACATTTGGCATTTGAAAAAGCTGAATTCAGTCAAACCACATAGGTGGCTGGGAAATGCCAAAGTTATGTTGTAAATTATTAGAATTAGCGTACAGAAGTCAGTCTTAGTTCCATTTGGATTATAAAGAAACACTAAAAGGCACAAATCTTTTAGCCTTAAATTGTACCTGTAAAGCACTGAGACATGTTTTCACTAGGCCTGTTATTGATGGAGATACACAGATGAGCTTGCAAAGTCTGTTCCCTCAACGAGACCATAGTGTGGGTTGGAGGTGTGACGTGTGTAGTGTTCATGGTTAGTGTAAACAGGGGGATAAGTCCAAGATGTTGAGGTTCAGTGACTACGTCTGGGTGGAGGTGGTATCAGGGGACACTTGACAACAAAGGAAGACTAGACTTGACAGTTGAAGGATGGCAGGATTTTGGGCATAGAAGTCCTGGCATCCTGCTGGACTTGTAGGAGAGACACTTCTCTCAGGCCTCTGGATCAGCATTTGCTGATTTTTTCCCCAAGTATGTTTTTTTTTTTTTAAAGATTTATTTATTTGTACATACGGAACTGGGGTACAGGCCAGAGGCTCAGGGGTGGTGAGAAGCTTTACCAGAGACAGAGTGGGGAGCAGAACAGGCAGATCGATGAAGTACACTGCTAAGGGGAGCAGCGGGTGGGCCAGGAGAGGTCTGCCATGCCATGTGGTCACCTCCGGTGCAGGAAGGGATCGAATTCATGTGGAAGTGGCTTTAGCCTCTCAGTGCAGTGCTTTAACCCGCTGCGCCACCAGGGAGGGCCCTCCCCAAGTATGTTTTATGAAGCTTCTAGTGATTAGCTTTCCTTCTTTGCTTTGACTTAAAGAAATTATATATGCAAATTCTAATAAATGTACATGTTTTTGTGACCTGTATCTGTATCTCTGATTTATTCTTTCATTACTGTATCTGCTTTTCTCTTTTTCATCTGTTTAAAAAATCCTGCTATACATTTCTCTCTAAGTCATTTCCAGTTCTTTTCCAGACAATTTTTAAAAGTATGGTCTATTTTTGAAAGATTTTTTTTTTCAGTGTTTTGGGAAGGGAGTGTGAAAAGGGAAGAGGCATAATCTTTTCATCAGCCTAACAAGGGTACTGGTTGAGGTTGAAGCTTGGGAAACAAGTTAGAAGTTTTTCTTTTTCATTTAAAGAGATAAAGGTGATACCAGAGCAGCAGCTCTGACAATGTGAAGAGAGAGAGCTAGACTCAAGAGAAAATTTGAAGATGTACTGCGCAGGATGTGAGGGCTACTGGATATCTAACACAACCTCCAGATTTCAAGTTTGAGTTGCTAGAAGCATGAGCAGGTGTGAGTACTCTGAAGCTGGCATTCTCATAGGAAAGCCAAATCATGAATTTGTGACATACCTGGGCAGGCCGACATGTAGAGGCAGTGAAGGATATGAAGTCAGGAGGACTGAAAGCCCAAGAGAAAATGGTGACAATCAAGAGACCATATAATGTCTGGTGGGGAATACATTCATAGTTGAGGAGGAGAATGAGAATTTGTGATCAAGACTGTGGGACTATGAATTTTTGGCACTCACAAGTAGAGCTGTAACAGGTGGTAGCCAGACCAGGATGTATCCCCAGGAAGGAGCTACTCATGAAAATTGCAGGTGATGACATTGTGGTAGGGGAATCTAGGGTTAGAATAGTGTATGGTGACTTGACATGAAGACGCAGGTTCCTCTGTGTACTGGGCATGGAGTAGTGACCTGTGGGCTGCTGGGAGGTAGGGTTAGTGGCCAAGGCCAAGTAGATTAGAGCCAGATGTTAAGAAATTGAAATGAGAAGATTTCATAGGTGACATGGAAGATATCAGGTGACATGGAATCAGAAGCAGAAGCAGAAGTTTGGGAAATCTTTCTTCAGTCTAGAACTCTAGACTGTATTCCAGCACTCCAGATAAGCAGCACTGCTGTGAATAATTATTCCTGTCTAGATGTTCCACAGGCTGGTATGTGGACAAATGAGATAAGCTGTTTAAAACGACATGACCGGAGCACAAAGTTAGGAGGTATTGATGATATTGAACCCAAATTAAATTGCCCTTCTCATTCACAAGAGTGGGCTGAGCCTACCATACTTTGGGGGGCTTTGCTTTCTCTCCCCTTGGCTGCTGGCATGTGGAAGAGTGGAAAGTGTGAGTATTCATAGGCGCAAGCTGCAGACGCTAGAGGCAGTTCTGGAAGATGATGCCAAAAGTGTCTCAGTGAGAGCATTGATGGTGTAAACAGACAGCTTCCTCCACTGCTAACTGTCCAGGAATTCTGTGGAAGTGTAAACTCTGGAAAGTTGATGGAAAACATCAGAAACATTTCCACACATACCCCCCACATTACCTAAAGTTCTAATAACAGTGAAGTAATTAAGTAAATGATAACTCATCTTTATCGTGGAGCAGTGTTAAAATGATGTAGACATAGTGATAACGGAAACATGATAAATTCATTTTTAAAGCCTAGTGCAACACTATCATGGTTATAACATAATACATGTCATGGTTATAACAAAAATTTTGGGAAATTTAGAGGTGAAGACATCCATATGAGTTTTTCAGAGTAATTGGATGTGTATGATTTTACTTATTTTTCATCAGGATTTTTCAATCTGTCCATAGCAAACATTGTTCCTATGGTAAACATAATAATAAAGAGAAAATAAATGAAATATCTATGGGGAACTTACCAGAGCATTGAATCCTAGAAAACCATTTCAGGAAATGCAGTAATTTATTCAGAATGGATGGGTTAGAGCAGTCTTTTTTCTCTCCTGCTTTCTCATAATCCTGTTCTGTGAAACTGCCCAGCCAGCTCTGGCGGCCATGTGAGTAAAGTATTCCCTCTTGACCATGTTCTCACTGTACTCAGCAAAATCCACTAGGCTACAATACCTGCTGATCTTTGAAGGTCATGGATAGCTTTCTGTTATCTAATGCAAACTGGCTTAAAGCTCACTGTTATTTTTTTTTTACTGCTTCTGATTTGTGTCTTGAGGGAAAGTCTTGAAGCCAGCTTTAGAAGGAGAAGCTGCTGTCATTTGTGAATGCAGTTAATTAGAATAACATTTGCTTTTAAGTATTCAATATTTGGCACGATTATCAGACCTAAAGGTTATGTTGTTCTATCAGATAAACTGTGCTCCAAGGGATGTCTGTTGTCTCCCCAGACTGGTGCTGGCTAAATATAGGAATCCGAGGTGGATAGAAATAATTGCCTCAGATATTAAATTTGCACATTATAATGATGAAACTTACCTAAGTCTTTCATGGCATTATTGACAGATGGATTTCCTTTGTGTGGACAACTGGCTCATTGCTCAAGAAATTTCTTGGAAAGTGCTGGAGGAAAATGTTGATTCCATAGACCACACTAGGAGTTATAGTGAGACCGCGTAGCTGCTTTAATGGGAAGTCAGTGCAACTGATTTGGGCGACAGCTATTTGATTACTGACTCTGTCTGGCATGTACTCCTAAGTGTCTGGCAATTAGACTGCCCAATTAAGAGAAACTTCCTTCATAGAGAATACAACTCCCATCCTTTCCTCCCTCTCTCCCCCATATCAACCATCAGCTGCATCTCTCTAACCTAACACTCAAACCTAGTGACATGCTAATTCTGGAAATTCTTCTCTTGAAGAATTTCCTATGAAATGTTTAAGGGAATAGGAACCAACGTTCTGTCTCACCCCATGTCTTGCACCAAGGGGAAACCCTGGAGCTACCATGTATGATCAGTTCAATGCAGAATAATATTAGGATTTCACATATGAGTGATGTTAGTGATGAAGCTCAGTGGGGCTCAGACTCATGAATAGTTGTAAGAGGAACCCCTGGTTGCTTTGATAGCTTCATTCATCACATTCTAGAGGAAAAATGCTATTTTGGGGATCTTTTGCTTCAAATCTTTAGCTTTAATTTTTTTTCCTGTTTCTCAAGAATTCACTTTCCTCTTTCTTTTCTTGAGATCCTAGCCTGGGGAAAGGCTGGGAGAAATTTTCAAAGCAAACTACCTAAGACTCAAGAAGTTGGTCCTTTTGTCTGATACCAGAATTTCTGAGGCCAAAGGAACAGAACTTGATGCTCCTGGACTTAACCAGTGACACTTGTTAAACTGGTTTCTGCTTTGTATTCTAGGACCTTCATGCAGGTTGGAAGTTTGATGTTTGTGTCTGTTCAATAAGATTGTTACTCAGGCTTTGGTGTCCTGCAGGTCATAGCAAATTGTCCTAACTTGTGTCTTCCTGCCTAAAGAAAAATTACAGGATAATCAGCTCAAGGTAAAGTTTTTATCCTCACATGCAGATATAAAAATACAAGTAATAAGTGGAAAACAACAGTGTATGTCAGAGAATATTCTGCATAACACAAAGCTGATGGCAAATATGAACTGTCATTAACTTGTGCTGGGACTTCCCAGGAAAGTGGGAAAATAAGAAAATAAAAATGGTTAGAGCCATTTCTGGAAGTAATTGAGAGGAAAAGGGATTGTCATGAATTCCTTTACCCCCTTAATCTTGACTCTCCTAGGGCTTGACTGGCACACATCCTGGAAGTTCTGGTGTTAGAAGGAGCTCATTCCATCACAATGATGATACCAGAAAATAATTGAAGTAGTGAGTTAGCTAGGTTGAAAGCGTGGGCAGAATGCAAGTAACTGTGCATTTGGGTAACCTCAGGATGTTTCCGCTGCTAGTCAGAACTAGAAGAGTAGAAGAACTTTCTATAGTCTAAAAAGTCCCTCTCACAGCCCAGTGACACTTGATACCACCCCCTTCCTGCAACTGAGCTTATCAACATTCTTTGTTTCTATTGGAAGTCCTTTCTCTCTTCTCCTATTTACCAGTGGTTTCAGCTAAACTTGGCTTCTATTGATATGTGGGTTCTTTTTCCCAAAGAAAAGGGTTGGTTGGTTACCATTAAGTTATCACTTGGGTTTGTCAGTCTATCCTTAAAGCTCCAGCTGCAGTTGAACTGTGACCAACACAAGTTTGAAATGTTGGGGTCCTCTTATACACACATTTTCTTACAAACGCAACAAAAACTCACAGTATTAATAAATACAGTCCTGCTAATATATTTTGTCATTCTAATGATTTTCTTAATACCATTTTTATTGCTTTATTGTAAACATTACCATAGTTTATTTTATGTAAGACAATAGTATATAATGCATACATTGTACCAAATAAGTGTTTATTGACTGCTTGTGTTATCAGTAAGGCTTTCAGGCAACGACATACTACTAGTAGTTAAATTTTGTAGTTAAAAAGTTTTATGGGCCTAGGAATAAAATCTTAGCACTCCCACCTCAGTGGCCTGAGTTCAATCCCTGGTCAGGGATGTGACCCACAGAGCACAGCAAACCTCTCCAGTCTTATCGCTGCTCCCCTCAGCAGTGTATTTCATGGGATCTGCTTGTTCTGTTCCCCATTCTGTCTCTGATGAATGCTCTCACCACTCGGAGCCTCTGGCCTGCATCCCACTTCTTCTGTGCATATGAATGAATTAATAAACAAATAAATAGATAAATAAAATCCTTTTAAAAAAAGTATGTGGGAATTTTTACTGCCTGGGATCAACCCCATCACTGTTGAAGGTGTTACTATATTTCATTCACTCTTGATGGTGAGTTAGGATTCCACACAGTTCAGCGGAGATGGTGCCTGTGTTTCCCCAATGTTCACCAGGGACAACAGTTTCTGAGGTAGCTTCTTCACTTATGTGTGGCATGTCAGGACAGCTCGTGGGGCTGGGGCTGCCTAGGGCACTCTGACCTGGGTCATATGTATAGGGACCTATCTTGTCGGCTGGATATTTATGTACCCAAGAAGCCTTATAACCTCCCCCTGTGGGTCCTCTCTACTGTTCTCTCTCACAGGCTTTTGGGACTTATGTGGTGATGAAGTGCCTCCAAGAAAGCAAAAACAAGCTGCCCTCAGAGATAAGCAAAGCTGAACATTAAAGTGGAAAGGGGAGATTTATACAGCGATGCTTGTTGCATTGGGGAAGAGTCCACTGTGAAAAGGGAAACTTCCACTTCAGGGAAACAATAGGTGGAGATGTAAGATTGGGTTTTTCTAGGGAAAAGGGACTGACAAGGAAAGGGTGCAGTCGTGCAAGTGACCGGACCTCTGGCTTCGCTAGTTGTCACTTATCAAGAGAAGAAACAAATCCTCATATTTTTGTGACAGCAGGCAGCGGTGCAAGTTGAAGCACGGTGTCCTCTGAAATTAGACCTTATCTGCTCCCAACAGGAGGCACAAGAACAGGAGTTATTTATTTGAATGTTTGATTCCAAAAAGAGAGAGTTCTCAGGAGCTAGGGTAGTAGATTTACATCTCAAAAGGCACAGAAAGGATCTATAAGTGCAAGTTACCTAAAGTTGTTGCTCTAGGAGGGGGTTCATAGACCTACTTGTCGGATTTTGGCTGCAACAAACAGTAAATTCTCCAGGCAGTGTTGTGCTTCCTTTAGGAGGCATTTTCAGGGGTGTTTGGGGTCATCCTTGAGACATGGCCTTTATGCTGCTAAAATACTAGAATTTGAGCAAGTCTCATTTGCAGGGTTTAGAGTGCAGTCATTAAGTGCTGAGGTTCGTATCCTCACTGTTGGGTATTCTGAAGTCTTGTGACCAAATTTTCAGAGCTTCACTTATGTTGAATTCTGTCGATTAAAAGCAAGTCAGTTCGCCTAGCTCAGAATCAAACTATTTCAGAATGAATGTAAGCGTGGTTTATTGTTCCCTAATTGTGACTGAAACCACAGTTAACATTTGTCACTATCAGTTATGGGCCATTTTTATGGGAACAAATATTCAGACTTAAGCCACCAATCAACTCTAGGCAATTCCCCTCGACCAGGCTGCAATCTGACTCCAACACCACTCAACTCTTCTTCCATGTGGGCAAATGGGGTTGAAATCACTGCTGTGAAATCTAGATTAGGCATGAAAATCTACCCATGAGACCTTCTTCCTGCCATTTTTTTTCCCCAAATAGGAATTCTTGGCACAGCTTTAATTTGGCATTTCTTGAGACTCCTTAGATAATGGCAAGGAATCTGGAAGACAACTCTGACTTGAGCCTCAGAAAATTTTTAGCTTATGTCCTGGAGGCAATTGAGTACTGTAAATTGTTATTGTTTAACAATGCACCCCAATTTGTGTAGTGGTTATACTTATCGCTGCTGGTTTTCAGTGCTTCAGGGAGTCAGCTAGAAAGAAATACTGGCAGGACACCAAATCCTACTCCTGTGACTTTTCCATCTCAGGTCGGTTTTATTGACATAGGTGGCAGAAGAGATACACAGACAAGACAGTTAGTGATAACCCAACTTAATGTGTGTGTGGGCACATGAGGTGAGATTTATATATACTCAAGCATCAGTTCTCAACACATTGTCAGTGCTTGCTCATCTGAAAATGATGACTGTATTTAGTCTGTACAAGTCTTAGTATGTTGTCTACGACTGCAGCTCTTTCCCCCATGAGTCAATCTACAATGCAGATGGAGAGATTATGATTATAAAAGGAATAACCCTAAACCTGAACTAATTTACATACATTCAAATAAATCATTTGCCACCCTACATACTGAAACTCCCACAAGTGGCAAAGCAGTATAACAGTTACGGGCAGACTCCATAGACAATCTTGCATTTGGCTGCCTACTTCAGTCACTTTAAACAGTGTGTTTTAAACTTCTGTGTGCATAGAAGTCACTTGGGAATACTGTTAAACTGCAGTCAAATTCAGTGGATCAAGAGCAGAGCATGAGTCTCTACACTGTGGATGGTGATGATGCTAGACCAGAGCATTACGCTGACAGTAACAGCGTTTTAAAAAGCCATTGCACTGAACGTGTAATACGATTTTTCAAAATACTTGGGCTATATCAGTGGGAAAAGAATGAAGAGAAAATCCATCCCTTGATCTTGGACACTTACTTTTAGCAGAAGAGAAGCAATAAATCATAAGCAGAATAATAAGCAAATGCAATATGGTGGAGGGTGGTAAGTCACACATCTAGGGTTAGGTTTTCCTTTCCACTAGTGGCCTGACAGTTTGCTTTTCGTTCATCTGATAAATATCGAGGACCTCCCACGTTTCAGGAATTGCCTGTGGTACTGAATTAGTGATGAAGCAAAGTTGTCAGGCCCCATGTAGATCTGATATTTTTTTTACCCTGTGTTAATATGTCACTAGACCCATCACAGGTTTTTTCATCCATAATTATGGGAGCTTGGATGATTCTGTGTCTTTAACTTGATTTAACTTCACCCAGAGTATGAACAGGGAAAGTGAGACAAGGGACCTCTCAGAGCGAAAGTCCTGATATGAGGAATTATCCATGCTGCAAACAGCAATAGATACTCAGCTTAAATCAGCTACCCCCAGGCCTACCCTGACTCTCTCCCACACATCAAGTCATTCCCCTAATGTCTTCTTGCTTCTTTGACTTCTGCTTTGTTCTAAGTAAATACGAGATGTCCTAGGGACAGGGCTGACCTTGATTCGTTCTTCTTAAGGGAGCTTCCTTGGTGTGGTCCCATTGCTGCAGCTCACTTGGACTCTGAGTAACCTTTCCCATCCTGAACCATGCATAATGTCTTTTCGTTCTGTGGTAGACAGCTTTCAGGTGCTCCCTGAATCCTAGCAGTCACATCTCATGGAATCTGCCCCTCATCAATGTGGTGAGGGCTAGACACTTCCAATGCATGGACCGTGCTGAAGGCAATGGAATATCACTTCTTAGACTAGGTTATAAAATCCTGTCATGTTCCTTCTTCCCATGAACCTTGATTCTAAGACAACCAAGCTGCTGTGATACGACAGCAAATGCCACGTGGCCAACAGAAGGAGCTGCAGTCTGCCCACAGGCACCCCCACAAGCCTGATGTGGCTCCACTGCCGACATCTGATTACAGATTAGTAGTTGACCCTGAGCCTGTCAACTCCTGGCCGCACCTGTGAGAGGAGCCAAGCCTAGCCACATTGCCGTTCTTTCTCATGTCACTGTCCCTTGTCCTCATTGCCCAACACAGAGGCCAATTCTGGGCCATTGGCCAATTTGCTTTAATTGAACTAACTGTCACAACTTTAAAAGATGTTCTTTCTACAGAAAATTTCATATTTTCAGTTTCTTTTAAAAATGCTGGTCTTGCATTTCTTCATGGCAACAAGAAGGACAAGCTCAGACACCTGCCATTTGAGTCCATCACAGTGCTGGTCTCTGGCCCACGGCCCCATTCACATGCCTGCCCGCAGAGCCTCAGAACAGAACCTGCCCAGCTGCACGAGGCTTCTTATCCTCTGAAGGCTTTTGGCATTGCCCACCTTTCCATCTTTGCTGTGTGTCAAATGTGCAATGGGTATACAGACGCAGCAAGCAGGGGCATGCCTCGCATGGCGATTCTGTACTCCATGTCCATGACTGAATGCTGAGAGCAGTGTCTCAGACTCCACTGTGGTTCAGCACCGCCTCCTGGGCTCACTAAAGTGGTGCTTTCAGGCTTCAGCTGCAGGCTTTCTGGCCACAGTTTTGTGGCATATCCAGGAGTTTGTATGCCTATGATGCTGGAGCTGCTGACCCCAGCATCCAACTTTGTAAACAGTTGCTTTAGGGAAACCATTGGCTGTAGACTGTAGATCACAGTCCAAAGCCATAGTTTCTCTTAATCTACTTATACAGATTGATGGAATTATCCAGAAGCGTCACACTTTGACATCGAAAGAGTGAATACAAGAGGAAAAAAATGGGTTTTCCTGGCCATGTTCACTGCATTTATCTGCCTTTCCCTGTACTCCCCCATATTGCTTTTCTATTCATAATGATTACTCTTTAGCCCCCTGTACCCACTACACAACATGTCCCCCATATCTCCCCTTAAATAAATTGTGGCTTATGCCAGATGCTCTCATGTCTTTCTCAGACGATCACACGTAAAGGTGGTGAGAACGTAGGACTGGGATCCTTTGTGGAATTGTGAGCAGGGGGTGAAGTGGCTTCAAGTGTTAGTGGGGAGCAGTAGACAGGTATCTCTGTAGCCAGAGTCACTAGTTTTGATTTTCTGGCTTCCTGGCTTGCGCAAAGACTGTAAATACTTGCTTCCTAGCACTGACCTTTCAAGAGAAGAAGACCTTTTTGTTAAGGGATCATCTAACAGAAATTCTGTTAAACCTGAATTGGGAAGATGCTGCCACTAGGGACCTGTGAGTTCACAGCCATTTGCGATCAACAATACCTCTTCAATTGCTGTTGTGTGTAAAGTACAACATGATATCTGGTCTGGAAAAGATGCAGAGTATAGGTCTACAGTAAACACAGACATGGAATTGGGGGGCGTATTATTCAATAAGTACCAACCTTGTACCAGATAAATCTATAAATGAAGTTATAGTTCATCAAAGTAACTTCAAGTTCTATTTAATTATAAAGGTGTGTGTTCATATAAGAAAACCCATTATTTAATCATTAAATTTTATGAAGCAGAGGATTTGGGTTTTGATTGTTCACTCTGAAAAATGATTCTGAGCACAAAAATACTCCTAGAGGAATAGAGGGTTCAGTCTAATGCATTAAGATTTTTATTTATAGATCATTAGCTATTTGACTAAGAGGTGAGACAGGACAGAGGCTTGAAGCTAAAGTCATTCGGATTTCAAAATGAAGACTGAGGTCTGAGGTCACAGAGTAAGTTTCTGGTGCTTTATGATTTAGGTTACAAAAAGTGATTAATACCATTTTCAGTTATATCTTTCCACTGAGTAAGGCAAATGTAACTTGAATTTGGAAGTTAGAAACCATATAATGTATTATTTTGCAGTGAGCAATAGAATCAAATTTTTCTCCCTATAGTGTCATTTCATCACTTGTTAAGCATAGGATCTACTGTTAGTAATGCTTATTTACAATTCAGGACATTATTAGCTTTATTTCACTTTCATTAGAAAAAGGCTCAGAATGCTTACTCTTCCCTTCTCACTTTCAAAATCCATCAGGAGTTGGTGACCATACAGGAAAAACCTTCTAATATGAGTTGAATGGTCTCGGTAATGGTTTTCTTTTAACAAGATCCCACCGATAAGAATGTGAAGGCAGGAGGAGGGTGAAAGGGACAAATCGTTTCTTCTTAAAAAATTTTTTCCCCAGGCATACAGTGAAGCAGTTATGGAAGAAAATATTAGAATGAGTGCAGGGATCATCTAGGTCCTCAGTGTTGTTTGAAATCTTCACCTCGTGATAATGGTTCTCCCCAAATGGAAGGAGCTGGTGCTTCACTGCCCCTGGCTTTGAGTTAGCAAAGCATCTCCAGAGTTCTTCCCATCACTTGAAGATTCTTCTCTTCTTTCATCTCCCTCCCTCCTTCCTTCCCTCTCTCTTTCTGCCTGTCTCTATTTCACAGACACACTTCTGAGAAAATGCAGTGACCCTTGTAGACCCAGTCTTTCAACTTTTTATCATTAATATCACAGCAGTGTTTATTATATCAACATGGGTGAATACTTCCTTTAATTTAGGAACACATTAATATAAGGGACATCTTACTACTGCTATAGAATGAGTCTGTGCTTTATCTAAAGATGAGGGGCAAGTCAGAAGCTTCACATATTTTTTATTCCATAGATTCAGGACTGCCAACTCTATGGAACAGTCCCACTGTGCTTTTTATAAAATGTGACATTTTATACTACATTTGATTATTTGACATGCTCCAAATAAAGCATGAATCTGTGTTTTTACCTACTTGGACCTTGATATTTCTGGGAAGCAATATATATGTATTTTAGCAGATTGACCTTCTCTAACTAAGAATGGGAAGCAAAGTTTTGAATATAACTCTTCAGATTCATTTTACCTGAAATATATACATGCTTATATAATACATATGTAATATAAAATATCAGTAAAATGGTTTATAAAATATTTTCTTCTAGAAAGGTTCAAATTTAAGTAAGTTAATAATGAAGAAATGAATATATTGTTAACAATAATGCAACATGTCTTTTTGCAGGTTATAATCATCATGCTGCTTTGTATGTGCCTTGCCAATGTAGACTTTTTACACTTAAATGACTTAATATATTTACAGGTCTGATATACTAGATTTACCAAAGTTTCTCAAAAGCTCAGATTTTGCTTTTTAAATTGATTTTTCTTTTTAAATATTTGAAATGCTTGAGATTAGGATATATTAAAGTATAAATAGAGTTGAAACAGAACTTCTTAAGAGCTTAATACTTTAAACTTATAAATAAATCACTATTCAAAAATAAATGAAAGCATTCTTACTCACAGGAAGTTAGATTTTTAATGAAATATAATAGTTTAAGCTGACAATAGAAACTAAAGAAAACTAACCAGAAATAGATATCTGTACTCCAGAAATTGAAAGCCCTAATTGACAATTCATATGGGAAATTTGAAGGAGGAAAGATATTTGGATGAATTTCAAGTATTCAACATGTATTCAGCACATTTATGAAATGTTTCTGTGTTAGGCATGGTGCTTGGAGTTAGTGTACAGGACCTAGAACGGTGTTTGCTTGACACACAGCGTAACTTCAGTAAGTGTGGTTATTATGATTACTACTATAATAGGCCAGTTCTGTGTGCCTGTATCTCACAAGCCAGTGTGGGCATAGCTCTCCAGCTCTATGTCCAGTCCACATCCATTTTTCTGTCATTAAGTTTTTTTGGGAGGAAGAAGAGAAAGAAAAGAAAACACAGAAACTAGTAGCAATATTTACCTGTGCTGTGTGCAGATTCTGGTAGTAAATCTACAAGAGACCAATTAAATCATTTACCACAGTAATAAAAAGACATCTTTGTAAGTGGTGGGGCCCAGCCCAACAACTGTAGAACTAACTTCTTTCCAGCCAGTCAGTTGAAGGGTCTGCGTTTGTGCACAAGAGTCCTGGCCACTCGAATTCCAAACAAGCACTCTGGCTTTAATAAGTGAGGCCCTTTAGGTCTATAAATCACATCATTCTATCCAATAAGTGCACTGCATTCCTGTTACTGTGTCTGTCCAATACTGTCTGTGCACTGTTAATGTGTACTGTGGGGTAAAATGATCAGAACATCAATCTCGAGTAAATATCATATGCTCCTATTAATATCACACTGTTGTATTCATCATCTGAAACAGGAACTAAGAAGCATTTAGTCAAGAGCCCTGGCTTGTTTACTATTGCATTTATCCATCTCCAAGCTATTTAACCTAATCTATAATAATCTATCCCTGTTCCTTTAATAGCCAACTCTTTGATGGTTTTAACCCTCTTGGAATTTATTTAAATATACACTTATCATTTGCTCTTGAATATAACGACTCTGTGAGTTCATCATTCACTAAATGAAATGCAGATTCTACTTAATGTCCCAAGTGCAACTTCATCAGTTGCAAGGTGGTGATCTTTTATTGCACACATCATTTCCTTTTCCTTTTCTCCAAAAGAAGGTCTATTTTTAGATCTATTTCACATTGTTTCCTTTCACTGTAGTGAATCTACATCTACATTTTTTTGAGTCTAATTGGAGTCACAAAATAGAAAGCAGCCTTCGTACACAGTGTAGATCACTTTCGTATGTGTGCCATCATTATTTCTATTTAAACCACTTTGTTTTTGTTCTTGGCAAATGCTTTGAAAAGTTTAAAACTTTTTCACCCCTGTAATTTGGCTCAGTTTGTCAGAGTTCTGAATAAGATGCATGAAGGTGAATGCACTTGTTTCCCTTCTTTTTAAAAACATAGATTCTGCCTCTAATTTGCATGCACTGCCTCTAATTTTCATGCACTGGAAGTTTCTGTGATCCCTTATTCTGATCTGTTCTGCATGTTCTTATTTCTTTCATTCTTTTCTTTTTCAGCTTTATATCCGTATTACTTTTTGTCTTCATCTTTCTTTTCTTCATTTCAGGTCATCACCTGTACCTGAATTCTCTTGGTGTTACCATAACTCCCAGGTCCCGCTGGCAGTTTTCTGATCCTTAACTGGTCTATGGGGTGAATGTCTGGAGAGGGCAATAAAAAGTTAGTTACATTTTTAAATAACCCCCTCTGCCTCCTAGTTCACCAAAACCTGATTTAAAATGGAATTTATTGTTTTTGTACCAAAAAGAAGCTTTTATATTTTAGTCAGAAGTGATGTTACTATCCTTATTTTATAGATAAGACTTATTAGTTGGTAGCTGTGGACAACATGAATTAAATAGGAGACTGTCCATTAAAAGCACAAAGGGTGTCTAGCTTGTGTTTCTAAGGAGAGTTAGTGTTGGACTCTTGGAATCTGAACTTAAGAGCCAGAAGTACAGCTGTACTAAACCAGTTGTATGGTGGGAAAATAGGAGGGAGATAGGAGACATTGGAAAGGGTCTCTTTAGGGAACTCCCATGCAGACATACAATTGTGGCTAGGAAGTCATTCTCTTAAAACAATATACAGTCTATACAACTTTATTTTAATATATGTTCTAGAAAAGTGTCATGACAACTTATGACCATCTACCCTACAAAGAATCTGCAGAGTATAATCGATAAGGTCCTTATATATGAGTTGAAGTCAGGGAGGCCATTGATGAACAGACAGAGGTGGCAACTTCTGTCCTTTACCTCCTCTTTCTGAATCTATTTCTTCTCTTTTAGTAATTTTTCTTGTCAATACTATTTCAGCTGCCCAAGTATGGACAATACTACCTTGCCAATATCTTGTATGCTGTCTATATCCCTTCTTACTCAGGACAAAAAAGAAGAAACTGATCTGGAAATCTTAATTTATACAGTATTAATTAAATAATGAACTAATTTTTCGATGAAATGTTTAAACAAAATAATCAATTGAAATAGATCCCTTTTAAAATAAAACAAACAAAATAAATGCAGTTATTTGTATTAAAATTGTGAATTTACTAAGGTTGTATTTTAGTGACTATAAATTAGCCGGTGGTGGAGGTATTTGAGAAATGAACATTTCTGTGTCTCTGTGAGTCACATGACCGCAGTGACTTCCTATGAGTAAAATTAATCTTTACAAGAATCACTTCAGGTCTAGGGTGGTGGAGGTCATGATATAAGGAGCCAAATGGAGAAGACTGGAATGGAGACAAGCCCGGAGATTAGATTATAATAATGAATCTAACTGGTAATTAAATTTACTCACAACAAATTTAGCTTTGTCTGTATTTTAAAAGTAGAGGATGGCACACTGTCTCAATGCCAGGGGATCCCTTGGATTGGGGAGTCTCTGTGTGTGCTATACTATCCCCAGGTTCCATGTAGATTGTCAATTCTAAGTAGGTAGACTGTGTCTCAGCATCCTGAAGTCCAGAGAAGATAGACATACAGAAATCCACAAAATCGGAGCTTTGCATATGTGTGCCAGAGTCTGGCTTGCTCAGATGGATCTACAATGGTGAGTTACATGATTGTAACTCAAGATACCAGGATGATACCTGTTTTAATTTATTCATCTTAGGGTGTCTAGATGAAAATTGGCAGGTTTAGGTTGGCAGTTTGAGTAACAGCTTCATGGGTGGGGACAGGGGACAATACTTTTAACATATGTATATCTTATTTTTTATTTTTTTAAATTTTATAGCAGTTTATTTTTACATCATTTTGTACATTTTTTTTTTCATCTCAATTGTAATCCCCGCAGGTTTCCCATCACCATATGTATATTTTAAATGAATTAAAGAGTTTTTCCAAAAAAGGTTAACAGTAATATATACACATTGGTAGAGACATTTTAAAAATCACAAGTATGAAAAATCAAACAACTAATAATTCCTAATCTTGTTATCCACAGGAAATATCTGTTTATCTCAAAATGTATAACCTTCGATTACTTCCAACCTGTCCATGTACTTAAGCAAATCTGTGTGCTTGTGCATGCATTTTTTCATTTATTTTTCTGACCTTCAAAAAGATGTTATACACCATTAACACTGTGTTTTTGAGTGTGGGCCTGCTGGGGGTGTTAGTCTAGTACAGGGTTCTTACACTTTATCAACTCACTTTGGCTTTAATAGCAGCAATTGTTTATTATACAGTGGAGACTTCCTGATGCAGGATCACAGTCATGAAAGGGGAAATCATGGGAGTTAGTCCTGATTAGTTTTGCCCCACAGTAAATCATTCAAAAACTTTACTATGCTAATAGATTCTGTGGATCAGGGATTTAGAAAAGGCCCACTGGGATGACCGGTCTCTGTTCCTTGTTGTCTGGGTTTCAACTGGGTAAACATAAACATTTGCTTTGACTTGACAACTGAGCTAAGAATATTCTGTAGGCATCTTGGCAGTCTGGCATCTATGCTCTGATGACTTGGGGTAGTTTGACTCTCCAAAGGCTGTAGACTGGAGCACATCAGACGTAGCTTTTTGATGATTTCCTCACAGCGTGGTTGCTTTCTGGGTAGTTCAATTTTGACACAGAAGCTTTGGTTCCAAATGTCAGTTTTCCTGCAGACAAAACCTTGTGTGACTCAGCCCTGAAAGTTCATCTTTTAATGGAAGACTTGTCTAAGATTTTTGCCAAACAGAGGGAAAGCAAATCCACACTAACTATAATGTAAAGAAAATCCCCCAAATGATTTTTGTCTGTCTTTGTGATCTTTTTAAAATTTCTAGACAAAAATTGCCCTATATAATTCACATATTATATTAAGAAAGTAAAGGAGATTAAAAAAAAAAAAAACTTACGCAATTCAGTGGCCAAAGGAACCTCAAACTTTTGCGATAGATAGATTAAGACCGAGAATGGGTAAGAAAAGGAAGATTTTCTGACTGGCATTATATCACTGAGGCATGTCAGAAGGGGAGATGGAGATCTATAGTCAGAATAGAGGTTGGCAGATTGTCAAAATTAGGACAACAAGAATATAAAGTAGAGTTTTCTGCTTTATTCACATTTGCACATGCCATTGGCACTTCTCCATACCTGAAATGACCTAAAACAAAAACATAACTTACTGTTTTTTTAGTTACCATTGATGTGAGAAATTTAGATTATTGGGCCTTGGCTCCTTTAGTTTCTGGTAGCTAAGGTATTTTTTTTTTTTTTGTTTGCTTTCCAGAATAGCATACCACTCTGAAGCATAAATCTGCAATTAATCCTCCAAAACAGCCTGTAGATGATATACTGCTTGGCATTATCAACTTCTCTTTCTTCCAGGTGCCAAATATATAGAGCTTTTAAAATACTCCCAGCAATCAAAATGCCATTTTGCAATATTTCCTTTCCTGTTAGGGTTTTGTTTTTTCATCATCTTTTTAAAATGTGGGGACAAATGATTAAAGGTAAAGAAAAATAATTCTGACAGCTGGAGGAGATGATAGAAATCCACTTGATTCTCTAATGATCTTGTCATTGTGCTGAGATTAGTGATGGAATTTTGTACATAATGGGTACTGGTAATTTTTAGAAGGCAAGTCTCTAATGTCATAAATCTGAGCTCAGTGTATACTACAAACTATTGATTACCAAACTTACCCAGAGGAAGGCCCCCCACTGAATCAACATGTGACATCCTAGGTTGGCAGAGAGTTGTCTATAAATGGCCCATTGTAGTGTTTGTAAAGGAAACCAGTTGTCCCAAATGGTGCTGTTGAGATTGCTGACACTGTTGGAAGGCACAGAGTTGAAGCAGTTTAACCTACAGGAATTAGTTGGATTCCTGGGGTAGCAGAAGTGTGGGTCCTTTTGGAATATAAATATCCTTAAGACAATTGAATCATCTTTACTGGGGACAAGAAGAGAGCAAACAAAAATTAATCACAGTTTAACAAATAGCATACTCTGACACCAGGGCTTGAGAAGAAGGAAGGATATGACTAATCCTAAGGATTCAGTTGGCTCTTCTGTGGTAACAGGGAAAACATTCAGGACTACATGCTCTCCAGCATGGTTAACAGAAAGCATGAAGGCTCAAACCGGTTTGGACTGGTTTGGACTGGTTCTGTTTTAGACCAGATCAAACCGGTTCTGACCGGTTCTAATTGGTTCCAACCGGTTTAAACCAGATCTGACCAGTTTAGATTGGTTCAAATGGCTTCCGACCAGCTTAGACAGGCTCTAACTGGTTTGGACTGGTTTAGACTGGTTCTGACTGGTTTAGACCTGCTCAAACCGGTTCTAACTGCTTCTGACCGGCTTAGACTGGCTCAAGCCGGTTCTAACTGTTTCTCACCAGTTTGGGCCGGTTCTAGCTGGTTCTGATTGTTTCAAACCAGTTTGGCCCAGTTCAGACCAGTTTCAACCAGCTCTAACTGGTTTGGGCCAGTGTAGACCCGCTCAAATCAGTTTGGACTGGTTAGAAGCGATTCCGACTGGTTCAATCCGGCTCTGACTGGTTCAATCCGGCTCTGACCGGTTCTGACTGGTTTAGACCGTTTCAAACTGGATCTGACCGGTTCTGACCGGTTCTGACCAGTTTAGACCAGCCCAATGACTGAGACTTAACCATGGGATCAATCATTGTTTCCTTGCTGCTTTAAAATTTAGACAAAACTTCAATTATGATTATAGCTCAAAAGGTGCAAAATGAAAAGAATTAAATTCCAAAGATTTACTAAACCTTATGAAAAGCTTCAGTAAATGTGACTGCGAATTATTTTTGAATACGAATTATAAGGGCATTATATAAATATTTGTATAAAAGAGTGGGAAGGAGAATGAACTAATATTTTTTTTCTTTATGAAAGTATAAAACAAGAATGGAAGTTGTGACAAGAACAACTAAAATATTGTCACCTAATGGATCGTTGTTTCGAAAACTGTTTTCTAACAAGAACATGGCTAGATATATAATAAAAACTGGTACAAAAGCATTTCTTGGAACCACTTGTTTGTACGGTGATTAAATCATCCTATTTCAATGCAAATTACATCTTGCAAAACTTGAATAGATAATATTTTTACTTTACATAGTTCTCAACATAGTTGCTACATTCATTATTATATTTTTATAATCCAGGCAGCCACCAAAGTAAAGACATTCATTTTCTGACACACACTTTCCACTCTCCCTTGAAGGAGAGGGGAACAGTTTTTGTGTGAACGACACAAAGAGCTTGTTTTGACCTCAACATTTGAGATAAATTTGAAAGCCAAATTAGTTAAAACTATAAAGGAACTTCACCTTTAGGAGGCATTGATTCATATGCATGCTCCTGGCACCCTGGGCTGTCATGGAGAGCTTTCCTCCATATTTCTGTGCATTAAGATGAGAGTTTTCCAACTCTTAGGAGCCAGACGAGTCATGTCAGCAGGTGGCACATGATAAAGACGTATTTGAGGGATTATCAGAAGAAAAACTGTTCCCCTCTCCTTCAAGGGAGAGTGGAAAGTGTGTTTCAGAAAAATGAATGTCTTTACTTTGGTGGCTGCCTGAAAATCTGCTGGTGTGAGACTGTAAAATGTTGGATGGGCCTGTGTGTTCTGTCCCTCTCAGGTGCCATTTTTTTAGGAAACGAGTAATTTAACTTTTCAGGAAAGAATATGACACAACCTGAGAAAAGAAGAAAATCAGATTGATTTTGAGGAGAATGAGTTAGACACCTTTTTTGCCCTTCATCACATTCTGTGAAGTGAGGCAACATCATCTGTTTCTAAATAGTCACTCAAAGCACAAAGAAGTTGAAGGTCAAAAGAATAAAAAGTGACAAATGGGTGATAAACACACCTAGAAATTGAATTTCAGAGGGCTATAAACAAAGTAAAAAGATGGCTACATGAAATAATAATTTCCTATTGTTTAAATAACATCATTAATGTGCTGTTCTGAAATAGATGGCTTTTTTGTCTACTGAAAATTCCTGAGTGTAATAAATGACATTACAGGTGACATTTTTGTAAATACAGCATGATATGGTCAAATGCAAACATGAAATCAACATAGGTCCAGGGTTTTCTTTTTTGAAGTTACTTTTAAACCTTGTATTGTCTCTAAATTATATTGATGATTGCCCTAATAAGGTTAAATCAAAGTTCCTATTTTCCAAAATGTTAATAAAATAAAAAACCCATGTGTAAGCATATAGCATTGTATATTGCTACAAGGCTTAAAAAAGAGCATTGAATAGATTAGTTTTACCGATATGGAAACTGAGATCCAGTTGTAACTGGACTTCTTCTCCTACCAAATAGATCTGCTTAATACTCTCTAGTCTTGTCTTTCATGACAGTGCAGATAATATCAGAGATACCTGGTTAGCTATGCTGGATGCTATGCTAAGGAATAGATGAAGGATAACAAGACTTTAATGAATAGATAAGTAATTTATAAACTGCATATCCTCAGGGTTTTCTTTATTTGACAGCATGAATAATGACCTGTAAGTTAGCATGTATTTTGCTGTATATGCTGAAAAAACTGCCACTGAAGGTTTATATAGTAAAGGCATTCAATTATCTTGTATAGCAATATGGTGCTCATTAGACATCAGGCTGAAAATAAGTTAGGCAGTTGGACTTTTGAGTCTGGACTTCTGAGAAGAGGCCAAGGCTGGATATATGGAATGGGATGAGATGAGATTGCTTAGAAAGAGTGAATAGAAAATAAAAGGGGGGTTGCAGTGTGACTCCTGTACACCTCAATATTTAGAGATCAAGAAAAGATGAGAGTGAGAAGTGAGCAAGGGAAACAAGACGGTGTGGTGTGCTACACGTTATCTCAAGAAAGGGTGTCTGTATAACACCAGCCATGGGGATGTAAGAAAAAAAAAAGTTAGCTATAGAATACCTGTTCCTTAAACTTAATGGATAGTTTTGACAATTAGGAATATTTTCTTACTTCATGACATGTGGGAAAAATTAAGGAGAAATTATTACACTAGATCAGGAAAACAAACTGAAGCAATAGATGTGAAGAAAGAAGTGGGAGCGAAAGTGAGAAAATTAACTTTTCCTTTGGAACTTTATAGATTAAAATCATCTGGAGACTGCTGCATATTAAATGATGTTATAAACTCAAACTGTATCTCATTAAAGCAGCAATGTTTCCAAATTTGAACGTTGCCAAGAGAGTAAATCTCAAACGTAATCAAGACAAAAAAATTCTAAAATTCTGTGTGTTTATGTATGGGGGTAGGTGTTAACTGGACTTATGGTGATTATATCACTACATATACAAATATCAAATCATGTTATGCCCCTGAAGGTAGTAAAATATCAAGTCAATTATGACTCAATAAAACAACAACAACAACAAAAGAGCATACATAATTGAAAAAAAAAATATCACCCACGAATCCCTAGGACAAATCCCTGGTACCTCAGTGTGACCTTATTTAGAAATGGGGTCATTGCAGTTATAACTAGTTAAATTAAATTAAGATGATGTCTGTACATTTGGGCCCAAGTCAATAACCTATTTCCTCATAAAAAGAGGAAATTTGTACTCAGAGATAAACACATAGAGAAAATGCCAGGTGAATACAGAGGCAGAGTTTCTGTAACTCAAGGAGCTTTAAACATTGCCAGCAAACATGTGCGTGTGCACGCACACAGATATCTATGCATATATGTACAGTTTTTTCTGATCAGTTTTAGTTTCTAAAAGAAAGTTAAAGATTATAGGAAACCCATCTTATCCTACATGCTGATTACTATGATTTCTAACAAATCTCATGGGTATAAAATTTTTAACATTTTGTCAGCTTCCTCAGATCTTAATATCTATGTCAGTGAATAAAATATGAACTTAAAAGACACTTTCTATTCTTTCAGCTTTCATCAGGGCATATGTAATAGATAATAGCTAGGTTGATTGAAGGGGGGGAGAGAGATGAGCGGGAGAAAAGGAGGAATGGCGTTGGGTGTGACTCAGAAAGAAGACTCATCTTTTTCTCAGTGATCAGGTCAATGCTTCCTGAAGAATAATGTGACCCTTGTGAGACACTTATCACTTTCATCAGGAGGAAGACTATCTTCCCTCTGGATGATAGAAATGATAAATAATCTTAGACAGGTTAGTCTGTTTGTCACACACTGGTGCATTCACAAACAGTTTGGTCAACTATGCTGGAACAACATAATTGAACCAGCTGTCCATTCTGGTTTTCAAGTTTCTTGACACAGGAGTATGTTCTATTGGCAAAGCCACAAAACATGTGATTCATAACATAATGTTGTAACAGATACTGAAGGGGTATCCTGATGAATGGGAGTCTTTCTTGCTGCTTCTTAGCTGTCCAGTAAATATATGAACTCATATTATTGTAGAGGGTTCTTACTTATTTAGGGACCCTTAGCTAAGTTGCAGATGGAAGTCGGTAACTCCACAAATTATATGCATACTATTTAATCTGTGTTCATTAATGTGACTTTTAATAGTGAGATTCCAGTAGCTTCAATGGGCAATCTAAAATTTCTGAGATCCCCTTTTACCCCACATACCCAGAAAAACAAACATTGACAAGTATCACTAGAATTTTCTGAATATGACCTCCATTTGCCTGTTTTTTCTTCTTGTACTGATGGCCACAACAGAGAAGGAACGAAGAATATAGTCCTGTGATCCATTCCCTATATGCATCAGAGTTCCCAGGTGTTGTATGTGCAACTTCAAGAACTTCTATCTTTGATAGAAAATAAAATTGATTTTAAGCCATTGGCATGAGTCCGATGTTTAAAAATCCAGGTCTTGGTGGATTTCACCTTGGTTTTGCAGTGGGAGTGGAAATGGAACTGTTCATATCAATACCCATATGTTGACTAGATTCATCTCAGCAGTAAATATTTTTCAAGACGTATGGAGACAAAAATGTTTGGTAATGTCTTAGTGATAGCAAACTTTACCTTCCTCTACTTCGTTGAAAAGGAACACTTTGACTGTTCATGATCAAGTAGACTAAATGTGTAAAATTGCAGGAATCTTGGTGACTAATAGAAATATTAAACAAAACATGAGCAGACTGGGAATAACAAAAGATCCCATCTGATGAAGTCAGATTCAGTTTTTCCTGTACCCATGGTATTACTTATTGTTACGTGGCCAGCTGAAATATTTGAAGTAACTTGGCACATAATTACTACAACTCCAGAAAGCAGAAAGGAGTTAAGCTTTAACTACAGCAACAAGATAGAAACCTCTTCTAATTTCCATAGATTGAAAACCTGCTGCTGAATTTGGCTGTGTTGGCATTAGCTGACCTTTCAATAGTTCACTGAATCAGCTGAAGTCTGTTAGAACTGTTTTCCTCATGGCAGCTATGGCACTTTAAAGGGGAAGAAAGACTTTGATCAGGAAGAAGCTCAGTGAGTGTGGTTTTAAAGGATCCTGACCATTCCATGTTGTTCAAAGCAAGTTATTTAGAGTGACCCCAATTTATAGTGGCAAAAATTCAGGAGAGTATGCTGCTGATAGGTATCTCTGATTGGCTTGTCCCTTTGTCATTAGACAAAATTCTTTAGGTCGATTGCTGAATTGTTCTGATAATGCCACATCTCAATCTTGGAAAAAATAATGAATTATAGAAATGGGAAAAAGCTGTGTAACACCTTGTTCAGTTTTTATTTATTAAAACTGGGGTTTTCCAAAATAGATAAAATCTTCCCTTAGAAATGTCTATGAAACCCTTATTGGATGTAAGCTGCGATTTTGTTGTTACTATTTATTCTACATGCCATTAAATATTCATAAAAAGTAATTGGTTAAAATCGTGATAATATTCAAGTCAATAAATGTAGCAGTCAACATTTATTGCCGTCTAATAAAATCTTTATTTTATTAAATAGAAAGACAATAAAGATTACTCATCGTATTCCTGTCTAGATGTGATCCATTTATATATCTAATTTTACAAATGGTGATCAAATTTCACATACGTCTTTGTAACTGAATTGCTTCACAAGGGATCAGAAGAGGGTACCCTAATGCTCAGTACGACCACAGTATGCTTCTTACTCCATGTGCTCGAGGTTTGGTTCCTCTATGGTGTGAACAACACCTAGGAACTGTCTAGAATAGTGCTTGGGATCTGTCATATACTCAATAATGCTTCACTATTGTTATTGCCATTCTTATTGTTAATGTCATAATTATACGCAATTTAAGGAAAATGTTGGCAATGATGCCACCTCTTTGAGCCCTCTCCCCACTTCAACTCCCAAATTCAACAGGCCATGCCTTTTCTGTACCAAATGGGCCTGGACACCCAGCCACTGTGTCCAGTGATGTCAAGAATGATATCAAGCTGTCTGCCATCCATTTACACCTCTACAGAACCATCTGGGTGTGGTTAGACGAGTGCCCACCTAAAATCCCAGCAGGGAGCTGGCAACTACAGAACCTCTCTGTAGGGTTCTGCCCCCTCCTGGTTCCATTAACGCCCAGTAGGAGGTGGGACCCATAGTGCTGGCTTCCTCCTGGGCCCTGTAGGTGCTGACTCCCTGCTGAGCACAGCAGTCTGTCAGCGCAGGCTCCCTGCTGGGATTTAAGGTGCCAGCTCAAGCTGGGTACTATTCTTACCTGCTCCTATTTGGTTCTAGAGCAGTTGGTTACTAGTGAGTCCTGTGGGTGCTGCTCCCTGCTGAGCCCTATAGATGCGAGCTTCCTGCTTGGCCCTAATCAGGCTCCTTAGCTGCCAGCTCCCTGCTGGGCCCTAAAGTTGCCAGCTCCCTGCTGAGTACTATGTGCTGGCTCCCCGCTTGGCCTGTAGGTGCTGTCTCCATACTGGGTTCTGCACCCAAAGGAGCAATGTGATCGCCAGCTCCCTGCTGGGTTCTGTCAGGGCGGGCTCCCTGCTGATTTGTATATGTTCTGGATCCTTGCTAGGCTCTAATTTTGCCGGCTCCCTTTTTTTTTAGGTGCTGGCCTCACTTGAACCCTATACTTAGTGGCTCCCTCCTAGTTGTTTAAGTATGGGCTCCCTGCTCAGCCCTGATGTGTGGCTTCCTTCTGGGCTTTATCAGTTCCAAGTCCCTGCTGGTTTCTGTAGGGTGCAACACCCTCCTGGGCACTGTGATGCTGCTCTCTGCTGAGCGCTGTAACTGTACGGTTTCTGCTGGGTCCTTTAAGTGCTGGGTGCTTTAGGTCCCATCTTCAGCTGGGCCCTCTACTCACTGGCTCCTTGATCTGCTGTCACCCTGAAGAACCTTGTACTTGCCAGCTCCCAAATGAGAAATGTGGTGTTCTGTATGGTTCGGCTCCCTGCCAAGCCCATCAGGTTCCAAGTCCCTGTGTGCTCTGTTGGTTCGAGTGTCCTGCTTGGCCCCATAGGGGGCAGTTCCCTGTTTGGCCCTATAGTTGTTGACTCCCTGCTTACAAACCCTTTAGGTGTGGGCTCAAGCTGGGCATTATACTTTCCTGCTCCCAGATGGTTCTGTATGGATTGGCTTCCAGCGGGGACCTGGCACCTATAGGGCCCAGCAGCAAGCAGGCACCTATATGCCCCCCCAGGGAGCTGGAAACTACGGGGCACAGCAGGGAGCCTGGAACTATAGTGACCATCAGGGAGCCCACACGCACAGGGCCCAGCAGCAGGTTGGCACCTATCGAGCTATGAGCAGGCACCCATAGAGGTGCTAGCTGGAAGCAGGCCCCTCTAGGCACCAGCAGGAAGCATGGCCTTATATGGCCTGGCAGGAAGCCAGCAAGTATAGGGCCTGGCAGGGGTTTGGCATCTCTAAGGCCAGCAGGGTGCCAGCGTCTGTAGGGCAGAGCAGGGAGCCAGCAATTACATGCCCAACAGGGACCAGGCAATACAAATTCTTGCCACAGAGGGGAAGGCATGTAGGCATTCTGTGTTAGAAATCCCCTATTCTACTTGCTTTGCTTGCTGCAAAGCAGCCCACAAGGTGCGGGAACTCTTTGAGGACAAATATGTTGGATGTTTAATGGAGACCCTAGAAATTAGGTCCTGTTGAAGTCATAAAAGTGTCTTCTATGCACCTTTCCCACCTAATTCCCCCATAACCCTGCACCTCCAGCCCTCCAACACACAGTCTGGGGCATTCTGGATTGCTTAGGAGTGTGAGGCATGAGGAAGTACAGTAATCCTAACGTGCAACTTCATATAGGTGTACATTATTGTAAAGAGGAAGAATCGGTTTATTCTGCTCCAACCTTCCATTTTATTAAAGAGATTCAGAGAGGATACACGATAATAATTAGTGTCTGAATGAGAACGTTCATGTTTTGCTCACCTCTAGTACTGTACATTTCCATTTTATTAGACTGATTACAAAGCAAACATAGACTCCTCTGAAAATGAATCTTCTGAATAACATTTTAACGCTGAGACCCTTCCTGTAAGAAAGGAAGCAGAGAAATGAATGAGGAAAAGCAGAAACACCAGGCTCCACTTGTAAAGCAGCAGCCCATTCTGTTGGTCGAAGCATAAAATGGCGATGAGCATTATGCCGAGTCAGATCTGTGGTGTTGAGAGTCAGATCAGTGTTTGGGGGGGACAAAGAATGATGCTGTTGTCTTTTTTTTTTTTTTTTACTGTATAAGACTCCTTTATGCTCAAATTAATAAGACTTAGATACTGTATTATCAGACCCAAAAGTAAACACAGACTTGAAAAATTTGTTTATCAGTGAGGGGTCTGTGACTGTACTTCTTTCTTGGGTGTTATACATAACAAATACCCCAACTATCATACCACCAACTATGGCTTAACAGTAGATTCTGCTTAAAGATGTCTAAGAAATTAAGCATAATCCATTGCCACGATATTTAGTCAGTTCCTAGTGAGCGCCACAAACAGGAGATACTCAGTATAATTTGCACATAATAATCAGGGGTACTTAGTGACACCTGATTTGTTGTCTAGGATTCAAGTCTGTTTAAATATTATATTTCCTCTCCAAATTTGGAGACTTGCAGTGTGGTGAGCCCATTGAGAAAGCAGTAACTCCCTAAAAATAATTACCAGCATATACTTAGGTCATGAACATTAAAATAGCAGGAAGTAGCTTTCTGCAAAGTTCAGAATCATAGCAACACATTTTCGTCTCACATCTTATCAAGTCCCAGGCACCTGCCTATGAAACTGGCAGCAGAATGACTTTCTGTGTCGCCAATTACAGGTTTCTCATCATCTTGCCAACTTGCTTTGTCTTTCGAACCTGGCAAAACATGGCTATTGGCAGGAAGGTGAACATTTGAAAGTGATTATCCTATATAGGGATTTTTGGTTCCATAATGTTTAATTAAGTAATTAAACACTATTTTAGCACTAGAGATAGATTTGCTTTTTATTTTCTAACATGCCACATGCTCTGTAATTTGAGCCCTTTGGCCACCATTTACTCAAAGAATAACTAGAATGAGGTCCTCAATGAAAATTATCTGTATCAAGAGTAATTTAGCAAAATATGAATGACCTCTGGACTTTGTAATTCCATTCCACATAACCTCCCTGTAGCTAACCTGAGTAGTCAATGGCCTGCTGCTACATTGAAGGGGTGTAGAGAGTCAAGAGGTAGGATAGTTACACAAAGAGAGTTCATTTTGAATTTCTGAGAGTTCATCTTTAATTGAACCAAATCTGATCTTTCAGAAAGGTGATTATCTTTAAAGGCAGGCCTTCTTGATAAAGAGGATTTTTTAAACATCTTGAGCATTACCAGAACCAGGCCTTCAGTAAGGTGTAAAGCATGTATCCTGGCTCCCTGTGGCAGTGGTATTATTTGGCTTGTTGCCTAGTAAGAGAATACTGCAGATAGGGGGTGGGAAATCCAAATCCAGTTATTTCAGTTCAAAAGATTCTGATGAAATAAAAGGAAATGTGGGGAGGTGGAGTGGTGATTATGGGCAACCCAAAGAGACAGAGGGATGTTAGATAAGGAAGACACCAAAGAGTCTTTTAAACTCACATTCAGGATTCTAAAAGTAACTATCCCAGGGAGAGCCATCAGTCATACCAAGTCTTGTGAAGTAAAAGTAAAGGCACTGAGGTTTAGGTTTTCTTGATGTTGGCTTTTCTCCTGACCCGTGGTTCTCAAAGGGTGACTACAGTTAGTGTCACTATCAGCACCCCCTGGAAATGTGTTAAAGGCAAATTTTTGGACCCCACTTCAGGAATGCTGAATCACAGAGCAGGATGGGGCAAAGCAACCTGCATTTTCAGCTTTATGCTACAAGGAAACTATTGAATCAGAAGA
Organism: Condylura cristata; assembly: GCF_000260355.1. Taxonomy (NCBI): domain Eukaryota; kingdom Metazoa; phylum Chordata; class Mammalia; order Eulipotyphla; family Talpidae; genus Condylura; species Condylura cristata. Next base: position 2,577,576 of record NW_004567134.1, on the reverse strand, counting down.
ACCTGGAGTTTCATGAATTAGCAGTACTAAATCGTACCCAGTTCTCAAGGAAATAAGGCTCATAAATTTCAGAGAATAAGTAAACTATGTGTTTGACAGCAATGTGCATGGATTTGTGACTACTTAGATCCTTCTGTAACTTTGCAATATAAGGCTTGCATTTTTGTTACCCAGAAATTTCCTCTGGAAAGCAAAATATTTCTGTAGAGATGAGATAAAGTGAAATAATTTTAATGGGACTTTAAAACTGTGAGAATGGATGATGATATTTTTACAGTTTGCCCTTGGCAAAATCTCCACCTTCTCTCTCTCGTGGATAAAACTTTGAAGCCTGACTCAGAGCCCTCGGGTGGAGGGAGTTTGGCTAAACTGGAATGCTGTGCAAAATGGACAGGAATTCCATATTTGAAAGCTCTTTAAACAGAATGATTATGATGGGTCTAACATAAAGGAATATAAAATAAAACAAAAGGCAATAAAGTAGTGGATTTCTAGGATTGGTCAATCTGTACTGAAGTTTTCAGTTACTTCAATGTCAAGGGCATGCTCTTGGAAATTCACTCCAATGTACCTCAATTGCAAAGTATTAAAAGCTCTTTAGAAATGTTTCCAGGCGGTATATTTAAATATTTACGAACAATTTCTATAAATGACTCTGGTCAGTTGTAATAATTAGGTATATTCAGATGATATAATAATCTTCCCACAGCCTCGAAAAGTGCTGACTACATGGCACTCACTGGAAACAGTCTCTGCCCAGGGTACTGACCTGTTTTTTTCTTCCTGAAAAGACTAGCTGTTATTTTTAGTTACTTTTAGAAAACTTTTTAAGTGAGGTGTAACTTTTATATAAGTTAAGTTCACAACTTTGTATGTTATTATTTTGTATATTTTTAACATCATTTTTCATTTTTGTACAATGTGTGCTTTTTCATTTCCAGTGTAATCTCCATGAAGCTCCCACCAGCAGTTCACCCGAGTGCCATCACCATAGTCCCATGTGCTCTTCTCACCCCTGTCTTAATCCTACTCCTCTCTCTGCCCCCTGCAGAATGTCTCTGGTTTATAGTTGTCTGTTAATTTTGGTATTCACTTTACTATAATCCCCCCCCACTACCCCTGATTCTTTATTTGGATCCCCTGCATCCCTCCTGTAAGTGTTACCATCTGGTATTTTTCTTTTTCTTTCTGGCCTATTTCACTAAGCATGATCCCTTCTAGTTCCATCCATGTTGCCACAAATGGCATGAGTTTATCTTTTTTGATTGCTGAGTAATATTCCATTGTGTATATGTATCATAACTTCTTGATACAGTCATCTATTTTTGGGCTATCTGGGTTGTTTCCATAGCTTACTTATTGTAAATAGTCTGCGATAAACATTGGGGTGCACTCAGAACTATGTCCATCATAGTCATCTATGTTGGTGCCTTTAGCAATACTTTGTTTCTTTCCATTACTGTGTGACTTCTGCTTTTTTGAATATATCAATTTTGTAAATTGCCTTTTGAGTTGTTTCAAGTTCTTAAGGCTATTGAAGCTGGCCTAACTATTCCTGTATAGGTCTTCTGGAAAACCTGAACATTTTTTTCTTTTGGGTATTAAATCAAGAGTGGAGATTCAGGATCAAGAGATATGTTTATTTAGAATTAATAGACAGATTTCCAAAATGACTATACCAGTTTATACTCTTATCCCCAAAACTAACTTTAAACAGATAGGAATGTGTAAAAAAAAAAAAGACTTCTATCTTCTTTCTTGTTTAAGTTGTTTACATTTATTTCACAATTTATCTCAATGGTGCCATTAGATTTGTGCTGCAGTTTTTTCCTAAAAATTTATAGTGAATATCTTATTTTTTTCTTTTTTTGTTAAGGGTTTTTGCATAAAGCATGGATTTTTAGAACAATATATTTTACATATCTTGAGATGATCCTGTGAGTCCTTAAGTAAATGGTATGTTGATTTAGTAGAAAAAGAGACCCTGCTACTGAATTACTCTTGCACTCAAAGTTTAGATTCTACCTTGTCATGGAGCATTTTCCTTTTTCTTTCATGGAATCAACGTGTTAATATTTGGTTTGGCAGTTTAGACTTTATATTATAAGTAAGATTGTGCTCCACAGTTTTCTCGCTTGGTAGTCCTCTTAGGTTTTTCTATTAGTTATCTTCTCTTGGTAAAATAAACATAACAATATTCATTCTTTATTCTGTGAAATATTTTCAATAGAAAATACCTTTTTTATTTTCCTCCAGTTGTACCTATGTTAAATATTATTATATGGCAGGATTGATTGGGGTGTTAGAGACACATGCATGAGAAATAAAGCTATGGGTCTCCTTCAGAAGCTAAATTACATTGCAGTCTGTTTCTTGAAAGCTTGGAAAAATTGTACTGAAAGTAGAGAGATAATACATATAGTTTTTCACAGCAGTTCTCATTTTTCTATTTTAATGGGTATATTTAGTTTTCTATTCTTATCTTTCATATTTTCTTGGAAAATTAGTCCCCTCAAAGGATGTTTAGTTTAATAGATTGATGACCTCCATCTCTGATGATGTCCAAGGTCCTCATTTTTGTTTTTTCCTCCCCTTTGATGTGGTCATTATAGCATTTTTAAAAATCTAAAGCAAAGAAAAATTACCTTCTTATCACCAGATAGCCTGCTTTTGTCATGTTATTGACAATATGACAAGATTTCCCAACTCTGAGAAAAAGTCATTAATACATTGAAAATGATATTTTTTTAAAAAGATCACTGTGCTATGTGACCTTGGCAAAAAACTCAGTTACCTGGAATTCAGTGCCCTAATGTATTACTTGAGAAGCATGTGAATTTCTTAGGTGATGAGCCACATTTTCTGGATCTATCCCAGAACCTAGGACAGTGAGTCTTATGTGGCAGATTTTCAATAACAATTTGTTGAATTGAGTTTGCTGTTGGAGGGCAGTGAGCTTGATTAGATGATTTCTTGAGAAACATGCCAGGTCTAAAGCTACAATATTGTATTAGAAGGACAATTACAGCGATGAAAGGAAAATATTTGACAATACTGGTCTTTTTTCACTGAGATTGTTTTTCTAACACAATATTGTAGCTGTAAAGATATCACAGAAATATATAGAATAAATGTAGGTGAGAAGTAATAGACCTTTTAATGAACAATTTAGCAGTATTATCACCTTCTCCTTAATCACTTACTATTTACATTGTTGGGGAAATACGTAAATCTTTTATTTTGAAATCAATAAGACCAAGCCTTTAGCTATAAGTTTATTAGGGGAAAGTGAAATAATTTAACAGTATAACAAAAATGAATGACAGGATGTTTCACACTCATGCTTCTATCACTAAATTTTCTGCTGTCAGTATTTTTGTTATCATTATTTGGTTTTACTAAGTTAAGTTTACAGCCTATATTTATTCTAGTAAGGTACATGGTTTTGAAAGAGAGAGAAAGGAAGGAAGATCTCATATGTCAATAAATTCTTAGTTTGCTATGAACTAACTTGAGAGTGGACTCGACAAGTTATGAAAGTAAAGCAAATTTCTCTGTTATTTTCTCTTAGCAGCACGTTGATCAACAACTGACCTTGTGTTTTTGCTTACCTTCTCTCATGGAACATTTTCTTCTACCTGGAAGATTGTGTTTCTGATAATATATTGTGGATATATTATATAATATATACTATATATATAATATATATATAGTGGATATATTTTAGAATTTCCATTTACTTTAGTTATGAGTGGTAAATATTTTCTCTCACAATCACCACAGTGAATAAGTTCACTCTATCATCAGCACTAGATCTGGGGTAATATGCTCCATATTTGATTGTCTGTTAAATTCTCATTGAGAACTTCTTGGAGATATAGCCACATTGAGGCACTGTTCAGTATTGTTATCATTTCAGAAAGAGTATTGGTCATATTAGACAATGTTTCCTAAACTTTCAGACATGGAGAATCACATAGATTTGTTGCATAATTAAATTTGAGAAACAAGATTATTGCATAAGCACATTAAATCTTTTAAAATATCATTATGCTGTGCTAGTCATAGAGATTGTGATATGAAAAGGCCTCTTCCTTTGGACCCAAGACTGTTTTACTTAGTAAGATGCAGGATAACTGATGAGTAACCTACAATTCTTTCATCCATACGTCATCCTCTCCAAAACTAAGTCAGTTTTCTCTTTGAAGGCATGTGATTATTGCTGTATCTTATTTAATTAAACAGAATAAAGACACTGCTTAGAAGCTTTTCTAGAGTTCCTTCCTGCAAATCCAGGTAAAGCAGGGCATACACAATTTAGCTTCACATGAAAGTGATCACATTGCTTGGGGAAAAGTGGGCCATAGGTGAAGGTAAGAATGGATTCCTAAAAGCATACCCACTTCAACTCTCAGTATTTCATTCTGTAGCAAAAAGGTAGAGAGGAACGCAATACCTGACTGAGATTTTTCTTCGTTCATACTTTGATGATCCTTGAATTTGTATGAGTTCCCATTCTCATGTAATGGTGTTCTTAACTGGAGCAATCATTAAAAAAGAAAGGTAAACTATGATCTGAATGACAAAGGGATTTGAGACCAAAGTAACAGGTTGATGTTGCAATTCCTATATTATGCCCTGCACCTTTGGTTTCTTGGCTTTTATTCAGAACTGATGGTGAGAGATTTTTATGCATGACGTTTAGCTAAAGAACCATAAATCAGAAGGAGCTGGTGGACTGTATGTTCCTAATTTTCATTATGTAGTGAAGCATGGAAACTGAGTTCTACCATTCATCTTTTTTGTCTATACTCACTGATGGATTTCAGTCACTACCAGGGCAAGCAGAAAATTCATGTGGAATATTACTTTCAGAAACCTTCTGACACCTGACACTTTCCCCTTTCCTCCAGGTAATCACCATTATCACGTCACGTGGCATGAGAGTGAGTTTTACATTTCATTGCCTGCTGAATTGAAGCGATTTGATAAATGGCATACATGCCACACATTGGCATATACAAATGATGTGATGTTTGACAGAAAGCAAAACTGTGAAGCTTTTATTTTGGCACTTCATTTACTTGTAGACTAATTCGAGAAGTTGCTTGGGTTATCACATCATGCGCATTCCACTCTGGCTTAAGTGTATATTTCAGATTGGAGGGAAGTATGAATTAGTATTCAAGTTTCAAAACAAAAGCATAATAATAATAATAATTAAACCCTATTGTGAAATCATCCACCCCATGATATTACACTACACTATATCCTTTGGATTTAGAAATCATATTATCAGAAATTATCTCGCATATTTCTTAAAAGCCAAATGAATGTTAAGCATCATTCAGATACTTTCATAAAATAATGATGGTGTGCATGATAAAACAGTATCGTTTGATGTTGCTTGGCTGTTAACCTTCAAAAATGCAGTTCTGAAGACCATCAACTAAAAAAATGCTGAAGGGAACATGAGTTTCCACCTTCTGCTATCACATACATTCTTTTCTTACATTTTTAATGTCAAATGTAACCTTCTCTACTACCTTGGTAAGAGAAAAATGCCCAGTGACTCTTAAGAAAAGTTATATTAGGTAAGAAACTGACAGTTGAAGCCCGTAAATGACAGCTAATTATCAGTCTTGGGTGTCAGTAAATTTATGCTCATGTACTTTTCTTGCACATGTAATATGATTAAACTATGTTCTCTTTTCTATTATTAACTTTTTCCATTTAAAAGTAATAGAAAAGACCCTCCATGGTGGCGCAGTGGGTTAAAGCACAGCACAAAGAAGCTTAAGCCACTTCCGCATGAGTTCGATCCCCATCTGCTCCGGAGATGACCACATGGCGTGGCAGACCTCTCCTGATCTGCCAACTGCTCCCCTCAGCAGTGTACTTCGTCCATCTTCCTGTTCTGCTCCCTGCTCTGTCTCTGGTGAATCCTCTCACCCTCTGCATCTCTGGCCTGTACCCCAGTTCTGTACGAATAAATACATAAATCTTTAAAAAAAAGTAATAGAAAAAAAGTGATGCTAATAGGAAATGTGCATACACACAGATAAGTAATTACTTATACATTTGTGAAAACTCCATGTCAAGTTATAGAATCTTTCTTTGTTGTTATTCCAGATATAAAATCAGGTCATATTTTTCTGTGCCAATCCCCAGAACACAAGTGGATTGTTAAGAAATGATAGCCACTGACCAGAATGGGGGCTTTAGGGAGGTCTCTATACCTTTGGTGAATTTGTCATATAATGTAGAATACAGCTCACATGATGAAGAGGACTGTGCGGTAAAATGCACCTGTATGGAGCCCTAGTTTTGCCATGGAGGGATGGATGGTCTTGGCTTGATCAGGCCACACTGGCCTTCCTGAGTTTCTCTTTCTGCCTGCACAAAATCAGCATAGACCCACCCAATGGGTAGACTTGTTAAGATTAAAATTGATAAAATGCACATATTTGTGCCAGATTTAGTAGCGGTCCATAGAAGTTTCTCGTATTTTTCAATTACGAATGTAGAAAATTTAACAACAGAATTTTTAAAACATTACCAGGTGCCTGGAACTTCCAACATCAAATGCTCACAAAAAGGGTATCTATTCCTGTCATTGTAGAGAATATTATATAAGCCAATTAGTTCAGTTTAGTTGATTGTTATTCAAGCCTTATATATTCTTGTTGATTTTCTATTTAATTCTTGTAACAAGTTAATTATCTTATACCCCAAAGCATCTAAAATAATTAGGTAGGCTTTATTATTTTATGAAGTACTTAATCCTTCAGAGATAAGTACCGAACATTCAATAAAGGTGTACTAAGATAATGTGGCTGTCATCATTGTTACTATTATCACAAGTCTTAGCTACAATTACTTCAGCTTACTACTCCACTCTATGATATTGAGTTATCTGTCGCTGAAAACCTCCTAAGAGATATAACCTACAAGGGTGGGATAATATGAAATTTTTTAAGTGTATATTCCTTGTCAGCAATAAATAACATGGAATTGATTTCCCATCTCTTAAAAGGTGGCAGATTGCATGTGAGGTGGAGATTACTAGAAAATTCTTATAATGTTGACTTGGGAGTCTGATTTTATAGTAAAGTATATGACACAATATAGAGAAAAAAATTAATTGAAATGAGTGTTTGTTCATCGACTGATTCTAGAATAACAGGCCTTCAAGTCTTTTTCTAACTTTGGAAATTAGATGGAAGTTGAAGATAGAAGTTTACTGAAAAATCTGCCTAAATTGTCTTCTTTAAAAGTATCTGTTCTGTTCATTCTAAGTATCTTTACCTTCACATTACCTGGGCAGTTTCACTGTCATCCACATGTCAATCATTTCTGGAGACTGTATTTGATCCTAATATTTCTCAATGACTCAGGGTACCCTAAATAGTCATGGTCCTTGCCTCCACCTCTGTCTCATTCCCATTATCCACACTTCACCTTCACAATCTTGAATGATCTTATTTATTTGTGCCTTCATTTTATCATCTACAAAATCTTGGAGTTAGATTACATGAACTTTGGATATCTCTTATTGATTTATGATTCTATGTTATATTTGTTTCTTCTGTTGCTTATTAGGATCTAGTATTAATGATTAGTATGAATTAGGTTGTCTTAGCCCTTTCTTACTCAGGATTTTAATCCCAGAAGCTGCCACTATTAGTGACCTGTTTTCAGTTTTCTGGGTCATAAGTATGATCTTCTAACTCATAAGTACCAATCTGACTTGTTTTGGCAAAGATCAGGCAAATTATATACGCCAAACTGAAAGTAGTAGGACCTGGAAATATGCCCAACTGAAGTAAAAAATAAAATAATGTTTACTGAGAAAATGTAAGTTTTTTTTTTTTTTTTTTTTGTGACGTAGACTTTAGTAGCCTCCTTTAAAGGTCTGTTCCTCTTCTAGATCTATAACTTCTAAGCCTATCCCATACCCTATCTGCTTTCCTGCCTCACCTCTAAGGACCAGTATCTGGAAGGGGCTCTGATAAGATGTTACATCAAAAATTCATCAGCTTCCCCAATTAAATGTGTTTTGTCCACCTTCCTCATCGTGGTGGTAGATTTTACCATCATGAAAATTCTCTTCTTTGTATAACTATTTTGTTGCCTCCAGAGAGTGAAATGCTACAAGCACTAATTTTGTTTTGATTTCACACTCTGTTCTCATATTTACTCAACACAGTGAGTTTAAATCATCACAAACATCAAACTCTGACTTTTTATTCTATTTATATAATCAGTGGCCATAAATGCTACATTAAAAACTGGAGTCTTTTGATATCAAGAAGCTTCTTCATTACCAGGCAATAATAAAAATAGTTTGAGTTAATGCATAATAAATGGTAGCAGAAAATAGCTGAGATATCCCCAAACTGAAACCTTTCCTAGACAGAGCAAGTCAGTGCTTCCTGAGTACTCCCAGGGTATTTCCTTAGCCTCAGAACACCAAGTGAGTCATTCACAGTGTCAGTTCCATGGCGATTAAAATGTGAACAAAGAGAAGGCTTGGCTGTCTGCTCTCAGGATCTTCTGAGACCTGGCAAATGTTCGTCTGTCTGGTCTTCAGTCAGTCGTGATAAATGACAACCTAAAGATCCTGCTAGGAAGAGATAGCCACATGTCGAGTATTGAATCTGTATAATAGTGGAGGTGGTTTGACATGAAGAATTATTTTCCTTTCTTAGCCTGCTTTCAATTTGACATGATGGATAAATGGGCAGGGTAGTGGGAACCAAAATGTGTGGGGTATTCTCTTTTAATTTTGCCAGTTCATTTTTTAGTGGTTGCTATTCATTCTCCTACTATGCCTTTATATTCTCCCATCTACAAAATTCAAGGGCTTATTCATTCATTAGTTGAGTAGTTAACCAAGTATTTATTTTATGCTATGTGCTTTCAAGTTTTCTTTTTATCTCTGATCTCAGTCAGATGTTTCCATGTTGTTTACTTAGACTTTCTCCTGGAGAGCCAGGTTGTAGCTCACTTTCACCATCAGGTGTTCTTGTTTACATTCCAACCTACAGCAAGACCATGGGATAAAATTACTAGCTGATACTTAAAATTCCTAGCTAAGCAGAAGGGTCAGTCATGTCATCCAAGTGGCCCTAGCTCTTTGCAGCCCACGCTCTCCTTAACTCTTTCTCGCCAGTTGTTATGACGGGAACTTTGGACTTTAAAGGACTGAAGTGAAGGGTGCAGAGTAGAAGTGGGCTCTAAGCATCGTTGTGGAGCAAGGAGGGAGTAGCCAGACACCACTATGATTGATGTGAGGTTAGGGAGCACATGTGACTCAAGAAGACTGAGAGGGAGAATGCCTTCAAGGGTCACTCTGCTTTCCATAGGATTAAGAAATTGAGAAGCTATTTAGAGCAGGGATTGACGAAATAGAGAAAATTACTATGGAGTATGAATTTAGCAAATTAGTGAATTATATGAGAGGATTTTTGAGATAGATAATAGTTTGGTATTTAAACTTTTTAATATATTAATTGTATCATTCCTTCATTTTTGTACAATGTATGATTTCCCTGTGAAATTTCCACCCCCAGCTCACTTGTGCACCATCACCATATACCCTTGTGCTCTTCCCAACCCTGTCCTGGTCTTTTCCCTCCTCCTCTCCTACAGAATGTCTCTGATCTATTGTTGGCTGGAGAGATAAATTAAATGAAATAACAAGTTTCAGGAAAATGTGTATGATAGTTTATGTGTGTCTATATATATGTATGAATGTATATACATGTATACATGTGTACATGCACATATGGCATATGTGTATAAATATGGAGTCTGGTGTGTGTGTATGTATATATATTTTATTTTATTCTGTTGCCACAGAATTTTAGGGGGCACATGCTAAAATTATTCCATCTCTGAGATCACACTTATCTTTTGAATTAAAGGCTAGGGTAAAGTTATTAGGTGAGAGGCATCAGAGTTCAGTACAGTGGTCTTTTAAATAAATTTTATTTTCCATACAAAAAACTCAGCTTCCTGGAATGCAATTTGTCTTTTTTTTGGTAACTGCAGAGTTCTGATTTCAAATCTTATCTCCACAATTTGAATTAACTCTGTTATGATAGGTAAGTAATTTAATTTTTCTAAACTATAGTCTCCCACCTGTAAGGTGACAATAATAATAGCAAGCTACAGGCTAGTTGTAGTAATTTAAAAAGGATAATTAATGTCTGGCACCACGTAGCCCGTCAATAAGTTAAGACTGCTCAATTTATTTACTGTATCAGTTAACTTTGAGCATGCTTTTATATTGTCAATTCTTTGAAAATTTGACAAAAAACTTAAGTAGAATAAAATTGCAATATGACAAAAGCTATGGTTTGTCAAAAAAATCACTGATCTACCTTATACATAAAGTGATCTGGAGATTACCAAAACATTGCAAAATTTGGCAGATGTTCATGTTGGTACTCATTAAATTAAAATTTATCTGCTCTATATAATTTATCACACACTAAGTATTATAGAACTTCCTTCTAAAGAATTTCAAACTAAAGGCAGGAACACTTTCCACGGTCTCATTTTTAATCAAAAGAAGCTTTCTTAAAAGCTAGAACCCATTACTCATTATTTATCATCAAAGAGAAATTGTGAATATTGCAAAGCCTTCAGTGATAGTACAGTGAAGTTAGCTCCCCTATCTTCAGATATTTCAAAAACAAAAACATGCACTTTATAGGGTAAAAAAAAAAAATTGAAGAGAATCTATCATGACAATTTAGACAGTCCATGCTTTCTGCTTCACTATATGAACAGCACAAAATTATTTATTACTGAGTATTGGATACCATATCACTAAATTTAAATTTACACTTCCAGAGGATGTCCACAGCAAAATTAAATAAGCTTTGGAATTATTACTGCAATGAAAAAAAGCTGTTACATGAAGGAAATATTTTATAGGTAAAGAAATATAAACACCAAACTGCAATACATGAATAATGTAAAACTCCATTTTGGGGGGGAGTGGGGCTTGATCATGTCCAGTACTTCTCCATTCCTATTCAATGTGACTTTGGGGAAAATAGTTTTGTATCTGTCTCTTGGTATTTCTTTGTCTTGGCTAATCATTACAGGAAGCAGAGAATGCTATTTTTTTTTTTAAATTCATACAACGCTGTCCGGGAGGACAGGCATAAAGTCCATGCTTTCATCTATTAAGAACTTAATCAAAAAACACATGGCAGCAATACATTTTATCTTATCAATTAAGACAAAGAGGAGGTGAATATGAGGCAAGTGCAAGGCAAACATTTTATTTTGTGAGAGGTAAACTGGATTTTAGAGTTATTTATATTTTTTTAAGATTTATTTATTTATACATACAGAACTGGGGTACAGGCCAGAAGTACAGGGTTGGTGAGAGGATTCACCAGAGACAGAGTGGGGAGCAGAACAGGCAGATCAATGAGTACACTGCTGAGGGGAGCAGTGGGCGGGTCAGGAGAGGTCTGCCGCGCCATGTGGGTCAGCTCTGGGGCAGGGATCAAACTCGCACTGAAGCGGCTGCAGCGAGCTTGCAGTGCTGTGCTCCAACCCGCTGCGCCACCAGGGAGGGCCTAGAGTTATTTTATACAGCAAATAGATTTTCTCTCAATTTGCCATTAAAATCAGTCAATATTGTCTGACTCATGTACTGCTTCCAAAGCTGAGAAAGGAAGAGTCCCATGATTAATTAGTAATGTCTGTCATGGGCACAGGTGACAAAATGGAAGCACAGGAGCCAGGACAAGTTTGCACAGCGATTCTCCAAGTGTGGTCTGGGAACAGCTGCACCACTTGGGAACTCCTTAGAAAAACACATTACCAGTGCCTGCGCAGGCCTACTGAACTAGAAAATCTGGGGATAGGGCTGCCAAACTGTTTCAATAAACTCTCCAGGTGATTCCAAGGGATGCTTAAGGTGAAAACTTCTAAGTGGCATAATGTCAATCATCAAACTACCCAAATTTATACAAGTATCCGAACAAAATCTTGTAGGTTTCTTAGCAAAGTTAGACTTTATATTTGACATTCAAAGCTTCATTTTATTGCCTTTCAGTTCCACTGGTTTCTTAATTCTTGAATTCAAACTGAAGGCAATTTTAGAATGGGATATAGACTGTGGTAACTTCTCACAGTCCAAAAAGTTGTGGACTTTTTGCTTGGAAACTATTGATACTACCTGAAGTCTGAGAATCCTCACAAGGGAATTTTCTGTGATTGGGAGAAAGGATCCATAGGATAGAGATTCAGAACAAACCGGGAATGTGACTCTGACAGGTATTATATCCCTGGTTATCTATCAACCAATAGCTTGCATAACAAGCTAACCCAAAGCTATGTGCCTTAAGAAACAACAACTTTGCTAGGTTCTGATTCTGTGGGGGCAGCGATGGGAATACAGCACAGCTGGGACTGACTTATCCTTATTTCATGTGACTAGATCTCTGATGTGCCCTTTTTGAAATAACTGGACCTCCAGCCAAGGTAGCTTGGAAAGCTGGGGTCTCACCAAAAAACTAACCTCTCCACCAAGTGGAAGGCAAAACCAGTACCATAGCACCCCCTACTCCATATTCTGATGGAAGAGGTAAGAATGCTTTGCTATATTAATCTAGTACACCAAATGGTAGTTTTTCTGTTAGCAAATTTCATTAAGCATTTAAAAAAAAAAAGAATTTTTTTCTTGCAGAATTGCTTTATAGTAATAATTGGCTCTTTTCTCATCTTTGCATCCCCATCACTTTGTGCTGTGTCTGACACGTGAGAAATAGGGATACATCTGTATAAGTTAAGTTGAGCTGCTGCAACAAATAATCCTCATGTCTTACCACCTTTCTGTTTTGGGTGAATTAAAGCTCAGCTCTATGTTGTCATGTTTCTGGAACCCAGGCTGACGGAGCAGCCACTCTTTGAGACATTACTGGTTTTGTGGGAGAGGGGAAAAAAGAGAACATTGTAGAAATCCAGATGACTCTGAAGTTTCAGCTAAAACTGGCACACATCACTTCTGTCCACAATTGATTGACCAAAGCAACTCAGTGACCAGTTCTGATAGCAATAAGGCAAACATAGGTAAATCTCTCATGGGGAAAAACAAATATTTTGAGCAATGGCATCATCTTTCATGGAAAAGATGTCTGTGCTGATAACAGAACATTACTATTGCTCTCTTGTCAACTCTCACAAGGTTGCAGAAACATTGTCTTTCCTAAATATTATTAGCATTTGTTTTCATGTGATACCGTCCAGATGCTCTTTTCCAAAGAATTAATGGAGACTTAGTTTCCTCCTTGAAAGAGGATGTTGACACACAGAATAATCACAGCAGAACGATTCTGCTAAACTAGGACTCTGGTAAATAGTAAAATGTTGTTAAGTTGCTCCTCAATGTAATTTTTCTGTTGAAGTTAATAGAAAATAGAGACTTTATGTCAAATCCAATTCAATAATAGGGTTTGCATTGACAACTGCTTCCTGAAACAGAATTGGCTTGAAGGGACAGGGCTGCAATCAGGGAGGCTACGATTTGTGTGAACAAGTTGGTTTGATTTTTAAATGACCTTTGTGTGATTTTGGTTCTGTGAACTCAGCTTAGCTGTGAATGGAGCACACAAAAAGCCCTGAGGATGTTTTCTACAGTATGTCAGCTGGTGGCTTCAGGAGAGTAGGACTTCTGAAGCATGTCACATGCAGTTGATCTGAGCTTTGCCGATCATGCTGTGCTCTGCTTTTAAACATGTGTAGCAGGCTATTATTAAGGGATTCATCTACGTAGACTGTTTCTCTCCTACAGCTTGAAAAAGGATGCTACGAGCTCCAAAAAATATTTTCAAAGGATTACAGGGAAATGTTGCATGTAACCTGGAAGCATGGGAGACCATTAGTAAATTTCATTCCTTGCAAATGCAATTTACACGCTTTTCCATTTTCTGCCTTTGGCACCAAAGGCCACAGCATCTGGCAAGGACACACTCTCTCTTATGTAGCTGCCTATGTCTGTTTCATCGTTTCCCTGCCTGCATGGCTTTCAAAAGGGGGACAGCAGTTCTGTCAGCCAGAGAGCCTGATTAGTGCTCTGAAGTTGGTTGGCAGATTAGTTTACAGATTAACATTTTGTGGATGCATATTTATGGCCTAGAATCCCAAGTATTCACTTCATAATAGAACGTGTGAGCAAGATGATAAAGTGGCACAACCCTGCACATTATCCCCATGGCAACAGTATCACAATGAAAAGTTACTGCTGGTGTAAAGATGCTTTTCTCCTTGCTGGGAAATATTACTTTGGAACCTACAGGCTGGGAAGGGGCTCAGACTGGCTCTCTCTCTCTCTATTTCTCACTCTCAGCAGCTTCCTTTTGTCTTGTCTTGCCTTTTCATCAACCTCACTCTCTTCTCCTTTCTGTGTCCATAAGTAGCTAAGGAAAATGGGCATCTTTTGGCTCAACTTTGCCATCATCCATAAGCTCCAGAGCCACAAGTGGGGCTTTTTATCTGACACTGCTCACTGTTCAGAGAGCAAAGAGCAAAACTGCACACACATCCTAAATGCTTGGGGGTTTTATTCCCCCCGACTGCTCTCCTCCTCTGAACGAGTGTTCTGACTCAACATACAGAAGCGTTGACCTCAGGAAGGTTCTGCACAACTTCCCTCTTCCAGGGAGGTCCTGAGTGCAGAGTGGGGAAAATGCCCTTTCACGCTGATCAAAACACTGGACATAGTCAGTCAGTGTGTCCAGAATGCAAGTGAAGGAAACTGATGTATGAGTCAAGCATCCTGACCTCTGCCTCATACAAAAGATACGCTTGTTGTCTCCTGGACAATGTCACTAGCTGTTTCTGTGAGGAGAGACTGCCATTTATTTCCATAAATCAAGTCAGATGTTTCCCTGCCCCTGGCTGCGCTGTGGTACCTGCTGGGATGGTTGTTGCTGTTCGTGCTTTGGTATTTCACTCCCCTCAAATGTCAGCGATTCAAAATGCATTCAATTTTGGATGAGTTTTTAAATCTGTTACCTTTTGTCATAGTAGAGGAGGGGGAGGGAAAGTCCTTGGACTGTTGCAGTGGTATAAATACAGTTGTGTATGTGGGTCTTCTCCACTTGGTTAAGAATCCTCCTCTGGCCCTCCCTGGTGGCACAGCGGGTTAAAGCACAGCACTGAGAATCTAAAGCCGCTTCTGCATGAGTTCGATTCTCGCCTGCCCCACAAGTGACCATATGGCGTGGCAGACCTCTCCTGGCCCACCCGCTGCTCCCCTCAGCAGTGTACTTCATGGATCTGCCTGTTCTGTTCCCCATTCTGTCTCTGGTGAAGCCTCTCACCGCCCCTGAGCCTCTGGCCTGTACCCCAGTTCTGTATGCACAAATAAATCTTTAAAAAAAAAAAAAGATAAAAAAAAAAAGAAGAAAGAATCCTCCTCTGAGGAGCTCACACTTCTGTGAGCTTTCCAGTGGGACACAAACATCATGGTCGCCTGTGCCTTGCTCAGAGCCATTGAGAATATAGTGTAGATATTAGTAGTAGTTAAATTTATATCTCACTATGTACGTTATAGGCTATCAAAAAAGAATGCGATGATGGAATGTCCAATAATTTGCATTATCTGGTAAAAGAGCTTGCATGTTTTACATCATTGGGAGAATATTTGTACCATGTTCAGTAGACATTTTTTGTTTATTGTCTTTATTTAGAGATTTAAATAATGGCTTAAGGACCTATGCTTAGGTGTCAAGTTGGGAAGGGATAAACTGTGATGACTTTCTTGATGTGCCAACTTGACTGGGTAAGTCAGCTACTCAAGTGACTAGTTTAGGTGTCATTGAGCAGGGATTTTGTAAATTTAATTAAAGTCCCTAATCAGTTGGCTTTATGTGAGGGAGATGATCCTGGATAATCTTGGTTGCCCTTAAAAGTTGGACTGAAGCTTCCTCTAGAGAGAGAGAGAAAGAGAGAGAATGGAAATTCCACTTATAGGTATTTGGCTCATGCCTCTGTGCTCCAGCCAGGCTGTTATTCTCTTCCTGAACTCGACTCAGAGTACAGAGTTTAGACATTCAGACTTCCTAGGCCAGTCACCACAGTGACATAAGTCAAGTTTCGTAATAAATGGATTATCAAAAGAATGTGTGTGTTCTGCTGGTTTTAAAACATGTCACATGTTCTCTGGCTAAATCCTCATGAACACATGTGGTTGGCAAAGCCCCACCCCTGGAATCATAGAGCAGAGTTTACAAGAGTGGGTTTGAAGCTTCGAGCAACAGGGCAATAACCTACACACAAAACCTTCCCCATGAATGAACGATTAGTCATGTCATGAGTAGAAAGGAGAACAAGTTTGGAGAACATGGAGAGCTTCTGCTCCTAGAAGAGAAAAATCCAGAAAGGTATCCCTCAGCCTAGCCTTTTTGGAACCATATAAGCAACTAGGGGAGGCTGGTTGTCTTGGGGAGAGAATACTAGGGCCAGAGTGTGGTGTTTTGCTGGACCAGCACTTCTGGGCCCAAACTAGCATCACAAAGAACAGAAAGACTCCTTTTTCCATCCTTGCTCAGGGACAGTCATGGAAAAGTAGCTCTGCTGTGGAGAACATGGCTCCTTGGCCTTCTGGAGCCTTCTAGGGCCTCTGATTTCTACCTCCCACCATGCTGCTGGTAGTGATGGGGAGAGGAAGAACAGCTGTTCCAGCTGTCCATAATGTAAAAATTCTGCATAAAAGCAGTTTATTCACACCCCAGCCTTGCAGAAACAATACTGCAGGAAGAATGTCTCTCAATTAGCATGGAGAACCTGGGGAAGCAAAAAAGAATTAGGGGAAGATTCTGGGAATAAACGGATGTCTCCAATGCATTCTAGGACTGTCAGAACAATCACAGTCCTATCCTGGTAACCTTAGTATTTTACGAAAATAAACCCAAGGTTCCTAATGCCTGTAAGACCCAGCCTGATGATATACATGCTTGAAGTGGATCAGGTATGGTCTCTGACAGTGCCAGCTTCACACAGCTCTGGATCACTGTTGCCAAGAGGAGTGTGGCTTGCTGCTGCTAGATCTTTGATTCGTCTAAAAGACGAAGGGGGGAAAATCTGGATTTGACGTGATACCTTCCAATTTTTAAATGCATATCAAGTCTTTTTCAAACACCATGTAGTTCAATGAAAATACATCTGTGGGTACTTGTTTGTAATCTCAGCTCTAATTATTAGTGATGTGGCCACTAACACAGGATCTCTTCATCTCGATTACCTTTCATTTTTCTCTTTCCTCTGCCTTGTGCCCTCCAAGGCCGTCCGCTGTGCCATCTTTCATTATTTTGGTTTCTCAATCTCAGAACAGCAACTGGTCCTTTCAAGCCATATTACACAGTGATTGAAAGAGGAAATAGTCCTCTTTTACAGTGATGAAAACCCAAAGTACCCAAGAAATCAACTAGACCCATCACATTCCATTTAAAAGGATCTAGTGATAAATTCAAAAGGAGATTCGCATTTTACAAAATATTTCATTTTTATTTTTTGTTTTTATTTTTTGGTCTTTGTTTTAGTCTGTCTTCCCAACAGCAGCCAGTGTCATGCAGATTGAAATCAGCTGCTGAGGGAAACACCTCTAATACTCCTGAAGGCAATTATCTGAAATTGCTTATTTTGATGTGGCTCCCTTGAACACTAATCAGCAACTGGCTCCTGGAGGGTAGCTGTCAGGTGTCTCTTTTGTCTGTGAAATGTGCTCTCTAACCTCACTTGTGCAAACCACATCCTATCTGGCTTGCACCTTCCCAGATTCCTTCTGCAACACTGCTTGTGAACTGGATTCTAAATCTGTCTGCAGGTTACCTTGATTTTAAAGAAGAGAGTAAAGGAATTCAGTCAGCCTTCAAGGGGAGATGAGTATCAATTAAGTTACCCTTCCAGAATATTCTCCCCTGACATTAATTTGAATATTGGCAGATGTTTAAAGAGAATGCTGAATTTTAAACTAAGGAGTGCAGATGAATTTGCACTCAGGAAATGCTGGCAATAGAGGATAGGAGTTTGAAATGGATTTTCTAAAATGTGTGATGAATTAAAATGTCTTGCTTTTGTTTTCTGTTTGAATGTTTCCCCATAACTAAAATCAAGCACAAAAGAGCTTAAAAGAAATCTGGACATTTCCCTGTGAGAGGTTCTTTTTATAGGGATCACCACGTTTTCTAAGGAAGAAGGAAAAATAAAGTACAGGGGGAGGTGGGAAATTTACAATGTGCTGAAATTAAAATCCAAAGAGACTAAATTAATCATGAAAATTATGTCCTCGTTCACATTTACTAATGAATGACAACCTCAATATAAATATCCATGAAGATTTCTCACAAATTATTTTGAGATTGCAGTGCTTCTAGAGATACTTATATTCATAATATTTGTTAAGTATAATAAACATTAGGCATGTCAGAGGCAAAATTAAACAGGAAAAGAAGACACATATCCAGCTAATTGGCATGGAAGTCATGCTATTTGGGGAAAGAGATTCGAGACTGGCCACATCAATCATATGCATTAAATAACTGCTAATTTCTTTGACTTGCTTTTTATTTCCAATTATCTTCAGAGGCTGTGCCAACAGCCTAGATGTTCAGGTATCACAGCCTCCAGCATATCAGCAGGTATCACTGCTGATCTTTGTGAGTTCCTTGGCCTGTAGCTAGGACCTGCACATCTGTTTGTGGAGAAATAGCCCAACACCTGAATGCATCGGAGTTGGTCTCAATTCCATTTTCAGTGTCTCAGGCAGCACCCGTCCTGGTCCTCAGGCCCAGGTCAGTGAGAGGCAGCGAGAATTTTCTTAGTAGGGATGGGGAAGTCAAAAGACTTGAAGCTAGTCCTCCTGTCTGTTAAGTGTTTTTTACTCAAACACTCCTCTTTTGAATATCTGTTTCTCACACCTGTGAAAGATCTCCAGTCATAGTCAGCAGTCAACTTTGGAAAGAGCTTTGGCCTTGGGGAAGTGGACAGTGCTGACTCATCAACTTCCTGGCTGCCTGAAGCTCAGTGATCCTCTCAGATACTGACTGTAGAGTCGCTTTTATCACTGTAAAGTGGGGTCTGGGACATTGAGAATTGGCCAACACCATGCCAGGCTCATAGCATGTTGCTAGAAAAAGTTACGGGTAATCTGATAAGGATTAAAATAGGCATCTTCTTGCTTCTATTCTGTCCTTTTCTTCTGCCTCATTTTTCATATGCATATCTATATTATAACTATAAAAATGTTATAATATTGTATGTCGCCTCACAGAGTGGCAGCATTGGAAGCAGTGTGGGATGGGGGAAAGATGACTCCAAGTCTGAGTGTGTTTGGATCAATGGGAAGCTTAGGGGGCCACACTGGGAAGTAACATGCAGCCCCCACCCCAAGGCAGGCCCGGTTTTATTAGAATGAAAGTGGGGGTGAGTACATGGAGTGTGTATGTGTGTGGGATGCTTATGGGGGTGTAAACTAGAGTGGAGTGACCAGGGGATGTTGCTTGGGGGGTCCCGCTGTTTCTGCCAGTCAAACATATTATACTATCTCTCTGCTATTTTCAGCAGATACCAGCTTCCCAGGGTGTTCCTTATAACAGGGCTTTTGTCCTTTGTGAGAGGCCTCTTCCTGATTATACCTAGCTGTCCAGTAGGAACTCTGGATACCAAGACAGTAGGCCCCGGAACAAGGAGGGCTGGGGACCCCACAATTATATATAGTATTTGTTGGAATTCAACATGTAAGGTTATCTTTTTAGCAAAATGCCTGGACATATACTATGAAGTATTTTTTTTATAGTACTAGAAATTCTCTACAATGTAAATTACTTTCAAGTTTAGAAGAACTAATTTTACTGTCACTTAATTTTTGAAAGTCCTTAGTAATTTGGAAAAATAGCATTATCTTTATGTGTCAGCCTCTGTTGCATAATAAACCATTCCAGACTTAATTGCCCAAAACAACACCATTTTATTGCTTATGATTCTGTAAGTTGGAAATTCAGGTAGCATGCAAAGGAGAAGGTTCATCTCAGTTAACCTCAGGATGCTTAAAACACAAGTGAATAGTGTTCTGTGAATAGGTCACTGGTCTTAGGTCCCAGGCAGGAGCTGTGTTTCTCCTCCACATCACTCTGCCCCACCATGGCCACTCCAGCAGGTTAGCCTGGGCTCTGAGAGCAAATATATGAACCTGGGTTGGGACAGCACCATGGATAAGCATGCACATGGACAAGCAAGTCAAAGGCCAGACTCAAGGGGAAAACAAATAGACTTCACTATTTGGTGTAAAGAAAAGGGAGCGACAGGTGAAATTATTGGCAGTCATCTCTTCAAATAATCTGCTATCCCTTAATTTACACAGGAGTGAAAATGTTAGAAGAAGTTAGAATGTTAAAGAAGTTAAAATGTTGAGGTGACATATCAACATAAGATATAGCTGGAATGAAAATTCAGATCCAAGGTCAGTGGTGATAAAGAGATGATGGTGAGGATAACTTTAATAGAATATAGTCAAAAACAAGAGAATGAACAACTTTGGAACGCCCACTTCAGTAGAGACTGACATACTCAGAAAGACCTGCCATATTTCACTGGTCAGTGGTAATGGAATGGACAGTGATAATGTTGCCTATTGACTGGTTCACAGTATTTACAAGATGAAACTGATAGAATTTAGAATTGTAGGTCATGACTCCTGGATTCTAATCAGCACAGCAACATGGGCAAACTCCATCAATGCCAATGTTGTTCTAGGGAAGAATTCCATTTAAATAATGACTATTTAGGCTCCCAGCATGGATAGTACTGCTTTATTCATTGATTTTCAAAATAGCAAGTGGTTTCCAAAGTATAACTGCTCTATGTGTCGAAAAGAAGCTAAGCTTAAAAATATGCTGAGACACAGAATAATGTCAGCTCATACAATAGTTATTTAGCCACCAGGAAGCCACTACTCTAATTCCTCTTGTTATTTTAATTCACAAAAAAAAATTTCCCCAGTAGAAAAAAAAAGAAAGAAAAAGAAAATTACCAAAATAATGAGAGCTGGGTCCTTCACTTGATGTCCAGGAAATTTGAAAAAGGGCCATTACCTCTCCAGAGTGTCAGTTGGAGAA